>NC_084840.1:49776114-50398770 GCF_033115175.1 Lepus europaeus
CAGTAACAAGAAAAACAACTGAAAATTTGCAAATACAAGGAAACTGAACAATATGCTACTAAGTGACCAATGAATTGCTGAAGAAATAAAAAAAGAAGTAAAGAAATTCCTTGAAACAAGTGTAAGTAAAGACACTTCATATCAAAGTCTGTGGGATACAGAAAAAGCAGTATTAAGAGAGAAGTTTATAGCACTAAGTCCACATATTTAAAAAACAGAACAACTTCAAGTTAAACAATCTCATGATGCATCTAAAGGATTTAGAACAGCAACAAGCCAAAACCCAAATTAGCAGGATCCAAGAAATAATAAGGAAATTAGATTAGAAATTAAATTAGAAATAAATGAAATTATAACTGAAAAAAGAGACATTACCACTGATCACAGAAATACAAAGGATCATAAGGAAGTACCACGAGGGCCCGCATTGTGCAGCAGCCGCCACATGGGCATCCCATATTGGAGCACGAGTTTGAGCCCTGGCTGCTCTGCTGCCGATGCAGCTCCTTACGAAAGCACCTGGGAAAGCAGCAGAGGACAGCCCCTTCCACCCAGGCAGCAGGCTCAGGAGTTCCGGGCTCCCGGCTTCAGCCTGGCCCAGCCCCAGCTGTTGTAGCCATTTGGGGAGTGAATCAATGATGGAAGGTCTCTTTCTCCCTGCCTCTCCCTCTCTCTGCCTTTCAAGAAAAGGAAGGGAGGGAGGGAGGGAGGGAGGGAAAGAAGAAGGGATGGAGGACAGACCACAAACATATGCTAACAAGCTGGAATATTGAAGAAATGTTTGATAAATTCTAGATACAAACAACCTACCAAGTTGAAATCTAGAAGATACAGAATATCTAAACAGACAAATAACAAATGAAACTGAATCAGTAATTAAGTCTCCTATTAAGGAAAAATCCAGGATCTGAGGGCTTTACGAAAGGGTTTTACAAGACATTTAAAGAGGAACTCCAACACTTCTCAGACTTATTCCAAATTACTGAAAAGATGGAATTCTGCCAAATTCTTTTTATGAGACCAGCATTATTCTAATACTAAAACTAAAGACACAATACAAAAAATAAAATAAAAACCAACATCCTTGATGAACATAGATGTAAAAACTCTCAACAAATATTAGCAAACTGAATCCAACACTATATCAAAAAGA
Organism: Lepus europaeus; assembly: GCF_033115175.1. Taxonomy (NCBI): domain Eukaryota; kingdom Metazoa; phylum Chordata; class Mammalia; order Lagomorpha; family Leporidae; genus Lepus; species Lepus europaeus. The sequence goes on from NC_084840.1 coordinate 49,777,268, forward strand.
TCATACGTTACAATCAAGTGGGATTTATTCCAGGGATGCAAGGATAGTTCAACATTCACAAATCAATAAATGTAATAAATCACATTGACAGAAGAACAAAAACCATGTGTACATCTGAATAGATATAGAAAAAGCATTTGATAAACTCCAATATGCATTTATGAAAGCATTTCCCTTCAGATCTAGAACAAGACAAGGCTGTCTACTTTTATCACTTCTACTCAAAACAGTATTGGGATTATTAACAAGAGCAATTGAGGAGGGGAGAAAGAAAAAAAATTGCAGCAAAACTGGAAAGGAGGATGCCAAAATATTCATGTTCACATTTGACATGATTTCTCACATGGAAAAAACTAAACACTCAGGCCAGCGCCGCGGCTCACTAGGCTAATCCTCCGCCTTGCGGCACCGGCACACCAGGTTCTACTCCCGGTCGGGGCACCGATCCTGTCCCGGTTGCCCCTCTTCCAGGCCAGCTCTCTGCTGTGGCCAGGGAGTGCAGTGGAGGATGGCCCAAGTGTTTGGGCCCTACACCCCATGGAAGACCAGGATAAGCACCTGGCTCCTGCCATCGGATCAGCGCGGTGCGCCGGCTGCAGCGCGCCTACTGCGGTGGCCATTGGAGGGTGAACCAACGGCAAAAAGGAAGACCTTTCTCTCTGTCTCTCTCTCACTGTCCACTCTGCCTGTCAAAAAAAAAAAACCAAAACAAACAAAAAAAAAAAAACAACTAAACACTCTACCAGTAAGTTGTTGGATCCAATAAACCAATTTGGTAAAGTCACAGGACACAAAATCAACATACAAAAAAAGTAGCATTTTATGGGGCCGTGCCAAACTAGGTTAATCCTCTGCCTGTGGCATTGGCAACCCATATGGGCACCGGTTCTAGTCCTGGTTGCTTCTTTTCCAGCCCAGCTCTCTGCTGTGGCCTGGGAATACAGTAGAAGATGGCCCAAGTGCTTGGGCCCCTGCACCCATGTAGGAGACCCGGAGGAAGCTCTTGGTTCCTGGCTTCGGATCAGTGCAGCTCCGGCTGTTGCAGCTATTTGGAGAGTGAACCAATGGAAGGAAGGCCTCTCTCTCTCTCTCTCTCTCTCTGTCTTTGTCTCTAACTCTACCTGGCGGCACCGGCACACCGGGTTCTAGTGCCGGTTGGGGCACCAGATTCTGTCCCGGTTGCCCCTCTTCCAGGCCACCTCTCTGCTATGGCCCGGGAGTGCAGTGGAGGATGGCCCAAGTCCTTGGGCCCTGCACCCGCATGGGAGACCAGGGGAAACACCTGGCTCCTGGCTTTGGATCGGTGCAGTGCGTCAGCCGTAGCAGCCATTTGGGGGATGAACCAATGGAAAAGGAAGACCTTTCTCTCGTCTTTCTCTCTCACTATCTAACTCTGCCTGTCAAAAATAAATAAATAAATAAATAAATAAAAATCTTTAAAATGTTGCATTTTATATACCAATAATGGCTTCGCCAAACGAGAAATCAAGAAAGAAATCTCATTCAAAATAGCTTTGAAAAAAAAAATACTTAGTAATAAACTTAACCACAGAAATGAAAGATCTCTACAAGGAAAATTATAAAACAGTGATGAAAGAAATCAGCAACACCACAAAAAATGGGAATATATTCCTTGTTTATAGATTGGAAGAACTAATATTAGTAAAATGTTCATATTATCTAAAGCAATCTACAGATTCAATGCAATGACCATCAAAATACTAATGACATTCTTTACAGAATTAGCAAGAGCAATTTTAAAATTCATACAGAACCACAAAAGACTCTGAATAGCCAAAGAAATCCTGAGCCTTTACTCCCAAAAATCCAAAAAGCATGGTATTGGAATAAAAACTGACAAACAGATCAATGGAACTGAATAAGAAACCCAGAAGTTAATCCATGTGCACAGAACCAACTGATTTTTTTAAAAGATTTATTTATTTACTTGAAAGACAGAGAGAAAGAGAGAGAGAGGTTTTCCATCTGCTGGTTCACTCCCGAAAGGGCTGCAATGGACAGGGCTGGGCCAGGCCGAAGCCAGGAACCTGGCTACATCTTGGTCTCCTAATTGGGTGCAGAAGCCCAAGGACTTTGGCTTTCTTCTGCTGCTTTTCCCATGCACATTAGCAGGGAAGTGGATCAGAAGTGGAGCAGCTGGGACACAAATTGGCACCCATATGGGATGCTGGTGTTGTAGTCAAAGGCTTAACCTGTTACACTATGACACCAGCCCTGAGCCAACTGATTTTTTATAAAGGTGCCCAAGAACACACACTGGAGAAAGGATAGTCTTTTCAATAAAAAGTGCTAGCAAGACTGGACATACATATGTAGAAGAATGATATTAGATCCCTATCTCTCACCATAATAAAAATCTACTCAAAATGGATCAAAGATCTAAATGTAAGACTAGAAACTATGAAACTGCTAGAAGAAAATATAGGGAAAACACTTCAAGACATTGGTGTATGGGGCTGGTGCTGTGGTGTGGCGGGTTAACCCCCTGGCCTGAAGCGCCAGCATCCTATATGGATGCCTCTCCTCTTCCAATCCAGCTCTCTGCCATGGCCTGGGAAAGCAGTGGAAGATGGCCCAAGTCCTTGGGCCCCTGCACCCGCATGGGAGACCCGGAAGAAGCTCCTGGCTCCTGCCTTCAGATCGGCACAGCGCCAGCTGTTGCAGTCATCTGGGGAATGAACCAGCGGATGGAAGACCTCTGTCTCTGTCTCTGTCTCTACCTCTCTCTGTAACTCTTCCAAATAAAATAAAATAAATCTTTAAAAAAAATTGGTGTAGATGATGACTTACTTCTTGGTTAAGATCCCAAAGGCACAGGTAACAATAGCAAAACTAGACAAATGTGATTATATAAAACTCAGAAGCTTCTGCAGAGCAAAAGGAACAATCAAATCATTGTTTCTTCCATTCAACAGAATGGAAGAAAATATTTGCAAGCTAGTTATGTGGCAAAGGTTCAATATCCAGAATATATCACAAACTCAAAAAACTCAATAACAAAAATCAACCAAGTCAGTTAAGAAATAGGCAAAGGTTAAAAATCATTATTTAAAAAAATCAAAAATTTTAAAAAAGCTTTAGCCAAAAAAATAAAAATGTCATATGGTAGTCCATAAATATGTATAATTGCTGCTAGTAAATGGAAAAGAAAATAATTTTTTAAAGATTTATTTATTTATTTTAAAGTCAGAGTTACACAGAGAGAGAAGGGAGGCGGATAGAGAGAAAGGTCTTCCATCCACTGGTTCACTCCCCAGTTGGCCACAAGAATTTTTTTTAAAAAATTATATGATTGAAACAAAAGAAATAAGCAAAAGGACCTAATAGAAGCTCTCAAAAAGAAGGAATACAAATGGCCAACCAATACATGGAAAAATGCTGAATATTACTAGCTATGTAAAACTACAATGAGGTTTTATCTCATCTCCCGTTAGAATGCTTGTTATCAAAAAGACAGAAAGTTGGGGCCTGGCGCTGTGGTGTATCAGGTAAAACCGCTGCCTGCAGTGCCGGCATCCCATATGGGTGCTGGTTCAAGACCCAGGTGCTCTTCTTCCTATCCAGCTCTCTGCTGTGGCCTGGGAAAGCAGTGGAGGATGGCTCAAGTCCTTGGGCCCCTGCACCCATGTGGGACACCCAGAAGAAGCTCCTGGCTCCTGGCTTCGGATTGGCACAGCTCCGGCAGTTGCGGCCAATTGGGGAGTAAACCAGCGGATAGAAGACCTCTCTCTCTCTCATTCTGCCTCTCCTCTCTCTGTGTAACTGTGACTTTCAAATAAATAAATGAATGAATCTTTAAAAAAAAAAAGGCCGGCGCTGCGGCTCACTTGGCTTATCCTCTGCCTGCGGCGCTGGCACCCCAGGTTCTAGTCCCAGTTGGGGTGGTCAGATTCTGTCCCAGTTGCTCCTCTTCCATTCTAGCTCTCTGCTGTGGCCTGGGAAGGCAGTGGAGGATGGCCCAAGTGCTTGGGCCCTGCACCCGCATGGGAGACCAGGAGAAGGCACCTGGCTCCTGGCTTCGGATCAGCGTAGCGCGCCGGCCGTGGCGGCCATTTGGGGGGTGATCCAATGGAAAAAGGAAGATCTTTCTGTCTCTCTCTCTCTCACTGTCTAACTCTGCCTGTCAAAAAAAAAAAAAAAAAAAGTAACCACTGCTGATGAGGGAAAGAGGAACTCCTCCCTGGTGTCAAGTATGTTAATTCAGAATTAGTTTAATGCCTTAACTGAACTAATTAATAGTTTTGGACACTTAAAAGAGCCCTGAATTTGTACATAAAGGCTTAATTTTGAGTTTTTCTTGTTACGGTTAAGGGTATCTTCCTACCCATCTTTCAACAGCTATAGGGCAGGCACATTAAAGCAGCTGTTTGTCATAATAAAATATAATAAAACTGCAAAAAAAAATGGGAGGGACTCTAACACATTGTTGATGCAAATGCAAATTAGCACAGCTACTACTGAGAACAGTATGAAGATTTCTTTAAAAAACTAGAAATGGAACTGCCATATGACCCAGCAATCCTACTACTGGGTATAAACCCCAAAGACATGAAGTTACCATATCAAAGAGTACCTGCCTCACCATGTTTATAGCAGCACTGTTTACAACAGCCAAGATATGGAATCAATCAAGGTGACTGATGGTGATTACCCATCGGATGAATGGATAAAAGGTAGTATATACACATAATGGGATATTACTCAGCCATTCAAAAGAATGAAATCTTGTCATTTGCAGCAAAATGGATTGAAGTGGAGGACACCACATTAAGTGAAATAAGCTAGACACAGAAAGACAAACACTGCATATTTTCCCTCATAATGTAGGAGCTAAAAAATAAAAACCTCCCTCAATCTGAACACAGAATAGTGATGGAAGAAGGGGTAAGAGGGTAGAGGGAATCTGGATAATGGGTATCAAGACAGAGTTAGACCCAAGAAAGAAGCTCCTCATGTTACTCATCATAGAGGGAAGCCTGTAGTCCACATAACCTGGTATATGTTATGAGAACAAACAGAAGAAAGAAGCTGCAAGCCTCCAATCATAAAGTAATTTAAAGGGGAAAGGCTGACTACCCTGTTTTGATCAGTATATACTGTATACATGCATAGAAATGTCATACTGTAGCCCATAAATATGTACACTTACGGTTAACAAAATTTTTTTTAAAGAATAGGTAAGGTCAAATAGCAGAATTGCTTATTCTTTGTTAACTACAAAATCCTCTGTGAATTTAACTTCACACTCCCCTCTCCAGGGCTTCAGGAAAGATCAGAGTCTGCTGGACTCCTTGCTGGCAGTGACTGGCACGGGTAATTTCTGGCTGTACATTCCCTGCCTAACTTACAACAAAGAGTCACATTTTAAAACAGGTGCAGCGAAAATGCACCAGAATGGGCTAAGTGCTACCACTCTGAGTACCAGTTCAAACTCACGCCTAAATACGGAGTTTGGGATAAAGTGTAAATGGGCCAAGGGAAAAGAATAGTTGTTTATATAAATATTTGTAACTATTCTTTCAAAAACCACTTTATTTTTTATTCATCATTCAGTTTTATTAATATGCTCACTCTTAAAGGGTCTTATATAACACACCATTTTAACCTCCTAACAGATTAAATACATTGAATCAAATACCAACTAGAAAATGAGTATAACCACACACTTTCATGTAGCTCCAAGGTAACAGGCAGCCCTTTTCCCTCTGCAGTTGTCCTGTCCTTTTGTCCATCCCACCGAGTGTTTACCTTTTCAAGTTCATCCAGCTTTTGGCGATTTTACTAAAGGCCTCTGAACCAGGGGCTGTCATAGCTTCAAAATCGACTAACTGAAAAAGAAAGACATTTGGGATTGCGATTAAATACAGAGAAGAAAGGCTTAGTTTGAGATCTGTTTAACTCACATACCTTAAAATAAAAACCTAATATGGCCAAGTCTTTCTCCTCTCCTGCTCCCACATACCTTCCCTTTGGGAATTTTTCCTGCTACTTCTTTTCCACTGGCCATCAGTGCTCCCACGATGACTGAATAAGCAATTACACTATTTAAATAAAAACAAGTATCAGTTGGCCTAGTGCTATAAATATTTGTCACGTTAAATCTCACCATGAAGTTTTCCATCATTAAAGACTTCAGAATTCTTTGATATTAAACATTAAATATTTAATTAAACATAAGAATGCATTTATTTAAAAATATTATGAATGTGCTATTAAAAATATTTACTAATATTTACTAATTCATTATTTTAAGGGTAAATATCACCAAGGACATTTTTACTAGGAGTTTTCTACTTGCTTTTTTCCATTCTTGTGAGATAGTCATTTTTAAAATGTGACTGTTTATACATTAACAATTTCATGAGGCTTGGCTTTCAAATGGATATATACAATAAACTTCATAAATACAACTATACCAACCTTATTTCTTATGCACTAAAAATATTGTCCCCCAAAAGAAAAAACAAGCAGGACATATTCTCAGCACGTAGTTAACAGGCTGGTGTATTTCAACTCTGGGGAAATGTGTGTAAATCATGACGTGGCTGATGGAGGCTGAGACATATATAGGGTGCCTCTGTCTGCTGTCCTGGGCCCTCCTGGGCAGCAGGTATACAGGACTGGGGTGGGAGGTTTTTGGAAGAGATGGTTGGCTGGTTCAGAGTGAGGGGGCAAAGGCAAGGGGGACCTGGCATGGGAACTATGGTGTTCTGCTTTTCTCAAAACCACAGTAACTGGGGCTGGGGCTGTTGCTGTGGCATAGTGGGTAAAGCCACTCCCTGCAGTCCCGGCATCCCATATGGGCGCCAGTTCTAGTCCCAGCTGCTCCACTTCCGATCCAGCTCTCTACTATGACCTGGGAAAGCAGCAGAAGATGGCCCAAGGCCTTGGGACCCGCACCTTCTGTGTGGGAGACACAGAAGAAGCTCCTTGGTCCTGGCTTCAGACAGGCCCAGCTCCAGCCATTGTGGCCATTTAGGGAGTGAAACAGTGAATGGAAGATCTGTCTCTCTGCCTGTTCCTCTCTATAACTCTGTCTTTCAAATAAATAAATATTTTAAAAAAAAATCATAACTGAGGGGTTAGCTTTTGAGAGGGAGTTGCCTGACTGGGAGACAAGACAACATGAACACCTTCAGAGCAAGCTCCCGGTGCCAGAAGCGGACACAGAGAAAGTGAGGCAGTTGCCAGTACTGTTGACCAGAGACCTCACAGAGGCAATGGACACATGCACTGTATCTTTGAAAGTCTGGGGTGGGAGCCGGCGCCATGGCTCACTTGGTTAATCCTCTGCCTGCGGCGCCAGCATCCCATATGGGAACTGGGTTCTAGTCATGGCTGCTCCTCTTCCAGTCCAGCTCTCTGCTGTGGCCCAGGAGGGCAGTGGAGGATGGCCCAAGTATTTGGGCTCCTGCACCCGTATGAGAGACCAGGAGGAAACACCTGGCTCCTGGCTTCGGATCGGTGCAGCGCCAGGCGTAGCGGCCATTTGGGGAGTGAACCAATGGAAGGAAGACCTTTCTCTCCGTCTCTCTCTCTCACTGTCTATAACTCTACCTGTCAAATAAAATAAATAAATAACTAAATAAAAGAAAGTCTGGGGTAGGGATAAAGGAGGCAGAGGAAGAGGCTGGAAGGTGTGGTGCAGAGCCAGTGAGAGGACTCAGCAGAGGGCCACAGAGGAAAACAAAGGGCAATTAAAGGGGAGAAGTGGAGGCAAATCCAGGCAGAGCCGGGACCAGCTCTGGGCACTGTGCACCATGTGCCTGGGCTCGCAGTTGAACTCACTGGCTTTGGAGAGCTGCTAATGATCTTTGGGGCTCAGAGAGCAGCAGCCACATCTGGATGCCGGCAGATGAGTTAGAAACATCCTGGCAGGAGATGACAAGGTCTGAACTACAGGGATAGGGGTGAGCATAAGGACAAGAAGCAGATGTGTCAAGGGCCTAAATGAACAGGCTTTAGTCCCAACACATGACTGAGGCGGCACTTCCTTCAATGCCACATGGGAACCAATGGAGATAACTGTGAGGACAAAGGCATACACTAGGCATTTGGCGAGAGTCCACAGAAAGTTCTGATAAAAGGTGGTATGCACAGGTCTTACATCATGTATTTCTTCAGTAGACCTAACTAACACCTGCTATGCTGATAATATAATATTTATGGTTTTGTTTTGCTTCAATGCTTTTTTAAATTTTTTTTGACAGGCAGAGTTAGACAGTGAGAGAGAGAGAGAGACAGAGAGAAAGGTCTTCCTTCCGTTGGTTCACCCCCGAAGTGGCTGCTACAGCTGGCGCGCTACACTGATCTGAAGCCAGGAGCTAGGTGCTTCCTCCTGGTCTCCCATGCGGGTGCAGGGCCCAAGCACTTGGGCCATCCTCCACTGCCCTCCCGGGTCACAACAGAGAGCTGGACTGGAAAAGGAGTAACCGGGACAGAACCAGCGCCTCAACCGGGACTAGAACCTGGGGTGCCGGCGCCGCAGGCAGAGGATTAGCCTAGTGAGCCGCCGTGCCGGCCCGAACGGTTCCCTAACTTTTACAATCCTTTTGATAATGTGATTGTAGATCCAGGAAGTAATTTCTTTTTAAATTTTATTTAAGGAATAAAAACTTTATGCATTTCATATATACAAATTTAGGAACATAGTGATTCTTCCCACCCTACCTCACTCCTACCCATACTCCCACCCTTACCCCCCCCCCCCATTCCCATTCTTATTTTTCAGGAAGTAATTTTTATGTGGATTCTGAAGACAAAAATAGGGGGCTCTTTACCATTTCTTGGTATACTTTTGTATTTCCATAATAAGAAGTAAGAGCAAATAAGAAAATGTTTTTAGATTTTATAAATGTTTGTAGGATATTACTTACCTGGATCCCCGAGATAACGGCATTAAATTATAAAAGTAATAAACTAAGGATAAGATTAAGTTGCAGACAGCATCAGCCTCCTAGGGGAAAAAAAAAAAAAGACACAGGCTCATGAACTTAAATACTAGATTACAAACTGATTTTTCATTGGGGACAAGACATGTAAGAATCATTGGCATCAGGAAAAGGAATATTTCACTCTTCTCCTATAAGAACCACTTTTCACATTCTTGAATAGACTGCACCCTTTTGTATCATTCCTTCTAATGAAAGGATATTATACCAGTACAGTTTAATTTAGAGCAATGTCTTCCCGGCTGTTTCTTAAACTGCAACCTTATAATAAACATAAAAATCCTTTAATTAATATTTTTGAAAGTCAAAATAAGTTACAATTTAAAAATCTAAAAGCACTTATCAATACCTATTATGCTCTCCCAAACAACATTTTTCCCTACTCCAAAAGATGTTGATAAGCTCTCCTCACTTCACCCTGAGTTGTATGTGATAAATATACTTACTGAAATATATAGAGTTAGGTGTTTAATTATGTGAAAGAAGTAAGTGTCAGAGAAATAAAATGACTTTTGTGGGCCAGATGTATCCATTGCAGAACATGGTGCCGGGCAGAAAGTGCCTACCACAGAGACAAGCCAGAGCCTACCAAGGAGCCCACTTCTAGTCCCTGCAGGTAACCAAGAGAACCGGCCACAGACCAGGAAAAGGCCACTCAAGTGCAAAACAGACACAACTTCAGCCAATCAAAATGCATCATCTAGTTTAAACTCAGAAGCTCAGTGCAAATATATAGTTAGAAGCAATAATCACAATGAAGGGAAGAAAATGGGAGGAGAAGGTGAAGCACAGATCGTTTTTATTACAGACTAACCTTTGCATTTAAATCTTGTCAAAGCCCAAACGTACGGTAACGTAGCACAGTAATGGTGGTTATAAATTACAAATGTATCCTCCTCCCCCTTTACTATAAGTTACTAAATATGGGAGTTTTTGGCCTATAAGAATATTAGAAAAGAAATATTTCAATTGGGTTTCAAGCATAACATGAGCAATCTCAATGAAAGGGCAAAGTTTTGCAAGCATTTACAAGAGAATCATAGCAGGTTGGAAACAATTTTGAAACAGTGAGAAACCCACCCCAAATTCCGATGAAAGAATCAATACTTTTCCTTTTGATGTGAGATCTTTATAAAGTGCATCTATTTCAGCATGATATAATTGTGTCCTTTCTTCTGTGGTTTGAGTTTCCACAGAGAATAGTATATTGCCAACTCTGAAAATACAAAACAAAACAAAAAAAATGTCAAAGGCATGTATTATACAGTTCAAACAGCCAAACACAGAACATTGAAAAAAATCAAATAGCATGCTGACTGGCACTAAATGTACCCTACCTTACTAATTAGAGGCAGGTGAAGTATATTTCATAACAATGCATTTTTCCAATAAAATGTGTTGCTTTCCTCACATTTGAGTAGTGACTCATCTGCTCACAGTGAGTCTACCCGTATGTACTCATTATAGGAGCTTAAACTACGGACGAGGAAATAACTGCACATGGTAAAGACTGCATTTGAACACCCAGTAAATATTTTTGCAGTCAGTCACTCCATTTATGATTGAAGAGCAGGAGCAAGAACTGTGTGTAGGAAGAAAGTTCAGGTTTTAAAGCTGTTTTTAAGCTGTGTGCTGCGTGTTCAGCTCCATCATAAAAATGTTGTTCTTAGTTCTTAGATCCTACACAGAGAAGCATAGCTGATGCCTCTGTTGAGTAAGGGGGAGAGGAGGGAGACCACACAGTATTACAAGACCACACTGAGGGCCATACATCACAGCTCCTCAGAGGTGCAAAAGGGGAGAGGTGAGGTCTCAATTGGAAGACATGGAGATGACAGATATTGGTGAAGTGGACAGGAGCTCAGAGAACAAGAAGTCCAGCTGGATAAGCAGACCAGGTTCCCACAGGGAGCCGATCCAGGTAACCTGGGCCTGTTGGCGGCCATGCTATGGGAGGCCTTGCATGACTGGTAAGGGAGCTGGCTTTAGCAGCAACAGGCAATGGCAGGGTGTGGAGAAGGAAGGGATCGTTTTTTTTGCTTGGGGAACGCCTAGTGGAGTGAGCTTTAGGAACACTGGTGAAGCAGGCGATGGAAGTCAGGACACAGGCACAAGTCCACCCATGGAGGTAGGACCAGCAGGGCTGGGAAGTCCAGAGCCAGGGTGACTTGAGGGAGGGGTGGAATAGGTAGCTGGGGAAAGATGTCGTGTTTCGGGGGAAAAAATTCCATGTACTCTTTTAATTAGGAATTATCCTCTGCCAGGGAACTTGGTCTGAGAATACACATCAATTTGATCTCAGGATCAGTATAAAGGCAGGCAAACAAATTTTTACAGTAAATAGCACATCCTGCGATAACTTTGAGGGAAAATAGGCTTTATTGGAGAATGCTTTGATAAGTGGCTTGGGATAGAGACCTTACAGATATGGAAAACCACAAAATCTAGAGGATGCTAAATGTGTTTACCCTCAAAGGGCTGTGTAAGTTTTGACACGGAACCTGAAGAGGCAGTTCCTGGTAGTGTGAGTAAGAGCGTGTGAGAAAGCCAGAGTCCACAGGATAGAGGAGCTGGGCAATGTAGGTCATCGCTAACCCTGCCGCTGAGCTGGCAGAAGCCGAGAGGATGGCTTTGGGCTTCTGCAGGCTTGCAACTGAGCAAAGGTGTTTGCACATGTGCCCACACGCAGGCATGTTTCAAGGCAATTCCACCCCAGATTCAAGGGGTATAGAAACTCTTAGATGCAGTTTGAGATGTAAATAAAACTACAGCTAATTAAAGCATTTACTGCAATACTATTTATAAAGTGAAAAAATGGCACATAAGTGGTCAGTAACAAAGTCAGTAGGAGAAATTTTATAATGTCCATATAATGGAATACTATGTGGTTACTAAAAATGCTTCTAAGAATATGACTGAGAAAATGATCCTAACGTAAGGGTAGAAAAGAAGCATGTTACCAAACAGCAGGTATTATAATCTCAGTTTTTAAAGAAAATAACTTTGTTTGTTGTTGCTGTGTTAATTTTGCCCCTCTGTGGTATTCTACATTTTGTACAATAAGACTATGCCACTCCTGTAATAAATAAAATCTATTAACAATTTTAATTAAAAAATTTAAATTAAAATCTCTTTTTAAAAAAAATCTTGCAACAGTTTTCAATCTGCCAACTTCATTTTATCATTTTCTGAATAACAGCCTTCCCCCTACAGAGAACTTCAAGAACCCAGAAGAATGCTTCCTACAAACTACATCAGACATTATACTTAGTACCCAGAAAGTTGGGTTTAGGACCGTTAGAAAGCGTATCTGCTGGCTGAATACTCCAGATGTCACATTTAAGAACTAACCAGCTGTCAGTGCACCCCGGGCCTCGACACTCCTCAGTTCAGGCCTCTGGCAACAGAAGCAGATGCTGTCTTCCTGAGTTTCCTCTCTGCTTTTACACCCACACCAAGACATACGTACTTGTCTCCCGTAATAGTAATCGTGAATCCATCATATTCCTTCCCTTGGTCTTTGAGGCTGGGAACTTTTGTGTTCACGGTGAACCCGTCCTTCGTTTTGGTATTAAACTGCTTTCAGGGAGAAAGAAAAGTCACGTTACTTGCATAGCACTAATCCATTGTGTGCCTCCACAGCGGCTCTGAAATGCTGGCTGACTGACTGAAGTGTCCTTAAGAAGGGACACAGAAATCATCCGAGGCAAGAGAACATGTATTCTCCACCTGGCAGTCAGTGACCAGGGCCACCTCTGCCTGTCCTCGGGCCCCAACACAAACTCCCTGTGACTCCCACCAAACACCAGCAGAGAGCCTCAGCACAAAAATGCTCAAAGACTCGCAATCAACAAGAAGCACCACTCGCTTCTAAGAGCGCCTGGATTTTTCTCGTGCCCATCTTAGAGGGCAGTAACTTTGACTGCTAGCAGGATGCTGCAACCAACATTCTATGAACTCAAAAATTAATTTATATTCACGCTGGAGTACCTTCAACAGTACTGGATTTTCCTGAGACAATTACATGTGTCAGAATTACATTTATCAGTTGGAGAATTTCATATTCTTCCTCCCTCTCTCTCTCTCTCTCTGCAACTCTGAAGACCACAGAAAAGTATGCTGTTGAAATCACTCAGGACCAAGAATATCACAGGTGATATGTATGGACACAGTTTTAGCCATTAGCTTTCTGCTTATAACATTTGTGAAAAACTGAAATGCTATGGAGTAGGATTCATCATTACTCCAGAAAAATCTCATCCAATCTCAATTATTTAATGTTGCCAATTTTTTCTTTAGGATGATTGGATGGATGTGAAGTAAGAGAACTAACAATAAAATAAAAGGAGGTGGGGCCAGCACTGTAGCTTAGTGGGTGAAGCTGCCGCCTGCAAGGCTGGCATCCCATATGGGCGCAAGTTCGAGTTCCAGCTGCTCCACTTCCTATCCAGCTCTCTGCTATGGCCTGGGAAAGCAGTGAAGGATGCCCCAGGACCGTGAGCCCCTGCACCAGCATAGGAAACCTGGAAGAAGCTCCTGGCTTCAGATTGGCACAGCTCTGGCTGTTGCGGCCACCTGAGGAGTGAACCAGTGGATGGAAGACCTCTCTCTCTCTGCCTCTGTCTCTCTGTAACACTGCCTTTCAACTAAATAAATCTTAAAAAAAAAAAAAAAAAATAGAAGAAAGGATGTGCATAAGACACTGTTGAGGGAAGAAGTTGTCTACAAACAGAAGGCAAGCAGATGTTCACTAAAGGCCCAGAGATGGACAGGGAATGAAAGGGACACAGGTTGAATAGGGCAGGCCATCAGGGCTAACGGTGACAGGTGAAACCGGCAGGTAATTTTCATGCAGAAAACAACTTTCAGAAGCAGAAATGTGCAAACACTGGTTCATGCCAATTCTCACTGAATCCGCACAGTGGACTAGGAAGAGTAGGCAGGATCTGGATCTAAGAGATCACAAATGAGTCTGGGAGGCAAGGTCCAGCCTGACCTGCTGAGCGGGGAAGCAGCAGGGTGGGAACAGGAACACAGGCCCTAGACCTCCAGTCCAGGTTACACAGTGGATGATAACCACACCTGGAGGGATGGAGATGTACTTTAACTTGGCTGTTCATCAACACATATTGCACATTTCAGTGAAGCTGTCAACAGTATCACATTTCACCAAATACTTTGTTTTGTAGACGCCTATGTGTGTCTTGTAAAATGCCAATACAAGTATATCTATAATCCAGGCATACGGCTAGATGTACAACACTGAAGTGGAAGGTCACTCCCACCACCAAGGGGGACAGGCACCTTGCAGACGAGGCACCGTCCTACACGCTAAGTGACAATGTTCTTGTAGGTTTTCTTTTCTCAACTTTATTTATTTATTTTTTTGAAAAGCAGAGAGACACAGATAGCTCCCATCTGCTGGTTCCCTTCCCAAATGCCTGCAACAGCTGGGGCTAGGCCAGGGCTGAAGTCAGAGGCCTGGAAGTCAATCCAGATCTCTTATGTGGTTGGCAGGAACCCAATTACTTGAGCTATCACCACTGCCTCCCAGGATCTGCATTAGCAGGGAGCTGGAATTAGGAGCCAGAGAAGGGAATCAAACTTAGTTACTCCAATGAGGGATGAGGTGTCTTAGCCATTAGACTAAACACTTGGTTTCTTTTTAAATAAAGGCATGTATCAAATATCACAATCTCTCTAGGCTGATTTTGTGTTCTAATACCATAGTAAACATAAATGCCTAAAATATCCAAAGGAAAGCAGCTGGAATACTCTGAGACACACCACAGTTTTCTTTTTTTTTTTTTTTTTTTTTTGACAGGCAGAGTGGACAGTGAGAGAGAGACAGAGAGAAAGGTCTTCCTTTTGCCGTTGGTTCACCCTCCAATGGCCGCCGCGGTAGCGCGCTGCGGCCGGCGCACCACACTGTTCCGATGGCAGGAGCCAGGTGCTTATCTTGGCCTCCCATGGGGTGCAGGGCCCAAGCACTTGGGCCATCCTCCACTGCACTCCCTGGCCACAGCAGAGAGCTGGACTGGAAGAGGGGCAACCGGGACAGGATCGGTGCCCCGACCGGGACTAGAACCCGGTGTGCCGGCGCCGCAAGGCGGAGGATTAGCCTGTTGAGCCACGGCGCCGGCCACACCACAGTTTTCTATTATGGCATATGCAGTGGCTCTTCTCTGGGGACAGTGGGGATTTACGGGAGACTTTGGTTGTCAACAGTGATGGATGGACTGGGGCCAAGACTGCCAGATGTCCCACAGTGCAGGCAACAGCCACACATTACACATGACATCCCAGTGTCCCACTGGGCTTTCATATAGGTGAAGAACCTGTTTATAATGTAATAATTACATGGTCCTAAAATGAGACTCTGTTTTATACTTACATACTAACTCTTACACACAGTTTTAATACACCCTTAGTTTTCCAGGAATGTAAATATCGTAAGTTCAAGAAAGAGCATAGTTAGGTTTTTTCAGGTGTGTAGTTTGGAACTCATCTCTGGAACTTTACTGAGTGTGGTTTGCCATTTCAAAGAATCAAATCTCCAACAACAATGTAGCTCAAGAAGACACAGGGCTGCACTTGTGGTGTGTCACATTCAGCCTGACTAATCACAGAGTAGCTGGGGGCTACTTCTTTAGGGCTTCTTGAGTAGGCATGGCTAAATGCTGACACACATTGAAGTACACACAATTTGAATATAAACTACTTCACTCCACTGGGGCACTATGTTGACTTTTTGAGTAGGTGGAACATATGCTCTCTGATTTTCTCCTTAGTGCGGTAAAGTACTTAGTAAACAAGCATTCACAGATATTTACTAAGTGTTTCGAGTCTGAGAAAGTTGAGGACCACTGTGTTAGCTCATCAAATCCTCACAACCTCCCCTGAGGTAGAACCAGCCAGCGGCCTGTTCCCTGTCCAGCATCCCCCTCTAACACTAACTAAATCTAGTTATAGGCTAAACCTGTGGTGTATTGTGAGCTGATTACCAACCTGATGCTCAGATGACTGACTTTTCAATCCTAGAATTTCCTTTTGGTTCTTTTAATAGTTGCCATGTCTCCTGAGATTCCCCAGGGAATTGACATTTAATAAATATAAAGCAGGCTAGTTTTGAAGTTGATAATTTTGGATAGCCTGCAAATGATGCTATAAAACACTCAAATTGTCCTTGGCAGAAAAAAATGTTCCCTGCTCCTACTTCAAAGGGTAAATGAATTTTGTTTGGCAGGTAGTCAAGTCACCAGCAGATCCAGAATCCTTTTAGGCTTGGTTTACTCTTGGTTAGAGTGGTCTATTTAGAAACTTCCCCTAGTCTTTGCATGTCAACCTTCCTGTATAGTGCAACCCTACTCCTACTGTGTTTCCGTTCTGGTGTCTAAATCTAAATGCCCCAGGTGTTCTCAGGATCAGTCCACCATGGAGAGGACAGGATTACAGTTCTCACTTCTGTAAGCCTGATGCCTGTGTTCGGCATGTACTCCCACAGTAGCCACTCTCTGCCGAGCCTCTCAGTCTCTCACTGCAGGTGCACGACCCAGCTCTCAGCCAAGGATGACAAGGAATGCACATACTGACATGTGGACACTCCCACTCTGCACAGCCTGCTCCTTTTGTATTCTCTGTTCTGCAAATGCCAGTCACTTCAGCAGATCATGGCACTCTGCTTGGGCACCACACACCTGTATGGTGGTCTAGCTCCAAGCAGAGATCTAAGGCAAAAAAATGGGGCTCACTTTGTTTTTTGTTTCTCTTAAGACTCACAATTTATTATAACTGTCGAATGTTTGAGAATAGTTACCTTGTATCTTGCCCAGTTTTATGACTGTTATAGTGTAGAAAGGCAGTCAAATATCATTTACTCAACTGTGGCCAGAAGCAGTTAAGTTTTATGTATTTTCAGTTTTCTTCTGTTTTCTGTACAACTGTTTCCTAACAAATTAGTTTTTCTACTTGAGTCTAATGCATGTGTTTATTTTATTTTAATTATTCAGAATGTATTCATATTAGCAATTTCAACAGCATGCCTTATGAATTTTAAAACACAGTATATAAACAAACATCCATTTAATAATTATTATTTAAGAGCACTATTGGGATTTCCCCCCTAAAAACACCTACTGTAATTTTGATGATAAATTTACCTTCATAATTGGAAGGAGGTCTTCTACTTTGTGTACCTTTTCCAGAGCTTCTCTAACTTCCAACAATCCTTTAGGATTATTTGCTCTTAAAGAGAGAAAGAGGGAGGGAGGGAGGGAGAGAGAGGGGAGAGAGAGGGATGGCAACTGAGATTAATCCAGAAATGTAATAATTATGCAAGTGTCTGTAATTTAAGTAAACTGTGAAGTATGAGTACCTCAACATTCAGAAATGGTGGGCTATAACAGAAGTTTCTAGATAATGAGGCAGTTTAATCCTAATGAGTTTTGTGCTGCAGATGAGAATCAAGGAAACAGCAGCCCATCCAGGGGGCAAAGTAGAGAAAAGCAGAACAAAGGACAGCCAGTGTTTGTGTATACGTGTACGTGTGAGTATGGGTTTGGCCACAAAACTTCGATTATCCTATTCCAATGCTGAAATTAAAAGTACATTTTTCCCTCTTCGCTTTCTGCTTAAAGGAAAGTACCCTGATAGGTTTTTAGATCAATTTTACATTTATTTGCTGGAGGTATTTAACCATTCAGAACTTTTCTCTCCAGAGTTCTGCTCACTGCTGCATCTACACCATCCTGATTTTCAAGGGAGGGAGAATGAGTATTAAAATGGAAATCCTTAACAAATAAATTCAAAGAAATTTCCTAGTTTTTAAAAGAAAGAGACTAGGAAAATTACAATATTGTATGTAAGGTTCAAAGCACATCAATTAAGGTCCACAGAGTTTGTGAAGTGATTAAAAAGAAGTGACTATGAAAAACTTTGTGATTTTAAATACTATGTAAAAATGTGACAGTTTAGTTGTCAGTGGGCTTAATTTCCAGTTTCAAAAATATAAAAAATGTAAAAGACATGAAATAAGTCCATTATTTCTATGAAGGAGAAAACTGAAGACCTACCCATGATAAACAAGAATTCTATCTTTAATAAAATGAAGTATTTTTTCAAAATATTCCAGATATCTCATGTTAATCACCTGACCCCTGGAAGGCAAAGATAATAAAGTTAAAATTCTTTTTACAAAGCATTGTGTCTAAACAACATCTAATTTCAAGCTAATTTTAAAAAACAATTAGAGAACTGTGAGAATGATATAGCCAAAAAAAAAAAAAAAAAAAAGGTCTGAAAGAGAAATTCACCAGGCAAGGAACTGTCACAAGATCCACAACAGGAAGAAAATTCCCCCAAGTAGTTAAATGAAGTTCAGACTCTGATGTCATTGCTTCTACTCACTGTAAATATGATTTTCCTCACCTTTAAATGCCTTTTGTCAATTTCTTTTAAACTCTCCCCTACAACTTTACGTCCAGCCAACACACTGAGTCCCTCCCAGGTTCCCCACGAACGTAACTGTCAAGCAAGAACTTACTGTGCTGCGCTTCTCTGGGCTCTACTCCCCCAGACATGTTGCTCTCCTTTTTCTCTAGGTGTTACCTGGCCTACTAGGACAATCGCATACCTGAGCTGAAAGTCAGCCTTTTTCTAATCCCAGGCCCTCTTCCCCCCATTTTTAACCCACCACCGTGTTCCTGACTCTACTTTCTCAATATCCACTTCTCCAGTCACTACCAGACTTTCAAGACCTTTGCACTCGTTCATCTGAATTACTATACAACTTTCTAACCTTTTCCCTTGCCTCCAAGATCGCCACACCTCTCAAATTTATTGTGTCATCTGATCCAAACCAATCATCCATGCATGTAAATCTGTTCATGGCAGTTTCTTGCTTAGAATTCATGAATGACTCACCACTATCTTCAGGAACAAAAGAATCCTTAGCATGGAAAAAAAAGATATTTATGTTGTGGCATCTATCTTTCTAGCCTCAATTCTTGACATTCCCTAAACTACACACTAATCACCAGGTAGAATGAATGAGTCAGTTTCCCAACCATGCCAAGCTCACTGTGGGTCCATGCCTAATCACCTTCTCTCTCTCTTTTCCATTTCCACACACCTGAAGGCTGGATCCCTTCTTTGTATTCTCATGGCATCCTATACATGTGACCACCATGACTCTTAACGTAACACACAGAGGTTGTTTAATGGTCGGCCTTCTTCACTAGACTGTGAGCTTTCGAGCCAGGGGGACTGTTTCCCTTCTACCTTACCAACAAGCAGCAAAGCACACTGACTAAAAGACAGTGGCCTTCAGTTAGAGCAAGTTGATTGAGTTTACCTATAAATGTTACAAATTATTCCACGAGCAAGAGAAAGATACAAGTCACAAGGGGAAAATAAACTTACTTCCTAGAAATAAAAACATACATATATATATAAAGACATTTCCACTGAAACCCAAACTTAAATGTCAAAGTTGAACAGAATAAGACTTTATTAATTCAGGTTTCTGGAACTAGAAGCATTTTAGATGTGATACAACCACCATATTCACTAAAAGACTGGCTAACTAAATGGGTACCCTTGGAGTTAATGCTATTCAATATATACTCATCATTTATTTAAAGAACAGCTAAGTACATGAAGAAAGGCTAGAGGTGAGCACTGTGCCCGTGAATCCAACTTGCAGAGCCTCTGGACAATGCAGCCGCCCTCTAGTAACCCAACTTGCCCTCCAAGGAAGGGAGTGACTTTAGTGACCAGCTAGTTATTTATGCAAGCCCTTTGTGTGCTGGGGGTGAGGGAGGAGCCTTTCCCCTATAAGTATAATGTTTTCCATTTGATCACTTTCCATAGTGTTTTAGGATCCCTTTAAGACTGGTACTCTAGACAACAATCTGGCCGTCCAACTTTCAACTGCACTCGGCTTCAGAGGTCTGGGGAAGGAGCACGTTGCATTTTCCTACACCTGGACTAACAGAGGAAAAGCAGGCAGGAATGTGCACGTGAAGAGACAATTCACAAGTTTCCTTCTCAAAACGTCACCAGGAAAGGAGGAATAGGTCTGTTAAGAACAAGCTCCTCTGGACACAGGAAAGATGCACAAAAAAAAAAAAATAAAAATCACACCTGATTAAATTGATATGGTTGTTGAAGCCTCTGCTAAGACTCCGTGCTGGCATTTGATCTAGCCACAACACAGGCTGGTCTGGGTCAGCAATCCTACAAAACAGAGCACGTTAAAGTGGAAGACATTACAAAACCTAGAAAGGTCCAAAAGCATTCAAAATAAAATATGGAAATCTTTGCAAAAGTGGAGGTAAAGCAACTGCTAGTCCATTACATCAAAAAATGTAACATCCAACTTGCAAATTCCAAACAGATGTTCAAATTGGACCAGTAAGAAGCCAGTAAAAGTTTGTTATGAGAGCATTATTTTTCTCATGAGAGTGAATACCAAGGGTTCCTCCTATAAACTTGCTGGTTCGCCAGGCACATATTTAACCATAAACGAACTGATACACAGAAGTTCCTGCAGAGGTATCACAGGTAACAATATGCTCTTTCAAAAAGAGTGCCTTTTTCAATAACTCCTATTTCATAATTATTAGTTGGGTGTATTTCAAAGAGCAAAGATGTCAACATTTTCTGATGATATTTACTGAGGAAAATCTAATTCATAACTTCTATTGTTGGTAAGCAAAGCAGGGTTCAAAACCAATTAGCTAGAAATTATATTATTGTATAAGACTTCTAGATCATTTTCAGTTAAATGTTACCTTCTCCATTTCACTGCAATATCAAACATATCTCTCCATTGCATCAACCGTGTTTTTCCATTCATTCGAACTTTGGAGTTGGTCCACGTACGCTGGACAGCTTGCATCACTTCCAAAGCTGCCAAGCCCATAGCTACGAGAAATATTGAGAACACACTGTAGAACTACACTTGAGGAGGACTGATTTTCCCCTACTTTACAGAGTCTCAGTGACAAGCACTGGAAATATAACAAGACCCAAGGTATGTCTCAGTCCTGGAGCCGAAACCTGTCAGAGGAAACCAGAAACACTCCAAGTTCTGTCCTCCCAATTCTGCCTCCTGTTGAAACAACTGGAGGTTCAAATTCTTCCTCACTCATATAGTAAGAAAATAGCTCCCAAGATCAGCTGTTTTACCTATAGTGAGAACCTAAGGCCCATTCTGCAGATCTATACCAACTGCAATAAAACCAAGGCTGGAAGCAGCCTTCTTTCAGAATTCAGTATGAATGATTCAGTGTCTCTGCTCTGATCACATAGAGAATATGATCAAGCACAATAAAGAACACACACATTTTAAAGTATAATACAATTTAACCACTCTGCTCTTACGTCAGAAACACTGCTATTGAAAGAGTTTCCAGGGCCGGCCCTGTGGTGGAGTGGGCTAAGCCTTCACCTATAGCACCAGAATCCCATTTGGGCACCGGTTCTAGTCCCAGCTGCTCCTCTTCTGATCCAGCTCTCTGCTAAGATTTGGGAAGGCAGTAGAAGATGGCCCAAGTGCTTGGGGCCCTGCACCCTTGTGGGAGACCTGGAAGAAGCTCCTAGCTCCTGATTGGCTCAACTCTGGCCATAGCAGCCAACTGGGGAGTGAACCAGCAGATGGAAGACCTTCCTCTCTGCCTCTCCCTCTGTCTGTTAACTCTGCCTCTCAAATAAATAAAATCTTTTAAAAAAAGAAGAAGAAGAAAGAAAGATAATTTCCAGAATACCTCTGTGTATTCTCTTATTTGGCAGGAAACCAGGTGTCTCATACTGCATCAGAGATCCCAAACGATCAGCTACGCAAATCAGCTCCTGTACTTCAGGCTTGTAACTCTCAAAATTCTGATGTAACACATCTCTGGAAGAAACATCACATACATGATAAGGATGGTCACAACCATTTGGTAATCAATTTTACCCGAAAAGCAACCACTTCCCCCACTGGAAGACCAATGGAGAAATCTATGATCACATGATCCTTACTCCAGTGATTAGCACCTAACCATAAACAAATTAAAAGCAGCAATCTTTATGAGCGTACACAGCTACTATCACATGTTGGTAACACTGAGAACTAGTGTAAAGTTAAGAAGATATTCTTACCACTGTGTCTCCAGAATACATATCTGCATAGACTATCTTATCAATAAGCAACCCGATCTTCACCCTTTGTCCATCCCCTCCCTGATTCAAGGGGTACAGCAAAGTATACTTGGAATGATGTATTTAACTACTACTGTTGAGTTGCTAACCTGTTTAGTGTAAGATTTTATTTATTTATTTTAGAGGTAGAGTGACAGCCCGAGAGAGGGAGAGACAGAGAGAAAGGCCTTCCATCTGCTGGTTTGCTCCCCAAACAGACGCAATGGTCAGAGCTGGGCATATCTGAAGCCGGGAATCAGGAGCTTCCTCTGGGACCTCTATGTTGGTTCAGGGGTCCACGCACTTGGGCCATCCTGCTTTCCCAGGCCATAGCAGAGAGCTGGATCAGAAGAGGAGCAGCTGGGACACAAACCAGTGCCCATATGAGATGCTGGCGCTTCAGGCGGAGGCTTAGCCTACTATGTCACAGTGCCAGCCCATTTAGTGTTTTTAATACCTGGGTTGCAATTCTAAGTTATATACTTTTTTAGGAGGTCTGCAAAACTCCTCAGGCTCAATAATTCACTAGGAGGGTTCAGAGGACTCAGCATAATCAGGCTTATTTATGAAAGGAAAAGGACACCAACCAGAATCACCAAAGTGACCACATGGGGCAAAGTCTAAAGAAAACCAGGTACAAGTTTCTTAGGGTGCTCTCCCACTAAGTCACACAGAACGCGCTAAGTTATCCAGCAGTTAGTTCTGATGACACATGTAAAATGCCACCTTCCAATGAAGCTCACTAGAAATTCAGTGTCCAGGGTTATTTGTTTTATTTTGCTTTTTAATTTACTTGTTGGAGAGATGGAGAGAGACAGCTCCCATCTGCTGATTCACTCCTACATGATTCTCTACTGAATATACACAGGAGCAGAGTCTTTCGTAGGATATGCAAATGTTCAGTCCCACTAGATAATGACAAGCTGCTTTCCAAAGTGGCTATAACAGTTTATATTCTCATCAGGAAAATGTAATGGCCACAACAGCCAGGGGGCTGCAGCGGGCAGCCAGGTTTCCCACATGGGTGACAGGAGCCCACCTTCAGCTACTACCCCAGTCACCCAAGGGCTACATTCACAGGAAGTTGCAATCAGGACCCAGAGTCAAGAGTCAAACCAAAGTGGGATGTAAATGCCTTAACTGCTGAGCCAAACATGTGCCCCGAGCGCCCAGATATTTGGCTGATTACATAGGAACCTCCTGCCTGTCAAGTACTCAAATGCCAGAGACTGAGAAGGGAAGCAGGTGTTCAGCATAAACCACACTATTTTTACAAACAGCTTGGGCACAATGAGCCACTGGTATCAGCTCTGGGGATAGTGGGCACCCTCTTGAATAGGTTCTCAGATGCTAATTAAGGGCCACTCTTGCAAGCAGGCCTTCCCAGGACAGCGGTCACAGGCCAGCTATGCTCACTCTTGTACACATAGGTATTTTGCAAAAAGGGGTGGAAGAGAACATACATGACCCTTGTGAGCAATCAATTTGTTAATTTTTAACTATGCGGTAACTAAGACAAATATAAAAGCATATGACCCCCATTGCCTAATTTAACAGCTAGAATCATTATGCAGTTCTCTATTGTGTGCTACTTTCTACTTCATTCTCTTGCCTCCCAGCCAGAGGTAACTTACCTTGAGTTTTGGCCCATGATCCCCTTACCTTTTTAAAAAACAGGTTTGCTACCTATGTATTATCACTTAACAATATACTCCACAGTTTTGTTTATGAGCTTTAGGAAAAGTGCTGTGGCAGTACAGCCTACTGACTTGCTGTTTTTACTCAACATATTTTAATTAACATTGTGGCACAGGCCGCGTGTTTATACTGCCGTTTAATATCCCATTGTGTGACTGTTAGCACATTTACCCTTTCTTCTGTTGATGCACATTTGGGTTGAATTCCAGTGTTTAGTTGTGAACAAAGGCTGTTATCCACAGTTTTGTACAGGTCTCCCCTAGTAAGCACGTGTACAAGTACAAGGCTCTCTGAATATGCACAGGAGCAGATAGATTCCTACGTACGATATGCAAATGCTCAGTTATACTGGATGACAAACTGCTCTCCAGTGTTGCCTGGGACAATTTACTCTCTCACCAGGAGTATATAAAGGATCCCTGGGACCCTCCTTTGGGCCAATATTACTATTATCAGAAATTGTGATATTTGTTCATCTAATGAGTAAAAAAAAATCTTGTGTGGTGGTCTTAATTTACAACCTTTTAAGTATCTTTTCATGTTTAATTGCAATTCATGGTTTTTCCTTGGTGAAATTACCTGTTTAATGTCTTTTGTGTACTTTTTCTATTGATTGTCTTTTAATTTGTAGAGATTCTTCATAAGTTTGTATACTAATTTTTGATATAGGTTGCAAGTATCTTTATATCCAGTTTGGGCTTATCTTTGCATTCATATGGTCATTTTTGTTGAATAGAAGTTCTTAAAGCCAATATGGTCCAATTTATCCATGTTTTTTTGTCTCAGGTGCATGTTTTCTATATTTCGACAAAGAAATCCTTCTCTACTTCAAAAATCATAAAAGCTTTCACTTATATTGTCTTCTAAAACTTAAAATATTTAGTGATTCATATTTAAGGTTTTTATACATCTGGACTGTGACTGCTATCTATGCCATCAAGAAAATCGACTTGATTTTACTCAAATAACCTAAGCGGCTCTCTCTCACTTATCAGAGTCCTCTTCTCATCTACGATACTTGACTGAGGCTGCCTATTCTGCTCCTTTAAACTGCTCATTCAGTCTAAGAGCACTCTATCTTCATTGCTATAGTACGTCTTGCCTCATGGTAGGATGATCCCTCCATGCTTGGGCATCATCTTCTTTGGGGGAATCTTGATTATTCCTGATTCTTTGTTCTTCCACAGAATTTATAGAATTGGCTCAACAAGTTCCTCGAAAAAACTTTTGGGATTCCGAATGACATTTCATTGAATCCATATAGATGTTTTCAAACTTCCAAATGAACAGTATTTTTCTCCATTTATACTAGTCCCCCTTATTTGTGCTCTCATTTTCTGCAGTTTCAGATACCAATAGTCTAAAAATATTAAATGGGAAATTCCAGAAATAAACCATTCATGAGTTTCAACTTGTAGGCCATTCTGAGCAGCGAGGTGAAGTCTCACGCCTGCTGCTCTATCCTGCTCAGAATGTGGATCATCCCTTTATCCAGCATGTCCACACTGTACACCAACCACCCAGCAGTCACTTAACAGCCATCCGGGTTATAAGATCAAGTGTCACAAATTGCAGTGCTATGTTCAAGTAAGTCTTACTTTAGTTAATAATAGCTGGAAAGCACAAGAGCAGAGACGCTGACAATTCAGATGTGCCAAAGAGAAGCTGTGAAGTGCTTCCTTTAAGTGAAAAGTGAAAGTTCATGACTTCAGGGAAAAAAAGAAATCATAAGCTGAGTTTGCTAGGATCTATACAATATTTTGAAAGACAGAACATTTACATAGCCTTTATTGTTACCTTGTTCTACTTTATTATTGTTAATCTCTTACTGTGTCTACTGTATGAATTAAACTTTATCATACGTGTGTCTGTATAGGAAAAAACATTAAATATAGGGTTTGACACTACCCAGTGTTTCAGTAATCCACTACTGAATATATTCTCCAAGGATAAAGGGGACTATTGTATTTTTTCCCTTAGTAACCTTCAATTTATTTTTATGATGATGTTCATTCAGGTTTTGCACATATTTTGTAAGATTTACTTCTAAGCATTTATTGCCATTATAGATGTTTTCTGTTTGTTGCTCATATGTAGCAATGCAATTGATTGTTATACACTATCAACCACTTCACTGAATTCTTATCATTTGCTCTATAGATCTTCTAGGTCTTCTTTGTAGAAAATCATGTGTTATGGGAGGGGGAAGCCATTGTAATCCATAAGCTGTACACTGGAAATTTATATTCATTAAATAAAAGTTAAAAAAAAAAAGAAAGAAAATCATGTGTTCTAAACACAATGATGTAGGGCCGGCACTGTGGAGTATTGGGTAAAGCCGCTGCCTGCAGTGCTGGCATCCCATCTGGGCGCCAGTTTGAGTCCCGGCAGCTCCACTTCCCATCCAGCTCTCTGGTATGGCCTGGGAAAGCAGTCCTTGGACTCCTGCACCCTTGTAGGAGACGCAGAAGAAACTCCTGGCTCCTGGCTTTGGATTGGTGCAGCTCTGGTCGTTGCGGCCAATAGAAGAGTGAACCAGCAGATGGAAGATTTCTCTCTCTCTCTACCTCTCCTTCTCTCTCTGTGTAACTCTGACTTTCAAATAAATAAATCTTTAAAGAAAAAAAAATAAACACAATGACAGCTTTCTGCCTTCTTTTCTAATCCCCAAACTAACTTATTTTTCTCCTCTGTACACTATGTAGAAACTCTAGTTCACCGTCTCAAAAACAAAAACCAAAACAATGATCTTGGGATTTTTTTCATCTTACTCCTGATTCTAACATAAATGCACCTATCACTTTCTTAGGTAAAGTGTTTGATATGATATTTTAAAATTTTTATTTATTTATAATTTTGAAAGGTTGAGAGACAGAGGCAGACAGAGTCCTCCCATTTGTTAGTTCACTCCACAAATGCCTGCAGCAAGTGGGGCTGTGCCAGGGTAAAGCCAGGAGCTGGGAACTTAATCCAAGTATCCCACGTTGGTAGGAGGCACCCAATCACTTGAGCCATCACCTGCTGCCTCCCAGGCTGCAGATTAGAAGAAAACTGGAATCAGAGAGGAGCCAGCCCAGGCATTTTGGTATGGAATGCAGAAGTCCCAAGCTGCATCTTAACTGCTATACCCAATACCAATATCTTCTATGGGTTCTCAATAGTTATACTTACCAGGCTAAGGATATATTTTATTTTTTTTTTTAGCGTAAGAGTTTATACCTTTTTAAACCATGATTGACATTTAATTCTTCCTTAGTTAGTTTCTATCATCTATTAAGAAAACTGCACTTTTTTCTCCTTTATCTGTTAACTGGCAATTACATTTACACATTTTCCTTCTTTCTTTCTTTCTTTTTTTTTTTTTTAAACCACCTATTTATTTGAATGGCAGAGTTACAGACAGAGAAGGAGAGAAAGAGATTTTCCATCCTCTAGTTCACTCCCCAGATGGCCACGATGGCAAGGGCTGGGCCAGGCCAAAGCCAGGAGCCTAGAACTGGATCTATCGAGATCTCCCAGATATATTATTAGCAGGGAGCTGGATCAGAAGTGCAGCAGCCAGGACTAGAACTGGTGCTCATATGGGAAGCCAGCATTGCAGGCAGTGGTTTACCTGCTACACAATGCCAGCCCTGACACTTACACATTTTCCCTAGAAAAATCCAATTTGCTACGGCATTATCTTTTTCAAATTTTTAAATTTATTTATTTGAAAGACCAAGAAAGAGAGAGGGAGAGGAACAGGGAGAAGGTGAGGGAGAGAATGAGGAGGAGGGAGGTAGGGAGAGATATCTTCCATCTGCTGGTTCATTTCACAAATACCTACAACTGCCAGGGCTGGGCCAGGCCCAAGTCAGGAGCCCAGAACTCATCCTGGATCCCCTAAATGGGTGGCAGGGAGCCAAGTACTTGAACCACCATCTGTTGCCTCCCACACTGTGCTGAATCACAATTGAAGCCATAACTCAAAGCAGACGCTCTGTTCTGGGAGGTGGGCAGCCTAATCGCTGCATTAAATGCTTGCCCCTGGCATTATTGTTTTTCATACACATAACGTCTAATTTTGTTTGCACACACAATCGTTGGTTTTGGCATAAAATTATACTGTGTCTACAAAAAACTACTTGGGAACATGAACTTCTATTCTCTTGACCATCTGATGAGTCACTCCCATAACATATGTGAGCTTGGTGATTGTGCTAAGTGTACATGTAAGTGTGTGAGAGTGGGAGTATTTTTAAGTATCAATTTAATATAAAATATTTTTAAATATTGGTATTTTAAAATATCAATTCAATATCTTCAATAATTGTAGGTTCTATTTAGGTTTTATTTCTTTTCAAGTCAGTTTGGTAAATTGTGTTTTTCTAGGAATTAGATCATTTAGAATTTATTTGTGGGGCCGGCTCTGTGGCACCAGCATCCCATATGGACTCCAGTTCTAATCCTGGCTGCTCCTCTTCCAATCCAGCTTCTGCTGTGGCCTGGGCAGTGGAAGATGGCCCACGTCCTTGGGCCCCTGCACCCACATGGGAGACTGGGAAGAAACATCTGGCTCCTGGCTTCAAATCAGTGCAGCTATGGCCATTGCAGCCATTTGGGGAGTGAACCAGTGGATGGAAGACATTTCTCTCTGTCTCTTCTCTCACTGTCTGTAACTCTGCCTCTCAAATAGATAAATCTTTAAAAAGAATTTATTTGCACACAAATGATCATGGAATTCTCTTATTAGTATCTAATATCTGCTAAGCTCTGGTTATGCCCTTTTTTATAATTTCTAATAGTTTGGATTACTTGTTTTTATTGTTAAAAAAAATCAATCTTACCAGAAACTTGGCTATAACTTATTATTTTTTAAAAGATTTATTTATTTATTTGAAAGGCAGAGACAGAGAAGGAGAGGTCTCCCATCCACTGGTTCATTCTCTTAATGGCCACATCAGGCGGAGCCAGGAGCTTCTTCTGTGTTTCCCACAAGGGTGGAGGGGCCAAAGGACTTGGGCCATCTTCTACTGCCTTCCCAGGCCATAGCAGAGAGCTGGATCAGAAGTAGAGCAGCCGGGACTTGAGCTGGAGTCCATATAGGATTCTGGCTTTGCAGGCAGTGGCTTTACCCACTACACCACAGCACCAGCCCCAGCTATACATTATTTTTTAAAAAACTTTTTTACTTTGGTGAACCTTTCTATTACATTAGTTTTCACTAATTTCTTTCTTTCTTTCTTTCTTTCTTTCTTTCTTTCTTTCTTTCTTTCTTGACAGGCAGAGTGGATAGTGAGAAAGAGAGACAGAGAGAAAGGTCTTCCTTTTGCCGTTGGTTCACCCTCCAATGGCCACTGAGGCCGGCACATCGCGCTGATCCCAAGCCAGGAGCCAGGTGCTTCTCCTGGTCTCCCATGGGTGCAGGGCCTAAGCACCTGGGCCATCCTCCACTGCACTCCCGGGCCATAGCAGAGAGCTGGCCTGGAAGAGGGGCAACTGGGATAGAATCCGGCGCCCCAACCGGGACTAGAACCTGGTGTGCCGGCGCCGCAAGGCGGAGGATTAGCCTGTTAAGCCATGGCGCCGGCCTTCACTAATTTCTTTATTTTTTCTTCCTTCTACTCCTTTTGTTGTGTTTTTCCTAGTCCTTAATTTCAATGTTTATTAACATGCTTCTATTCTAGTATAACATTTAAGGATATTAATGTTCCTCACAATACTGTTTGCACTGTATTCCACAAGTAGTAATATACGGAGTATGTGGAATTTTCATTTTTATTTATTTTTAAAGTATATTTAGATTTCTAACGTGATTTCACTTTAATCTATGTTTCAATATGCATTTTTTTTGACAGGCAGAGTGGACAGTGAGAGACAGAGAGAAAGGTCTTCCTTTACCACTGGTTCACCCTCCAATGGCCACTGCTGCTGGCGCACTGTGCTGATCCGAAGGCAGGAGCCGGGTGCTTCTCCTGGTCTCTCATGGGGTGCAGGGCCCAAGCACTTGGGCCATCCTCCATTGCACTCCAGGGCCACAGCAGAGAGCTGGCCTGGAAGAGGGGCAACCAGGACAGAATCTGGTGCCCCGACCAGGACTAGAACCTGGTGTGCCGGCGCCGCAAGGCAGAGGATTAGCCTATTGAGCCGCAGCGCCGGCCTAGTCTCAAAGTCTTAATGTAATAGTTACATATCCTCCCTCAAAATACTTTACCACTAATTATTCCCTAACTTACTTGCTGATGGAACAAAGACATAAGCCTCAGCCATTCTTCTCATTGCCCAAAAGGTAAGCACTGGAATTTATTCCGTGCCCTTGAATCTCAATTGGGTCTCACACCCTATTGCCTTCACACCCCAGCCCCACATTCTTTCCAGGTTCCCAAGGCCCCACACAGCCACCTGAAAGACCAGTTCTGGGAATTCACCTCCATCTGCTGCCGCCTACCCCCACCCCTAGCCCTAGCCTTCCTAAAATATAAAAAGGCCCGGCCCTGGGATCAGAGACTTCTGCCAAGTGTTCCATCAGTGTACACGCAGTTGGTCACCCAACGCTGCAAATTTATTTTCTCTGAATAAATTTGGTCCGGCTGTAAATCCGTACACTGCCTCCTCTCTATTCTGTGCCTCTTTCCCTAACACTTGCTATTTTTACCTAGTACTTTATTTCTGTCCTTTTTACAACCTTTCAAATTAGATATTATTTTATATAGACAATACATATTTACACTTACCAATTTACCATACTTACCAATTTTTTTTCTTATTATTTCTTCTTGTATCTCAACTCTTCCTTCTGGGAGTATCTGCCTTCTTTAATTACATGCTTTAGAAGTTCCTTTAGTGAATGCCAATTGGTAGTTAGTTCAGGTTTTGATGATTTGAATATTCTTAAAAGGTAGTTTGGGTGGGTTTAGAATTCTAGGTTGAA
Organism: Lepus europaeus; assembly: GCF_033115175.1. Classification (NCBI taxonomy): domain Eukaryota; kingdom Metazoa; phylum Chordata; class Mammalia; order Lagomorpha; family Leporidae; genus Lepus; species Lepus europaeus. The sequence continues at coordinate 49,808,030 of NC_084840.1, forward strand.
AATTTTTTTTCAGCACTTCAAAAGTATTACTCCTTTGTCTCACGGCTGCCATTATTAATGTTAAAAGGTTTATTTAGAGAACTGAGTAAGTAGATGATCTATTTTTTCTTTATACTTTTAAGATTTTCCTCTTTATATGCTAGGTATTCTCCAGTTGCCTAAAATGTGTCTAGGTAGGACTTTTTTTTTATTTGCTCTGCCTTTAAAAAATTAAAAATTTATGTTTCATTACTTGTAGAAAATTCGGAGTCATTATTTCTTCAAAAATTGCTTCGCTTCCGTCCTTTCCTTCTGTGATTTCATTCAGATGCCCAATAGATCTTCTTATGTCTTCGCACGTCTCTGTCTTGTTTTTGAACTCTTTGACTCTGTGCTATAGTCTGGATAATTCCAATCACTCGGTCTTCCAGCTGTACAATTTTTTTTCGCATATGAAGTTATCTACATTCTACTTTCTTTATTTCAATGATTATATTTTCTATTCCAAAAAAAATCTAATTATTTTTTTAAAAATCTGCCTGGTCAGTTTGGGTAGTCTCTTGTTTGTGTTTGTGGTTTCTTCACACTTTCTTTAAGCATTTCATTGGAGTTATTTTGAGATCCCTGAAGTCCGCGAGGGTGTAAGTTGCAGGCTGTTGCTTTAGTTCATGTTCATGCACAGCTCTGGTGACCCTGGCTTTTCTCATACTCATGCTTTTAGTCTGTGGAATCACTCGAGGCCCAAACTGGCATTGCTTCATTCCCAGGATGGATTTGCATTTGCTTCTGCTGATATCTTGGGAATATCTCCAATACAAGAGCACTTTAGCCCTAGAATGTTCAGCCAATCTTTCTTACCTATGGCCAAGGCATTCTACTGCAGTAGTTCTTAGACGTGCTTACCCCCGAACACGTCTTCCCTTTTAAATGTGCTTACCATACACTATTCTACTTTGACTTCCCCTCTACCTTTTTTTTTTTTTTTTTTAATTTTTAGAGAATGAGGAGGCTGACCTTTCAAGATTTCTCAAAGTATTGCTAGACTCCCAGGAATAAATTTCTAATCTAGATCTAATTGTTTTGTGGTGAGATAGCACATTAGCACATCTGTTTTTGCCATATTACAGAGGCAGTGGTCCAGCAGTGTAATTTCAAACTTTCAAAATGCTAAATAACTTGTTTTAAAAGTAACACAATAAAAGACAATGCATATCAAAGACTGCCAATAAGTATAAGCACATTTGAAGTTGAAAGGTTGTCCAAAATAAGCAGGGAAGGTCAGGCTAGAAGGAAAGACGACATCCAAAAGTAAGTTTCAAGGTACTTCACACACTGAAAGAAATACTTGTAGACATACAAATTAAAAAAGAAATTAATCAGAAACATGGATAGGAAACAATATACTGATCAAGAAACATGATGATGAACTTAAAACTCAGTTTCAAAATGGAAAAAAGAAGTCATCTGCATTTGAAACACTTACTTTATGTGGGGTTGCAACCCTGGCTGCTCTTCATAGTCTTCTATGAGGAAAGGCAGATTTTTAGCCCAGTGGTCCTTAAAGCTTCCAGGCAGGTCCACATCAATGTTATATTCCGTAAGGGGGGTGTCAAGGTGTGCATGAAGATAGCGAGAATACTCTGCAGAGAGGAATGAGATCTGACACACCCAAACACTACTACAGAGACATGCTTGTAGCCACACACATATATACATTTATATGTATACACATATATACATATAAGCTAGCTGTTATATAATTATAAGGATTCTAAAAGGAGTTTTAAAAATTTTAGTAAGCCATTATTATTATATGATAATACAGGTAACCTGTCACCAACTTGACTTAGTATGACTGAATATAATTCACCTAATCTGAGTCTGCTTTGGCTAAATTTTAACCACCTTCTTACAAAGAAACCTAAGGGCTCATTTTTTTTTTTTTTAAATTCCAGAGTGTGAGAATCCAAGTTCAGTGTCAGACAGAACGTGGTACTCTGTCGACTGATAGATTGAATTTTAATTCATTTAAACTTAAAACCTGGTACTGTAAATTTTATGAAACCTAAATTCAAATAAAGGGTTTCCAGTGAAAATTTAGCATTCAAATTGAAATGCATTTTAAGTATAAAGTATACACCAGATTTTAAAAATTCAATATAAAATATAAAATATATTTATTAAATATAAATTTTTTATATTTTGAATACTGTTTGCATATTAATTATACTGAACTAACATTTTGGATATACTGAATTACATGTATTGGTAACATGTACCTTACCTTTTTTTTTTACTTTTTTAATGATGCTACTACAAATTTAAAATTACATACATAATTTGCAGTTTTTTTCTGTTGTACAGTAATGGTATTGACAACTAATTATAATAAAGGAAAAAAATAGGAGTCTTATATAGAAAACAAAGGTATCTTCATGCATGCAAGAGAAAAGGTAAGGAGACTATGACTACTAAAAGGATAACTAAAAGTGTGCCTTCTTCCTTACTTTAATTTCATTTCACCAGAATAAATGATGAATGGATGACAGATCAAAGATGCCAAATTTACATTAACAGTAAACCTTACAGGGGGTTACTTTCCACCCCCTTTTGTTATCTTTGGATGAAATGTGAAGGAACATGAATACCCCAGAAGATTGTCACATTTAGTTCAAAATATGCTTTGCTAATTCAAGAAATAATTTCCTTAATTTTAGAAAAGGAAAGAAAAAAAGCATAGGGATCAGTAGAAAAAGCTTTAGAATACATGGATTCTATTTAGTCCTGATACCAAGTGATGCCTGTGCCCAAGTTACCTAGCCTCTCTGAGACTCAACTATCCCACATGGAAGAGAAGAGACAAAGGAGTTAACCAGTATGATGCACACAGCTTTGAGCATGAAAATCTAACAGTTCTACAGTATTCTGACTTACCTCGGAGATACTTCACTTTAAGATACTCTGGGCTAGCCTTCTGGCCTGGGAGAGGATCATTTAGCATAACTTTTGTTTGTGCTTTTATCCCTTCATAAAACTGTCCCATTGCAACATGGCTGAGTCCCTTCATATATTGGCATACTTCATTATACGGCTCTAGCTGTAGACACCGCTGGAGCATTGAAGGACAAAATGTTGTATTAGTATCAACACCACTGTTTTTAAAAAAAAAATTTATTTGAAAGGAGTAGAGACAGGGGGAGACATACAGATAGAGATCTCCAATCTGCTGGTTAACTCCCCAAATGCCCACTATAGCAGGGGTTGGGCCAAGCTGACAGCGGCCAGGAACTTCAACCAGGTCTCCCATATGGGTGCATGGATCCAAGGGTGCTCATTTGCAGGAAGCTGGAATTGACATTGGAGCTGGGAGTCAAACCCAGGCACTCCAAAGTGGGATACAAGCGTCCCAAACAGCGTCTCAACCACAAAGCCAAAACACCTACCCCTCAATATGGTTTAAGAAAGCATTGAAATGCTTTATTCTTTAACCTGGAATTAGAAGTTTTCCCTCCAGGTTAAATCACACCAAATATATGTTCTGCAAATCAGCTTGCAGGACAAGGCAATGATATTTTTCTGTTTTTACTGAAGTATACAAACAATTCTTGTTCACTTTTCTCTATTCATTTCACTGAACTCTGTTGAAGAATAACCCAAGAACTCTAATTACAACACTTCTTGTTCACAGAGGCTCACCTTAAAGTTCTTAAGGGCTTCCTGTAAGCTGCCATGGTGATACAGCATCATTCCCCGTAACTGGAGGGTCTGTACATGATTCTGATTGAGCAACAGTGCCTTCTGAAAGCTCTCCGTGGCTGCTTCAAAATTGCCCAGTTCTCTAGGTATTTAATAACAGTTATGAACACACACAGTATAGACATTACAGTAAACACACAGAATCAGCCATCCTCGGAATTATGGTCCAACATATGAGTCTAAGATTCCCTGATGTGAACAGGCTTTTCCCTTTGTTACTTCACCACTTTGTAGCTACAAAGCATTTCATACTTCACAGTCCATTTACTGCTGCTAGCAGCATGTATGCTAGTAGATTAAAGGATAACCACAAAGCTCCTGAAATTCTCTGAGGAAAATTCATTTATTGATTTCCAAATTCAAATCCCTCTCCCTGATTCATGATGGGTTCCAACCCCTAAAAAACTATGTATACATTTTAGTATATATATAAAAATATATTTTCAAAAAGTACACAGACTGTAATCATATACAGGTTTATCATTCTGAATCAAATCACAGGCTTAAAATTATATTTTTTTGGTCTCTGAAGCTACTTCACTTAAAATCTAGTAAATCATTACATAATTTAAAATTCTATTAAAAAGTAGAAAAAAGTGTATTTCAGAATTGTAATTATTCCAGAATGAAAATGATTGTTACTAATCAATCTTATAAATTAAAGAAGTAGCTTCAAAATATTTTATACATGAGTTTTCTATAAATAATGAATAGTTTTAAAAATATAATGCCCAGGGGCTGGTGCTGTGGCATAGCGGGTAAAGCCACCACCTCCAGTGCCGGCATCCCATATGGGCACCGGCTCAAGTCCCAGCTGCTCTACTTCTGATCCAGCTCTCTGCTATGGCCTGAGAAAGCAGTAGAGGATGGCCCAAGTTCTTGGGCCCCTGCACCCATGTGGGAGGCCCAGAAGAAGCTCCTGGCTCCTGGCGTCGGATCAGCGCAGCTCCGGCCTTTGCAGCCATCTGGTAGTGAACCAGCGGACGGAAGACCCCTCTCTCCCTCTCTCTCTCTCTCTTTCACCTTGTCTGTGTAAATCTTTCAAATAAAATAAATAAATCTTTAAATAAATAAATATATATATATATATATACACACACACACACACACACATATATATAATGCCCAGAAGTCAGCTTATGTAGAGCTCTGGCAGCTCTGCCAGCCAAGAGTTGGATCACTGGAAATGGAGCTGCCCTGGAGTCGAAGGACACCCAGGTCAGAGCCACAGATCTTGCTGGCTCTAAATGAAAAGCCTTTCACTTGGCCCATCTTCCAAAGTAACTGCCATTACTAAGAGGACAGCCAAGTAGTCAGTAACATTGCAGGCACAACTGTAAATTTCCTGTTGAAGATGCCACCTGCCTTCACCTGGCCAGATCTCCTCCCAGGCCAGTTAGGATGGAAGTCAACAGGGTGCCTTCCCAAGGAAGTTCACACCTCCCTTAGGATGTACCCCATGGGAAGAGATAGATAGGTCTGGGCCTCTTAACTGGCAAGGCCTTAAAGCCCACTTGATTATCATCAAGTGCCTTCTGTCAGGTTCTATTCGCATTTCAATCAGAAAACTTATTCGTATTTAGGAAGCCACTTTCTTAGGTTCACCAATGACTCTGTCCTTTGTTCTAGATCCTATCCAGTCTACTTGGGGCCTCACTCTTTTTTAATTATAGCCTCAACTCTAACATCAATGGCTCTACTCCTGACCTGTGGATTTTGATGGTCCTTTTCCCCACTTAATGTATGATTGTTCAGAATTTCTCTACAAACAAACCCCTCTACCTGCAAAAGATGAGTGGTTTTTCTCCCAGTCTTGGTTGGGATCAGCTTTAAACCACGTCCATCAAACAGTCTTCACAAGGATCCAGAGACACCCCCCAACACACACCTCATTTCCTCTCCTCTATGAAATCTTCTCATTACTTGGTTAATGCCACTCTTAGGATCATTGGTTGCTATTCTCACCCTGTCTTTTATACTACCATGTCTGTTTAAGTGTTTATAGGAGGTGATAAAGGAACAAAACAAGGCCTTCAGCAACCAGGAGGTCAACCAAATGCTGCTACAGGGATATACTCGGCTCCCCACCCAGGAGACAAAAGCTTAAGACATCACCCCATGCCAGCAGAGTACCTCATTGCCCCACGTCAGTAGAAGTAGCTCTAAAGATAGATCATCATCCCTCTACCCCTCCTGGGTTTCTGGGGCTAATGTAATTGCATACAACTCCTGCTTTATTAAGAACAAAAGGTGGGAATGTTAGTAAAATGGCGCAGTCTATGTGGCACCATCTATGCCTCACTCACCATCTTAGGCCCTGGCCCACAGGCTTTGGTCCTAAGCCCCATGGCCCAATCACCAGTGTCAGCTCCACCCCATCCTAATGGGATTCGCTGCTCCTACTTCCCTGCCCACCTCACCCTCCAACCCCCACCCCCCACAAAGCTTTAACAGGACCTGTTCCTGAACATGCGGCTCTCTCGCGATCTCTCTCGCTCTCCCTCTTATGCTCTCCTTCTCCCTCTTTTCCTTTTTTGCCCCTTTCTTACTGTCTTTCTGGTTTCCCCACCAATAAACCCTTTCCCTTAAAAAAAAAAAGTATATATATAATGCCCACTTGCATTCATACAGTACTTTATAAGATACTTTCAAATCTGTTTTCAATATATATTGACAATTCTATGGGGCAGGAAGGATAAACATCAGTCCTTTAACATCAAAAAACCCAAGTACATTTTCTCCAAGTTAACATAAGGGAGTTTCTCAAGCTAACACACTAGATTAAAAGAAAGCTCTTAAATTTTACTCTTCCTGCAAAAGGCACCTAACAGAGGGAATTTCTATTACTGTCTGTCTTTTCTAGCTTTTCTAGTACCTTTACAAATGAGAAATTTGAAGCTCAGAGACATTAAGGACACACACTTGTGCAACAGCCAAGCCAGATTCCTAAACTGGGAGCTCCTTCTACCACGCCATGCCACATCCTTTTCAGATCACAGAATACTTTTTTTTTTTTTTTTAAGCCAAAAGTCAAAATAGCTCTGTTAGAGGAATGAATGCATGGAGTCAGGAATCCAGGTTCTAGTCACTATTTTTTGTTCTCAACAGAGGGATTTTATAATCATACTTTTTTTCTTAAGATTTATTTATTTATTTGAGAGGCAGAGTTATAGAGAGAGGGAAAGACAGAGAGAAAGGTCTTCTATCCACTGGTTCACTCCACAAATGGCTGCAATGGCTGGAGCTGACCTGATCTGAAGCCAAGAGCCAGGAACTTCTTCCAGGTCTCCCATGTGGGTGCAGGGGTCCAAGCACTTGGGTCATCCTCCATTGCTTTCCCAGGCTATAAGCAGAGAGCTGGATCGGAAGAGGAGCAGCCAGGACATGAACCAGCGCCCATACCAGATGCTGGCGCTGAAGGCGGAGGCTTAGCCTACTACACCACAGCACCAGCCAGTTACCATACTTTCCAATCCCTTTATTATAGGACTCTTGATAGTGATTCGGAAATTAACCTTAGTTATTGTCTAAAAAAGCAGCAGCAGCAGCAGCATCTATAATTCAACAGCTTAAAGTGCCACTATTTAAAACAATAATTCTCAGAGGATTAACATTTCCTAGACATCTGCATCAATCGACCAATCTCTCTATACATTAGTCATTTTTAGAGATAAGAACATGCAACATGATAACATCTGACACGCACCAGAGAATTTACCAACAAGTACATAAGTGCCTATACAATTTTAAATTACCATCTCCTTTTGGCTATGAAACACAATTTCTGTTTCAATAACCCTTTATGGGAGGCTATATGGTCTTCCCACTCTTCACTCTCTCTCTAACCCCAGCTATTGTTACTTTACTTACCTATAGGCCTGCCCCAGACTTTTGTATGCATCAATAAAGTCAACTTTCTGCTTCAAAGCTTCTTTGAAGGATTCAATGGCTTCCTGTAAAAACCATACAGAAAATTATTTCATTTGCATAACTTAAAATTTAATTTTGCTTAAATCACTAAAGAATCTAAATAAATACTATTAATGGTCTCTGACAGATTTTCTTTTTAAATAGGAGGACTTAAAAAGAGAGGTAGAAAATGCAACAAACTATCAGAAGGACTTCATTTCATGCATTGAACAAATGCTTTACTATGAAAAATAAGCCTTAAGTTTTTTCCTTTTAAAATGAGCAAACAGCTTCCATTTTTAACTACTTTATTAGGCCTTTAAGTATTAACAATAACACTTTCATATTAATATTATTTCTTTAATTAATAAAGGCCCTATAGACCAAAAGTAAACCTAATAGCTGAGTAACAGAATTCAAAATCTTCAGAACTAGCAGCATTTAAAATTGAACCAATGAAAGAGACAAAAAAGAAAGCCCAAGGGAGGATTGAGTATAAAACAAGCAAAATAGATCCTACATTGCCCATCTGAAAGATTTCGACCTCCAAGGAAAAATAAACAGTAACACAACATAGAACAAAAACCACAAGGTTGGGGCATTCAGGGCACAGCTTCTGCCTGTTGAATATCAGGTCTGTGTCTGAGGAAGTGAGAACTTCTACACAGGCAGTAGGCATTGGCAGCACCTCAGGAGCCGCACAGTGCACTTGGCAACTGCCTGTAACTCCCTCCCTCTCTGTGAAAACAATGAATGAAATGCTACGCTTTATTCTGTTAAGAAAAAACAACCTAGACTTAAACTACTGCTGAATGGATTCCCCACTGTGACTTAATTATTTACTGTAATTATGAAGACAGTTCACATTTTTACCCAGGAAATGGCATACGTTACTAAGGTTAAGTGCTATGAAGTATCATGGTCTCTAATAGCTTTAATGAAAAAGATTTTACTCTAGATAATTCAGACCTGTTCAGATAACACATAGGAAGAACTACAAAAGATGTCCTATGCCTTGCACATGGTAGGCACTCAATAAATATTTAATGATTTGGTAGCTACACAAAATAGTTTTGCAAAAGTAATACAATCCTAATTCCTTTCAAAAAGTCTTTTGTGCCCTGCATCTTGGTATTCCCTGGGCAGACAGCAGAGCAAAGAGAGGCTGGCTTTCAAACTCTTCCAAGTCAAACATGGGCATGACAACTACTTATTAAGGACTCCTTCTGAATATTGGCTGTTTGATAAACAGATGGCGATGGAGAAGTTTTAACAATTAAGAAACATTAAGAACCACTCTACATTAGGCTTCCTGCCATGGCGTAGCCTTGATCACTTAGAATATTCACAACTACATTAATTCAACAAACATGTATTGAGCGCCTACTATGTGCTGGGGACAGCGTGAGGTACTGGGGGTACAGATGAGCAAGTCATTATCTCTGTCCTCTCAGAATCACAGTCTAGTTAGAAAGCCAATTACGTTATCGGGTTATTAGAATACAAATTAGGAGCTACAATAGAGGTATGAGTAGGTCTCTGGGGACAAAGAAAAGGAAATCACTAAGCGGGGGCAGTGTTATTGGAACAGGCTTCAGTGAGGAAGTGACAACGGAGCTGGGTTTTAGAAAATGCAAAGGAATTTGGCAAAGAAAGAGGGCATTTGGGACAGGGGAACTAATACTGTGCTATAGCACAGAGCACTGGAGAATGCTGGGAAATTTGGTGTGGCAGAAGTGTAGGGTGAGTGGGTGGGGGTGGGGGGACAGGACAAAGGCAAGGGACCAGGCTAGTCTGGCAGGCCAGGGCTGGAGGACACGGGCCACCTAGGGTAAGCGGTGCAGCCCGGACATCACCCCACAAGCCTGAGGACTAGGGAGCCTTAGGCAGGCACACAGTGGCTTCGGGAAATGCACTTTCTATAGAAGATTACTGCTAACAACAAAGACTGACTAGGGCAGTGAGAAAATGGAGACAAGAAGTCCAATTAGAAGGCTGCTATGGTAGTCCAGGCGAGAGATAATGAAAGCTCAAATTGGGTGAGTGTCTCTGAGGAGAGTACGAAGGGTCCAATTCAGGAGGCATATTTAAAAGCAAACTAAGACAGAATTTGGTGGCTGCTTGGGTATGGGGGATGAGGGAGAAGAAAGGGTAGGAAGCTTTTAAGCTGAAGAGCCCGGGGAGCTGGTGAGAGCGTTAACCAACACAAGGAGGTTCAGAAGGGGGACAGCTGCAGGTGGGGAGCGAGGGGTCATGAGTCCAGCTGGGGGCGTGTTAAGTCTGGAGTGTTTGTGGACATCTAGGTGGAGATGCCCAGGAGGCATCTGCTGCCCACTCCACTTACGGCATGCTTGGACGCCACAGTTCTTCAAAGTCTGATTTCTCTTCAGCTTTTAAGAGTCTTTGGTTTCAGGGTTCCTGTCTAATCACTTCACAGCTCTCTACCTCATTCTGCCAAAGAGGGGACATAGCAGAATCAAGATCTTAAGCCATTGGGAACAAAGAAACTACGTTCGAATGAATCAATCTCTCAACATACGAACTGGCTCGGAATTCATTTGCTTGGCAAATGCAATCATCACCACTCTCAGTTTCACCATCTTTCTTTCTATCTGATGGTCACCGAGCACTGGGGCTGTTCATTGTAACTAGAGACACTCTCAGGTAACTCTCCTAGCAAAGGCTGATAAAAATGAGTGCTTACAATATACAGTTTTCAAAATATCCTTACAACATAAATAAAAGAGGGAATGCCATATACAAGTTTCTGCTGTTATTTCTCTAGAAAAATCCAAAATGTCTTACACATTCACAGAATTGGACAATTGTGATATTTGTCATGTAATATTACTGAATATACTTTTAATGTAATATATCATACAGTAAATAAGCAATCACCCACCTAATTAATTTTTAAATTGCTGTTGACCTAGACAGACCACCTTTAGGATACTGAAAATAGCTCAAACTCAATAGCTCATTTAACACGTTGTCTTTACAGTTAACAAGAGAAATAGAAATGTGGGAGCTAAGTTCATTCATTAATCCAGTCATTTCACCTCGGACTCAGTTTTCTAATTTGTATAATGGGAAACACCATCTGTTCCTTTTCTGACTCTGGGGTGCTATTGGAATGAATGATAATACATAACCACTCTGACCTCTTCAGATGGCACATCTATAAAAATGCAAAGGAAGAGTTCCTATCTATTAAACTGTTGATGCTGTGCCTTTGAACTTGGTGAAGAGAGGAAGAACCAAATAACTTGGTAAGACTGGCTCACTTAGGAGATGCTAATACTCAGGAAACAAAAACACTGTCTCTAGATTCATATCATGTAGATTTGGAATAAACCAAACTGAATTTTTGTTCTTACCCAATTTATAGTTAGTGTCTCAGTTATAGCTCTTTCCTGAAAAAACTCTCATTCCCAAAGAACTCTGCCCATGTTTCTACATTACAGTAACAAAGTTAAAAAGTGAAATCATTTGTTTGAGTTTGTTTACTCTCAAAAATATTTTAACCTCTTTAGGAGTTGGTATTTTTTATGTTTTGAACCTTTTTCTCTTCCATGAGAGCCTGAAGGGATAGAGTGAGGTGCACTGTGGTTCTTTTTATTTCAGGTATGAGGAATGATGATGGGAACAGAGGGCAGATACAAAACAAACTGACAAAGTCCATCTGGGAGCTGCTAAAAGCAGGCTTTAAGAAACTGCTCTCCAAGCCTTCAGTGGCCAGTCTGAAAGCCCTAGGGAGACAGAAGCTTTCCAGAGCTCCCTGCCATGCCCTTGCAAAATGCACGGGAGGCGTCTGAGGCAGAAACTGCAGAATCCTTTCTAGTTTGGTTTTTAGCAGGACAAGAAGGTTTTCTTTCTTTCTTTTTTTAAGTGTACACAACTTAGATCAAATTTCACAGGCAAAATAATCTATGATAAATACTTGATTCCTATTTTAGCTTTCAAAGTACTTTTTTATGTAGATTTTACTTAATCCTTACAATCACTTTAAAACTCAGATAGTAGGATTCTTTCTACTCTTCAGCTATGAAGCTGAAAGAGTTCAGGTAAGTTGAAGAGTGCAGGTGAAAAAAAAAATCAAAGCAAGAACTCAGACTAAGACCTTCCTGGGGCTGGCATTGTGGCGCAGTGGGTTGAGCTGCTGCTTGCAAAGCCAGCACTCTATAAATGAGCCAGTTGAAGTTCCAGTTGCTCTACTTCCAATCCAGCTACCTGCTAATGTGCCTGGGAAGGCAGTGGAAAATGGCTCAAGTACAGACATGTGGGAGACCAGGATGGAATTCCAGGCGCCTGACTTCAGAATGGCCCAGCCCTGGCCATTGTAGCCATTTGGGGAGTGAACCAGCAGACAGAAGATCTCTCCCTCTCTCTCTCTTTCACCCTCTGTCATCCTGCCTTTCAAATAAATAAATAAAATCTTTTAAAAAAAAGACTTTCCAACCAAATTTAATGCTCTGTTCTTGAAATTCATTGACCTGCTAATACATTGAGTCAGCCACTATGAGACAGGCTCTGCCTTCAACACTGAGGGTTTATAACATCTGGCCTTTTAACAGGTGTACCCTCACCCCCACCCCCCAGCCAAGCATGTGTGTGGGTGTCAGATCCTCAAAATACTCAGAACTACTGTCAGTAATAAATGTATGCTCTTTTTGCCCCGGCTCACTCCCCTGTCACATGCTGTTGCAATTTTTTGTGGCCTACAAAACTCTGGTTAAGGACCACCTTCCTAGGAAGACTTGCTTGGTGAATCAAAAGGCACTGCTTTGGCTGTGCAGATTGACTGCATTCGGTTCCTGGGTTAGTCTTTCTTCAGTTAGATAGCAAGATGTGTCTTATTCTAGAGCACCTACTATGTGCCAGGCCTTCTGTGGCACTGAGGAGGCCCAAGGAAGAAGGCTAGCCCCCTGGATTCCTGGCTTAAACCAACAGCACAGCAGATTCTCAACACAGACTCAGAGCATGGGAATTGGGTGCCTGGGCAGGAAGAGGGAACATCCTAGAAGCTCCATCTCCACCCCGCACTAATACCCATTTCAGATAACTTTCCCATTTCCTTCTACCTCCTCATCCAGGCAGTTTTCAAGCAATACTCATATTACCTCCAATCTCAGACATGTCTTGTCACCTCTAACCTGGAATACAACCGGTGTCTCTTAGTCTCTCCAACCCTCAACTCCTCAGCCACCATACTGTCAGAATTTACATGTTAAAATTAGAGATTTGGGGGCCAGTGCTGTGGCACAGCAGGTTAACTCCCTGGCCTGAAGCGCCGGCATCCCATATGGGCGTCAGCATCCCATATGGGCACCAGTTCAAGACATGGCTGCTCCACTCTGATCTCGCTCTCTGCTACAGCCTGGGAAAGCAGTAGAAGATGGCTCAAGTCCTTGGGCCCCTGCACCCACGTGGGAGACCTGGAAGAAGCTCCTGGCTCCTGGCTTCAGATGGGCGCAGCTCTGGCAGTTGGGGAGTGAACCAGCAGATGGAAGACCTCTCTCTCTCTCTCTCTCTCTCTCTGCCTCTCTTCTCTCTGTGTAACTCTGACTTTCAAATAAATAAATAAATAAATCTTAAAAAAAAATAGAGATTTGTTAGGAACTATACATTTTCCCCAAGCTTAGAATTTACAGTTCCTCTGGGATGAAGCATTCCAGTCAAGATGCTTAGCATAGTACTCTGGACTGAGAACTTGCCCTCATCCAACTGGAGAGCCTCATCTTCCTCAGACTCAAGCCTGACTACTTGCTGCTGCGGGAACTGCCTGTTTCCATCTTCCAGTGAGCTCCCCAATGCTATCCTTCTCTGCCTGAAAGTCCTTCCTTCTGGAACACTGTTACTGCATCCTTTGTAGGTGTGAAGTGTTGTTCCTCCCTCTTATTGGCCTTTGGTCCTTTCCCTTTCTGTACCTCCTCCAAGAACCAAGCAAATAGTAGGTGCTCAATAAATTCTCCAATTCTGAGTTCTCTCTAAAACACATCAGTTAAATACTTGAGAGGTCATTTTAAAACATATCAAACTGGATTCCTCCCACCCTCAAAGGGAAGTGGGACCATCATACTGTACACAGATTGCACAACACTTTCACCTTCAAAAGTCCTCTGTGAAAGAAAGTTAAACCTTTGTATAGCATAGCTATAGGCTGGTTTCTGTTCAGTTCTAAGGACTGCTGAAAGTCTTCGTGGGCTGTTGCATAGTCCTACAAAAAGGAGAGTGGGGGGGGATAAAATAATACTCATTAGATTTTTGAACAGTTCCTATTTTTGACTGGTACAGAAAAAAAAATTCCCCATTCACCTGGTATCCTTTTTTGGCTTTCAAAGAACCACTGCATGATTATAAACTTTAGTTGAATGCTTACACTACTCATTAAAATAGGCTTGCTTGGGAAATTATTTTTAAAAAATTCACAAAGGTTTAATTTAACCATTCTGTCTCAACTATGAAAAGAATATCATTTCAAATACTTTTAAAGTGATCATCTGTCACAAAAACTTCTGGTATGAGCATTTTAGCATCCTGGATAGAGTCACAATAATTATGCCATAGAACAACCTTAAAATGTGCTATGTTCAGTGGTTTTTTTCATATATTTTCTTTTGCAATGGGAAATTTTTACTAAAAGTACTACAAACTCACAAAAGTAATTGTGGCAATCATTAATACCACTGTGAGGATAAAAGATAATCTTGTTCAATTCAGGTCACTTCCAGAGAGATGCTACAGTGTGGAAGGCCATGCTAGTTTAGGTTATGGTTCTTGGGTTCACAGAAATCCAAATTGTTCCTCTATGTTTAATAATCATTAAATATGGCAGTCTGCATCTCTGTGCTGACATTTTCAAAAAACAGCTGCAGTAGATGTCATGAACCAAATTTTCCTATCTCCTTAATATTCTCCACTGAGTTTAATTTCAACTAAAAACAATGCTTTTATAACCATCTTGTAGCACAAATATATGAATAGATGGTTCAAATCAAGTCTACCAAAGAGTAAGTAGCTTTCTGAGATCAAGGGAAAAGTAACATCTTTATCATCATGAAAGGAAATGTTTCAAGACAAAAATGAGTCACCTCTGATATGAAGTACAGGGTCCCCCGATGTCTGTAGAGCCGTGCTGAGGGCTGAAGTTGAATGGCTTTCGTGAGATCATTCACTGCTTCATTAATTCGTCCAAGAGGGGACAGGATCTAGAAATCCAAAACACACAATCAGGAAAAGTTCTAATATTCAATTCTAAAATTACCAACATTTTAACTTTTTCAATTCTACCTTACCACACTCTAGTCACAAAATTACTGTTTTAGCAAGGTGCAATGCTTGACCCCCACATACTATGCAGTGGGGTTCAAAGTCAGTGAACTAAGGAGCCATTAATCTTTTTTGCTCAGGTGGGGGGAGATGAACTATGACTGTGGAAATTGCCTTGTCATTGTTCATGTTTGTGTTATAACAGATGCCGCTTTTCTTGAAATGTGACCTTTTTTCCTTGACCTATATTTTACTTTTCAAATCAAATTTTGGCATAAAGATGTCAAAATCAGTCTGAAAGATAACTGAGCCATTAAAATAAACAAATTATGGAACATAGATTAGACTCCTTCCTGATCTTTGGCTATATCGTCTATAGTAGTAAAAGCTGACTGACCATTTCTAAGATTCCAAGTGCTCTGTAGGTTCTTATGCATCAACAACTCTCAGCTTATCAGTATGATTTATAAGGTAGGAGGGAAAAGATCTAGAAATCTGTTTGGAAAAGTTTGTTTGGACAGCAATAAAGAAATATGACAACACCGAAGACAGTTCAGAATACCAAAATAAACCAAAAAGGCAGGAAAATCCAAAATGGGTATCAATATTCATGTAATGAAACACAGGCACTGTATCCTGAACAAATGTCCTTAGAGTAGGGTTTATACACTCACATAGAGTTTTTTTTTTTTATAAATACAGTTCATTTCTATCAGGTTTTGCTAACTGATGTCCTGCTCTACAGCAGCTTAAAACCAACAAGAGAGAGGATTTCAGCAAGCCCATCACCAGCAGTAAGAATGATAGCTCAGAAGGAGAAAGAAATAGAGCATACGCCTGAAAATTCAAAAAGCACAGTGGGCTGGAGTTATATTCTGGAAGGAAAAATAGCCCTACCAAGCTTATCAACTCCTAGGTACATAAATAAATTAGCACAACCCAGTTCAATGGTCAATATGCATTAATAAGGTTAAATTGTTTTCATTAAATACAGACTTTTAGAAGGAAGATTTCTCATAAAATAACTCCTGACATATTCAAGTGGTATGGTATAATGTAGCTGGAAAACCAGAAGGAACTATTACTATGTATTTTTAAGACAAGCTTATTTTTCTATTTACCAATACCATGTTACACAAACAATTGGCATTTTATTACATATGCAAATTCTGAAAACCTGCCAAATAACTCTCAACTAATCTATCTAATTAAATTCATTATTTATCATAGCAGTCTTACATAACACTGGAGTAATGGGAGAAAAAAGCATCAGTATCTTTTCCATTGATGGGGGAGCTAGGGAGGGAGTAGGAAATAAATGAGCTGTAAGATACACCCACAATTTCAATCCTCAAACCCTGCACTGTAACTCCACCCCTTAACACGCCACCCAGTACACCTACCTACTTCTCTGTGATGCATGTACGTCTCATCTGGGAATAGGAAACACCATGATGAACACGCAGAACTAAACCTCAAGTAGAGATACCATGAAGCTCCCAGTAAACATCACGCAAACTAAAACCCACCCAAACTTCATCCTATTTGTATATATTGTATATTCAATTAGGGCACCGGCTCTACCCTCAAAAACAGGACTGCTGGACAATGGAGCAGCCTTCTTTTCTGGCTCCTTCTCTTGCCTCTCAGGCCCTCTCATGGAGAGCTTTTTCCTCACAGGTTACTTGCACTCATACTTGAATGTATTCTCACTCTCTCACTCTTGCTCTAATATGTGTGCTTTATTTATGCCTCTGCTTTGATCTTTGTCTCATGCAGGGGTAAGAACTGGAATAAAAACTAGGAAACAGGGGGCAGGCACTGTGACACAGTAGGTTAGTCCTCTGCCTGCAGCACTAGCATCCCATATGGGTGCCAGCTTAAGTCCCAGCTGCTCCGCTTCCACTCCAGCTCTCTGCTATGGCCTGGGAAAGCAGAAGACGGCCCAAATGCTTGGGCCCCTGCGCCCACGTGGGAAACCTGGAAGAAGCTTCCGACTCCTGGCTTCAGATCAGCTCAGCTCTGGCCATTGCAGCCATTTGGGGAGTGAACCAACAGATGGAAGACCTTTCTCTCAGTCTCTCCCTCTCACTGTCTGTAACTCTACCTGTCAAGTAAATAAATAAAATCTTTAAAAAAACAAACAAACAAAAAATCCTAGTAAATATATTCCTAAAACACAATAAGCAAATGACTACTGCATTAACCACCAAATTAGCCACTAAACAAAAGCAAGTCTTGTGCAGTGATGAAAAAAATTATAGTCATGGATTATGATCCAAAATAAATAAGAGGAAATACATCATTAACTGAGATTTCATCCCAAAACTCAAATTTCCAACAAAATATATAATTCACTTTGAGACTGAACTGAAAGACACTTTATATAATTTTGAGAGTAAAAACATTATAAATATAGTTCTTAAGTGTTCAAGCATTACAAACTATTTTCTCTCTCAAAAATGAAAAAAAGTGATTTTGTTGTAAATTTATTTTATAATAAACAATCAAATTTTTTTAATAAACTAAAAAATGAAACAATCTAAATATATGTGTGCTACAGGGTTCTTCAAATATTAAATGTGATCAAACAAAATCTGTCCACTTTGATGTACTCTTGTGCAACTTTGGAATCTGCAAAGATCCTGACCAGAGAAACCAAAGTCATTGCACAACTGAGACTGAGGGTGTTAACAGTGCTGCAAATGATGCCAGATGTCGTACATTTAACCAAATACACCTTCCAAGGCCCCTTGATCTTGAGGAGAAGGATATATAGGCTGGGAGTATCACTAATGGCTTCTGGTATTGCCTTATTTAAATAGGGCAGTATCCAACACAGCTGTTGAACACTGGACAATATCTGACATCTACATGTTCCTCCTGGAACATTCTTTATTGCCAGTTGTTCAGGTGTCTGCTTATTTTCTTTGACAGCCTCATAATTCATTCTTGGAGGATGGATTTGTTCTGTTTACAATGTTCACTGCAGTTCCTAAGTGCTGAACTTTCCAAACAACTCTTCTTATGTACATTGAGCAATCTTCTGTTCTAGTTCAAATAGTAGCAAAATAAGAATATCTCTTTAGTTGTGAATTAATGCCTGATTGGATGGCTGGTTTAAGTGACCCAGATATGAAGTTGTTTGTCTCGGTTCACGTCTTAAGAACATAATATTGGCAGTGATCAGTCTGAAAACATCAGTAACAAGCTTGCCTTTTATACTAAGAATGAGATCTTCAACCACTGCCACAGCTCTCTCCGACAAGGCTTCAAAGCTCTCTTGAGTCTTGATAGCCACATCAGAAAGCCAGCGACCAAAGCCAGGGAGACTGTGATACCAACCACCAACCATCTCAGGCCTTTCTGTGTGCTTCAACATATCCAGTATTTTGACCTGGAACACTGGATCAGCTGCCTCCCCACTGACACCTGTTCCTGACTATAGCAAACACATCAGTCACTCAGATAGTGTAATCATCTACAAATTCTCTAAGCATCAGATTCATGGCTTCCACTGGAATCCCAGCACAGCATCTTGAACAGTGCCAGGGAAGACATACAGATTTGTTCTGCTGTGTATTAACCACATGAAGACCTGTATGTGGCCCCGGCCCAATCCAGGTATACTTCCTCTAACTCTATTAGTTTGGGGCCAGTGCTGTGGCTTAGAAAGTTAAGCTTCCGTGCACAGTGTCAGCATCCCATATGGGCACTGGTTCAAGTCCTGGCTGCTCCACTTCCGATCCAGCTCCCTGCTAATGTGCCTGGGAAGGCAGAGGAAGACAGCCCAAGTACTTGGGCCTCTGCTCCCATGTGGGAGACCTAGATGAATCTCCTGGCTCCTGGCTTCAGATCAGCCCAGTTCTGGCCATTGTGGCCACTTTGGAATAAAAGAGTGGACGGAAGACTTCTCTCTGTGTCTCTCCCTCCCTCTCTAACTCTGCCTTTCAAATAAATAAATAAATCTTTTTTAAAAAAGATTAGTCTGTGCATATTTCTGGCTAATAATTACAACTCTTGGGGCCAATGTTGTGGTGCAGTAGCTTAAGTCACAGCTTGCAACTCTGCGGTCACTGGAGAGTAAAGCAGTGGATGGAAGATATCTGTCTCTCCCTCTGTCACTTTGCCTTTCAAATAAAATAAAATAAATCTTGGGGCCAGCATTGTAGCATAGCAGGTAAAGCCACCACCTGGTTCAAGACCCACCTGCTCCACTTCTGATCTGGCTTCCTGCCAATGCACCTGGGAAGGCAGCATAAGATGGCCCAAGTGCTTGGACCCCTGCACCTGCATGGGTGACCTGGAATAAAGCTCCTGGCTCCTGGCCCCTCACTTTGGCCTGGCCCAGCCTTGGCCATTGCGGCCATCAGCACAGTGGACTAGCAGAGGGAAGATCTCTGTCTCTCCCTCTCTCTCTGTAACTCTAATTAACTAATTAATTAAAAAATTACAACTCTTAAGACACTAAAGCCTAAATTTGTTGAGTTTAACTAATTTCTTCTTGTCTCAAGATGTTTTTTTTTTCCTTTCTCTCCTGAAGACAGGCAGGGCCAGCTGGTCCCAGTTCGGAGCCTTGTCTTGCCACTGCAATAATATAGTGGTAGCAGTAGCCAAAAGTAAATATTTTTAGTTCAACAACACAATCATACCATATCAGATGAGTAAAAGTTCAGCTTTATTCAGCTTGAATGTATTAACACACATGGAACCTCGATAGTCTGCTGTTATCTTAAAACGGTAAAAAGAACACATTTCATTTGAAAACATTAAAAGGACTGCCCTTGTTCACACCTGTTGCTCTGAAATGCCTTCTCCACTGTGTCCCCCAGGTCATGAGTTGATAGGCCCTGGCCTCACCTCCTCAGTCAGTCTCAGCAAACACTCCCTTTGTTCCCTCCCCCTTCTTTTCCCACAGAAGCACCACCTCTGGCTGTCAGCCCGAGTAAGGATCCCTGTGGCGCCGTCACCATGTTACCTCTGTGTCTCCACTTCAGATCCTAAGTTCCTTAAGGTTCGGTTATAATCATCCTTACCTGATCTTTGCAGGTGGGTCTGTCTCAGAATGATGAAATACTTGCACAAGTGCCTACATATACACACACACATGCTTCCTCAGAATAAACACTTCCGGGGGCTATATATTTCAGTTTGACCGAACTATCACATTGTTTCATCAAAGTATGTTCCATATATGTGTAGGTGCATATGTAACACATATATAGTAAATTGTCATGTGTGATATATTTTTCAGTGAATACTGAGAGAAGTGGCACACATCATAACTGCATATTTCAATGCTAAACATCACTCTCATTGTGAGATCAGGAGTATCACTCAGTCCACAGTCTTCTAGTAATTTCAACCATGCTTAAAAGTATTAGAATCTATATTGGAAAACAAAGCAGGTATAAGGGAGTGTCAAAATTTACAAGCAATAAAATAATAGGAAAAAAAAATCAGAATTTCAACTAATCCAATAATGACAGAGGGAAAAAGAAAACCACACTCACTTCAGCTCGCTGCTCAAATACCTCTGGACGATCTGGTTCCAAGGTAATTACTCGGCTCAGTTCAAACAGAGCAAGCTCAGCATTCTTAATGTCCTTGAAAAGGCATTAGCTTAGTATGAGACATACTGTAACTCAAAATGAGGTAGAAGATTTTCTGAAAAACTAATAATTTAGTAATGATAGAACTAATTGATTAGAAATGAATATGGACTATGGACTTAACTCACTCAAGTCTACCTACCCATCAATAGCACATTAGACTTGGCTACCTATCACAAGTTCCACAGACAGCAGGATATTATCTAAATGTAATCTGTTTAAACACTGAATCAACAAATTTCAAGGGAAAAGTATATGGATACCAGCAAGTGGAATGATGCTTGCTGACCAGTAGCAAAGGAGGAACAGAAATGGACCAAGTCAGTATCAAGCAAATCTATAGCCTATGGACCTACACATCTTAAGAAGACTAGGTAAACTGTCTCTAACATCTGTATGTTAATTTTATATTAAAAACACACATATAACTTTTTAAATTAAGGGTATAAACAAATATCATATCAAAATATAAAATTTTAAAAGATGAGAATTTAGAAGAAGCTGCTCATCTTTGAACTCTAACTTGGGCAATTTCAACCCTGGTTATCTGTTGAGGTTATGACTGTAACACTGTTTCTGTCCTGAACACCTCCATTCTTCTCAATTCTGAATGTGTTCTCAAAAGTCTGTAAATAAAATTGCTCCACCAAGCTGGTACCAGCTAAGTACAATACTTATAACATTTTTAATAAAATTAAAGTATTTAATAAGAATATTAAAGACTTTAAGTTATAAAAGTGGTATTTCCCTAAAGCATATGGATATTTTAGTACATTTGAGGCAACAGAAAAAAGTTGTGGACAGTGTTCTAGACTAAAAATATAGAGCTGAATCTTAGACCATTGCATGATTTACTATATAATCTCAGGGAAATCTCCACTTTTATAGCACAGTGTCTTTGTTTGCATAAAATATTATTTTCATTGTAGCCTTCCTTGGAGAAATAAAGAGAATAATTTGATTGCAGCTACAATCATATTTATCTGCAACATATAATAAAAAAGCCCTCTTGCTCTTTTATTCAACCCTTGACAACTGATAAAAAACTCAAAATCTAAGACTTACTGCACTGTTGATGTCTAGTCTCTAGTTTTATCAATGATTAATTCTTAGGAATGCAGGCAACTCTCATGCTTTTCTTAGTCTACTGTCCAGTTCTTCAATATTGACTTCAGAAGACCTGGGTGTAAATCCCAGTCCACCGCTTAACTAGCCATTTGACCGTTGGTACATCATCTATTGCCATTTTCTCATCTGTGAACTGGAACAATACCATTGCTTGTCCATCAAAACTCAAAGAACAATACTAGCAGTTCTAGCAGAACCCTGGTCCATGTCAGGTCAGGTAGGCACTATGGCAATCGTAACTATTACATACTCACATGTAGTCCCTTCTTTCCATAGGCTATCCCTCGGCCATAAATTGCACTAACCAGATCAGGCTCCTCCTAGTCAGACCAAAACAGAAACACGTCAAAAACTATAAACAAAAGAAATCAGTTTCTACTTAAAGCACGATAATGCCCCAAGTGACAGCTCTACTTCTTTAGGTTACTACTGCTCATAAGTCAATACACAGTCCCCAACCTGAACAGTCTGGATTCTTCAAGATCACTTGAATGAGGTGTGCTAAGAGTTTCACACTGAAAAAAAAGAATAAAGAGAAAGGAAGGGAACCAACATTGCTGATCACTGCACTAGTTTCTTTCAGGGTTCTTGAAAATGGAATCCCCTCAACAACTCTATGATTAGCTGCAGCAGCAATCACGTCCTACAGAAGAGAAAATGGAAGTTTGGGCAGGTGAAGAAGATGTGAGTAAAGGAAATGGTTTGTTTCCTTCCACATATACATGAAACAAGCCCAGACGGAAAGAACTCACAGTGCCATCACAATGAGGAAGGAGAAACGAATCTGCTCCAGAATCTGTTGGAGATGAATCTAATCCTACATACTAATGGGTCAGAATTAAAAACAAGATCCTTTATGCAACGTGCTCCCTTGCTCTCCCCCATCATCTTCCAATCCACATGGACTAGATGAAACACCTGACAGACCCCAAGACAAAGCACCTGCAGTCCCAGGCCACCGAATTCCTACATTCAGGTTAGTGCTACGAAGAATCCTTTGCCAAGTGATTGAAATGTCTCTATTCCACATTTAGACTCTGCAATTTTTACCTCCTCTCTGAATCCTTCACTATACGTTTAAGAAAGAAGAGTAAACAGCTGCTTGCCATAAGGTCCTGGGTGAAACTCTTGACAGTGCTAAAGAATTCAGCAGAGCTGCGCTGGTCTAGGGACTTGACTAATTTGTTGTTCAATTTCCAATCTGAGATGGGGTGCCTGCCAGCACTGTAGAAAAAGAACACATCAACTTCAATGAAGGATGTGATTGTGCCGGCCATCATGTCCACAGAAAAAAACTCGCCAAAAACAGAAAGATGAAACACACTTATATTTCTTAAAGCAGCTACTTAAATAGAAGGAGGTACATTTACATTCAGTGGTAAACACCTGTATCCCTGGACACAGACCAGATTGCAGACTGGCCTGCCCAGTATATGAAAAGTTGAGAAAATTCAATTAAACAATTCCAACTTTCCAGTCTCTCGTGGAATATCAAAAATCCAACAAAGATAAACCCTATTGCAGAAACAAAAACCAAAAACCAAATTCCCAGTGTGAAGTATCAGCTGCCTCCTCAGATGAGGACTGCATGTTCATCAGTTCACCGTGGAGCCCGCCCATCACTGCTATATCACCTCAACTCACTCTGCTCACCTAAATGACCTCCCCGACTCCCGTACAGTTTCAGATATAGGATCGATAGCTTACATGTAACTTTAAGAGGCCATCCATGCTATTGGCTAATGGGAAAAAGGTACATGTTATAGACCAAGTTACAGTCTGATAGTTACATCTAATAAATACACATGGATGTGATTGTGTAGGCCATTATGTGCACATAAAAAACCTCACCAAAATTAGAGGAAGATTACTAGAAATGCTAATTTACTTAATACACTGTTGTATTTTTTTTTTTGCTTAAAACAAACATGCATTCATTTATAATCAGAAAAAGACATCTTAAGTAAAACACACTTTTTATAGAAAATGATGAAAAGCATAAAAAAGAAACTAAAGAATACTCTATAATTCAGCTACCCAGAAGTGTTATGAACATTTGAATATTCTTCCTGTCTTTAAGAAAGGCAGAACAAGTGATTTGCAGGAAGAGGAATACAGGTGCAGAGGGAGAGGAGAGGCAGGGAACAAAAGGCACTCCACGAGTTACAGGAAGATTATCTCTGCGCTTTTCCCTAGCAATAACACTTGCCTGACGTCAGAATACGCAACAGAACAGAGCCTCAGCCAAGCTGGGAGAAGAGACCTTCTCCTGGATGGCCTCTCCAGTGAGAACAGCTTTGTTATGGCTCAAAATGTATTATGTAAGTGGCTTTCTCCTGAGCAAAAGTTAACCATGGATGACCAGGTGGTGAATCAGAAAATAGTGTAAGCAGGGTCTGCACTACTTATGATGCTTGCATTCCATATTGGAAGCCCTGGTTCAAGTCCCAGCTCCTCTGCTTCTGATCCAGCTCCCTGCTAATGAGCCTGGGAAAGCAGTGGAGGATGGCACAAGTTTCTGGGTCCCTCATCCACATGAGAGACTATGAATGGAATTCCTGGCTCCTGGCTTTGGCCTGGCCCAACCATTAGGGCCATTTGGGGATGCAAGATGTCTCTCCACTCTCCCCTTGCCCTCCTTGTCACCATCACTCTGCTTTTCAAATTAAAAAATAAATCTTTAAAAAGAAAAAACAGTGTAAGTAAATACTATATGGACATGATTGCTATATCTGAGCCTCTGCAGCCAGGGAAAGCACCATCCTCACGTGCCTAACTGGCATACTCCTTACACAATCACAGCCATCTGCTCCATCACTTTCTGCCTCTTCACCTAGGCTACTGCAACTGCCTGACCTGTTTCCTGTTTCTTCCCATCCGTTCTATGCATGTGCACACACACACACATAAACATACACTGACATTTATTTTGCACTATAGCCCAGCATATACAGACACATGTGCACAACACACACACTCCTAACAGAAAAAGTTATTTCACTAGGTCAAACTTAGACTTACTATACACGGTGTAATCTCATAGTTTCTAGTCCAACATATTTAAAAAAAAAATAAAATGTCAGTCTAAAATCACCAGTTGCACGTAGGACTTCTTAAAGGGCAGCAAGCCACTACTTGGACAACAGTGAGGTAACATCCAATGACTCTGTAGACAATACTGACCATTTTCCTGCTTGGCATCACCTCCTTCCTGTCTCCCACCCACCTCCCATACTCTAGAAATCAGAACCATTCAGTAATCTGCTACATACAACATGACCTGCAAGTTTCATGGATCTGCAAATGCTATCTCTTCTCTCTGAAACACTCACTCATTGTCTTAGTGCCCAAGAACCTCCTGTCCTTAAAGTCTCAGTTCAAACTCTACCTTTTTTCCAACTCTTTCCAGACTCCCCTGGAAAATAAATAGGCTCTTTCTCCTTTATAACTATTGTAGGTTGTATGGACGTTAGTCCTTCACTCCACAAATGTTTAATCAGGGCCTACTGTTAGCCACCTTGAGATCCACGACTACGAAGATCATGAACAGCCACATATTCCTGCCAAGTGCTAGGATTAGCAGCAAAAAACAACACAGAATGCAAGAGAGTCTTGTCTTCTTGGAGCATAAGGAATCACAAAGACAAATATAGTTATATCTTCATTAGGTGCTACAGTAGTGAATGGTGCTTTCAGAAAATACATAAAGACCGAGACAAGGTTAGGAAGAATTCCCATAAGAGATGGCTGGCCTGAGATCAATATGAAATGGAAGGAGAGAACAGGAATCCAAGTGGGGCTGGTGTAGGCAGACAAAGAGGCTGTGCAACCACCCCAAGGGAAGCAGAGAACCTGGCAACGGTTCCAAGGTGAGGGCAGAGAGACAGGGAGGAACTCAATGAAGGAGTTGCGCATTTAAAGTGCATATTGTGTGTTTAGTGTGCACGTGTGCAGGGTGTGGCAGGAATGGGCATAAGGAGATAAGCCAAGAAACAACTGCATCGGTCAACTGGCATGTGATAGTATCCTGGGTGTGGTTTAAGCAACACAGGAGAGAAGCAGATGGGCTCAGGAGATACTTAAGAGATACAGAAGACAGAGCTAGGTGATAGAGTACACAGCAAACAGATGTGTGGAGCACATGGACTCATGTTATCAAACAGAAGGGAGTGTCAGCTGTTGGACTGTACAACACTGAATATGATTCAGGTGGGGGTGTGTGGAGGGCTCAGGGGAGAGCATGAGGCTGACTTGAAATCTTCTGAGTCTAGGATACATTTCAGGCATCCAGGCGGACATAGCCCCGTTAAGGTAATTCTCTTATTACATCATTATTTCGTATGTTGAGCACATGTCTTTTCATATTTGTGTTTATGGCACCTAGCACAGGGCTTGGCAGATGTCACGTAATATTGAGCAACAAACTCTAACCACATATTAGGAAGCTAGGAAAACCTTAATCAATGTTGAAGACTGTGGATCAAAATCAGCTCTGCTGAGCCTGTTCTCTAAAGGGAAGCACGCAGGACGACACGGTCATGAGGAATGAGGTAAATCTGACTCAAACCAAAGGGTCAGATGCAGGATGACAGCAAGGCAGGGGTGTACCACAGATGTCTCATGGTGAATGGCTGTGAGCTTTCAGCCGCCACGGTTTGTAACATTTTTAAAGCAATCAAAAATATGAAACCTTGGGGTTGACGTTGTGGTACCGCAGGTTAAGCCAGTGCTTGAGACCCCACTATCCCACATCAGAGCATCAGTTCCGATCCAGTATTCCAGCTGCTATGTCTGGGAAGGCAGCAAAGATGACCCAAGTACTTGGGTCCCTGCCATCCATGTGGAAGACCTGGATGGAGTTCTAGTCTTCCTTCAGCCTAGCCCAGACCTGGATGTTGTGGAAATTTGGGGAGTGAAGCAGCAGACGGAAGCATTCTCTGTCTCACTTGCTTGCTGTGTTTGTGTGTGTGTGTGTGTGTCTGTGCGCATGTGTCTCCCTCCCTCCATGCCTTTCAAATATATAAAATAAATATTTGTAAAAAATTTAAACTTTAGCAAAAAAACAGCTATTCAAAAAAATTCTAACAGTTAAAATATCTGAACACTAACAACTTCCAAACTCAGCCATCATCACTTTGCCCCAGGATTTTACATGTGCCTGAACGAGCCCTCCCCTTGAGTCACCTCATTGTCTCATCATTACCTCAGCACTGAATTAGTGACTTAGGATTTTTTCTTTTCAACTTACTCTGCCTTTTCAGAGTTTTTTTCCCCCCTAAAGCGTAGAAGGATGTATAATTATTGTGGCTGTTATTATACTAGGAGACTTCAAAAGGTTCGTGGAAAATGGAATTAAAAGATAAGTTTATTTCCATGCAAAAAATTTTGAAGCCCATGCATATAGGAAGTATCCAAAAAGTTCATGAAAAACGAAAACTATGCATGGATCAAAATTTTTTTACACCAAAATTAACTTATCTTTTAATTTCATCTCTACAAACTTTTTGAAGCACCCTCATACTTGCAGTCTAGTAGTGTTCCTAAATTTAAATAACAGACTTGATTACTATTTAAATTGATACAACTTTATTTTACTTATCGTTAGCTTTAGATGTTAAGAAGCTCAAACTTTTCTTTATGGAATATCATAATGAATTCTGTTTATTTTTCAAATAAAAATCTCAATGTTTATTTCTAAAAAGGGGGTAGTGAAGGAAGCATTGTAGCACAGGAGGCTAAGCCACCTCTTGGGTACCCGCGACTATTTCAGTGTCTATTTCGAGTCCCTGTTTCTCCGCCCTTCTGATCTAGCATTCTGATAATGCACCTGTGAGGCAGGGGAAGATGGCCCAAGAACTTGGGTTCCTCCCACCCTCGTGGGAGACCCAGACAGAGGTTCTGGCTGCTGGCTCTGGCCTGGCCCAGTCCCAGTTATTGCAGTCATTTAGGGACTGAACCAGCAGATGGACTCTACCCCCTGCCCTTTCACTGAATAAATGAATAAAATCTTAAAAACTGAAAAGAATTTGGGCTTAGAATGTCAATGTTTCAAAGTATTTTTTATTATACAAGTCTAACAATATTTATATCTTACAAAGTTTTCAGAAGTTTAAGTGAGTTAAATGAAAAGTTTTACTCACTCTATGTACCTGCAGAATCCTGGAAGATAGTTACCTTACTGGACTTGTTGCTGCTTGAATGTCTCAATTCTCAAAAAAAGTCAACTTCACACACTATGCTTAAATTTTACAGATATTTGCATTTCTACTACCAGAACCATAAGTTCACTTATGAATTTATTTCCACTAGAATCGAAACAGAATCAGACAAGCTCGAGGTCACACAATGGCACCAGCCAAACTGCCTCATAAAACTGTACTTATGTTGGCCGGCTCTGCATGGTGACCAAAGAGGTACAGAAATCAGGAAGAGGTTCTGCGTTTCAAGAATGCACTGACGCATACGGAAGTGACTTCAGAACACTGACGCAGAGGCAACACTCACTCACAAGCTTTCAAAATCAAGAGTTTGAGTTTTCAAGGCAGACTGACGTCTATTAGACCTTGTAAATGTGCCCAGTGGGGAATCTTCAAGATGCTTCAAGAACATGTTTTTCCTGTAGAAAACTACCAAATGAAGCACTGGGAACACACACTCAAATAAACATTTTGAGATACTTCAGACTGTGGAAACATCCTGGTGGTGCAGCTAAAACAATAGGAAGGTAGAAAAGTTTGAGATCAAAAGTCACTCAGATATTTAAGGAGTCCTTATATGTAGATCTGAATTGCACATTAAATGATCTTGTCAAAATAATGACTTCTAAGAAAATCCCAAGCCCCACACTCCCATTTGTTTTCAGCTTTCTATTTATGGCACCAGACTCCAGGCTCTGCTGCTTCACGCCGGAGTTCATAGGCTGTCTGAATAAAAGTTTTGTCAAGAGTTAATGGACTCAAGACAGCCAGGAGTGTATGTGAAGAGTTATCACTTTGCAGACTTGTTAAATGACATTCACTAACTAAAAGATAGTTTTTGCACATCTGGAAGGTTCTGCAAGGATCAGCTGAAAATGCATTAGCTTGTACTTACAAAAAATGACTCTAGTGATAGTTCAGTTATAATTTGTTTTAAAGTAATAGAGTAACATCAATGTATGCTTAAAGAAAAGTTTCATCACTATTCTGAAATACCAGATAAAAAAAGTGTTGCTCAAGTAAAAGCCAATTCTACTACTGCAAGAAACTTTATTATTACATTTACCAACAAAAGGAAGAAGAACTAGATTTAAAAGAATGACCACACTGGGCCAGCACTGTGGAGCAGTGGATTAAGCTGCCGTGTGTAGTGTCGACATTCCATACGGATGCCAGCTGTTCTACTTTCATTCCAGCTCTCTGCTAATACGCCTGGGAAAGCAGTGGAGGATGGCCCAAGCCTTTGGGCCCTTGCACTCATATGGGAGACCCAGAAGAAGCTCTTGGCTCCTGGCTTTGGCCTGGCCCAACCCCAGCCATTGCAGCCATTTAGGGAGTGAACCAGCAGATGGAATCTCTCTCTCTCTCTCTCTCTCTCTCTCTCTCTCTCTCTCTGTAACTCTTTCAAATAAATAAATAAACTTAAAAAAAAAAAAGAATGAACACACTAAGGAAGTTGTCTGGTACAGCAGTCAAGGTCACCACTTGGAATGCCTGCATCCCACACTGAAATCATTGGTCTGAGTCCTGGCTCTTCCTTTTCCAATCCAGCTTCCTGCTAATGCACACCCTGGGAGGCAGCAGGTGGTGGCTCCAGTACTTGGATCCCTGCCAACCATGTAAGGAGATGCAGATGGAGTCCTGGGCTTTGGCTTTGGCCTGGCCCAGTCCTGGCTGTTGCAGGTGGAAGATCCCAGCCCCATTTCTGATTCCAGCTTCCTGTTAATATGCACCCTGGGAGGTGAGGGCCCTGCCACCCACATGGAACATCCAGATTAAGTTCCAGGCTCCTGGGGCCGGCGCTGTGGCACAGTAGGTTAATCCTCCACCTGCAGCGCCAGCAGCCCAGGTGGGCACTGCTTCTAGTCCTGGCTGCTCTTCTTTCAGCCCAGCTCTCTGCTATGGTCTGGGAAAGCGGTGGCTCCTGGCTTCGGATCGGTGCAGCTCCAGCCATTGCGGCCATCTGTGGAGTGAACCAACAGAGGGAAGACTTTTCTCTCTGTCTCTCCCTCTCACTGTCTGTAACTCTACCTCTCAAATAAATACATAAAATCTTAAAAAAAAAAAAAAAAAAAAAAAAAAAAAAGTTCCAGGCTCCTGGCTTTTGACTGACCAAGGCCTAATTGTTGCGACTGTTTGGGGAGTAAACAGTGAATGAAGAACATTCTCTATCTGTCTCTGTCTCTCTACCTTACAAATAAATAAAAATTTAAAAACATATGTCAGGGCCTCGTAGGTTAAGCTACCACCTACCAATGCCAGCATCCCATGTGAGCGGCAGTTCAAATCTTGGCTGCTCTGATTCTGATCTAGCTCCCTGCTAATGTGCCTGGAAGGGCAACAGAGGATGGATCAAGTTCTTGGGCCCCTGCCACCCATGTGGTACACCTGGATGGAATTCCAGGTTCCTGCAGCCATTTGGAAAGTGAACCAGAGGATGGAAGATAGATATCACCACCTCTCTCCATCTCTACCTCTCCCCTCCCCACCTTGTAAATCTGCCTTTCAAATAAATAAATCTTTTAAAAATTTGTCATTTACCAAATACAATTTAGGTATTGGTGTTGTGGTAGTGCCTATGATGCTAGCATCCATATCAGAGCACCAGTTCGAGTCCTGGCTGCTCTGCTTCTTATCCAGCTCCCTGCTAATGTGTTTGGTAAAGCAGCAGAACATGGCCCGAATACCTGGACCCCTGCCACCCACATGGGAGAACCAGATGTAGTTCCTGGCTCCTGGTTTCAGCCTGACCCAGCCCCAGCCATTGTAGTCATCTGGGGAGAAAACCAACAGATGGAAGATCTTCTCTGTCAATTTGCCTTTCGAATAAATCTTTTAAAAAATTATTTAAAAATATAATTTAGGGGGCCGGCGCTGTGGCGCAGCTGGTTAACACCCGGGCCTGAAGCGCCGGCATCCCATATGGGCACAGGTTCAAGTCCCGGTTGCTCTACTTCCAATCCAGCTCTCTGCTATGGCCTGGGAAAGCAGTAGAAGATGGCCCAAGTCCTCAGGCCCCTGCACCCACGTGGGAGACCCGGAAGAAGCTCCTGGCTCCTGGCATCCGATTGGCGCAGCTCCGGCTATTGCAACCAATTGGGGAGTGAACCAGCGGATGGAAGACCTCTCTTTCTCTCTCTGCCTCTCCTCTGTGTAACTCTGACTTTCAAATAAATAATAAATAAATATTTTTTAAAAAGCCCTGGCCTGAAGCGCCGGCATCCCATATGGGTGCCGGTTCTAGTCCCGGCTGCTCTTCTTCTGATCCAGCTCTCTGCTATGGCCTGGGAAAGCAGTAGAAGATGGCCCATGTCCTTGGGCCCCTGCGCCTACATGGGAGATCCAGAAGGATCTCCTGGCACCTGGCTTCCGTTGCGGCCATCTGGGGAGTGAACCAGCAGATGGAAGACCTCTCTCTCTATCTCTACCTCTCTAACTGTGTCTTTCACATAAATAAAAAAAAAAAATCTTAAAAAAAAAATACAATTTAAAGAGACTAGTATATGCCAATTATGGTTCCTAAGGTTTAGTCAATTGGAGAAACAATGATATTCTTTGGACATTTGCTACCTACCACCTACTTGTACAGTGTTTTTTTGTTTTGTTTTGTTTTGTTTTTTGACAGGCAGAGTTAGACAGTGAGAGAGAGAGAGACAGAGAGAAAGGTCTTCCTTTTCCGTTGGTTCACCCCCCAGATGGCTGCTATGGACAGCACGCTGCGCTGATCTGAAGCCAGGAGCCAGGTGCTTCCTCCTGATCTCCCATGCAGGTGCAGGACCCAAGCACTTGGGCCATCCTCCACTGCCTTCCTGGGCTACAGCAGAGAGCTGGACTGGAAGAGGAGTAACCGGGACAGAACCGGCGCCCCAACAGGGACTAGAACCCAGGGTGCTGGTACCGCAGGTGTAGGATTAGCCTAGTGAGCCGTGGCTACGGCCTTGATGGGGTCCTTTCAACTGGGAAAGTTTCCATCCGAGAATGTATGAGTTATCATCCTGTGGCTGCTCATGTGACTTAGGCTGTTGATGGGACTGGAGTTGGGGCAGCTGAATGTCCAAAGGCAGAAGAAAGAAACGGGTGGTCACTTGTATCCTACGTTGATACACAGCAAGAGTGCCATCGCCTTTCCTGCTGCTGTTTTGTGGTGACTTCTCTCTTCTTCCCCTTTACCTGGGTGCCTCTCACTTTTTTCCAGCTCCCCGACATGTGTTAAGTCTTATTTGTACGTGGAGGGTAAGCAGAATACATTTGGAAGCATCCAGATAGAGCTTGGCAAAGATTTGTCACACTGTCTTTATGTTATATGATTATGATAGGAAATAGAAAATACAGAGATTTGATATTAAATGCAAAAATTCTTTTAAAAAATTTCAGTAAAAAACGTGGTCTTGCTTTTTTGGACAAAACTCTTTGATGTTAGGTTTTATGTTAGAAATTGATACGCACAATTCCTGTCTAAAAGTTTTCTGTTGATTTCTTCACATTCTTGATAGCCAGTGTTATCAAAACACTGTACTCTGTACAGACTGTACTCTAACTCTGTCAAAAAAAAAATTAAAAAAGAAAGGACCCTATCATATATCACAGATTGATGAAAATACTGTATCAAATTTCAGTACATTATTATCTTTTCTTTGCACGAAGAAATTCTGATCTACTTTCTGAACATACATGCAAGAGAAATACATTACACAACTACAAAGGGACAACATAAAACACGTTATAAAACCATTAAAATATTTAAATTGTAGAGAAATATTTTAACATATTTATGGTATAAAATTAAGTGAAAAAGTAATGCAAAATAGTATACATATTTAGGTTATAAAATGCAAATGTATAGTTTGAAAAGTAAATAATAAAAATCAAAATTCAACAATGTTAGAGTGGTAGAATTAGGAATTACTTATTATTTAAAAGTTTCCCCTCATTATTATTATATTGTCTTCAGTCACAATGGTAGTAATATTTTCAAAAATTGAATGAAACAATAGATAATAAAGTTGAATGAATGATAATACATCTGTAAGCTCCTACTGGTGTTGTTGTTGTTGTTGTTTTTTGACAGGCAGAGTTAGACAGTGAGAGAGAGAGACAGAGAGAAAGGTCTTCCTTCAGTTGGTTCACCCCCCAAATGGCCGCTACTGCCGGCCCGCTGTGCCGATCCGAAGCCAGGAGCCAGGTGCTTCCTCCTGGTC
Organism: Lepus europaeus; assembly: GCF_033115175.1. Taxonomy (NCBI): domain Eukaryota; kingdom Metazoa; phylum Chordata; class Mammalia; order Lagomorpha; family Leporidae; genus Lepus; species Lepus europaeus. The sequence goes on from NC_084840.1 coordinate 49,841,078, forward strand.
TCCCATGTGGGTGAGGGGCCCAAGCACTTGAGCCATCCTCCACTGCCTTCCCGGGCCACAGTAGAGAGCTGGCCTGGAAGAGGAGCAACTGGGACAGAATCTGGTGCCCCAACCGGGACTAGAACCCTGGGGTACCAGCGCCGCAGGTGGAGGATTAGCCTAGTGAGCCGCACCACCGGCACTCCTATTGTTTTTTGCTTATTGGTTACCACAAATTAACTTTTGCTTCTATTATTATTTGTTTCTATAAATATACCCAAACCTTCATTTCAAATCTAGGTCAAATGTTAATGGTATAAAAGTGCTTGCTTACTGTTAATACTGTGATATTACAAATAAAGATGATTTTAAAAACTACATGTAATTCACCCTTTGTACTTTAAATTCCACTGAAGAACAGTATTGCTTATAACCACCCAAAACATTATTCCTCAGATCTCGTGACCTCATAATAACTAAAAATATCTCATCAATTTCAGAGAACACAGAATTATCAACATAATTAATCCTAATTTTTAAATGGAAAACAAAAGCAGACAAAAAATTTTAAAACCAATATTTTAAAATTTAGTCTACATGTTGGACTGTAAGATACCTGTGGGTTCTATGAGTAATATAGATGAATATATCAGAACGACACCTTGAGTAGCTAAAATTTATGGACCACTTATTATGTGCCAGGCACTGCATACTAAGTACTTTACAGGAAATTTCATTTAAACAGAATAATAATTTTGAGGGATGTAGTTATTATCATCCCCATAACCCAGAAGGCTAAATCATTTAGTAGGAAGCAGCAGAGCAGATTCAAACTTGCTATCTCTAACTCTAAAATCGGCATCTTTGGGGCTGGTACTGTGGCATAGTGAGTAAAGCTACCACCTGCAGTGCTGGCATCCCATATGGACGCCAGTTGGAGTCCTGGATGCTTCACTAATGATCCAGCTCTCTGTTATGGCCTGGGAAAGCAGAAGATGGCCCAAGTCCTTAGGCCCCTGCATCCACCTTGGGGACTTGGAGGAAGCTCCTGGATCCTGGCTTCAGATCAGCTCAGCTCCGGCTGTTGCAGCCATTTGGGGAGTGAACCAATGGATGGAAGACACCTCTCTCTCTCTCTCTCTCTCTGTCCCTCTCTCTCTCTCTCTCTCTCTCTCTTTGCTTCTGCCTCTCTGTAACTCTGCCTTTCAAATAAATAAAAAATAAATATTTTTTAAAAATTGGCATCTTCTTTACTGTACTTTACTGGACAGACACACTAACAATCAATACATAGTTTAGCACCTACAGTGAATACACTTAAATATAATAACAAGATATAAGCCCAACAACAATGGGTTGCCACAAGTCTCCTTTGCAGTTCTCAAACATATTCACATGCTTCATCTCAAGCAGACTAATGCAGTTCCCAATCCATACAGACCCAACACTTCCATTGAAAAATCTCCTGATTTTACTTTAGGAGGAGAAACAATCCATGAGTGAAAATCAAGTTAATCACATCAATCAGTGTCTGTGTAGAAAAGAGCTGGAATTTCAAGATAATACTGGGGCTACATCTTATGGTTTCTTGGTAGAGACTTTTGTGAACCAAAGCTAAGTTCTTTTTTAAACTTGTATTTGCATACAATTTCTGCTACTTGATGGTTGGGAAACTATGAGCAAACTGCTTGACCTCGTTAAGATTTCCTTTTTTGCTCATTTGAAATAAAGTGATACTGCAAATATTGAATGAAAGTATGTCACAAGATCTGGCACCAAGGAAGTGCTCAGTCAACATGGGTTTCCTTTGTTTTCTTGTAAAATCTTAAAATAGATGTTTCATTACAGCATATTTTTATCATGACTATGAACATGAAATTATACAATTAGGAAGAAAAATTACCTGAAGCATTGTTGAAAAATGCCTTATTGCTTCATCATAGAGGCCACTGCCAATCAACACATAAGCAATAGCTATGAAACAAATACAAAAATGTTAAAGGTGAGAATAAAGGAGCTCAGGCTAGAATCAGAAGCTAAATTCTTCACTAAAACTCGAAAGGCAGCTCCAAGGAGTGGAAACGGTTAAAGCGAATCTAGAAGTTAATAAGATGTCACTGAATTCTACTTTCCCTATTCAGCACTTGCTAATCAGTTTCCCGGTTCTATCGAGATTTAAATTATTAAAGTCATCTAAAAATAATCTGCCTACAAGAAGCACTTATCCTTTTCTGAGCCTATCATTCACTTTCAAATCTCAAATAACCTTTGTGAGATTTCCTATCTATATAAGAACTAGTAATAAGTCCGAAGAACGTCCACATGAACAAGGTATTGTGATGTGATTTTACTGTGAATGTTATGAAAAATACTCCAGTAGCATCACAAGTCTCAGTTCCTGAGAGTGCTGAATTTGTTGCCAATTACCTAGTGAGAATAAAAACAGGGGCTCAGATTAATACATATTAATAAAATGCTTAACTATGCCCTAGTTTCCTTGAAAAGTAAGTTAAGGTCAAACTCATGTTCACAATGATAAGAACGGATACCATACAGGTAACTAACCTCACAGGAACCTGAGATATCTTTAGGGTGGGGAGTAGGGAGGCGAATAGTATTAACAAAAACAACAACAGTAGTTACCTGTATTGCACTTTTAATATATGTATGCAGCAGGCACAGCCCTAAGCCTTTACTGTGTGAACTCGTTTCCTCCTTAACTGCAATGAGGTGGATATAATTATTACCCCCGTTTTGTAGATAAGGAAATGAAACATCAAGCCGTTCAACAAGTTGTGTGAGCGAGTGAGCAGTGAGTGAGCCAAAGGGACCAAGCTGTCTGGCTCTGGAACCCACCCTCCCAACCCACTCGCTACACTGAAACAGATCAAGGCTGTGTCCCAAGCACTGTGAACCACTAGACTGCAAAATGGTCTGAAATTCTTGAAGGTCAGGTGAACGGGGCCTAAAACACAAACTTGGTTTTTTTTTTTTTTTTTGAATGCAGGAACATGATAACATATTGGAAAGCCAAGACTTGGGTTTGGATTCTGGTTCTGTCACTCACCAACCATGTGATCATGGGGACCTGGGTTATTTTCTTATAACTACAGGTCTTGCTTAATAAGCTTTTAAAACATTTTCTTAAATATTCCTTTCAGATCTAAATGTTCAGAATTTCCTACCTATCCTTCCATTATCAATAAGTATCTTTTGAATGAATAAGTAAATAATGAGCCATAAAAATAAATATAATTTTATGGGATACATTGGTACTTTAGGGACATATTTAAATTGTGGTCCATAGCTAGTTTATTGACCTGCATTCAGATAAAATCAAAGGCAGTTCCCAAATCTTTCCACCTAAATGTAGATACTTCAAGGAAAAAGCAAATGTGTGCAGTTTTAAAAGTCCTAATCCAAATCTTGCACAAATATAAATAACTACTTGGATGTAAAGTTTGTTGTGGCAGCCCAAAAACACAAAGGAAAACTGGTATAGCTGGGACTCTCACAGAAATCTCTTCTAACAAGCAACTCCACATCTCTTAGCAATGGGTTGACTGATAGAAGTTGATTTTCCAAGAAAAAGTACTGTGGTACATTTATTACCCCCTGGCTCTACCAGGATGACTGCTAGAGAACGGAACAGGCCAGGCACATATCAAGCCCTGGATTCATTATTTAATAAAGAATACTAGGCTGAACAGAATCCAAGGACTGCAGAAAAGACCAAAGCCGATGCCTTCAAGGGTTATGAATTCTCACCGCCTCCTTAAAAAGTATCAGGAACAAGTGGTGAGCACTCTCACAAGTGTCAACTCTCAATTAGCTGCCATAACAGAGGAAAGGGGCCCAGAGAAGATGTGCTTAGTCTGAATATAAATCCTGCAGGGCCACAACAAGAGGAAAAGATTATGTATAAATGAGGTAGGAAAAACCCCCACAGCGCTCTGCACAGCTGGGCCCCATGCAGGGAGGCACGCTTCACTGCAGCCCGCCCAGCTGCACTGCTCACCCTGCATCCTGCTTCCACTCCTTCAACACCAGGCTCCCCAGCCAGGCACTGAGGGAGGCACCCCCAACACACAGCTGATGCCGGGGACATCAGCCTGCTTTAAAACGTGCCACAAACAAAGTCAACTACACGACTCGCTGGCAGATTTGAATGAATTCTATTTTTGGATGTCCTCATTCTCAGACCCAGTAACAACAGACTGGCTTCATGCGTAAAATAATGTTAAACCTAGCTATTTCTTTACATAGACGATTGAAATAGGTGCTCTGAGATTCTAGTCTGCTTTCACTTCTTTATTATTCACGTTTGGTGACTGCACACAAATAATATTTAAAAAAATAGTAATAATTCATCATTCATTTACCGTAATTATCAGTTTCCATAGAAACACAGTCCAAGCTGCTTTTCTGTAGAATAAGATATATGGAACCTCAGAAGGGCTAGATGCCCTGCGTAAGATCAAACAGCTCAAACTGGCAGAGCTGGTCCCTGTGTTCTTTCTACCTCACCATCCTGCCCTCCCGTTCAGCATCTCAACATAAATTCTGGGCAAATCCCCAGATTCAAGTCTTACCTAACTCTTCATTTGTGCTGTCGTTATCAGTAGCAAATGGAAATCTCTTTTGTTCTGCAATTGACTTGGCTTGGCTCTGAAAGAAAGGAGAATGAAACATACATCTTAGCTTATCACGAATGAAGGGAAATATATTTTAAAACAAATGGATATTAAAAATTAAAGCTAGATATGATTTAAATGGAAACAAAAAAATACTCAGGTTTAAATCATATCAATTGAGTATTTCAAGAGCATAGTCTGTGGCATAACTGGTTTGCTTGCTCCTCTTACCATCAGTGCTTCAATTCCCAAGAAAATCTATCCCCACTTCCATAGAGACTTATCTTGCTAGCTGCTTTAAAGCTCCTTCTCCCCATTTTCACAGACTCTTTAATGAACTCAATTATACTGCAAATTCTAGCAGTGGGTCCTCTAATGTGTATTGATAAGCGAATATTGCTTTTTAAATTCTAAGAATATTTTTGAAATAACAGCTACAGGTTGTACAGAGGGGTTGACAAAAAAGGACCAGCAAAATGGGACTAAGAAACAAAACTCAGCAAGTAATGCACAGCAAGTAATGAGTGTAAACATCCTACAAAACCAACAGACATGAGGAAACCACTGACATACCTATGAATATTTGGCAGGAGAACCAGAACAAACGCAGAAACTAGGGGGAAACAAAGTAACTGAGATAGCTTGTAAGTGGAATGGTTTTACACGCAGTCCTTGTCTTCTATACAAAACTAGGGGAGAGAAATCAGGTCTGATAATACTCATTCAAACACCTGCCATTTCCCCAGAGCAATTCTGACTGTTGACAATCAGTTGTGATGTAAGCAGCCTAGAGGACACACATAAAAGTTACAACTTCATACCAGATTCATCTAAGATATTCTTACAACTTGTATACATATATAAACGGAAACAGCTAAGAAATGAGAGATTAAAGATCTGTTCACTTTGGGCAAATCTATAGGATTAAAATCCAGCGACAGCTCAAGTATTTATATTCCTTTTCTGAAATTCATAATACAGAGGCCTACAGGCATATATAAGTAAATAATTATATGTTGGATAGTTTTCTAAGACATAAACTACTTCTAACTACTGTTATTCATTAGCCATGATGAGCTATAACATGTTGGACTTTACTAATTCAAATAATAGGGTTATAAGGCATTCCCACTGCACTCAAAAGCCAGATTAATGTTTAAACACATAGTAGTATTTTCTTAGCTTACCAAATAGGTAAAGAATAAAGTAGGTCAGAATAAAACACAAGTTGCTACTTAAAATCACAAGTTAAAAGATGCAGGTCAAAAGGGTATGCTATCTCAAGCAATTCCCAGTTCTCACTTGAGTTCATTCAAGAGTGTGGACAAAATGAAACATCCAGAAACGCTACTATCATGATAATGTATTATATATTTTGTCTTTCAGTAAAACTTGGATGAGTAGTTTCTTCTTATTTTGCTATGTAGTTGGTAGCTTCCACAAGTGAGAACCTCATAAGGCATCATCAAGATACGGCAGCTTTAACAAAACATGAAGGTGTAATTGCTGGTATACATCTGGGGGTGACCAGAACACTAATCCTTCCTCTTTGTCCAATGGCTACAGACAAGCACACTGATGGAACAGATCTTTCCTTAATAAGTTGCTTAGATAGCTTGATTATGGTAATAATTTCACAATGTATACCTATACCATAAATATATGTGAGTTTTATTTGTCAATTATAATTCAATAAAGCTGGAAAAATAATAAACTGTTTAAAGCCAAGAAAGAGAGTCTAGGAGCTGATGTGGCACAGTGGGTTAAGCCACTGCCTGTGTTGCTGGCATCCCATTTGGGCTCTGGTTTCCAGCTGTTCCACTTTCAATCCAGCTCCCTGCTAATGTGCCTGGGAAGGCAGTAGAAGACAGCCCAAGTGCTTGGGCCACTGCCTTCCACATGGGAAGAAGAAGCTCCTTGCTCCTTGCTCCTGGCTTCAGCTTGGTCTAGTCTTGGTTATTGTAGCCATCTGGGGTATGGACCAGCAGATGGAAGATCTTTCTCTCCCTCACTCTGCAACTCTGCCTTTCAAATAACTAAATAAATCCTTTTTTAAAAAGTCTATAAATATTGCTTTTATTACTTACAAAGTCCTATTATTTCACCCAGTATATGATGAATTCACCATTTGATTTGCCAAGCCTTTGTGCAAAAATACATGGGGAATAGAACAGAAACTGGTAGTAAATATTTTAATTACTCTCAGTAATAAGGACCCTTATAACTAAGAATCTAACTGCTTATCCAATTTCTACTTAAACACTTTCGGTGATACCCAACCTACTACTTCACAAGAAAGAACACTCTGATTTTAAACGAGTCTAATTTGAAGTTTTCCCACACATCCAGTTGACTTCTGCTCAGTGAGTTAGGTAAAAGCAGCAGATCATTCTTGAGTCTGCAATTTCTATCTCCTTTCAATAGTTCTGACATGACAAGGCAAAGTTTTGTTTCGAAAAGAAAGAGCATCCCTAAAGAGGAAATTTTAAATAGAAGAAGCTAACAGTATTTCTGTGAACATCAAAAGAAAAGGCCTGGGGAAAAAATATATTAACTGGGCCATGTTGAGTGGGCAGGAAGATCCTTTCACCTTGAGGGAGCCGGGCTGGAGGAGGACACACGCTAACGTAGATGGGGAGACGCCAGGTACTTATTCCTGAAATGCAGTCCCCTGTATGGTATAGCTGATGCTGTTAAAGACTATAGATATAAAAGATACTCCCACACAGGCAAAAGCTGGAAAAATAAGATTAGACTGTTCCTCCAAATACATAAGCCTCCTAGAAATAAATCCAGCCATGATCTCCCCTTTATTCTTTGCAAACCCAACTCATAATACTACACTGTGACCAAACACCAGATGATTGATCTGCATCATCATATATACATAGGACCAATAGCATTTGACTGCTAGATGATAAGGGGGCAAATTAGTATCTGTCTGCTTCAGGTCCCCCAAACAGAAAACATGGGGAGAAGACGCATACCAGAATCTTTTCAGTGTTGAGGGAAAGCAAGGAGTCACAGGGTGGCGATCCTTTGGGTTCGCAGTCTGAATCATGGAAGTTCAAAAATGATGACTCTGAAACGCAAACATTCTTTGTTATTCTCCTCATCTTAAATTTATGTCCTGAGTCTTAATTACAAACTGGAATTTAAAGAATCCACAAAACCAAAATAAGCATAAGCATAAAAAACAATGAAAATGACATCGTATCTTCTACCTTTATAAATGTGTCATGTTTGATAGCTTGCAAGTATCTTGCACAACTATTAACAACTGTTCTCACCACATCTGATAATGAGCAAATCTAGTTAGCTCCTCAGATGGCGAAATGAGGTTTAGATAGTTTGTATCTTTATATTTTAAAGGCAAAGGGCAGAAATAGCAGTAATTCAATGCTTGCCTCATTCCACATTGAAATTAATATAGTTGTTGACATTCTTCAGTTAAGACTTTGCCTGTTAGCATTTACCATGGGTTTAAAACAAAATCTCAGAAAGGAGAACAAAGCTAAGTTGGAGAGACTTACCATATTATAGATGTATGTGTGTGTGTGTGTATATATATATATATATATATATATATATATGATAAATACAGCCTACAACTCAACAAGAAAAAAATAGCCCAATTTAAAAAAGGGCAAAGAACTTGAATGGACAATTCTCCAGACATTACTCCATTACTAATCAGAGAAGCACAATTCAAATAATAATAAGATGCCCATTTACATTCACAAGGATGATTTAATAAAAAGAGCCACAAAGCTGTCATTGTGGTACAATGAGTTAAGTTTCTGTTGGCATCCCATATGAGCGTTGGTTTGAATCCCAGGTGCTCCACTTCCAGTTCAGCTCCCTGCTAATATTCCTGGTAAAGCAGCATAAGGTGGCTGAAATGCTTGGGCCTCTGCCATCCACATGGGAGACCTGGGTGGAGTTCCATGCCCCAGGCTTTGGACTGGCCTTGCTCCAGTTGTTGCAGCCATTTGGAGAGTGAAAAGCAGATGAAAATTCTCTCTCTGATTCTGATTTTCAAAAAAATAAATAAATCTTTATTTAAAAAAAAAAGCCACAAATGCAAACTCAGAAAATAACAAGTATTGACATGGACCTAGAGAAATTGGAACCCTTGCATATTGCTGGTTGGAATGTAAATGGTGCAGCAGCTGTGAAAACAGACTGGCAGTTCCTCCAAAAATTACGCATAGAATCACCATATGACCCAGCAGAACTCAAACTAGTACTATGTATACATGTTCACAGCAGCATTATTCACAGTGGCCAAAAGATGGAAACAGTTCAAATGTCCATTGACAGATGAATGGAAAAACTGTGGTATAAAGACTGTATGTATATATCTTGCTCATTTTTAAGTCACCTGAATCTATTCTGGTATGAGATATTGAGAAGACCTCCTAATTATCTATTTTCTTTCTTTTTTTTTTTTTTTTTTTTTTAGATTTATGTATTTATTTGACAGGTAGAGTTACAGACAGTGAGAGGGAGAGACAGTGAGAAAGGTCTTTCTTCCGTTGGTTCACCCCCCAAATGGCCGCTATGGCCGGAGCTACACCGATCCGAAGCCAGGAGCCACGTGCTTCTTCCCAGTCTCCCACGTGGGTGCAGGTGCCCAAGCACTTGGGCCGACTGGAAGAGGAGCAACCGGGACTAGAACCTGGCACCCATATGGGATTCCAGCAGCGCAGGCAGAGGATTAGCCAAGTGAGCCATGGCACCGGCCCCCTAATCATCTGTTTTTAAAATGGTTAGCCTTCTCGTTGTCCCAGCACCACTTGTTAAATTGTCACTTTGAATGCCTTCTCTATAATACATTAGAGTGACTGGGTTCTGTTTCTAGACTTTTTTTAAAAGAGAATCTATGATTATTCAACCCAACTTCTATAATATCTTTGACAGATAATTGTCCAATTTCTACCTGGACATTTCTTTTTTTTTTTTTTTAACTTTTATTTAGTAAATATAAATTCCAAAAGTATAGTTTATGGATTACAATGGCTTTTCCCCCCCATAACTTCCCTCCCACCCACAACCCTCCTATCTCCCACTCCCTCTCCCATTCCATTCATATCAAGATTCAAATTCAATTATCTTTATATACAGAAGATCAATTTAGTATATATTAAGTAAATATTTTATCAGTTTGCACCCACACAGAACATAAAGTGTAAAATACTGTTTCAGTACTAGCTATAGCATTAATTCACATTGAACAACACATTAAGGACAGAGATCCTACATGAGGAGTAAGTACACAGTGACTCCTGTTGTTGACTTAACAATTTGACACTCTTAGTTATGGCGTCAGTAATCTCCCTAGGCTTTAGTCATGAGTTGCCAAGGCTATGGAAGCCTTTTGAGTTCGCTGACTTTGATCTTATTCAGACAAGGTCATAGTTAAAGTGGAAGTTCTCTCCTCCCTTCAGAGAAAGGTACCTCCTTCTCTGATGGCCCGTTCTTTCTACTGGGATCTCACTTGCAGAGACCTTTCATTTAGTTTTTTTTTTTTTTTTTTTACCAGAGTGTCTTGGCTTTCCATGCCTACAATACTCTCATGGGCTCGTCAGCCAGATCTGAATGCCTTAAGGGCTGATTCTGAGGCCAGAGTGCTGTTTAGGACATCTGCCATTCTATGAGTCTGCTGTGTATCCCACTTCCCATGTTGGATCATTCTCTCCCTTTTTTATTCTACCTGGACATTTCTAAAAGTTACAGTAGTAATTCATGTTCGTTATAGGAAATATAGAAAAATCATAAAACATAAGTAAGAGCCATTTAGAACACAAATAAGAGTGATTCACCAAGAACCACTGTGAAGATTTTGGTATATGTACTTTTTCTGAAACAAAATGACTTGGGTTCAAATTCCTAATCTCTGCCACTATTTACTAGCTTCTGGGCACTGAAATCTTCAGTTTCATTTGTAAAATAAGGTCAATAATAGTGTCTACTTACCAGGGATTGCTGTGAGATTTAAATAAAGAAACAGATATAAAGCATGTGATACAATTTCTGGCACATTGAAAGGGGCTCACAAAATGTCAGCAACTCTAGTATCACAGTCCCTGTGTTCTAAGAACTGAATGAGATACGTTGTTTTGTAATCTGCCCTTTTAAAAATATAACTTAGGGGCCAGTGCTGTAGCACAGTAGGCTAAGCCTCCACCTGCGGTGTGCCAATATCCCTATAGGTGTCCCTTCTTGCCCCGGCTGCTCCTCTTCTGATCCAGCTCTCTACTTATGGCCTAGGAAAGCAGTAGAAGATGGCCCAAGTGGTTGGGCCCCTGCACTCGCCTGAGAGACCTGGAAGAAGCTTCTGTCTCCTGGCTTCAGATCAGCTCAGCTCCAGCTGTTGTAGACATCTGGGGATAGAAGACCTTTCTCTCTGCCTTTCAAATAAGTAAATCTTTAAAACATATATTTTTTCATATATATGTTATATAAATAACATAAGCAGTTTACCATATAATTAAAATTTGTTCTATAGTATTTACACTTGGTAGTATTGTACGTTTAAAAAATTTTTTAATTAAATTTAAATTTTTCTCCAATGAATATGCATGTTGTTCTTTCTATATTTTCTAATCTCTGAAAATGATCTGTTTATTTTGAATTCAGTATCATATCATTTTAATTTTTATAACATCATGATAAATGCATACACTTTAATGTAAAGCAAAAGTTTCATCAATTTTTTCCAAAAATGTATTAACTGTATAAACATTCTTCCTTCAAACTTGTTAATTTGTTAACAAAAAACTCTCTGATTTTTATTAGAATTGCATTAATTTATAGATTAATAAGGACAAAAATATTTCACTTCTTTCCAATATTTAACCTATTTATTCAAGTTTTGTATTAACCTATATGAAATTTTATATATATAATTTTTTTTGAAAGGCAGAGAGATAGAAAAAGTTGCCATCTACTGGTTCACTCCCCCAAAACCTGCAAAACTCAGAGCTGAGCCAAGACCAAAGTTGGAAACTAGGAACTCAGCTCAGGTTACCCACGTGGGTGGCAAGAATCCAATGACTTGAGCCATCACTGTTGTCTCCCAGGGTCTGCATTGGCAGGAAGCTGGAGTCAGGGGCCAGAGGTTGGTCTCCAACCCAGGCTTCCCAATATGAAACATGGGCATCTTAACCACTAGGTAAAATGCATGCCCCAAATTTTATAATTTTTACATAGGATATACACATTTGTCATGATTTTTAAAGAACTGGCTGATAATCATTGATTCAAAACATCTTTTTTTTAGCATCCACTATATTCTATTCTAGTCACTGTGTTAGCCTCAATGGTCAGCAAAACCAGAAATGCTCCAACTTGTGCATTTAAAAAATTTGTATATAGAGATCCAACTTGTATATAGAGACTACAGTTCATGGCAGTGATACTGACAGCAATCAGAGCCCCCACAACAAGTGTAAACAATACAGTGTAAGAGCTATAAACAAGAGTGTAACGGAAGTGGCCTGCATAGGGACAGTTTCCTGAGGACATGAATCACAACATGAGCTAATGCTCTACAGTTACCACATACGGCATTCTAATCCTCATTTTAAAGACTAGAAAGGTGAGGCAGAGGGACTTCCAGTAATCTGCCTGAGGTCATACTCTAGCTAAGCAGTGGAGAAGGGACTTGAATCCAATCAGGTTGTGCTCCTTACCAGGAATGAGTGAGAAAACTGGAAGACGCTAAAGATTTAATGGACAAAGGTCCCAGAAGACGGTAGCACCGGGAGAGGTACATTATAATCTCTTGTCAGCTGGTGAGAGCTGAATAGTTCATCTGCCCACATTACTGAACTCCTCATAGCTCTATTAATGTCTCCATCAATTCAGTGGATAGCTGTATCATCTGCATGTAATTTTATCAAGGTCTTTTTAATATTTATACTCATTAAGCATCTTATGCATTGAATGAAATCTCCAAAAAAGTGCTAAATTAATGCCAGTGATAACTGGAACCTTGCCTATCCCTGACATTGACACTTCATTTAATGACCCAGAGATTTCTCAGCTTTTCATGATGAAACGTCTTCATTTAATATTTATTAACATCTGGTCAAAAGCTGCTCTGTGTTGGCTATGGGTTCAGAACAGTGTATTTTACCATGTAAATGAATTATTTTCCTATTGTTTTATCAAAAATTTTAAATCAGGAAAGCTGGCTGAACTTTATGAAATGCCTGTCAAGATTTCTTTAAGATGATGCGATTCTTTTCTCCTTTGACCCTTTAAGTAACTCTTATTTTTTCTACAGTTGAACCAGCTTGCATTTGTAGAATAAACTCTAATCGGTTGAAGCAGATTACTCCTTTACTTACTTTATGGCCTCAGCTTAACAATATTTTACCTAAGATCTTTGTGTCTAAGTAAATAGCTTCCTTTTTTGTCCCAATTGTGTCGGGTTTTGACATTGTTGTTTCTCAATGGCTTGGTAATGTCTGTGATGGATAAATTGTTAGAATTGTAACTATAATTGTATGGAACAGGAAATTCAAATTTGTTCTTCAGTCTTAAAATAATTAAACTCACTATGGTTGCAATTATTTTACTTCCATTTTAAATAACTATTATGTAAGATAATAAATTAAAGCCCAATCAGCTATAGTTAAGTATTATAGATTTCCTTGAATCATCCATTTTCCTTTTTCTTGGTGTACAAGTACAGTTAATAGTGACTACTGCAGAACTGTCTCAAAACACATCACAAAACTTCATCTTCTATTTCACCTTTCAGAACTTTTCTTTATTGTTTCATATCCTAGCTGTAACAGCAGGGGTTTCCACAATACTAACAGCCCCTATAGCTGTGAACACATCCGTCATTGACAACGTACTCTGGCATCTGCTCTCTCCCTTACACTGAGCCATACTATACTTGTCTATTTTACCCTCTCCTTTTCTATGGCTTAAGAATCTGCTCTTGTGTGTGTGTTTACTATGGTAGAAAACACATAACATAAATTTACCCTCTCAAACCCATTCTTAGGTATACAATTCAGTAGTGTTAAATACATTCGCACTGATTTGAAACAGGCCTCCAGAATTTATTTTATTCTTTAAAAAATGTTTTTTAAAGCCTCTTGGGTCTTTTTATCAATTCCATCATTGCTCTATTTCTAATTCATTTATTCTGGCTTTGCTCTATTTAGTCTTTCCAGTTTCCCTTACTCCTATTCTCTTTTCAAGTTCATCCTCTAGTTGATGTAGCCCCTGTATTATTGGAAACTAAGAAGCCAGGGGAGGTTTCAGCAGGAAGAGAGGTCACTGACAGCTGTGTGAGATGAGAAAGCAACAGTACAGCATGGTGGCCAGGTGAGAGGTCATGGCCAGCTAGAACAGCGCTAGAAGTCTAAACAAAGGCAGAGGTCCTAAGGTTTAAATGGAAGGGTCACAATCTAAAGAGATATATGAAACAACAGGGCAGGGCTTTGAAAAAGTTAGGCATTGGTGGGGGGTAGGGAGGAGGGAAAAGGGGGAGGGGAGGAGAGAGAGAGAGAGAGAGAGGCAGGCAGGCACAGGTTCCCAGTCTGTGATTAGGAAAGAGGTGTGGACCCCAAGGAAGGTGGTTATAGAGGGAAATAAGGAGCTAACTAGGTTTAAGCCACGTGCTTGTGAGAATTTAAACTGTGTAGAAAGAAATGCCTGAGAAAGGCAAAAGCTACAGATACGGATTTGTTAATCATTAACTTATGATGGAAGATTAAGCTGGCAGTGAAAGTAAGATCCCCAAGGAAGCTTATATAAAATGAAATGTAAAGGGCCAGCCCCACGGATACAAGATACTTAGGAGACAGAGAGAATCAACCTGGCAATTTACCTTAAAAAAGCAAAAACCATCCATTTTTCTGAAATGTGCTAAATCTTTACCATAAAGCTGTGCAAAGAGTTAGCTATTATAATGATTTTCATTTCATTAAACTTCTCTCTACCTAAAGACAAATATTCGCTTCTTCTCTTTTTTCTTGATTAGGCTTGTTGGATAACTGTCTAAATTTCACCAGTGTTTCAAAGAACTAAGTATTATAATTAATTTCACTCTTTTGCAGACTTCAATAATTCATTAGTTTGGAGGCACTGTAATGGTGGTTTGAAACACAGGTTGTGGAATCAGACTAGCTCAGATCAGATGCCCCACTGGCTGTTTTATATGGAAAAATCCTTCCATATCTCTTGGCCTCTGTTCCCTCATCTGTAAAATGGGAATAACCATCACCACAAAACATTATAGGGCTACTCCTCATAAGAGGCAGGCGTACAGGATATAAAGCATAGTTCACAGCAACCAACTGTGAAATGTTAGCATCCATATACAGGCTACAAATGATTGTGTTTTTTCTGTTAATTTCTTCTTTCCACTTTCCTTAAAGTTATTTTGCTTTTTAAAGTACTTTACAGCTTTCCAATGCTTTCACAAACATTATTTCTTTTGGTCGTCCATCCTCTGAGATGAGGAGAAAATACATATACCCCCTGCATACAGGGGGAAATAAGCTGAACATGAATGAACATGTTTTAGGTCACAAGGCGAAGACACAGCAAAACCAGAACTTGCCTCATCAAAACATGGTACATTTGTCACAACTCATTCAGCCGACGCTGGGTCCTGGAAACAAACACTGTAAGTCCAGCAATACTGTCAAACTCCTTTCTTCTCCTAACCTCACACACAGCTCACATTAAGAGCAGTTTTTGTGCAGTGACAACAGTTGTCTGCAGCAAGTTCAAGAAACAGCAGAGAAGTGAAGCCAATGATTACAAACGTCTGCTTTGAGGAACTCTGCTAGAATGAAAAGCAGGGAGATGGAGTGCTGGCTGGGGGGAGAGTGATTTTGTCTTTGCTGCCTGTTGTTTCAAGATGGCAGCTATTGCAACTGTAGGTGTGCTGATGGAAGACACAAAGGAACAAGAGCCAGTGTACAGGAGAGTGTACCAGGCAGAAGTACCAGCAGCAGGACAGAAGGTGAAAACCTACCTGTCCAGCTGCAAGCAGGCTGACGGCTGAGATGGTGGGAGAGCTTTTCTGATTGCTTCTTTGCAGTCAAATAACAGGGTCATCCCCTCCAAGTGAGCAAAGTAGCACTGGAAGCGACATGTACTTGTCACACAGGCATGTTGATGAGTGACTGACCAAAGGCCAGTGAATCACAGATCCACGGCCAATTTATACGAAGTCAGCTGTTGTTGGGCTGCACTCACCACTTGACCACCTTGCTTTACTTACAACAGATTGTGTGCTGAACTACCTGAAAGTAAGGATGACTGGAACTTGGAAGTCAGGTGTCAGAGACTGACAATTCTAGTCCTAGGTGTACAAGGAGACAGAATTAGAGTGGTGAACAGTTCACTGTGCCTTTTGTTCATCATTTTCTGCATTTATAAGAAAACTGTTTTGCACTTGTAAGAAATTTACTGCCATTTATAAGAAAACTACTACATTGATCAAAGGCCCCGATTTAGGATCCCAGGTGGTTAAATTTCTTTTAGAAGATAACAAGGGTGGGCATTTGATATAGCAATTAAGACACTGCTTGGGGGCCAGCACTGTGGCTAACAGGTAAAGCCACTGCCTGCAGTGCCAGCATCCCATATGGGCACCAGTTCGAGTCCCAGCTGCTCCAGTTCCAGTACAGCTCTCTGCTAATGTGGCTGGGAAAGCAGTGGAAGATGGCCTAAACCCTTGGGACCCTGAAACCACATGGGAGACCCAGATGAAGCTCCTGGCTCCTGGCTGTGGCCCAGCCTAGCCCTGGCCATTGTGGCCATTTGGGGAGTGAATCAGCAGATAAAAGACCTCTCTATGTTTTGCCTCTGTCACACCCTCTCTGTAACTCTGACATTCAAATAAAGAAATAAATCTTAAAAAAAAGAGAGAGAGAGAGAGAGAGAGAGACTGCTTGGGACATCCAAATTCCACACCAGAATGCCTGGGTTGGAGTCCCAGCTCCTCTCCCAATTCCAGCATCCTGCTAATGTGCTTTCGGGGGCAGCAGGGGCTGTTTGAAGCAGATGGGTCCCTGCCACTCATGTAGGAAGCCCCAACTGAGTTCCTGGCTCCTAACTTCAGCCTGGCCCAGCCCTAGCTATTGCAGGCATTTGAGGAGTGAACCAACTGAGGGGAGATCTCTATCTGCCTCTCTGCCTTTCAAAAGTAAATAATTGAGGTGGGAGTGGTGGCACAGCAGGTGAAGTTGCCACGTAGGATGCCAATTTCCCAAACTGGAGTGCCTGGGATTGAGTCCTGCCTCCACTTCCAATCCAGCTTCCTGCTGCCCACATGGAAGACTCAGATGGAGTTTCTGGCCCCTGGCTTCATCATTTTCTCCCTGGCCAGCCCTGACTGCTGCTCTGTTTGAGGCATTTGAGGAGTAAACCAACAGATAGAAGATCTCTCTCTTTTTTAAAAAAGATCACATTAAAAAGAAAATTTAAAATTTTGTAATGAATAATAAAAAATTTTTAAATGATGCAAAAAAAGAAAAACTAAAGAATTTACACACTTCATTTATCCTAATAGAATATTATTCATCAGTCTCTGAGATGAGTCAGCTATCCTAAAACAGTTTGAAAATAGAAACTGCCATTGAGAATTAAATTATAAATATATAATTAATCCATTAGAATAAGGATTCAAAAAGCTATTTTAAAGACAGACTTTTAAACAAAGGCTGGATGTAATTTTATCAAAGCTGCATTAACTCACATACAAGTACTAACACATGGAAAGAATGTGCAAAACTGACAGAAAAGGAGTTAGCTGCACAGAAGCAAATTACGTGATGCCCATCAGGAGCACAGATGGAAGGTGTCACAGCCAGCAGACTGAGCAGCCAGGCCTCTCCCACAAAGGCAGGTTATGTAGCTGGGGCTTATCAACTAGCCTGAGGATGCATCAGAGGCTCAAAGTAGCACGTACTTTTAAGAGCTAAAAATTTTCTCATAGCCAGTGCCGCAGCTCACGAGGCTAATCCTCCACCTAAGGCGCTGGCACCCCAGGTTCTGGTCCCGGTTGCTCCTCTTCCAGTCCAGCTCTCTGCTGTGGCCCGGGAAGGCAGTGGAGGATGGCCCAAGTGCTTGGACCCTGCATGCACATGGGAGACCGGGAGGAAGCACCTGGCTCCTGGCTTTGGATCGGTGCAGCGGGCCAGCGGTAGCGGCCATTTGAGGGGTGAACCAACGGAAGGAAGACCTTTCTCTCTGTCTCTCTCTCTTACTGTCTAAGTCTGCCTGTCAAACAAACAAACAAACAAAAAACAAAAAAAAACCCTTTCTCATAAACCCACACATGGCATCAAACATCATTAACTCCACTGAGAATGCCAAAGAAGATGTCCACAGAAACACGAAAGGATCAGTGACAAAAGAACGCAGTCTCACTTAGGATGTCCCAAAGCAAGCAGAGCAAAGCTGCAAGTCAACTGATCTTTCTGTGTCGAGGGGGTCCTGGGCAGAGGATGGACCATGTGATAGAGGATGCCTGACTGTCCCCTCCTCCCACCATGGCAAAAGCACCAGCACAGGGGCAGAGTTAAGTTCACTGCGTTCTGCTGGATCCGGAATCAGATGTAAAGTCAGATAAAGCACCTTCCAACATCACCAGAGGATTTTATTAACAAGCTTAAAAACAGTTATTGATTTTAACTGTTTATGGTTACATAAGTTGCTCAATTTATGAAAATTCACTGGGCTACATATGTACTTGTTACATAGCATTGTTCTGCACGTATGTCATATTTCAACAGAAAGTCAAAATATGTTGCAGGATTTGGCTTATCAGTTAAGATAAGTGCATCTCATGTCAGAATGCCTGAGTATGAATCCAGCTGTGCTTCCAATTTCCACTTTTTGCTAACGCAGACTCCGGGAGGCAATAGGTAATAGCTCAGGCAACAGAAGGAAAATGTTGGAAAGCATTCACTCAAAATTAAAGTATCACAATTTTGGGCAAGTGACACACAAGCAGGTTAAGATGCGCTGGGTATACACCTGCATTCCTGTGGGAGTGTCTGGGTTCATGTCCTGGCTCCATGTCCTATTCTAATTCCAGCTTTCTGCTGGCATATACCAGGGAGGCACCAGGTGACAGCTCAAGTAGTTGGGTCGCTGTTCACCCACAAGGGGAACCTGGATTGAGTTCTCAGTTCCTTATTTCAGCCTGGTTCAGCCCCAGCTATTTTGAGAAGTTAGGGCATGAACCAGTAGATGACAGTTCTCTTCCTGTCTCTCCACATGTTTCTCTGCCTTTCAAATGAATAAAAATAAATTTAAAACCCAGGCCACATATCTTTTGCCCTCACCCACAGGTTTTAAAAAACAACGTTAACCTTGCAGCCAGCATTGTGGCACAGCAGGTAAAGTTGCTACCTGTGACGCTGGCATCCTATATGGGCACCGGTTTGAGTTCTGGCTGCTCCACTTCCAATCCAGCTCCCTGCTAATGCTCCTGGGAAGAACAGTGGAAGATGGCCCAAAGTGCTTGCTTGGGCTCTTGCTACCCACACGAGAGACCTGGAAGAAGCTTCTGGCTTCTGGCTTCAGCCTGACCCAGCCCTGGTTGTTGCGGCCATCTGGGGAGTAAACCAGCAGATGGGAGATCTCTCCCTCTCTCTGTCTCTCCCTCTCTCTCTGTAACTCTTTCCAACAAATAAACAAATTTTAAAAATAAAATAATGTTAACCCTTGCCATCTAAAGTGGAGTATGTTCAGCAGCATGTTGATATTTTGAAAGCCAAATGTATTCTTCATGACAACAGCTACATATGAAAAAGCCAATGCGTTTGCAAGTACCACAGTATATCATCTTCACAGGGCTTAGGGTACACAATGCTGCTTTAGAAAAGATGTATTGATTTGAAAGGTGGAGTTGGGGGAGCTGGCAAAGACAGGGAGACTGAGAGGTCTTCTACCTACTGGTTTACTTCCCAGATGGCAGCAACAGCCAGGGCTAGGGCAGACTGAAGCCAGAAGCCTGGAGCTCCAGGTCTCCCAAGTGAGTGTCAGGGGCCCATGTACCTGGCCCTCAGTGTTCTGATAAAAAAGGATGTCAGCATCACACAGGTGGCAGCTGAACCTGCTGCGCCACAATGGCAGCCCCACAACACGGCTCCTAAACCAGCAGACGTTCTGCAAAGCGTGTTCAGTTAACCAAAGAGGCAACATCCTTCTGGCCATGCCACAGCGGCCAAGACTTGGCCACACAACAATACAGGAGTCCCTTCTTGGCCTTTTGGCTAAGATCGAGTGTAACAACGATGTATGAGTCCCACGTTGTAGCTCAGTCTCTGGGCTTAAAATAAGCCAGCTACTTTACATGGGCAAATTTACTCAGATATGCCTTGAAGAAAAGATCTGAAGAGATGTGCCGCAAAACCTTCACACACACAGAAAACCAGGGCCCAGGCGGGGGAAGAATCAATGCATGCATCCGAGAGCAAGGGTAACCGCCCCTGCCGTGACAGACCACAACATCTGGTCCTCAGCTTCCTCTTACAACAAAAAAGGAAATGACTCTCCTTACAAAAGTTTCCCTCTATTGATTCCCTAATACCGCAAGGCATAGCAATGATTTGAGTGCTGTGAGCAATAAGATGGATTTCATGAATTTACTGCCCAATTCCTCAATTAAGACAGCTACCATATACTTCAACAATCTAAGTCTTACTGACTGTCAAAAACACACAGTAGGTTCATCACTGCTTCTTTATTTTTCAGGCAGTTAGCAACTCCCAAATTAGGTAGACAGACACTGAATGTTCTTTGTCCACAAAGAACTGTAGAAAAATAAACAATTCTTGGACTATTAATTTCAACAAACAAAAAACAATTACTTCAGGTTATAAATTAATCATCCAGATTTATCAGGGCATTTAGTATGGACAGTGCTAAGGTCATCAGTTAGGTGGAGGTGGCTATTTGAAAACTATGACAAAGGTATCAAGAATAAGATTACCCTATCTAGGAGTTGTCAAAAGGGTCTTGAAGACCTTATGAAAAAAAAGTTATATACTCACTCTTGTTATGACAACATGTTCAAAAGAAGAAAACAAAATATTTTTGAAAAAAACTATAGAAATGCATATGCTCAGAATATTAAAAAACACCTTGGACTCTGTAATGAATACATTAAAATATATGTAACAGAGGGTGAATGATACATTTGAGTGAAACTCAGGTTAGCTTTGGTAGAAAGAACAACCCGACTTCTTAAAACACTGGACAAGTTATAATTTGTCTAGACCTTAACTGACCAGATCCATAAAATTAGAATATTAAATAAAACTTTTTAAAAAAAGATTTATTTATTTATTTGAAAGGCAGAGAGAGAGAGAGAGATCTTCCATCTGCTGGTTCACTCCCCAAATGTCCACAATGGCCAGAGCTGAACCAATCCTAAGCCAGGAGCCAGGAGCTTTTTCTGGACAGAAGGAGCCCAAGTAGCTTGGGCCATCTTCCGATGGCTTCCCAGGCACATTAGCAGGGGGCTGGATTGGAAGTGGAGCAGCCAAAGTGCCCATGAGATGCTGACAACTCAGGTGGCAGCTTAACCTACTGTGCTACGACGCTGGCACCCAAAGTCACTATTTTCTCTGATAGGCTAATATACCAGGCTAATACATGCAAAGCACTTATAACATCACCAAACATAAAGCGCTGCATATATGTCAATTTATTCTCATTTTCCTCGCAGCGCCTTTGCAAGAGGTAGCAATTTTGCAAAGATAGATAATTCGCTTGCTCAGAATCACCAGAATGGATGCTGTTAGCAGCTCAAGGCTTGTACTACAAAACAAAGAAGTCACAAGATGCTCAGTGAGTGAGACTTCCTCAAGGAAGTCAGATTGTGCTAAAAGGAAATCAGATTGTGCTAATCTTGACCTCTCAACTAAGAAACAGGTACTAAAAAATATTACTATTAAGTCTCAGCTCCTAACTGAGTTGGTGGACTCTGGCCCTTTCCCAAGCAAGCCATAGAGGAACTCACATGGAAAAAGGAGAATGAGGGGCCGGCGCTGTGGCACAGCAGGTTAACACCCTGGCCTGAAGCGCCGGCACCCTATATGGGCGCAGGTTAGAAACCCAGGTGCTCCTCTTCCAATCCAGCTCTCTGCTATGGCCTGGGAAAGCAGTAGAAGATGGCCCAAGTCCTTGGGCCCCTGCACCCACGTGGGAGACCCGGAAGAAGCTCCTGACTCTTGGCTTCCGATAGGCGCAGCTCTGGCTGGTGCAGCCAGTTGGGGAGTAAACCAATGCAAGGAAGACCTCTCTCTCTGTCTCACTCTCTCTCTGCCTCTTCTCTCTCTATGTAACTCTTTCAAATAAATAAATTAAAAAAAAAAAAAAAAGAAAAGAAAAGAAAAAGGAGAATGAGAAAATGAGGTGACTGAAAGGTGACTACCGAACTTCAAAACAAACAAAAAATACATAAGTACTTTGTCCCAGAAACATCCTCCATGATTTATTAAACTGAGTTCAGGGCCAGCGCTGTGGCACAGGGGGCTGAAGACCTAGCCTGCAGCAGTGGCATCCCATGTGGACATCCGTTAGAATCCCAGCTGCTCTACTTCCGATCCAGCTCTCTGCTGTGGCCTGGGAAAGCAGTACAAGATGGCCCTTAGTCCTTGGGCCCCTGCACCCACGTGGGAGACCCGGAGGAAGCTCCTGGCTCCTGGCTCCTGGCTTCAGCTCAGCTCAGCTCTGCCGTTGTGGTCATTTGGGAAGTGAACAAGCAATTGGAAGAGATCTCTCTCTCTCTCTCTCTGCAATTCTTTCAAATAAATAAAATAAATCTTAAAAAAAAAACACACACACAACTGAGGTCAACAGCACACAATATTAATGAATGAGCTGGCCTAGCTCCAATACACACACACACAGCTGATACGCACAGGCTCAAGGCCTGCAGGACTCTTTACCCTCTGGGGAACACCTGACAGCTCACGGGTCAATCTTAAACACTGGAAGCAAGATGTCAACGAGCAGATAAAGCAGGCTTGCTCTTTCTTTCCTTTCTTCTTTCCAGGGACCGAATTTTTAGGGGCTGTGTTTAATACAAGTCTTCAACCTGGGAGGTCAGAATATCTGAATTCCTTGCCTAAGATGCACCAGGTATCCCACTCCGGGAGCGGGCTCCGCAGAGGCGCGGGGCTGAGTCCTCGTCCGCCGAGGGGGTAGCGGCGGCGAAAAAGGGGCTGCCCAGGCCACCTGCCATTGCCCCTTCCACCCTTACAACAGTTGCTTCAGACTCCGGAGAGGCCACCCTGGCCCCGGGAACAAGCTGTCAGCTCCTCACTCACCGCCTCGCCAAGACAGCTGCGGGAGAAGGGCGCGCGACGGCGTGGGAGGGAGCGGCGGGAAGCTGCCCGGCGGGACCCCCGGGCTGAGCCGACTCCCGCGGAGCACACGCTGCAGTCAGGGGTTGATGAGGCCCACACCCGGCCTCACAGCGCGCCGCCCGCACGGCCCCATCGCCCCCGCGGCTTGAGTCGACCCCGCTGCCCGCCCGCTGCCGCCCACTCACCACTGCACTCGGCGGAGTACTGGTCCCCCCAGTCTCCCGACTGCGGGATGCAGCCGCCGCCGCCCGCTGGGGCCTCCTGCTGCTGCCGGTGCTGCAGCTCCTGCTTGAGCAGGGATAGTGGCGAGTAGTGCTCAGTGGCCAGGGTGCCCGGGTACAACGCGGTGGACAGGACCCCCAGCAGCAGCAGCACTAGGACGCGCCGGGCGGCGCCCGCGGCGGCCACAGCGCCGCCCCAACAGCAGCAGCAGCAGTAGCAGCAGCAGCAGCAGCAGCAGCCGGCAGGTGCCATCTTCCCTCAAGGCGCATGTGCGGCAGCAGTGGCCCCCGCGCTTGGGCCTCCCCGCCTCTCACCCACCGCTGGCAGGTGGGCCGTGGCAAGGGGCGGGGGAAGCGGAGAAGCATTGCCTCCTGGATGTTGTAGTCCCTTCTGTGCCATCTCAGTCGGGTCGCCTTTCCAGTTCTGGACTACGAGTCCCATGAAGCACCGCGCGGCTCAGGTCTTCCGGTCTGGCGTCTGGCGTCTTAACGTCTTCCCCGCCACTGAATCGGAAGTTGTGGGCGGCAGTTGAGTTGAAATGGGCACTGGCGGGCGGAGTGGGCAGCGGCCGGGGAAGGCGAGCACGGATGGAGTGGGAGTCACTCCTGGCGCCTCGGCCTCCTACCAGTACAGGTGCATTGAATGCAACCAGGAGGCCAAGGAGTTGTACCGAGACTATAACCACGGCGTGCTGAAGATAACCATCTGCGTAAGTGGTCAGCTGTGGGGTGCCCTTGGGAAGAAAATGGCAAGGCGGGGATCTGGGGGCTACTAAGGGTAGCGTCCTCGAATGGAGTCTTCTGTTCGATGCTTGACATTCCCGCCCGGGGTCTTTGCATGAGTTCGCATAGTGATAGAGAGCTCCCTACCGTAGGACGCTTTTCTCCTACCGGGCGAAGAGACCCATCTGGTGGAGATGACGATCGCAATGCCGAGAAATTTAGAGACCGAGTTAGAATGGCATTTGGGCTCAGTGAAGTAACTAAAGCTACTTCATTCTAGTTATTCTCCCTTTGATAGACGTGTTACTGTCCTTGTTCTCCGCAACCCATGTTGAATTCTTCTAGAATGCTTTCAGATTTCATCCTTTGTAGTTACTGAATGTCTCCTGTGTACAAAGCACCTACAAAAACCAAAAGTGAGGAAGTAAAAATTTTGCTTCCGAGGTATTCATAGACTATTTATAGGGGATGGTCTTATATTTAAAGAGTACAAAATCTGAAGTTCTGTTGGGGGCTTTAGCAAAGAACCTGTCACATAGTAGGCCGTCAGCACATCATTATCCCATTTCTGATCTGCAAATGATTTTCTAATAAACCTCATTACTAAAACATGGTCTACAGTAATATACAAGAGTAGGCAAAATGTGAGTGTGTACTTACACAGAATTTTTTACACCAAAATAAACATATCTTTTAATTTCTTTTCCCATCAAGTTTTTTGAAGCCCCCTCGTATAATCTGCATTTAACACAATCGTGCATACATGGTCCATTTCCTGTTCCTCTCCCAAAGGCTTCTCCTCTCTGTGCTTGATATCAACCCTTATTAAATCCAACATATTGTCTGTCTGTACCTACATCTTTGCAGCTGTACATTGCTGGGGTGCAGAGGGGGACACCTTAAACTCATGGCTGTTAATCCATGCGAGTGCTTCATGCCATCTGGTAATCCTGTTAGTTCCCCAAGTACTTTCATGTTTCCACATAAACCTAACACTAGCGCTTGTTCTTCATATTCTGTCCCCCTCCAGTTACTATGAATGAACCATAGGTACACACATCTAAAACCAGTTCTTCCACTTAACACACTAGATCCCATCCTCTTCCACTGACTGGTGAACATCTCTGTAGCAGTACTCTGCTTTCTCCTGAAGCATTCCCACCAGCACAGGTACTGTTATTTCCTCCATTAAAAAAAGACAACAAAACAGTCTTGACCCCATCTCCACCTTTAGCTTCTTCTGCTGTTTCCCCTTTGCTTGTGGCCTTATTTCCTCTCCTAATTTAGACTCTTCCCCACCCAGCATATCTGTTCTTGTTACCATTGCATTTGACTTCTACCTGTCAAATCCAGTATTCAGTTCTCAGTTAGGCATCAGCAGCCTTTGACCTCATTACTTGCTTCTCCTTGAAACTTTGTGCATTTACCTGTCTCCTATTGCTGAAATGTAAGCTACACAAGAAGAGAAACTTTGTTTTATTCATTAATATGTTGAGATCAACCGAACAATGCGTGACACATACTAGGTATTCAATAAATATTTGTTGAATGAGCCATTTCCAGGTTTTTACATTTGCATATTCACCACCATTCTGCTATAAGAGCAAGAACAGTATCTTATATGGCCTAAATTTAATGACTTTGGAACTGGACCAGTTAAGTGGTTCATCTGGAAGGTGATAACTACACACTGTGAGTATGAAATTTTGTCCCAAGAAAAGTTGGTATTTCTATAATGCATTTTAGTTAGTAATTGTCAGTAATATAAAACAGTATTTTATTGTTATTGACATTAGGCTAATAAGATCCCTTTCCTAATCATCAGATGTGTGCCTCTTTATCCTTTTTATGAATGAAAAGACAAAATAATTATTGGACAGCTGTTTAGGTCAACAGCCATGCCCTTCCCCCCCACACATTGTACTCTTCCACACACAGTTATATTTGGAACACAGAATGGTGGCACAGTACATTATGGACTCATTGTACATAGCCATTCCATAATGAGAGTATGTAATGTCCTCATTTTTGTCAGGCTAATGCATAGCAAATTGTATGCCAAAATAGCATTACTCAGGGAAGAGCATTTAGTCGATGCCAGACTTAGAAGTAAACCAATGTGATTAATTTTTTAGACTCCCCAGCTTCTGAGATAAAAGTTTTTAGATATCGGCTATTTGTTCTGAAACAATATACAGAGTTTCTAAGTGGTTACAACAGGTAACTCATGCATACTTTAGTTTCTTCCCTGACAGATTTGGAGTCAGTCATATATACTCAACCTGATCTCCTGTCTGTGTTTTTCATCCTGAGATATTTCCTTGTGGCTCTTGTTTTTCTGTTGCCATTCTTCCCAGTTTGCCTTTCTGGGTTTCCCTGATTTTCCCAATGTGCTGTGCATGTTCCTTGTTTTAATCAATCCCTTTGTTTCAGATTTTCAGGATTTATTAGAATTCTACTTAAAGATACAATTGTTTTAATATTCTACAATGGTAGAGTTCCTGGCCTGCTCACATATTTGTTAATTTCATGATTATGGTAACAAAGTAAAACATGACTCCTTTAAGATTCTCAGGCCCACAGCCTTTAGCCTCCATTCTCTGGATGCTGGATGCAAAGATGAACAAGACACAGCCCTGCCCCTGAAGGGCTTAAAATCCAGAAGGTTCTACTTTTAATATATATACTAAGATTAAACAGAATTGAGAATGAGTGGGAAAGAGAATGGTTCTAGAGCTCTTGGGAAGGAAGCATCCTCAAGAATTTTCATGAAAAATTGGTTCCAGGCTGGCGCTATGGCTCACTAGATTAATCCTCCACCTGCGGTGCCAGCATCCTATATAAGTGCTGGGTTCTAATCCCAGCTGCTCCTCTTCCGGTCTAGCTCTCTGATGTGGCCCGGGAAGGTAATGGAGGATGGCCCAAGTACTTGGGCCCCTGCACCCAGATGGGAGACCAGGAGGAAGCTCCTGACTCCTGGCTTTGGATCGGCGTAGCTCCAGCTGTAGCGGCCATTTAGGGGGTGAACCAACGGAAGGAAGACCTTTCTCTCTCACTGTCTAACTCTATCTGTCAAATAAATTTAAAAAAAAATTGGTTCTGCAGGTGTATATTCTAAAATATGTGACTCATTTGGGGCTTGGAGAACATAGCAAAATTATGCATGTTGAGATTGAGGTTGTAGAAGGCAGTATTTGAGTCCCAAGAATATGTATGGCTCCTGTGCTATAGCAGTTTCTTAGAAGGAAACTCCTTTCAGGATACTTACACAGTAAATAGCATTAAGTAGTAGATGATGGAAAGGAACAGTTTGCCAAAATAAAGCACATTTAGCAAATATAACTAACAGTAAGCTATTTTACTGTAGTGTGGGGTTTTGTTTTGTTTTGTTTTACTTTGTGGTTTTCTTCCTCACATTCAAGATGAAAGCAGGAAGAAAGCTGAAAGAAGCACTGATGGAGAAAAACAAATGCCAGAGGGATAACAAGGAAAAATTAGGTCTAAACTAACTGGAAGGGAACCAGAAGACTTTGACGAGTTCTTAGTCTTTATAACACATTCAGAATGCTGTGCAGGCAAGATGGACAGAGCACATAAATGTGATTTTTTTTTTAAAGATTTTATTTATTTTATTTGAGAGGTAGAGTTACAGTGAGAGGGAGAGACAGAAAGAAAGGTCTTCCTTCCATTGGTTCACTCCCCAAATGGCTGCAACGGCTGGAGCTGCGCCAATCTGAAGCCAGGAGCCCGGCGCTTCTTCCCAGTCTCCCATGTGGGTGCAGTAGCCCAAGGAGTTGGGCCATCTTCTGCTGCTTTCCCAGGCCATAGCAGAGAGCTGGACTGGAAGTGGAGCAGCCGGGACTAAAACTGGCGCCCATATGGGATGCTGGCACTGCAGGCGGAGGATTAACCTACTGCACCATGGCATCAGCCCCATAACATGTGATTGATGCTGGAAGCAGCCTCTTCTGTGTGGTTTCTTGTCACCTTATACTCATCCCATTGTAGCACTTAACAGATCATGTCCTGGTGACTTGTCTGTCTTCCTCTTCTGAACTGTAAGCTCCCTGAGGTTAGAGACTTATGGGAGAAGGTAAGTGATTAGCACCATGGAAGTGCCTGGTTCACAAAATGACTAAGAAGAGAGAGCTATTGTTATGAATTAAAGAGCCAATCCAAAAACACTTGCCAAAGAAATGAACACAGTAGAAAAAACAGTTGCTTTGTCTCCTGCTGCTGGTTCCTGCTTAACTCCCTCAAATTATTTGACAGGCAGAGTTAAAGACAGTGAGTGAGTGAGTGAGTGAGAGAGAGAGAGAGAGAGAGAGAGAGAAAGGTCTTCCTTCCGTTGGTTCACTCCCCAGGTGGCTGCCAGCTGCCAGAGCTGCACCGATCCAAAGCCAGGAGCCAGGTGCTTCCTCCTGGTCTCCCGTGCAGGTGCAGGGGCCCAAGCACTTGGGCCATCCTCCACATTGCTTTCCCAGGCCACAGCAGAGAGCTGGACTGGAAGAGGAGCAGCCGGAACTAGAACCGGCACCCATATGGGATGCCGGCGCCACAGGCGGAGGAGTAACCTAGTGCGCCACGGCGCTGGCCCCTATACCTCTGATTAAGTAGATTTAAATTTGATGTAATAGCACATCTCCTTGGATGCTGGGGAAAACATAACCTATTTCTTGTAATGACATAAATGAAGAAGCCCTTTAAATTGGATGCACAGGGTTAATCAGGTCGATCTCATTTTTTCTAGAATTTTGATGTAGCTAAAAGGCCATCCCTTTATTTCTATTTTGTCCTCTCAACATTTCAAAATGCTTTGTTTGAGTTGTAGCCATTCATTTGATGAAGTGAACTGTAGCATTAATGCCACTTTATCACCAATACGGCTTCACATGTCACATTTCCAGTGAACTTGTTCTTACATACCTTCGGTGTGTTGGTTGGTTGATTGGTTAGTTGGTTGATTTGTTTGTTGGGGTTTTTTGAGAGACAAGGAGCTCCCATCCACTAGTTCATTCCCCAGATGCCTGCAACTGGCTGAAGCCCGGAACTCAATCCAGGTCTCCTATATAGGTGGCAGGAGCCCAGTTCCTTGAGCCATCACTACTTCTTCTCAGGGTCTAACTTAGGAGGAAACTAGAGTCAGGAGCAGGAGTCAGGTATTACACCCAGGTACTCCGATGGGGGACCTGGGCGTTTTAACTGCTAGGCTAAACACCACCCCCTATCTGCAGTTTTATATATTTTGATGGTTCTGGGATTTGATTACATCGTAATCATGTGTCCAGAGAACCCGAACTCTGTATTGGTGACCTTTCATGGGGGAAGACATTTACTAGGAACTTAGTTTTGGTGACCAAGCTGCACAGCAAAGTTCCTTACATACAACCCTGTACTCTCCACCATTTCCACTGCAGCAAAGAACATTTCCTTTCTATATTTTCAATGGTATTGGAGAGAAAAAACAGGCTTCCATGGCCTCAGGATTATTGGCACCCACTAGAAGCCCTGGGGACAAGATCACTTTGCTGAACACTTTGCTCCAAATCATATTTCAGGAACCATGGAGTTGAGGGCCATCTACTCAGCAGGCAATACTTTATCATTGAAAGTATATTATATACTTACATATTTGGTAACAATTCCTACAAATCAAAAGAGGAACTGAAAATAGAATTCTTGCAAATTGAAAGTAGAATCTTCTGGGATAATTTTCTACCTAAAATCAGTCTTTAAATCAAGTATTGTTTTATCTTGCCTCTAAAATATTAACATTTCTAGCCTTACAGATTATATTTGGTCACTTCTGGAGCTAGTTTTCATATAGATGAACATTTTATATCTGAATAAGTTTATTTCAGTAAATGCTGGTATGACCTTATTGCTGTAGTAGTCTAAAATAGAGTCTCCTATTTTAAAGTCCTTTAACATTTCAAAATGTATGAATTTGTTTGTTCTAATATTATCTTGCATTATTTCAGGAATCCTGCCAGAAACCTGTAGACAAATATATCGAGTATGATCCTGTTATTATCTTGATTAATGCTATTTTATGCAAAGCCCAGGCCTATAGGCATATTCTTTTCAATACTAAAATAAATGTAAGTTGTCATAATTTTTTTATTTTTTAATACTACTTGATGCTTTGTTATTTTAAAAGAATAAGAATTTTGAACAAAATTAAAGAGCATTACAAAAAATTAACTTGAGGGTCTTTTATCTCAGCATTTATGGAAGTTTCTAGAAATAACAAGTGTTGATTGAGAAAGGTGCATAATACTTAGTGAATGTTTGAGTCTGTAGGCACTGGCAGGAAATTGACAAACTATTACCTGTTAATTGGTTACCTATTAAAACAATCATCATTGATTTTGAACAGGCATAATTAAATGTATCTAGGTAGGGAAAGAATGAAAACTAAAACAACTAAGCAAACATTATAAGAAAACTATTTTAAAACATAATTTATTGTATTTTATACTCTGCAATTAAGGGAATGTATGAGGTAAATGACAATGTTCAGTTTGGTCAGCAAAGTGCTAACTTACAAAGTTGGGTTTTTCAAAATACACATTTAATATATGTATTGTAAACTCTAATAGTTTGGGTAGAGTTGATAGATAAAAATATTGAATATCTATTTTGAAAAAAGCTAAAAATCAAATTTTCAGATTCTAAGTTTGAAAAAGAAATAATAAATAAATTTTAATGTGTAAGTGTGTCCCAAATATTGCATGGGACACACTTACACAAAACAATTACGTGTTGTATGTCTGATACTTGGATTTAACTGACTATCCTGTAGTTTTATCAGCTTAAGCTAGCAGCTCTGAATTTTGGCTGACATGGACACTAACAATGCAATTTATTTGGCCCTGCTCCATCCTCTAAGTTACGCGACCAGAGCATTGATTCTCAAACTTTGCGGCACATTAGAACCTCCTGGTGGGAGAGTGGGAGGTTAAACCTCCCAAGCTGAGGTCTCCCCAGAATCACTTCAGTCAGCATCTTTGGGGATGGGACCCAGGCATCAGCTGCTCAGATGACTCTAGAGGACAGCAGGGGAAGCAGTGTGCCAACTGAGGAACCTTGGGTACCGGCTTGATGATCACGTTGGGTCTGCACATGTGCTTTCCCTGTTCTCTTCACACTCATGGAAAAAGCTAATTCCTCAGAGAAATTTGTAGAAAAAAGCCAATTCTTATTGTCTGTTTTAGCCAAAATTTCAAATACTTAAGAGCTTCCAGTTTATTTCTACCTTTAAATTGCTCTTTTTCAAAATATATCAATTTATACTCATCCAGCCAGATATATATATATATATATTATATATATAATTTTTAATATATATATATATTTTTTTTATTTGAGAGGCAGAGTTACAAAGAGAGGGAGACAGAGAGAAATGTTTTCCATCCACTGGTTCACTCCCCAAATGGCTACAATGGCCAGAGCTGAGGCAATCTGAAACCAGGAGCCAGGAGCTTCCTCCAGGTCTCCCACACGGGTGCAGGGGCCCAAGCACTTGAGCCATCTTCCACTGATTTCCAAGGACACAGCAGAGAGCTGGATCGAAAGGAGCAGCCAGGACTTGAACTGGTGTCCATATGGGATTCCAGCGCCACAGGTGGAGTCTTAGCCCACTCCACCACAACGCTGGCCTCCAGAGATTTAAAATTCATGTTCAGACTAATAGTTTCTTATGTAGTATCATGACATTTAAGATTAAATCTATTCTTATATTGCTATTTCCACCCATACCCAAGTCATATAAATTCTGTGATTGATTTTGTATATAGGACAGACATCAAAAAACATAAAGTTGAACTGCTAGTTAAAGCAGTGACTCGTAACTAGCGTGCAGATTAGACTCTACCCAAGGAACTATTTCCAAATATACATGCCTAGGCTATACTACCAGAGATTCTGAATCAGGACTAGGGCCTAGACATTAATATTTTGGAAAATCTTCTCATGTGATTCTAACATATATTGTATCTTGGGAAACACTGGTTTACAGAATCAATGCAAGTAGCCACTTAATTATGCAGTTGTGAATTTGAAAGTCAACTACATGGGACAGACCTCAAAACTACATATATTTAACTGTATCTGTGCCTGTTGATGTTAAGTACAACTGTTTCTTTACCTAACTGAACAGCAATGTCTTTGACTGTCAGATCCATGGAAAACTCTGCGTGTTTTGTTTGCTTTGTGAAGCATACCTGAGGTGGTGGCAGCTTCAAGATTCAAACCAGAACACTGCCCCTGACGACTTGATCAGATATGCTAAAGAATGGGATTTCTATAGAATGTTTGCCATTGCTTCTTTAGGTAAGCACTTTACATTCTTAATTAACTAGTACATAACTATTCTGGTGAAAATGAAGACACATAGTCTTAAGCCTTGGTAGGAGGAGCTAGCTAATGCAGGAAATTTCAGCTCTATCACTACTCTGGTGAGTTTGTCTGAATCACCTGCTTTTATTTTTTTTACCACATGTACGGTATGGAATTAGTTATCAGATTAGAAAGTTTTGTAAGATATTTTGAATATTTTTATTTAAAAATGATAATAATAAAATATTATTAACATTCTTAATTTTTAAGTTCTGATTATCCAATTTGAAGATTGTTATAGCTCATCTTTATTAAAATAAATTGATAATGGCAGATATTACCCAATGTTGTATAGTCATATTACACTGATGCCACATATTTAATAGGGAAAACTTGTTAAGTGCCTGCTTATAAATGGGAAAATGTGCTACTCCCCCAAATTCCTTAAATTCAGAGAGTGCTTTTTGTCAGAATTTGAATTTGTGACTTCAGCTATCAATGTTCCAGGGTCAGAGTTGGGTTGAATTAGTTTCTGTGACTGTTTTATTGCTAGTGTCTGTGCTTTTTTCTAAATCCTTTAATGATTGTGAAATAGCATTTTAGTAATAAGTCTGCAGTCCATTTCAATATCATATTCCTGGACTGGGTGTCCTCTTATCCTCTGTTTGCCCTCACTCCCTAAGTCATGTTACTGTTACCCAGAACTCCCAAACGTCCCTCTCCAATCTAGACCTTTCTCCTGACCTCTAGACCCTGTATCCATCCACCTTTTCAGCATCTTCACTGGGATAGCTAATAAATCGCACTCATCTCTGCCTCCACCTATAGCCTCCCCTTCTCAGTTGCTGCTAGCTCCCTTCTTTTGGTTGCTTTCCCCAAAAAGCACTGGAGTCTTCCCTGATGCCTCTTTCTTTGCCAGCCCACAGTCAGATGTCAGCAGTTCCTGTTGGCTCCACCTTCAGTATAGTCCCACTACCACACCACCACTACTGTCCGCTCCCTCCTCAGCTACAATCCTGACATAAGCTATCTTCATCTGTCACCTGGATTAACATAGCTGTCCCTTTGTTACTAGCCCCACTCCCCAACCGTCTTTCCACCCCAAGGCTGCCATCTCCCACATCTGTTCTGCCCTAGAGAATCTGATTAACTTACCTTCCACACACCAGAGGAGCTTCCACTTTAAGGCCTTTGTATTTGGTTATTCCCTCTGCTTGGAGTGCTTGTCCCTCTGACAGCCGCATGCCTGATTCCCTTAGATCTGTTAAGTCTTTGCTTAAATTCACCACAGTGAAGTACACCTCGATTGACCTGACCTCTTCCCCTCTGATACTTCTGATCTCCTGTCCCTGCTGTGCTTTGTTTTCCTTGTAGTACTTATCATCTACCATGTCAGAGAAGTTCTTTATTATCTATGTTTAAGATCTGCCTTCCCTCCCTAACATAAACTGAAAGAGAGAAAAGGTTCTTTGTTTTGTCCACTGATATAACCAAGCATTTAGGAAAGTGCCTGGCCTATAGTAAGTGCTATATAAATGTTTGTTTAGCTGACTGAATGAATGATTGCATCCATGCGTGTAGGCATTCTCACCTGAATGAGCCACCACCAGCTATACTTCACGATCACTCATTCACTTAAGTAATATTTGTTAAATATTTATTATCTACCAGCACTACTTTAGGCACCATGAAAAGTACATACCAGGATCTAGGCTCTTTTTAAGCTTGCAATCAGCAATTGTTTATGATTTAATTTCTAAGGCTGATGATAGCTTCATCACCATGATGACCGTTTTCTAGTAATCTTAGATATAATTTGGACTTTGCCAAATTTAAAAACTTAATTCTTTATTATCTTTTAAAATGTTTTACACTGGCGCCGCAGCTCACTTGGCTAGTCCTCCACCTGTGGCACCGGCACCCCTGGTTCTAGTCCCGGTTGGGGTGCCAGATTCTGTCTCGGTTGCTCCTCTTCCAGTCCAGCTCTCTGCTGTGGCCCGGGAGTGCAGTGGAGGATGGCCCAAGTGCTTGGGCCCTGCACCCGCATGGGAGACCAGGAAGAAGCACCTGGCTCCTGGCTTGGATCAGCGCAGTGCGCCAGCTGTAGCGGCCATTTGGGGAGTGAACCAACGGAAGGAAGACGTTTCTCTCTGTCTCTCTCTCTCTCACTGTCTAACTCTGCCTGTCAAAAAAATAAACAAATAAATAAATAAAATAGATCATGTTTTAATCAATCTAGGTCTCTTATTATTGTATTTAAAAAAACAAAAAGATATATTAACGTTTTATATCTCATAAACATCCTTGAGCATGTCACGTAACCCAAGAATTAGAACGTAATAAAATCTTGTTCTTTTTTTTTTTTTTTTGAGAGCACACCCCTTATTCTGTGTGAAGACACTGCAACAGGTGCCATCTTTTCTTTTTCTTTTTTTTTTTTTTAAGATTTATTTATTTGTTTATTTATTTATTTACTTACTTACTTGAAAGGCAGAATTACGGAGGGGAGAGGGGGAGAGAAAGGTCTTCCATCCACTGGTTCATTCCCCAAACGACCACAACAGCCAGGTCTGGGCCAAGCTGGAGCCAGGAGCTTCATCCAGGTCTTCCACATGGGTGCAGGAGCCTAAGCACTTGGGGCATCCTCTGCTGCTTTCCCAGGCACATTAGCAAGGAGCTGGATTGGAAATGGAATAGCTGGAACTTAAGAACCAGCACCCACAGGGGATGCCAGTGCTGTAGGTGGTGGCTTAACCTGCTGTGCACAGTGCCAGCCCCAAATTGTAAGTTTAATAAAGCAAAGCCTCAGCCTGGATATTTAACACAGCAGTTAATTCACCACTTGGGTTGCTCATGTCATATTGGAGTGCCTAGTTCAAGTCCTGGCTACTCTGCTTCTAATCCAGCTTCCTGCTAGTGCACACCCTAGGAAACCACAGATGGTTAGTCTAATACTTGGGTCCCCGTCACCCGTGTGAGAGACCTAGATTGATTTCCTGGCTTCTGCGTTCTACCTAACCCAACCCTGGCTGTTGGAAGCATTTGCAGAGTGAACCAGGAGATGCAAGATCTCTGTCTCTCTGCCTTTCAAATACAATGGAAATATATAAATAAATATTTAAAAGCAAAGTCTTAAAATTTCTAAAGATAAACTGCCAAGTGTCCATTTTTTAAAAATCTCTCTTTGGGGGCTGGTGCCATGATGTAGCAGGTAAAGCCACTGCCTGCAGTGCCAGCATCCCATATGGGTACTAGTTCAAGTCCTGGGTGCTCCACTTCTGATCCAGCTCTCTGCTATGACCTGGGAAGGCAGTAGAGGATGACCCAGGTCCTTGGGCCCCTGTACATGCGTGGGAGACCCAGAGGAGGCTCCTGGCTGCTGGCTTCAGATCAGCACAGCTCTAGCTGTTGTGGCCATTTGGGGAGTGAACCAGCGGATGGAAGATTTCTCTGCCTCTGCCTCTCTGTAACTCTGCCTTTCAAATAAAAATAAATAAATCTTTTAAAAAACTCTATAATGTTTTTTCTGTTTTCTCCCTTTCTTTCATTTGAATGGTAGACAGATAGAGACACCTCCTATCTGTCAGTTCACTCCCCAAATGCCCTCAATAGTTAGGGCTGGGCCAGGCCTATGGAAGTGGCCAGGAAATCTATCTGTGACTCTCACATGGGTGGCAGTGACCCAAACACTTGATTCATCAGCTGCTGCCTCCCAGGGTACACATTATATTATAAAGAAGCTGGAATTCAGAGAATAGCTGGGACTCCAGTCCAAGCACTGAGATGTGGGTGTCCCCAGCAGCATCGTAACTGCTAAACCAAATGCCCACCTCATATTTTTTTCAAATATAAAAACCAGACTTGTTTTCAAATAGTTTGGAATTCATATAGCATCTACTCTACAGTGGTTCTTTTGATGCTTAATCAGAAATTTCTTTCTACTGTTACTTTATTTTTTTTTTTTTGTTGTCTTAATCTAATCCCAAACTGGATTATAAAGTCCTAAAGGAGTTTATCAAGAGTTATCTCCCAGGGCTAGCATGTGGCACAGAGGGTTAAGCTGCCAACTGCGATGCCAGCATACTCTATAAGAGCACCAGTTCTAGTCCTGGTTGCACTGCTTCTGATCCAGTGCCCTGCTAATGCACCTGGGAAAGCAGTGGAAGTTGGTTCAGGTACTTGGGTCCCTGTTCTCAACATAGGAGACCTGGATAGAGTTCCAGGCTCCTGGCTTTGACCTGGCCCAGCCCCATCCATTGTGGCCATTTGAGGAGTGAATTGGCAAATAGAAGATCTGTCTCTCCTCTCTGTCATTCTGCCTTTCTTTCTTTCTTTTTTAAAGATTTATTTATTTATTTGAAAGCCAGAGTTACACAGAGAGAGGAGAGGCAGAGAGAGAGAGAGAGAGAGAGAGGTCTTCCATCCAATGGCTCACTCCCCAGATGGCTGCTTCCTCCAGGTCTCCCATGCGGGTGCAGGGGCCCAAGGACTTGGGCCATCTTACACTGCTTTCCCAGGCCAGAGCAGAGTGCTGGATTGGAAGTGGAGCATCCAGGACTGGAACCAGTGCCCATATGGGATGCCGGCGCTTCAGGCCAGGGTGTTAACCCACTGCACCACAGCGCCGGCCCCACTTTCTGCCTTTTTTTTAAGATTTATTTTATTAATTTGAAAGAGTTACAGAGAGAGGTAGAGACAGAGAGAGAGGTCTTCCATCCACTGGTTCACTCCCCAGATAGCCACAACAGCCAGAGCTGCGCCGATCCAAATCCAGGAGTGTCTTCCAGGTCTCCCATGCAGGTGCAGGGGCCCAAGGACTTGGGCCATCCTCCACTGCTTTCCCAGGCCATAGCAGAGAGCTGGATTGGAAGAGGGACAGCCAGGACTGGAACTGGTGCCCATATGGGATGCTGGCACCTCAGGCGGAGGATTAACCAAGTGAGCCAAGGCACTGGCCCCAAATCTTTCTTTTTAAAAATGGAAGTCTTTATTTAAATAACAGAATATTTAAAATCTTATAGATAATAAGCATTCAATAAACAGTGAAACAATGTACAAAATATATATCTTTGGATATTACTTTGTGCTCAGGATAGGTTTCATCTTTTAGACTTAAAAGCTTTCATTCTCAGTTTCATTCTTTCTTTGGAGATCTGTTACACTGAAGATATTTAAACAGAATCATACTTTCTAGAAAGATCTTCAGAAAGCTGACTGCCATTCTAATGGGATTGTTTTTCCTTTATTGGATGATGAAATATTTCATAAAGGAACTGTGAAATATATGTCTCACATCATTTCAGCAGGATTGGACAGAAGATCTAGGGCTTTATATAAAAAGAAGAGGAAAATTTGATATTGATGAGGCATTTCTTCTGAAGTCAGCTTGAGAAGCTGTATTTTGGAATTACAGTTAACTTGTTTTTAGGGGGATGTGATTTGGATGGGAACATTTATATTTGTATTTTGCATCTCCTCCTTAGAACAAACTGCCTTTTTAATTGGCATTTTCACCTTCCTGTGGGTAGAACAACCTATGACGGCAAAAAAAAAGCCCAACTTCATTTTGCTACTGAAAGCATTATTATTATCCAGCTATGGAAAACTCTTGCTGATTCCAGCTGTCATTTGGGAACACGACTATACACCTCTATGCCTCAAGCTCATTAAAGTATTTGTCCTTACATCAAATTTCCAGGCAATCAGAGGTATGTTTTAATTCTCCCTTCTCAGCTTTCCACCCACATTGTTTCTAGGGTACAGTTTTCATACAACCTGTTGAACATGTAACTTGTTCCTAGAATAATAACTATCCCTAACGTTTCCTTAGTGCCATATACATGGCAGGTACTCAATGTTTGTTAAATTTAGCTGCTAGTACAATATCATTTTCCACATTTTTTCACGTGCATTCTCTCTGTCCTATGAAGTTGGTGGTGGAGCTATGTGGGGTAAGTGGGGTAACTAAAGTTACATGGCTGGGCATGTAACTTTATCCAGAATGGATGCCAGGTACCTGCCTCCCAACCCAGGACAATACCTGCCACACCAGGAAAGAAGTAGACCTGTGTCTGTTTATTGGTCCCAGATAGTACACAGAATGCTTTTTTTTTTTTTTTTGGACAAGCAGTTAGACAGTGAGAGAGAGAGACAGAGAGAAAGGTCTTCCTTCCGTTGGTTCACTCCCGAAATGACTGCGGCTGACACACTGTGCCAATCCGAAGCCAGGAGCCAGGTGCTTCTTCCTGGTCTCCCATGTGGGTGCAGGGCCTGAGCACTTGGGCCATCCTCCACTGCCCTCCCAGGCCACAAGAATGCTATTTTTTAAATTTATTTTTTAAGGAATACTAATTTAGTAAGTACAACTTTAGAAATATAGTTATTATTCCCACCATACCTGCCCTCCCACCCACACTCCCACCCCTCCTCCTCCTCCCTCTCCCCTTCTCAGTCCCATTCTTCATTTCAACAATTTGCACACACACAAAACTATTGGAGAACTAATTTTACAGTTAACTCTTACAATACAACTCATTGAGGACAGAGGTCCTGCATGGGGAGTTTGTACACAGTGACTTCTGTTGTTAATTTAATAATTAATACTCTTATGTATGACACTAGTGACCACCCGAGGCTCTTGATATGAGCTGCCTAGGCTATGGAAGCCTTTTGAGTCCACACACTCTGTCAGTATTTGGACAAGGCCATAAGCAAAGTAGAAGTTCTTTCCTCCCTTTAGAGAAAAGTACATCCTTCTTTGATGGCCACTTCTTTCTGCTGGGGTCTCAACAGAGATCCTTTATATAAAATATTTTTTGGCCACAGTGTCTTGGCTTTCCATGCCTAAAATGCTCTCACAGGCTTTTCAGCCAGACCAGGAAGGCTTAAGTGCTGATTCTGAGGTCCGAGTGTTACTTAAAGCAGTTGTCATTCTATGAGTCTGCTGTGGTCTGCTGTGTGGACTGCTTCCCATGTTGGAACATTCTCTCCTTTTTAATTATATCTATTATTATTATCAGACACTTAATCCTATTTATAAACAGTTAATCCTATCTATATGTTCACTTTAACACTTAATATGATCACTTTAACAATTAAGATGGCATTTTTATCACCAAGCTTAATGGGATTTGGAGTCCCATGACAAGTTTTTAAACAGTACCTTTGGAAGTAAGTCCATAGGAATGTATGCAGAGCTATACAGCTTTACAGTTACAAACTTCCTCCTCTTTCTCTTATTCCCATTCTTATTTTTTACTGAGATCAATTTTCAACTGACTTTATACACATATGATTAACTCTATGTTAAGTAAAGAGTTCAACAAATAGTATGAATGAAAAAACTGAAAAAACAAAACTGTTCCTTGACAGTCAAGACAAGGCCAGCTCAAGTCATCCCTCTCGAAGTGTCAATTTCACTTCTACAGAATTCGTTTTAGGTGCTCTATTAGTTCTCACAGATCAGGGAGAAGATATGGTATTTGTCCCTTTGGGACTGGCTTATTTCACTAAGTATGATGTTTCCAGATTCATCCATTTTGTTGCAAATAACAGGATTTCATTTTTTTTTTTTTACTGCTGTCTAGTATTACATTGTGTACATATCAAATAATTTCTTTATTTAGTCTTCAGTTGATGGGCATTTAGGTTGATTCCATGTCTTAGCTATTGTGAATTGAGCTGCATTAAACATGGAGGTGCAGATAACTCTTGTTTACTGATTTCATTTTTGGGGGTAAATTCCCAGTAGTGGGATGGCTGAGTTATATGGTAGGTCTATATTCAGATTTTTGAGTTATCTCCATGCTGTCTTCCATAGTGGCTTTACCAGTTTACATTCCCACCAACAGTGGATTAGGGTACCTTATTCCCTTTATCCTTGCCAGCATTTGTTGTTTGTTGATTTCTGTGTGAAAGCCATTCTAACTGAGGTGAGGTGAAACCTCATTGTGGTTTTGATTTGCATTTCCCTGACGGCTAGTGATCCCGAACATTTTTTCATGAGTCTGTTGGCCAGAATGCTATTTTTTTTAATTTTTTTTTTAACAAACAGGATTTGCACTTTTATTATTGATGATTCTGCTTTCTAGATTTGAAATGCAGAGTGATGGGGGTGGAGGGAGATGCTCTTTCTTCTCTCTCTCTCTTTTTTTTTTCTTTATTTTTGACAGGCAGAGTGGATAGTGAGAGAGAGAGACAGAGAGAAAGGTCTTCCTTTTTGCTGTTGGTTCACCCTCCAATGGCCGCTGCAGCCAGCGCATCTCACTGATCCGAAGCCAGAAGCCAGGTGCTTCTCCTGGTCTCCCATGCGGGTGCAGGGCCCAAGGACTTGGGCCATCCTCCACTGCCTTCTCAGGCCATAGCAGAGAGCTGGCCTGGAAGAGGGGCAACCAGGATAGAATCCGGCGCCCCAACCGGGACTAGAACCTGGTGTGCCGGTGCTGCAAGGCGGAGGATTAGCCTGTTAAGCCATGGCACCGGCCCAGAATGCTATTTTTAAATAAACCTATTACCTGATACTTTCTTTTCTTTTTTTTTTTTTGTTTGTTTGTTTGTTTAAGATTTATTTATTTATTTGAAAGTCAGAGTTACGCAGAGAGAGGAGAGGAAGAGAGAGAGGTCTTCCATCCAATGGTTTACTCCCCAGTTGGCCGTAATGGCTGGAGCTGTGCCGATCCAAAGCCAGGAGCCAGGAGCTTCTTCTAGGTCTCCCATACGGGTATAGGGGCCCAAGGACTTGGGCCATCTTCCACTGCTTTCCCAAACCATAGCAGAGAGCTGGATCGGAGATGGAGCAGCCTGGTCTCGAACCGGTGCCCACATGGGATGCCGGCACTTCAGGCCAGGGCATTAACCCGCTGCGCCACAGCACCGGCCCCCTGATACTTTTTTCATAATGCTTGTCATCATACAAACTGGCACTCAGTATCTTTT
Source organism: Lepus europaeus (assembly GCF_033115175.1). NCBI lineage: Eukaryota > Metazoa > Chordata > Mammalia > Lagomorpha > Leporidae > Lepus > Lepus europaeus. Next base: position 49,882,277 of record NC_084840.1, read on the forward strand.
TTTTCTGCTATTCTCTTTATGACTTTGTAATCTATTTTTTTCCTCTTTAGTATTCATTATCTGCCTTTTGACTTATGGAGGAGAAATTCAGCATCTTTGTTGTAAATAAAGGCTTTGGTTCTCTCAAAAGGCTTACAAACTGGAAAAGTGGGACAAGGCCACAGCACAGACTAATAGGAACAGAGACAGATTTCTCTAGAACCAGGTATATAAAACAGTTCACATTGCCACATAATTTTCATGCCCAAATCATTCATCCATTGCCTTTTCTTTTGCAGTGACCCTAAACATCAACCGAAAGCTCTCCTTGATGGCCATCTTGAGTGGCTTACTGCTGGAAAGCACCATGGTGTATTTCTTCCAGAGGATGGAGTGGGATGTTGGAAGTGATTGTGCCATCTATAAAGATCAGGACTTCTAAGAGGTACTGAAAACATGTGGCTTGCGTGCCTTCAGACCTATATCCTTCTCAAATTAGATACCACTGTAAAATAAGTAGCAAGGACGTTAGCACCTGGACCCCAGTGTCCTTCACTGAAGTTCCATTTGTCATTCTCACTGACATCCACATCCACATCGCTAGAGGCTTGTAGGGGCCTGTCCTCCCAGTTTCTCTTAACACCTCCACTCCAGCCCATTCCTACTAAGATCTCAGACCGACAACAGTCTCTGCCCGTACCTGACCATCCTGCTCCCTCCCTCCCACTATCTGTTGTTGTTGCCCTTTCTTACCTTTAGTCCCTTGACCTCTAACTTCCCTGACCTGCTTTGCCTCTTTCTTAACCACACTTGGAACCTGTAGCCACTGCTGCCTCACTGTCACCTGCTGCCTCTCTGGGGCTGTATTTACCTGTGGGTGTGCCACTCCCTCTGATCACAACCAGACTTGTGCATTGGTCTCCATGTGAGGAAGCAGGTTCCTGGAGCAGAAGGTCAGGGAGTGAGGAAACCAAGAAGCACAAGAAAACCGGCTGCGTCCACCACTGTGTCAGGGGAAGCTGCGGCCACCCTTTTGCTCTCTCCTTTCTTGTTCAGTTGTATCCTCTTTGCAGACGGCTGCTCACAAGCTTCCCGGCCTCTCCCGAAGCACCATTCTCCAGTCCTGCTGCCCCAGTCGCCCTCTGTGCCCAGTTAATCTTCTGCCTGCCTGCGGCTGCAGGGATGCTGCTGCTTCCTTATCCTCTCCTCTGTGTTGGCGCTTTTCCCTCTGCCTGTAGATATGCAGAGCTCTTTACTCTAGAACAGCAGGTCTAAGCCTGCTTCCTCTGTTTCATCACTTCATTCATTCATTCCTTCATTCAGAACATGCGTTCTCCCAGAAATCTCCTGAGTGTGTGGTCCTAAAATCCATAGAAAGGCAGCTGCCAGCACCTTTTTAGTCCTCTTCCTCTCTGAGCTCTGCTCCAGGAGCTGCTGGCCCCTGGCGTGTCCTACAACAGCTGCCTATTCCTCTTGGCTCTTTGTCCTTCACGACTTCCCTGCCTGGGCCAGGATTCTGTCCTCCACCCTTTAACCCCCTCCCATCCCCTCCCACTGTGTGCATTTCTGTGCACATTCCACCCAGATTGCATACCTCCAGCTCCTCTCTTCCAGGCCACTCTGCACCCCCACCACTGCCTCCTCCGTAATGCCAAGACAGCCCTGCCATTGCCTTAAATGTCAGCAAGTCTCAAATTTCAGTCTGTTTACCAAAACACGGTCTTTTCCTGGTTGATCTTCTGTTTGTTTGTTTGTTTTTTAAGATTTATTAGTCAGGGGCCGGTGCCGTGGTGCAGTAGGTTAATCCTCCATCTGCGGTGCTGGCATCCCATATGGGAGCTGGTTCTAGTTCCGGCTGCCCCTCTTCCAGTCCAGCTCTCCGCTATGGCCTGGGAAAGCAGTAGAAGATGGCCTAAGTCCTTGGGCCCCTGCACCCACGTGAGAGACCAGGAAGAAGCTCCTGGCTCCTGGCTTCGGATCGGTGCAGCTCTGGCTGTTGTGGCCATTTGGGGAGTGAACCAAAGGAAGGAAGGCCTTTTCTTCTCTCTCCTTCTCATTGTCTGTAGCTCTACCTCTCAAATAAAATAAATAAAATCTTTTTAAAAAAAGATTTATTATTCAATCACTCATTTATTTGAAAGGCAGAGCCTCAGAGACAGAGGAGGAGACACAATGATAGAGAGAGACAGAGTGGGAGGTGTGGGGTGGGGAGAAAAGATCTTCCATCCACTGGTTCACTACCCAAATTGCCACAATAGCCAGGTTTGAGCCAGACCAAACCCAGGAGCCATGAACTCCATCCTGGTCTCTCACATGGATAGCAAGGGCCCAGATACTTGAGCCATCCTCTGCTACCTTCCCAAGAGCATTAACAGGAAGCTAGATCAGAAGCAGAGCAGCTGGGACTTGAACTGGCACTCAGACATGGGATGCCAGCATCACAAGTGGAGGTTTAACCTATCACACCAAAATGTTGGTCCCTGTAGCTTTCCTCATGAAGGCTTCTTAGCTCTTTTTCTCCGACTAGCTGAGCCCTCATTCTCTCATGCCTAGCAATACCTTAACCAGCCTTTAACCCATACCAGTGCCATGTAAGTCTCCTAAAGCACCACTCCTTGGGCCCCTCCACATTTTTCAGGTGTTTCTTACTAATGACAGAGGAGTTCCGGTCTCTACCTGCTGCACGTCTTGCATTTTCTTTGGCATATGGTGTGGTCCTCCACACCTGGTCTTCAGTTTTCTCCCTAGCATGTTGCTGCAGGTCTTCTTTTCACCAGCCGTGCCTTATGCTCTCCCCAGGCCCCAGATGCCCTCTTTCTGCCTCACCTGATATGGGCATCTTTGCTCCTCAGTAGAATGAAGCCTTGCAAAGCCTCCTGTCTATACCACTGTCTCCTGCACTTGACCTACTAGTGCTCAGCAAACACCTAAGAGTCACTTCCTAAGACTCTCCCAATGTCAGATGTTTTGTCCCCTCCTTTCATAAGTACTTTCACTTGTCAGGCTATCAGTTATAGTTTAGAGTTAGACAAATAGGGTTACATATCTTTACTAATCATCTCAAAACCATCATCCTGCCTTATGTTATCTCGTGTTTTATACTTGCCTGTGTCTTCTATTAAAATTCTCTGTTTATGCTTCCCTGTCCCAGCCTGGTTCAAGTTTGGTGCTAGGAGAGACCATGTTCCAGGTTCCTCCATATCTACCATAGCCCAGGAGTTTATGCTAGGAAGCATTTCTGGCTTGACTTATAGCAGGATGCTCGTTCTGAATACTTCCTTTATTATCCACAGTTTCACTCGTCTTTCTTCTCTGTGCCAAGCCAGCTACATCTGAAAAAGAGAAGACCTGAAACAGAAACCAAGCTCCACATTTCTAATGAGTAAAACGAGGCCAAGATTGGGAACTACTCCCTAAAACGACAGCAGCAAAGGTTCAGTAGAAACCCATGCTCCCCCACCGACACCCACCCTATGGAACACACACACAGATGCAGATAGCACCTTCGCCCGCACTGAGCGCTGCCGCAGGCGGGGATGTGTGCCACAGTGCAGACTCACACCTTAGAGATAGCCGCAGGTAAGCACTCAGATCGCACGTGTAATAAAATATATAGATTGCATTCCTGTGGCATGCTTATGTCATTTTATTTAAATGTTAAGTTACTAGCCTAAAATAACCTTTTGTGCTCTTACAACAGTAGAAATACTTTGAATAAATTTTAAAAAATCTTTCAGAATAAACTGAGTTTTTATAAATTTCTAATTCACAAACTAAGTTACTCTTTGAAAATAAACAAGATACTAAAAACCACTGAATGGTACACTTTATTGGGGTGAATTATATCTCAAGAAAGTGTTTTTCAAAAAAGGGCTGTGAAGGTTGTTAAATGACCCAAGGTGGGCCAGGCATAACGGCACAGCAAATGAAGCTGCTGTTGGGATGCCTGCGTCCCACATCTGAATGCCATTTTGAGTTCCAGGTATTCTACTTACCATCCAAATTCCTACTGACGCACCTGGGAAGGCAGCAGATGATGTCCTAAGTACCTAGATCCCTGTCACTCACATGAGAGACCCAGATGGAGTTCTGGACTCCTGATTTTGGCCTGACCCAGCCCTGGCTGTTGCAGGCTTCATTTGAAGAGTGAACTAATGAATGGAAAAAAAAAATCTCTGTCTCTGTCTCTCTCTCCCTTTGTCACTCTGCCTTTAAAATAAATAAGTCTTCTAAAAATTAACGACTTAGGGAATAATGTAAAGATCAAGTTATAAATGGCCCCATGACTTATAATTTATCCTCAAAGACAAGGAAATCAATTCACATAATTAAAAAGCATCCAATTGGCCTGCATTGTGGCTTAGTACGTTAAGCCACCACCTGTGATGGCAGAATCCCATATCGGCACCAGCTGGAGTCCCCACTGCTCCACTTCCAATTCAGTTCCTTGCTAATGTGCCCAGGAAAACAGCAGAGGATGGCCCAAGTCCTTGGGCCCCTGCACCCATGTGGGAGACCCGGAGGAAGCACCAGGCTTCTGGCTTCAGATCTGCCCAGCTCCCACCGTTGCAGCCATTTGGGGAGTGAACCAACAGATGGAAGACTTTTTTTCTCTCTCTCTCTTTCTCTCTGCCTCTTTATAACTCTGACTTTCAAATAAATTAATTAAAATAAAAAATTTTTCAAAAAAAGAAAAATATGTAACAGGGGCCAGCGCCGTGGCGCAGCAGGTTAAAGCCCTGGCCTGAAACGCCAGCATCTCATATGGGCGCCGGTTCTAGTTCTAGTCCCAGCTGCTCCTCTTCCGATCCAGCTTATGGCCTGGGAAAGCAGTAGAAAATGGCCCAAGTCCTTGGGCTCCTGCACTCACATGGGAGACCCGGAAGAAGCTCCTGACTCCTGGCTTCTGATCGGCGAGCTCTGGCCGTTGTGGCCAATTGAGGAGTGAACCTGTGGATGGAAGACCTCTCTCTCTCTTCCTTTCCTCTCTCTGTGTAACTCTGACTTTCAAATAAATAAATCTTTTTTTTTTAAAAAGGAACTTAGTCTCAATATTAAAAAGAAAAAGAAAAATATGTAACACATTGACAATGTTTGCAAATCTTTGATCTATCAACTCAGATAAATGAAGGTAAGCACAGCATCTGTTTATAAATTCATACTTATGAATATATCCTCAGTCTTGATCAGCAAAAGGTATCTGTTTACCTCTAGAAAATAAAAATGAGGGGCCGGCACTGTGGCTCAGGGGGTTAACGCCCTGGCCTGAAGCACCGGCATCCCACATGGGCGCCAGTTCGAGACCCGGCTGCTCCACTTCCAGTCTAGCTCTCTACTATGGCCTGGGAAAGCAGAGGAAGATGGCCCAGGTCCTTGGGCCCTTGCACCCGCTTGGGAGACCTGGAAGAAGCTCCTGGCTCCTGGCTTCAGATCAGCATAGCTCCGGCCATTGCAGCCATCTAGAGAGTGAACCATCAGATGGAGGACCTCTCTCTCTCTGCCTCTCCTCTCTCTCTGTAACTCTTGATTTTCAAATAAATAAATAAATCTTTAAAAAAAAATAAAAATGAGAAGTATTAGAAGCCCTTTGCTTGCTGTCAGTAAGCTATCCTAGGGAATAGTGATCCCAGAGCTGCAGAACGTGTTGGTAGACAAATGACCTACACCCATGAGGTGCCAAGGAAACCCACCTGAAATTCCATTCATGGTTTTTTAGTTCTTTACTTACTCATTTGAAAGACACAGACAAAGTTCTCTCATCTACCTGTTTACCCCTGCAAGTGCCTTAACAGTCAAGGCTGGGGCCAGGTTGAAGCCAGAAGCCCCAAACTCCATCTGGTTCCCCTTATACAGGTGGCAGGGGCCCAAGGACTTAGGCCATTACCTGCTTCCTTCCAGGATGCACACCAGCAGGAAGATGGAATGGAGAACAGAGCTGGGGATGACCTCAGATACTCCAATGTGGGATGCGAGCATCCCAAGCAACTGAACTGATGTGCCAAATATCTGCCCAGCGCTACTGTTTATTACACTACTCCTTGAAACGAGAAAAGACAGGATAAAAGATTTACAGTGGAGTTGGCCATCAGATGACTACCTAAGTAGACAGAAAGTAATGGGTTCTCCCTCTACCCTCCCCAACTCCCCTGTACCCAACCTTACATTTCCAAACTGTCAGCCAGAAGGCCTCACTCTTTTCCAACATTTCTTAGGAAAACTTTCAGGGGCCAGTGCTGTGACGCCGGCATCCCATATGGGCACTGGTTGGAGTCCCAGCTTCTTCACTCCTGATTGAGTTCCCTGATACCATATCTGAGGAAGAAGTGGAAGACGGCTCTGGTGCTTATGGCCCTGCCCCCCAAGTGGGAGACCCAGATAGAGTTCTAGGCTCCTGGCTTTGGCCTGGCCCAGTTCTAGTCCTTACAGCCATTCAGGGAATGAACCAGCAGATGAAAGATCTCTCATTCCCTCTGAAATTAATAAACAAATCATAAAAAATATTATTTTTAAACAAGAGAAAACTTTCAAAGAAAAGGTAAAATAATGATATAGTAAAAATATGTCTACCATCTAGAGTTTACAGTTGCTAATTTTGCCCTGACTTCTTTTTAAAGTTTGTTTTAAAATGACCCTTACAACTAGGCACAATTGCCCAGTTTTATGTTGGGAAGATATGCAGTGGTGATGGTGCCTTAGAATGATGTCTGTTGTCCATACCCCCACCTCACAAAATGTATTCATGAGAAAATCTACTTGAAGGTTTAAAAAATTAAGTCACTCTTAGATAGTCCATCTTAACTGAAGAGCATATGCACTCCAATCATCCATTAGAAAACTGCCTTGTAATCACAATTATGCATCAGTTGTCTGGATGTCGTTGTTACACCTGGACCAAGCCCACCACTGGCTCTTGTGTTTTCTACGTGGCCAAGAATCAGAGGAGAAATGTTCCATTTATGAGAGCTCAATATAGACTAATAAGACACATGGGAAGTAGACAGTGGGCTTAAGAGACTTTGAAGCAGAGCATTTTATCCTTTGGACTAAATTGGAAGAAAACATCATAGTGTATCTATAAGCCAAAAGACACTTTTAGATATTTACTATGAGACAAAAGGCATTAACCAGAAAAGTCAAAGACATTTTAAAATCATAGTCTTAGATAAGATAACTAGTCTATAAACTTTTAAAATAATGTCTTAAGAATTTAGGGAGTTAAGAAATTATATGTAAACACACTAGAAAGCAATAATTGGGCACGGTATCTGATCCTATATTAGCTAATTTTGCTACAAGGTACAAATAGCAAAAAACAAAATGATCTTTGAATGAAGGGTATGGAGTTGTATGTGCTATTGTTGCCGACGCTGATCTCAAGGCAAGGAAAGTACAAACTGAAAACCAAAGGGAAGAACATACGTCACCCGTTTTAAGAGCCGGCTCTTACACAACTCTTGGGTCAAGAAAGAACTCAAAAGGGAAACTGATATCAAGGAAAGTGCCGTGATTGCGGGTCACACAGCTAACAGTGGCCGAACAAGTGCCAGCATCTGGGTCTCTGCGCCATTCAGCTAGGCACTGGCATGCGGGCCGGGGTAAGTGCCCGTTAGCCTCGCTTTCCCCTTCGGTCCAGTGGCCTGGAGGGCCCCGGGCTGAGCCCGGAGGCAGGTTTGCGGTTTGCTGTGCGTAGGTGCGGGAGGTGTCAGGAGTGACCACCACTTTTTGGGAAGCCGGGGAGGGTGCGTGTTTGGAGAGGCCCCGGCAGGGGGCGCTGGGTCTCCGACCTGGGCCACGCCTGCCACTTGTCGGGGCTCCGGAGCCAGGCTGCGCACTTGGTGTGCAGTGACAAGCTGAGCGAAAAAGCCAGCTAGCCCCGCCACAGCCGCCACCGAGTAAGCACCGGACGGCAGGCCCTGCAGCCCGAGACTGACCGGCCGGCCTAAGCGAGGCTGCAGCCCGAGGGCTGGGGAGGGACTCTGCTCACCGGGTCTACAGGCGGCCAGCTGGAGGAGAGGGAGCAGATTCAAGGGACAAACAGCCGTCAAACTCCCCCGGGTTCCCGCGAGCACCTGCGGACCGGACGAGGTGGCCGGCAGCCCGGAGAGTGCCGGTGGATGCTCAGCGGGCGCCATCGGGGAGCCGCCGCCGCGCCGCCTCGGGACCCCCGCCGCTCCTGATGGCGCTGCTGCTGCCCAGGGTAACAGTGCTCGGCCCTCCTGCCGCTCTGGGCCCCGCACCTCCGGCTTCCGCGGCCGGCCGCACGTGGGGCACCCACGAAGTCCCTACCCGCTTCACCGGGGCGGCCGAAGACTCGCCTGGGGCTGCCCGCGGGGTACGTTCTAGGACTTGGTCCTGGCGCCCAGCTGTTGGCGCTGACAGGAAGCATGGAGGAGAAAGGGGAGCTTCGGTGATTGAAGCACCCCCGTGCCAGCGTCTCCCTCTCTGCCTGGGGCCCCTGGCGCTCCCAGGCCGGTATCCAGGCTTCCCTGCTTCCCCCACACGGCCAGCTGTCCCGGGAAGCGTGGTCCAGGAGGGAGCTTGGGTTTTCGCTCTTCCTGCTGCGCTGGACTTGAACCTCGGTCCCTTTGCGCTCTGGAGCAGCGTGAGTGGGAAAGCTGAATGGAGCCTATCGGTGTTCCTGGGATTCTGCTCTGGGGCCACAGACTGGCAGGCTGTGGAGGCCCTGAGAGAGGGTAGGCCAAATGTTCCATTTACAGTGGCGCACGCCCAACAAGAAAAGGCGCATGCCCAAGGTGAGACATTAATAAGGGTGGTTGGTTGCTTTTGGTCTTCCTCTAGCTGAGATTCCATAGGTAACACAGGTGGATGAGTCAAAGAAACCCTTGTATGAAAGCAGGTGACCCTGATGTTGCATCTGATGTTGCATTTCATGATATTGTGAATTATGTATGCACTTGATTTTACTTTTTTTTAAGATTTGCTTACTTATTTGAAAGGTGGAGTGATGGATCTTCCATCCACTGGTTCACTCCTCAAATGGCTGCAATACCCAGGGCTAGGCCAGGTCAAAGCCAGGAGCCAGGAACTTCATCCAGGCTTCCCAGGTGAGTGGCAGGAGCCCAAGTTTTCAGGCCATCATCTGTTGCTATTCCAGACACATAAGCTCAGGGAGCTGGATGGGAATTGGAGTAGCCAGGGCTCGAACCAGTGCTCCAATACGGGATGCCAGTGTTGTAGGCAGTGACTTAACTCATTATCCCACAATGCTGGAGTCATGTCTTCAAATTTCTAATCTACTTTAGAGAAACCAAAACTGAACACCCCAAACAAGGTATAACTGGTTGAACACCCCTAATTCAATAATCCAAAATCTGAAACTTTAGGGGTGCCAAGGTGACACCACAAGTTGCAAGTTTCATGCACAAAATTGTTTAAAATAGTGTACACAGGTACCTTCATGTGATGTAGATGAAGCATATATGAAACATAAATGAATTCTGTGGGTTTTTTTATTTATTTATTTTTCTATTTTTGACAGGCAGAGTGGACAATGAGAGAGAGAGTGACAGAGAGAAAGGTCTTCCTTTGCCATTGGTTCACCCTCCGATGGCCACTGCGGCCTGCGCGCTGTGGCCGGCGCACCGCGCTGATCCGAAGCCAGGAGCCAGGTGCTTCTCCTGGTCTCCCATGGGGCGCAGGGCCCAAGCACTTGGGCCATCCTCCACTGCACTCCCTTGCCATAGCAGAGAGCTGCCTGAAGAGGGGCAACCGGGACAGAATCCGGCGCCCCGACCAGGACTAGAACCTGATGTGCCGGCACCGCTAGGGGGAGGATTAGCCTGTTGAGCCATGGTGCCAGCCGAATTCTGTGTTTTGACTTGTGTCTCACCCTTTATCAGATCTCACCATGTTTATACAAATATTCTAAAATGTAAAACCCAAGAACACATATGGTCCCAACATGCTGCATATCAGTATACTCAACCTGCAAGGAAGGTGTGGATAGAGAAGACAAAGCCTGCAAACCTCAAACCCAGGCTCAAAAAAAAAAAAAAGCTTGAAACCCAAACCATGAGGCCAGATGAATGTACATCTAGGCATTTAGAGTGAAATGAAATGTTTAATTTTTTATTTCTTTACCCCCTTCTTTAACTGACCCTCTCCATGAACTGTCTAGCTATGGCTGGCTGGATAGCAAGGTTTCTACTTCATACCGTCCTCAGAATGAACAGGAAGAAGGAACCTCAGAAAATACACATGATCGAGTGATGTTTAAAAATAGAAAAGATGCTGTCATACACAGAGCCACATACCACTTTAATCCATGTTAAGAGTTAAACACACAACCACAGATAAAAAGGGGAGAGTTGAAAAGCTATTAATGCTTAAAGGCCACTCATTAAATCATGCAAAAGACCTAAGTCAGTATGACATTACAATATTGTAATGATAATACAGAAGTTCTCTCATCATAACAAGTAATTAAATCCTCTGTACTAGGGCTCAGATAAAATTGTAATGAAATCAGCAACAAGTAATATTTATTAAGTTACCATCATATGCTAAGAGTATTATATTTCATTTATTCTTCATCCCCAACCAAAAAAAAAAAAAAAAAAAAACCCAAAGCATACAACATGTATGTATTATAGATCAAAAATTCCAAAATTAAAGAAGATCAAGTAACTCCTCCAGTTGGCAGTTTTGGAATTCAAGGTCAGTCCAACCACACCATGCTACATCCTAGAAGAATCCAGACTGCTGAGCCTCAAGGTTGAGAAAAATCTGAGGACTTTGAACAATTCTGTGCAAGCGGCATGTCTCAGACATCAACGTGCAGGTAAACCATGTGGGAATCTGTACCAACAGCATCGCCTGATGCAGTTTGAGAGTCTGCATTTTTTAATAGAAAGCTTTTATTTAATAAATATAAATTTCATAAGTACAACTTTTGGATTATAGGGGTTCTTCCCCCCATTCCCGCCCTCCCACCCCAAACTTTCCCACCTCCTACTACCTCTCCCATCCCATTCTTCATTAAGATTCATTTTTAATTATCTTTATATACAGAAGATCAACTCTATACTACGTAAAGATTTCAACAGATTGCACCTACGTAGACACACAAAGTATAAAGTACTGTTTGAAGTTTTACCATTCATTCTCACAATACAACACATTAAGGACAGAGGTCCTACATGGGGAGCAAGTGCACAGTGACTCCTGTTATTGATTTAGCAATTGAGGCTGGGAGTCTGCATTTCTAACAGCTACCAGTGACACAGACACTGCTGATCCCCAGACCACACTGTGAGTGGCCAGTCCCAGCCTAGGAGAGCCTCTACTCACTGTTCTCAGAGAGCCTAGCTTCCTCCAGCGGCCAGGGGTGGCTCAGGACGTCACTAGCTTTCCACCTCCCCAGCCAGGCTGACCCTGCTGTTGCTGAGGTCCAAGAGCTCCAGAATCATATCCATCAAGGGCCTCCTCTGTGCCAGGCACAGGAGCACCAAGGAAAACAAGAAAAGCACTCACACACCTGGGAGCTTTTAACCTGCCTTATAGAACCCACTCCTGAGAAAACAGTCACCATATAACAACGTGTCCGTCACCGAAGGGCTGCACATACAACAGTGGTCCCAGCAGAGGCTAACCGGCCTGAAAATGTCTATCATCTAGTGACACTGCAGTGCGTGCTGTGTCCAGGAGCATGCAGGGGTTCACACACAACCATGGCCACCAGCCAGGACACGTTAGAGAGGGAACAAAGGGTCCAGTGACCCAACACACCCCAGTGTCCAACCCATGACCAGGTGTTCCTTTTACAGGACACGTGTTAAGATCAGCAGATGCCCTTAAGACTGCTGTCTGATCTGTTTCTAGCTTATTCCTTCCAAGGTGGCCGCTCTCTCGGACAGCTCTGACCGGCAGCCACGTTAGCTTCAGGTGTGTGAGTCGAGGTAACTGAACCACATCTATGAAATAATAGAAGTTTGGCCGGCGCCGTGGCTTAACAGGCTAATCCTCCGCCTTGCGGCGTCGGCACACCCGGTTCTAGTCCCAGTTGGGGCGCCGGATTCTATCCCGGTTGCCCCTCTTCCAGGCCAGCTCTCTGCTGTGGCCCGGGAGTGCAGTGGAGGATGGCCCAGGTGCTTGGGCCCTGTACCCGCATGGGAGACCAGGAGAAGCACCTGGCTCCTGGCTTCAGATCAGCGCGATGCGCCGGCCGCAGTGGCCATCGGAGGGTGAACCAACGGCAAAAGGAAGACCTTTCTCTCTGTCTCTCTCTCTCACTATCCACTCTGCCTGTCAAAAAAGAAAAAGAAATAATAGAAGTTCATTACTTACAGGTGTCAGAGGAGGGGCCCATGCCTCAGGGTCAGCGGGAAGGGAAAAGCGCTCTGGACTGCACACCTTCTTGGGGCCCACAGAACAGGTGAAGGAGTAAAGGGAGAGGGAGACCAGGAGGAAGAGGCGGGGCCTGGGCATGTGGCGCTTGCACAGTAGGTGCAGTGTCAGAGCAGGCGGCCCAGCGGCAATGACAAATGGTGGGCCTTGGGGGCTGCCGAGGCCATAAAGACTAGGGCGGCCGTGAAGAGTGGGGAGGCTGTGGCCGTGGCAGCCATGAGTCCTGGCAGGGCTGCGGCGTTGGAAGCGGCAGAGTATGGGACAGTGGCCACGTTGAGCATGGGAAGATGGTGGCGGGGCGGAGGCCAAACGCCTGGCTGTGAAAGGTGGGGCGGCGTTGATGTGGCCGCAGCGGTGGTGGGCACAAAGCTGGGCCGCACACGTCTGCACGGTGAAGAAGCGTGGGGCTGCCGTGGGGGAGCCTGGGCCAGCAGCAGAGGTGGCAGCATCGCTGGCGTGAGGAGCTCACGAGTGACTTTGAGGCCATGATAGATCCGGGGCCTACCTCAGTGGAGGGCAGTCGCAGCATCTGCGGGCAGCAGACCCCTTAGGGTCCCAGCAGAGGTGGCTCAGCTCTAAGGAGGAGGGGAAGCTGAAGTGGGCCGAGCCCTGGAGGACCTGGACATGGAACTGGACCTGGAGTTGATACCTAAGTTCCGCTGTGTGGGCACATGCTCATCTCCGAGTTTCAAACCCTGCTCCACGTTGGCTCAACCTGGCCGGCTGTGCCTTCCTCCTGGACAGGAGCAACAGGTGAGTCAGTGCGGCCAGGCTAGTGCTGGCAGCGGCCTGGGAACTCTGAGCCCTGAGGGCAGTGAGGTGGGCCTCGCTCCTGCAGCAGGTAAGGGCCGCAGGCATGGGCAGAGATCTGGAGTCCGAAGGCGGTTAGAGGAAGAGTTAGGGGCCGCAGAGACAGGAGGCGCACCAGGGATATTGGGGAGTGAGTTCTTCCAGGTTCTGTGGAACGTGGGTAGATGGGAAAGACATGGGCGCAGAGGAGTGAGAGGTAGACCTGGGAGGAGAGGTGTGTGCTGTTGGCTAAGAGTAAAAAACAGAGGCCGCCTGGATTTGGAGAGACTGGGGGAAAAAGTTTGGGGTTTAGAGTTCAGGACCAAGGATGACAGCATTGGAGGGAAACTCTGGGGGAGGATTAGGGGTCTTGGAAGAGCTGGGAGATGGGAGAACAGGTAATTTGTGTATGTCTCCATCTGAGGACAGGTAAGGAAAAGGGAAGAGTATTTTTGTGGAAGACCAGTGACTCCCAAGAGCTGTAGCAAGGATGCATGGGATATGTGAGTAGAACTAGTTGGAAAACCAGAAGTATAGGCCATGGGACAGGGCCTGGAGGCAAACCTTAGGAAAAGTGAGGGGAAAGGAGAATTTGAGGGGAGGGAGTTTTCTGAAAAGAACTGGGGCATGGGTGCAGCATTAATTAGGGAACTTCAAGGAATGTCTCCAGAATCTTGGGAATAGAGAGGGAGCTTATCTGACAGAACACTGGGTTGACAAGGCATTTGAGAAAATGGAGGATTTGAATTAGGTTGAGAATGAAATATTTTTTGGCTTGTGGTCACTTTGTAGGACTGAATTGGAGCAGAACACTCTGGCTCATTAAAGGAGTGTTTCTTGGCTTTGGTAATTATTTGTTCTTTGCCAGCTTTTTTCCTAATGAGTTCAGATAATGCAAGGAGCAACATGATGGTACTTGAAAAAGTTTGTGGGAAGAAAAAATTGTACAATTGTAATTGTTTTGGTATAAAAAAGTTTGATAATCTATGCTCATCTTTGTCATGATACATGTTTTTCCATAACCTTTTTAGCAGCTTCATGTGAAAGGTGCTTTCATGGTGTTTTGTTCTAATTATTGTCTGAGGAATGTGGCTGGAAGCGGTTCCAAATGTAAAATAAATCAGTATATACATTTATTTACTTCCTGGTGAAAAATTCTCTGTAAAGTAAACGAGGAAAGAATGGGAAAGAAAATCCTTGGATTGGAAGGATATTGTTTTGTTTCACTTTCAGATTTGTTGAAAGGCAGGCTGACAGAGGGCGAGAGACCCTCCATCTGCTGGTCCTCTCCCCAGATGGTCCCAGTGACCCAGCCTTCACTGTCCTCTTCTTTCCCTTCCTGTGTCTCCTCCCCTTCCTCCTGCTCCTCTGCCTTCCTCCTTCCCCCACTTTCTCTTCCTCATCCTCCCCTGCCTCTCACTGTGCACTGGGGAAGGCTGAATGTCAGTGCACCTGCCACAGAGGTGTGAGGGGTTCACTTCTTGTTCTCTTCCTTCTTTCTCTTCTCCTTGTCCTCCATGTCTTGTCACCGACATTTCATCAAGTGCTCCAGATGAGGAAATGCAGGTCAGCGGTGCGAGTGTTAGATGGAAGTCAGAAATGGAGCCTATGCATGTATGAGAAAGGCCTGAAGACCAGCACCCACTGCGGAAGCTCCAGGAGCCCAGCATCTTTGCACTTCAAAGTCCTGCCTGGACCCTGATGACCTTCCAGGAGGTCCTGCCCCTTCTACCTGGCCTGATAACCATCCTTCCTCTAAAGCCGGGCGATGCCAGCCAGGCTTCCCCTGTCTGATAACTTCGGGCGGGGGGGAAACTCAGAAAGGAATCTTTTGTATTTACACCCAACAAGTCCTTTGATTGGGAAGAGAAGGAGAGGGGGAGAGAAAAGGCGGGAAAGCAAGACCCATCCCCTTAAAAACCCTAGCCTAAATATGAACTACGCACTCTCTCTCAGGTTCTGTCTGGAGAGGTACTCATCCGTTCTTACGATGCCCCTACCCTAGTAAACCTTGCTATTTTGCTTTCCACTGCTCTCTGTCTCACACCTGGATTCTTTCTTGTGGGAAGACAAGGACCCTTTGCTTCTCTGGTAACCAGAGGACTTGCATTCTTAAAGTCCGATGAGTGGGGAGGAGTCTGGGATGAGTCATTTGTGGAGAGCGCCTTGGTGAGAGCATCATCTGGAGCATTTGGAGGATTGCCAGTTGGGTCTCATGAGGTCAAATCTCAGTGTCCAGAATAACTGTGGGTACCCCATGGCAGGACCAAAGGGCCACGCTGATGCACTGTAATGGGCAAACCAATGTTCAGAGTTGGGGCTGGGGCACTGCATTTGCAAGGCATCAAGTCTTCGAAGGGTGTGGTTTAAAAACTCAACTTGGTATATGACTAATCCAGTTTCTTAAGTGCTGTTTGAAGTAAATTTTCTTCTCTATAGAGAAATCTGGTATAGTGTCATAGAGAGACACATACAACTGCTCTCCTCTCCTTCCCCCGCCCTTTTAAACAGAACATTCTTGGTGTTATGCTTCAGGAGCCATGAAGAAATTGTCTTCTAGACAGTGTGCACCCTCTAGATGGCAGAAAATTTCATTTTGCAGTACTGAATCCTCTTAGCCACTGCATCAAAGGCTTTCTGTTGCAGAAAATTTTTAGTTATTTCATAGGCAACATGTTCAAAAATTTTTTTGCACAGATTGTGAGAAATGACCTCACATATCCACTTAAAGAATGGACTCAGACTCAACATGAAGTGCAGCTGAAGTGTAGCAAAAGTGAACCTTTATTAACAATCTTGCAAGATCAGGTGCCTGGTGGGCCAGCACCTTCAGCAAGCAAATCCCTCCCCTATTCCCTCATTGGCTGAGTACTTCAGGGTTTATAGTCTTTCTGGCATTTGCTTCAGCTGTTTTGACTGCTCCTAACATCCTGTTTGCCTAAGAACTTTCCGGGTGCATGCAACCTAGCTGTTAGGCTAGCTAGCAACTTGTAACTTTCCACACTCTGCAGGCTGTCATGCCAGCTAGTTGTCTACTCACAGCTAAACACCTTACTTTGTTTTTTTTTTTTTAAGATTTATTTATCTACTTGAAAGTCAGAGTTACACAGAGAAAGAAGGAAAGGCAGAGAGAGAGAGAGAGAGAGAGAGAGAGAGAGAGAGAGGGAGAGGGAGAGGGAGAGGGAGAGGGAGAGGGAGAGGGAGAGGGAGAGAGAGAGAGAGAGAGAGAGAGAGAGAGAGAGAGAGAGAGAGAGAGAGAGAGAGAGAAAGAAAGAAAGAAAGAGAAAAAGAAAAAGAGAGGTCTTCCATCTGCTGGTTCACTCCCCAGCAATGATGGGAGCAAAGATGGCCGCAATGACTGGAGCTGCGCCAATCCGATCCCAGGAGCCAGGAGCTTCCTCTGGGCCTCACACATGGGTGCAGGGGCCCAAACACTTGAGCCATCTTCTGCTGCTTTCCCAGGCATTAGCAGGGAGCTGGCTTGGAAGTGGGGCAATTGGATCTTGAACTGGTGCCCATATGAAGGCAGAGGCTTAACCTGCTATGCCACAATGTCAGCTCTTGATCTACAAGCTTTCTTCCATCTCTCAATAACCTACTTTGACCAGGGAGTAAATGGCATATATCACAAACATTCAGTAAATACTTTTTTGAATTTATTTGAATATAGGTCATATTCACAGCTTTGATCTGAAACAGCTAAGAAGACGTGATATCAAGAGTAGAAGTTCAGTCTTTCTTTTTAAAGAGCATCTTGATCTCTACAAAAAGCTTGGGGTCTGACATCTCTCAAAATTAAGGTCATTCTTTATCCACTTATATGGAGATGAAGGAACCGAAATTATTTTTTTTAATATTTTATTTTATTTATTTGAAAGACCGAGTTACAGAGAGAGGGGTAGAGCCAGAGAGAGAGAGGTTGATTCATGCCCCCAAATGACCACAGTGGCCAGAGCTGAGCTGATCTGAAGCCAGGAACTAGGAGCCTCCTCCCGGTTTCCCACGCAGGTGAAGGGGCCCAAGAACTTGGGGCATCTTCAGCTGCTTTCTCAGGCCACAGCAGAGAGCTGGATTAGAAGAAGAGCAGCCAGGACTCGAACTGGTGCCCATATGGGATGCAAGTGCTACAGGCTGGGGCTTTAACCCACTGCGCCACAGCACCGGCCCCCAAAATTAATTTTCTACTTCAAGATTGGCCTATATTTCTATGCTTCATAGTCTCTGATAATTTTGCTTAAGACTGTGTAAAATAAGCAGCAATGACAAATAAGCATGCTGAGAGGGCTGACAGCCAAGGCTGAGAGCCTTTCTGAGGATTCTGGAGCCAAAGCAGGGTTCCGAAGGAAAGGACCCTGTGATTGATGGGTGTTTTCTGTCATCGTGGAAGAGGCGGGGTTAGGACAGGTGCATTGGGTACTCGCCTTCTCCTCCAGACTGCAGCTGCAATACCAGAGGGGTTTTAAATCCACCTCTTCAGAGGTGCTCAGCAGTGTAGCTGTGACACTGCAGGATTAGGCCAGCTCCACTAAGAGATCTTTTCAGCTCCACTCTGCTTATGGGTTAGGCCAGAGATGAGCTATTCCACATTTCTAATCTCTGTGTCCCTTTCAGAAGGCTTTTCCATGCCTCTCTGCAATTGCCCAAGTTCTGTTGTTGTTTTTAGTGGAGGGATTGGTTTTGTGGTCTGGCTAGCATGTACTTAGAAGATATTAGCTGAGAAAAATATTTGATTATACATTTTGAGAGTTAGCAGCACTAATTCTTTTTTGATTTAAGCATTTATTCATTGCTTTTTTTTTTTTTTTTTTTTTTGGACAGGCAGAGTGGATGGTGAGAGAGAGAGACAGAGAGAAAGGTCTTCCTTTTTGCTGTTGGTTCACCCTCCAATGGCCGCTGTGGCCGGCGCATCGCGCTGATCCGAAGCCAGGAGCCAGGTGCTTCTCCTGGTCTCCCATGCGGGTGCAGGGCCCAAGCACTTGGGCCATCCTCCACTGCCTTCCCGGGCCATAGCAGAGAGCTGGCCTGGAAGAGGGGCAACCGGGATAGAATCTGGCGCCCCAACCGGGACTAGAACCGGGTGTGCCGGTGCCGCAAGGCGGAGGATTAGCCTGTTGAGCCACGGCGCCGGCCTATTCACTGCTTTTAAAAGCAGATGCCTACTTTGAAACTTTAGTGTTGTGTGGTGTTTTGTTAAGAATGCGGGGTTTGGAGACAGTCTTGAGTTGTAGCACAGGATCTCTCTGTCTTATCTGTCTATCTGATCCTCAAATAATTTTTTTTTGAAAGAAGGACTTCATATATTAAGAAACTTCAAAAAGTTTGTAGAAAATGCTATTTAAAGATACGCTTATTTTGGTGCAAAATGTGTTTGAATTCAATACATTTTTTTTTCATGAACAATTTGAATTCGCCTTGCAGGCTAGTTACTCTTTGTTGTATGTTGTCTCAAATAACTCAATATCTGTATTTCATAGGACATTTTAGAATTCAGAGAACATACGAAAGCCAATGATCATTATTTAGGTATTAAGAGACAAATACCCAGTCCCATTTGGCATGTGATATACAAGTACTTTGATGGTGCTTCCTTTGAGATTACTGGTGGCAAAAGCAAATCTGCACAGGGCTTAGCAAAATCTGCAGAGCTCAAGGATCCAAGCACGTAGAATGGAATTCCATAGGGAGTTGAAGAAAGAATATTAATTGTTACTATTTTAAACCTAAATTTGAATACCTGATTTAATGACTGACCTTCAAGTTGGAAATAAAGATCAAAATCTTCCTTAGAGTGATACTTGCTGGAATCTGCAAGGCCAGATGGGAATTGACATTAGTGCTATTTATAAATGTTTCTGGTTCCAGTCCACCCTGGACACATGGAAAAACTGAACTTGCTGACCTCATGTAGTTGGGGAGTAGTTGTGGCCCATGAGTTGAGAATGGAAATGAAAATCTTCACTCCTAGACAAAATCTTAAACTTAGGCTATAAGATCTTCCAGGACTTTCTGTTTCCTGTGGCCACTGACCAACATTGGGGTGGGGTTCTTCAACTAGCCTGAGTCTCTGAGTGACAACAGTGAGAAAGTTCTCCCCCAGCCACTCCACCTCCTTCAGTGCCTACATTCCAGCTGTGAATGACATACCGCAGGTGCAGGAAATGAATCGTAGTAGCTTTATGCCACTTGATATTTAGGACTGTTTGTTCCCCACTATAACTCTAGCCCATGATGAGCACAACGAAGTTCTCTGTGAGTGGGAGTGTCATTTAAATGTCATTGCTTTCACTCAAATTTTCCAACAGATGATTTCATTTACCCAAACATGTTTTATTTGACAATACAGTATCAGGTGGAATAAAAATTAGCCAGCAAGTCCTATAAGAGATCAACTAGAAAAGTATATGTAACATTGTTGACACTAGATATTTAAAGAAAGGCTGTACTCATTGTATTTTAGATGAGTGTGCAACTTGGACCTACTACAAGTTTTATCTCTTGATGCTTCACTATCTTCATTGTCTATAGGCCATGTTCAACCTAGGTGGAAGAATGTCTCACTTAAGGTTCTAAAACATGTATGATTCTTAGCACTAAAGTGATTTTTATCCTAAATTTTAAAAGAAAAAAGGAATAAAATAAATGAGAAAATTTGATAGAAATAAAGTGACATAGAAGAACATCTTGGTAAGCAGACTCCAAGATGGTTCCCAGTGATTCCTGCATGCCCTTGTGTAATCCTCTCACCTCAAGCATGGACTGGACCTATTGATTCACTTCCACATGATGGAAAATGACACATGACAAGCATGGCCGTGACTTCTGAGAGTGGCTTACAGAAGCCTGTGTCTTCCATCTCTGGCTGTTCTCTTCTGTTATCTTGCTTACTTGCTCCGAGGGAAGCCAGCTGCCATATTGTGAGGTGCTCTGTGGACAGACACGTATGCCAGGATTTGAGGAAAGCCTCTGTTCTGCAGAGGACCTGAGGCCTTCGGTGCTATAACATGTGAGGACCTGAATCCTGCCGGTAACCATGTGAATGTGCCCGGAAGTGAATTCTTTCCCAGTTGAGCCTTCAGATGCATCCTCATCCTGGACAACACTGTGGCTGCAATCTCATGAGAGGCCTGGAGCCAGAGGTACGCAGCTCAGCCACGTTCAAACTCCTGATGCACAACAAAACTGAAATGGTAGATGTCTGCTGTCTCAAGCCGCCAAGGTAGGAGGTGATTTACAAATAAATAATCCAACATCTCAAACATATCCTAGAGCACAACAACACAGAATGTAAGTGCAAAGCTATGGGTTTCTGACAGTATATTTACAAAGTGTTTGGGATAATGCATTTGCCTTAAAAGAAATAGTCCTTTTAGCTAAACATCATAACCATGTGTAAAAAGCAGAAATGCTTGATGTTACACAAATACACTGTGGCAGAGACCGTTAATACCCACCCATTTTCCAGCACACCTTGGCAGTTCTCTTTCTCTTCACAGTTGCAGGTGCCATGACTGGTTCTGCCAGTGGAGTAGAAGACAGAGTAAACTGTTTTACTTCTGGGTTGATTTCTTCCCCATGTATTCTGGCTAAATTTAAGCTGGACGATGATGGGACACACCTTCCCCACAATGGAATAGGCAAGAGGGATAAACAAACTTGTTTTCTACTAAGCACTAATATTTCAAGTTGTATTTGTTACCATACTGTAGCCAACCACATGCCCTGGCTGCTATATCCAGTGTGAGTTGCAATGTAAAGGCACAACATTTTTTAAAGTTTTATGACTGTTCTCTGTATGAGCCAAGATCAGTTGTCCAGTTATGAGGAGCGGTTCTTGGAATATTTTCTCTTTTCTTCTACACTTTGATTCTGGCAGAAAAACTTTTAGGATGTGAAACAGAGCTCTCATCCTTAGTGTGTGTCCTTGAATCATTTTGATGGTCCTCAAATATGACTGACACCCTTCAGTCTTGCATCAACCTCATTTCTTCTCTGGGACTCAATCTTTATTTTTTTCTTTATATTTTGACCAACCACCTCCCTCAGATTCTGTCAACAGAGTAGATGTAGGTATTGTCAAAGTTTTTTTAAAAAATTAATTAATTTATTTGAAAGGCAAAGTTGGGGGTGGAAGAATCTTCCATTTGCTGGTTCATTCCCCAAATGGCTGTAACAGCCCCCTACATGGGTGGCAGGGGCCCAAGCATCTGGGCCATCTTCTGCTTTCCCAGGTACATGAGGGAGCTGAACCAGAAAGGTAGCAGCTGGGACTAGAATTTGTGCCATATGGGATGCCAACATCACAGGTAGTAGCTTAACCTGCTGTGCCACAACACTGGCCTCCCAAAATTTTTATAGCATGTCAGTGACTAGCTTTTCACATCCTGCTACATAGACTACTACAAGTATGTGGTAACTTAAATTGAGAGTGTTCTACAATAATTAAAATGTTAACATTAAATATAAAAAGTAAATATTAAACAAATTAGGAGATTAACAAAATAAAAATAGCATAAGGATATAAAAAATAACATTTAATAAGCATTTCTTTCAAAGCAAGTAGATTTAGGCTAATGCTCAAGCATGTTGAAACTCTGAGTGCTTCATTTTTATAATAGTCTTTTTTTTTTAAAGATTTATGTATTTATTTGAAAGTCAGAGTTACACAGAGAGCGGAGAGGCAGAGAGAGAGGTCTTCTATCCGATGGTTCATTCCCCAGATGGCCGCAAGTTGGAGCTGCACTGATCCGAAGCCAGGAGCCAGGAGCTTCTTCCAGGTCTCCCACATAGGTGCAGGGGCCCAAGGACTTGGGCCATCTTCTACTGCTTTCCCAGGCCATAGCAGAGAGCTGGATTGGAAGTGGAGCAGCCAGGTCTCGAACTGGCGCCCATATGGGATGCTGGCACTTCAGACCAGGGCGTTAATCCGCTGCGCCACAGCGCCGGCCCCTGTAATATTGTCTTTAAAATGATCAGTGGTCTATTCTACTAAGAATATATTGGATGTAACTTTTGCCTAATGTCAGGAAATGGACATGCATTATGAGTCCCATCATCAGTCTTCCTTGGGCTTTTCAAGCTTTTCTATGCTCAGAATTGACTGATTTTACTTTTGTAATCTAGGGCACAGGTGAAACAGCTTAGTGATAAAGACTGTCTCATTTGAATAATCTTTTTCACAGTCTTTTTAGCCTGTATTTCTATTTATTTATTTATTTGAAAGGCAGACTTACAGAGACAGGAGGAGAGACAGAAAGATCTTCCGCTGGTTCACCCTCTACATGGCCTCAATGGCTGGAGCTGAGTCAATCTGAAGCCAGGAGCCAGGAGCTTTCTTCCAGGTGTCCCATGTAGGTGCAGGGTCCCAAGCACTTGGGCCATCTTCCTCTGCATTCCCAGGCCATCAGCAGAGAGCTGGATCAGAAGTAGAGCAGCCAGGTCTCGAACTGGTGCCCATATGGTCTGCTGGGCATTGCTGGCAGAGGTTTAACCTACTGTGCCACAAAGCTGGCCCAGCCTAATAGATATTTCAGTCTTACACATCCACCAGAAATCAACTCTGTTCCCTTTCCACTGTTTCCTCAAAGAAAACTAATAGTTTGTTGAAATGAAAAAATGAAAACAAAATAGCAAACTCTGCTTTCTAAAACAACAGATTCTGGGGGCCAGTGCCATGGCACAGTAGGTTAATCCTCCGCCTGCAGTGCCAGCATCCCATATGGGCGCTGGTTCTAGTCCCAGCTGCTCCACTTCCAATCCAGCTCTCTGCTATGGCCTGGGAAAGCAGTGGAAGATGGCCCAAGTCCTTGGACCCCTGCACCCACATGGGAGACCGGGAAGAAGCACCTGGCTTCTGGCTTTGGATTGGCAAAGCTCCAGCTGTTGCGGCCATTTGGGGAGTGAACCAACGGAAGGAAGACCTTTCTCTGTGTTTCTCCCTCCCTCTCACTGTAACTCTAACTCTCAAATAAAACAAATAAAATATTTTTAAAAATAAAATTAAAAAATACAACAAGATGAAATTAAGATCACAGTTCAGTATGAGGTGAAATACATAGGTACACATAGTAGAGATCCTAACCTTGTCTCATTTACCATTGAAAGCAGTTTTTTTGTTTTGTTTTGTTTGTTAATTAAAGAGACATATGGGTTGTTTCCAGCTTTTTAAAAAATATTTATTTATTTATAAGTCAGAATTACAGAGTGGGGATACATAAAAAGAGAGCAAGTGAGTCTTCTATCCACTGATTCACTCCCCAAATGGCTACAATGGCCAGGGGTGGGCCAGGCCGAAGCCAGGAGCTTCCTCCAGGTCTCCCACATGGGTGCAGGTGCCCTTGGGCCATTCTCCGATGCCCTCCCAGGGACATCAACCAGGAGCTGGATCAGAAGTGGAGCAGCGGGGGACACGAACTAGAGCCCATATGGGATGCTAGTGCTGCATAGGCTTAACTTGCTACGCCACAACACCAGCCCATTTCCAGCTTTTGATGATTATGAATAAAGACATTAAAATATCTTCACACTGGTTTTCTTATGAATTTAACTTTTCTTTTCACTTGTATAAATATTCAGGAGAATTGCTGGTTTGTATGGTATAACTGTGTTTAACTTTAAACAACCAAGGGGCATGCATCTGGCAAAAGAGTTGAGATGCTGCTTGAGTTGCCTGCGTCCCATATTCAAGTGCCTGAGTTTGAGTCTTGGACCCACTTCCAATTTGGCTTCCTGCTATTGTGTGTTCTGGAAGGCAGTAGGTAATGGGTCCTTGTACCCTGTAGGAAACCCAGATGGAATCCTGGGATCCTGGCTTTGGCCTGTCCCAGCCCCAGATATTGCAAGCATCTGGGAAGCTTAGCAGCAGATGGAGGTTCTCTTTCTGTTTCTCTCTTGGCCTTTCAATAAAAATTGAAAGAAAAAAAAATCTGCCAAACTATCTTTCACATGGGGTGCGTATACATTTTTTTATTCCCACCAGAATTGAGGAGAATTCCAGGAGCTTTGCATATTGTTGAAAACCTGTTGAACTGACACTTGTTCATTACAAAAATGACAGCCATTATGAGAGATGTGTAGTGGTATCTCATTATGGTTTTCATTTCCATTTCCATTATGGTCAATGACATTGAGCATATTTTCATATACCTTTCACCACCCATTTATCTTCTTTGGTGAAGCGTTTGTTCAAACATTTGCCAGTTAATAATTTTTTTTAGTTAATAATTTTAAGTTATTGGTTTAAGAACTCTTTAGGGGCCACTGTTGTGGCATAGTGGGTTAAGCCACTACCAGCAATGCCAATTTTCCATAAGAACACTGATTCGAGTCCTGGCTTCTCCACTTCCAGTCCAGCTCCCTGCTGATGTGCCTGGGAAAACAATGGAAGACATTAGGCCCCTGCTACCCACATGGGTGACTTGGATGGAGTTCTAGGCTCTTGACTTTGGCCTGGCCCAGCTCTGGCCATTGTGGTCATTTGGGGAGTCAACCAGCAGATGGAAAAGCTCTCTCTCTAACTCTGCCTTTCAAATAATAAATAAATCCTTGAAAAAAAAAAAAGAACTCTTTTTTAAAAACTTTAAAAAACAAGAAACTTTTTATATATAGAAAAAATAGAAAACAAGAACTCTATATATTATGGATATAAGTCCTTTATCAGTTACTTTACTTGCAAATATTTTTTCCTACTGTATGGTTTGTCTTTTTCATCTCTTAATTATGTCTTTCAAAAAGTAGAAGTTTTGTATTTGTAAGGTAAAGTCATAGTTTTTTTAATTAGTTCTTTTATTAACTAGACTTTTCAGTGTGATGCATAATGGAGTATAACTAAATAACAATCAGAAAAAACTACAAATACACATAGAAAATATGACTGAGTCCTGAATACACTAAGTGAAAGAAGTCAGACTCAAAATACATTATATATTGCATTATCCTATTTTTTTAAGTTTTTTTTGTGTATTTAAAAAATTTTTTTTTTAATTTTTATTTTTTGACAGGCAGAGTTAGACAGTGAGAGAGACAGAGAGAAAGGTCTTCCTTTTTCTGTTGGTTCACCCTGCAAGTGGCTACTACTGCAGGTGCATTGCGGCCAGCGCGCTGTGCCGATCCGAAGCCAGGAGCCAGGTGCTTCCTCCTGGTCTCCCATGCGGGTGCAGGGCCCAAGGACTTGGGCCATCCTCCACTGCCCTCCCAGGCCACAGCAGAGAGCTGGACTGGAAGAGGAGCAACCAGGACAGAATCTGGTGCCTCAACCGGGACTAGAACCCGGGGTGCCGGCGCCACAGGTGGAGGATTAGCCTGTTGAGCCGCGGCGCCGGCCTAAATTTTATTTTAAAGGCAGAGTGAGAGAAAAAGAGATCTTCGATCCACTAGTTCACTCCCCAGATGTTCACAACAGTTAAAGCTAGGATCCTGGAGCTCCATCTGAGACTCCCATAAGGGTGGCAAGGGCCTAAGTACTTGGGCCATCTTCCACTGCTTTTTTAGATACGTTAGCAGGAAGCTGGATTGGAAGTGGAGCAGTCAGGACTACAACCAGTACTGATATGGGTTGCCAGCATTGCAAGCCATGTCTCAAGCCACTGCACCATGCCACTGGCCCCTATGATATTTTGAAAAAGACAAAAGAAAGAAGATAGAAAATAGATCTGTAGTTGCCAGAGGCTGAAGGTGGGAATTGGGGTAGAAGAGTTGACTACAAAGAAGAAAGAAGAATGTTTTAGGGGGAAATTCTACCATTCTGTATCATAAGGAATAGATTGCATAACTCATACATACTTGAAAAAATTTATAGAAGTGTCCAATAAAGAGTGATTTTATTGGATGCTGTGTTTCCTGAAAATACTTTGTTGTCTTATATGATCATTTCCAGTCTCTGAAATGGTGCCTGGCTACATGAGTGAATCCTGTAAAACAAGTACTCCCAAGCCAGGCCTATAAAAACTTTTACAACCTTCTCTATTCTTTCTTTGCCACCAAATTTTGGATGGGTGCAAAGATACAGCATTGGATTTAAGGTCCCTTGGCATAGAGGAATCACTAGGTCAAAGTGACCTGGGCCCCTAAGTGACCATATGAATTGATCGTTTAACTGGATTGTAAAATGAAAATACACTTTTATTTTGTTAAGCTAATTGAAACATATCTATTTATAATAGCACTGTGTATTACTTATCCTAACCATACAGAAGTAGTCATACTTCCTTGTCTGTTCAGGTATATTAAGTTGCTGAAATTTTTGGTAAGAGGATAATGAGATGACAAATCTATAAGGGTGGAAGGCTTCAGATATTTTTGGTTGTAGCATTTTTTTGGTGGGATTTTTACCTGTGGCTTTTAGAAACACATTTTATACTTTCATTTGGGCTAGACTCCTGGTTTACGAATTTATTAATAAGAGAGGTATTAAAAATATTCTGTTTTAGGGGCCGGCGCCATGGCTCACTTGGTTAATCCTCCGCCTGCGGCGCTGGCATCCCATATGGACGCCGGGTTCTAGTCGTGGTTGCTCCTCTTCCAGTCCAGCTCTCTGCTATGGCCCAGGAGGGCAGTGGAGGATGACCCAGGTGCTTGGGCCCCTGCACCCGCATGGGAGACCGGGAAGAAGCGCCTGGCTCCTTGCTTTTGAATCAGCACAGCTCCGGCCATTGTGGCCATTTGGGGAGTGAACCAACCGAGGGAAAACCTTTCTTTCTGTCTCTCTCTCTCACTGTCTGTAACTCTACCTGTCAAATAAAAAAAAATATATATTCTGTTTTGGTAGATTTTTTTCTTTTTTTAAAGATTTATTTTATTTGAAAGTCAGAGTTACACAGAGAGAGGAGAGGCAGAGAGAGCGAGGTCTTCCATCCAATGGTTCACTCCCCAATTGGCCGCAACAGCTGGAACTGTACCGATCCGGAGCCAGGAGCTTCTTCTGGGTCTCCCACGTAGGTGCAGGGGCCCAAGGACTTGGGCCATCTTCCATGGCTTTCCCAGGCTATAGCAGAGAGCTGGATTGGAAGTGGAGCAGCCAGGTCTCGAACCAGCACCCATATGGGATGCCGGCACTTCAGGCCAGGGCATTAATCCATTGAGCCACAGCGCTGGCCCCTAGATTTTTTTTCTGTTTGTTATGCTTAGGTAAGTTTTTGTTTTATAATCACTAGACTTTATGTTATTGATTATGATTTTGCAACATACTTTTCATATGTATTAAACCTTTTATTAATGAGAGTTGCCTTTTTCTACTAATTCTCTTTTAAAAACAAATTGTTTGATATTAATAGAAATGTAAAATATTTGCTTAGCATATGAATTTTATTTTTTCTACTTTCATTATTTCTATATATACTTATATATATTCTATAAACAAAACAGAGCTGAATTTTAAATCATTAAATCCACATTAATTTTATTCCACATAACTTTTAATTAATAATATATTTGGAATAATCATAATCTCTATAATTTTATTTGGTGATTTCTGTATATCTCACCCATAGTATGTTTTTTTTTTTATTTGACAGGTAGAGTTATAGACAGTGAGAGAGAGGGACAGAGAGAAAGATCTTCCTTCCACTGGTTCACTTTCCAAATGGCCACTACAGCCAAAGCTGCTCTGATCCGAAGCCAGGAGCCAGGTGCTTCTTCCAGGTCTCCCATGCAAGTGCAGCGGCCCAAGCACTTGGGCCATCCTCCACTGCTTTCCTGGGCCACAGCAGAGAGCTAGACTGGAAGAGGAGCAACCGGGACTAGAACCTGGTGCCCATGTGGGATGCCGGCGCCGCAGGCAGAAGATTAACCACATGAGCCACGGCATCAGCCCCCATAGTATGGTTTTAATGAAATGATTTATCAATGGAAAAGAATAGAGAATCCAAAAATAAATTCATGCCTGTATGGTGAATTGTTTTCAATAAACATATTGAAGCAATTTATTAAAGATTTATTTATTTATTTGTAAGGCCAAGTTACAGAGAGGCAGAGGCAGAGAGACAGAGAGAGAGGTCTTCCATCTGCTGATTCGCTTCCAAGATGGCCACAATGACCAGAGCTGCACCGATCCGAAGCCAGGAGCCAGGAGTTTCTTCCAGGTCTCCCATCTATGTGCAGAGGCCCAAGGACTTGGGCCATCTTCCACTGCTTTCCCTGGCCATAGCAGAGAGCTGGATCGGAAGTGGAGCACCTGGGACTTGAACCAGCACTCATATGGGATGCTGGCGCTGTGCCACAGCGCTGGCTCCATGGATATCTTCTGTACCTGAGAAAGCAACAAAGGATGACCCAAAGTGCTTGGGCCCTTGCACCTACATTAGTGACCCAGATGAAGCTCCTGGCTTCAGTCTGGCCCCAGCTGAGGCCATTGTGGCCAGTTGGGGAATGAACCTGTGGATGGAAGATCTCTGTCTCTCCCTCTCTCAGTAGCTCTGCCTTTTAAATTTAAAAAAAAAAAAATTTTTTTTTTTTTTGGTGATGACAGTGTTTGTTGTTTTTATAGCTGAGGATACTCTATGCCTGTCCCCACCACTGGATCTTGGAAGTGTGTCACATTTTTGATGTCATGCATGTAACAATTAAGAGAGTTTGCCCTGCATCTCAGATAAGTCTTTGGAACTTTGAAGTAATGTTGGACTGGGTTAAGACTTTGGAACTATTGGGAATGGGATGATTGTTAGGAAGGACATTAGATGAGTTGGAATTTTTAAAAAATATGTATTTATTTATTTGAAAGGCAGAGTTATTGAGAGAGAGGGGGGGAGAGACGGAGAGAGGTCTGCAATCCACTGGTTCACTCCCCAAATGGCCACAATGGCCTGGACTGGGCCAGGCCAAAACTAGGGGCCAGGAACTTCTTCCAGGTCTCCCAAATGAGTGCAGGGGCCCAAACAATAGGGCCATCCTCCGCTGCCTTTCCAGGCTCATTAGCAAGGAGCTGGATGAGAAGTGGAGCAGTCAGGACTTAAACTGGTGCCCATATGGCATCTCAGGAGGTGGCTTTACTGGCAACTCCACACACTGGTCCTGTTTCGGAATTTGTAAACAAGACTGATATCTCCTCTGTTGCTTCATTCCACTGGTGAAGTTTATTTAAAAATGGATGTGCTCAGCTTTCCGAAGCGGACTCTGAAGTTTCATGGATTCAGTTGTTCAGGAAATACATACAAATGCAATCATCTCCAGCTTGTGCAATCAAGTAGAAGGCAATGACAAATTAATGTGTTCCCCTTGCCAGTAGTTGTTGGATGAATAGTGAACAAGTTCTACCAAGACTCATTGCATTGTTCACTCCAACTTAAGAATCCTTGCCTAATAGTAAATGTTTTAAAAAGTAGCAATGGATCTTTATTTCCTCACAGGCATGATACTGTGGTTGAACAAGCTACATTTCAAGTTTCAAGAAGCAAAAGGAAAGCTTATATGGAACTTGGTCACAAATGTGATGGGTCCAAGAATTGATTCTGAAACAAATGTTTAATATAAGCCAGAATAATGATATTACAGTTTTTTCTAACATAAAAATCAACATGTAAGTTAATTTACATACCACTGATACGTTGTGCTAAACGGCCACAATCTATAGGAAAAATTTGAAGGATGCTTTGACATTAGGGAACCCCCCCCAAATTAAGATAGCTCTTTAAAATTAATGTTAATAATGCTAAGTTGACACAAAGGTTACAGGAGTTTATTTACTTGCACTAATATATAATTTTGAAGCTGATGTTTTAGTCAACATTCTCCAGGTAAGTAAACAAATAGGAAACACAGATATATAGGGATTAATTACAGGAACTGGGTCACGACAGTATGGAGGCTGAGATATGCCATCTGCAAGTTAGACAAGCAGGGACGCCAAAGGCCTGAGAACCAGGGCAGCTGACAGTGTCCTTCCCAGTTCGTGGCCCAGCGCCTGAGAACCTGGGCTGCTGGGGCAAGTCCCAGAGCCGACGGCTGGAGAACCTGGAGTTCCGATGCCCAAAGGCAGGAGGAAAGGGGTCCCCCACTTCCAGAAAAGATAGCAAATTCATCTTTCCTCTGCTTTTCCAATACCGATTAAATGGCTTGCGTGCACACTGGCGTGAGTGGATCCATCGTTCTCAGTACACTGACTCAAAACCCACTCTCTTAGGAAAACATCCTTATGAGCATCCTCAGGAGTAGTGCTTTACCACCCATTCGGCATTCCTCCACCCAGGCAGGCTGACATTCAGAATGACCATCGCTGTCTAAAAATCATAACCCAATTGTTCGAAATGAAATAAATATGGAAAAACAGCACTCTTGGTACTATACTTTTAAGGACATTTTGAATAACAAGTACAGGAATCTATTTTTTTTTTTAAGATTTATTTATTTATTTGAAAGGCAGAGAGATCGAGAGAGAGGTTTTCCATCTGCTGGTTCACTCCCCAGATGGCCGCAACGGCCGGAGCTGAGCCAATCCGAAGCCAGGAGCCAGGAGCTTGTTCTGGGTCTCCCACCCATGTGCAGAAGCCAAAGGACTTGGGCCATCTTCTACTGCCTTCCCAGGCCATAGCAGAGAGCTGGATCGAAAGAGGAGCAGCAGGGACACGAACCAGAACCATAGGGGATGCTGGCACCACAGGCAGAGGTTTATCCCACTATGCCACAGCACTGACTGGAAGAGACTATTCCTGTTAACACCGATTGGTCTTGATGCTCTTGCCAGTTGGTGATAATGTGTATCTCAGGGTTCTCAGTTCTACTGGTTCATATATCTACACTCATATTATCCACATGCCATTCTGTCTTGATTACCATAGCTTTGTGGCAAGTTTTGAAATTGGAAATTATCGGGGCTGGCGCTGTGGCACAGCAGGTTAAAGCCCTGGCATCCCATATGGGCACGAGTTCTAGTCCCGGCTGCTCCTCTTCTAATGCAGCTCTTTGTTCTGGCCTGGGAAAGCAAAAGAAGATGGCCCAAGTCCTTGGGCCCCTGCACCCACGTGGGAGACCCAGAAGACGCTCATGGCTCCTGTCTTCAGATTGGCACAGCTCTGGCCATTGCAACCCTCTGGGGAGTGAACCAGCAGGTAGAAGACCTCTAGCTCTGTCTTTACCTCTCTCTGTAACTCTTTCAAATAAATCTTTAAACAAACAAACAAAAAAAGAAATTGGAAATTATGAGTCCTTCTGTTATAGAAAACATTCTCAACAATGTTTCCAGTTTTCAGTCTGTTGGCCTGGTACATCTTGCTATATTTATTTCCAATTATGTTCTTGTATTTTTATTATTTACCTGATTTACATACTTGCATATTTTGAATACTAGACTCTTCAGATATGCCTGTAATATTTCCTCCCATTGTGAATGATTACTTCTTTCTTTATCACAGATGTGCACAAACCCAAGTATACAGTGTTATTTATTCTGATGGCTTGCTTTTGTATAAGAGTAGATGCCTTAAGTTTTTCCTATACACACGATCATTTCATTTACCAATAGATAGCTTTTCCTTTTCTAATCTAGAAACTTTGTGTGTAAGTCATTGTCTTATTCCTGACCTGAAAGTCATCCATGATTAAAAATGTTAGCTCTAAAATTTAATATTTGACCTATATAGGGTTGAGGAAGTTCCCTTCAGTTCCAAGGATAAACATTTTTAATCCAGGAATATTGCTCAGTTTAACAAATGTTATCTCTGCATTGAACAGAATGATCACGTAGCTTTTATTCTTTATTCCATTAATGAAGCAAATTAACTGATGTATTTCTACATTAAACTCAACTTCTCATGCTTATAATAAATCCCCCTTGCCTGTTGCACATGACCATTTTTATCTGTAGTTCACAGAATTTACTAGTATTTTGTTGAAGATTTTTCCATCTGTAATCCTGAGGGATATGGATACATAGCTTTGTCCTTGGGTCTGGGAAATATTTGATTACATTAGTTTCTTCTTACAAAGTCTGCAGTGACTACAGGAACTGTTGGAGGGGCCTGAGGAGAGAGCACCTGTTCTCCAAATTCTTTCTACCTGGCTTCCTGAGGTATGTATGCCCAGACACACCAAATACATGGGCGGGATAACTAGCTTGCCCTTAGCCTAAATCCTGGGGCTGTCCTACCGTTGTCCTGGACTCTGACATTTCACAGGAGCTTTCCTGCCTCTTTAACTCTAGAGGCCATCTGAAATGGTGTACCACCCTTTCTTCCTGAACCCAGGTAGCATCTTGGCACCCTAAGGGCAGGAGAGAGAGAATGAAAGGTAAGGCTCTGGGATGGGGCCGATCTAGGCTGTCCAGTCCTGACTTCCCTCCTAAGTCGTGCCCTAGGAAGAGAACAGGGCGTGCCTCTCAGGCCATGTCTGTTTCTCATGCAAGTGATACTCCCACCAAAATCTGCCTTCCCAATAAAATGGTTTGTGTTCCTGGGACTCCATTTGTCACTACTTTTATTAGAGCTTCTCTTAGCTGGAGACAGAATGGAAAACAGGGAGGAGACTCTGAGCTTCTGCCCAAGGTTGAGGATGTCGAATTCTCCAGGTGGCACTCACCATTCTCCTGGGACACCAGCCTCCTAGGCTATTATCCCTTCCCTTACTATTGCTTCATGTGTTTTCTGCTGGTCTTTTTTTTTTTTTTTTTTTTTTGCTAACATTGCATTGTTAGTGACTTTAGTCAACATTCTGCATTCTGCACACTAGAGCTGCTTGGACTTTTACCACCTGTAAGCTTTCTTCAGGCAAAAAGGTGAAATTGAATAGCCAACTCACCTACTTGGGAGTGATGTGAGTTGCTTCAGAGCCTCCCCATCTACTCGTAACTCCACACTTTGAAGGAAACCACGCCTGCTCACGCAGAAGTCAAACCAAGCCCCAGGAAAACAAACACTACACAACAAATTAAATAATCAGCAATGTCACGTTAAGACTAAGAGGTCGTACTCGATAATCTTCGATTTTACATTATCTCACAGCACTCACCTGTGCCTTAAACATGGCTGCAGCACTAACTGCCGCTGAGAAGGAACCACAGCTCTGCTTTTATATGGTCGTGACCTTAGGCAAATCACTTAACCTGAATTTTAACTACAGAAATGAAAATGTTTAAAAACATACATTATTATACATAAGCATTTTAGGGGACCTTCTTCATGCTACATCTGCCCTCTCACACTTTTCCTCTTAAGAGTTTACTCAGCCCTCAAAGTCCGCTCAGATGTGATCCTTGCCAAGTATCCATAAGTACTCACTGAGCCTCGTTCCAGGCCTCAGTAGCCAGGTATACAAGGGCAATGCTTTCATCACATGTGTTGGGCTATTTGTGAGACTGTAACATCCGCCCGAGGCTCTTCACATTGCTCACCTTTGAATTCTTGGTGCCTGGTTCAACTGTCACCCAGAGAAGTGCTGTGTGAATGTTGAGTGAATGACAGCCCAGGTGACAGGTCAGGCTGCTGAGTGGAATACAGACTCTACTAGACAGGAGGAGAACTGCACTATTTGTGCACTACAAAGCTTTATGGCCTTAGCTAAGCTAAAGTCCACTACTGTGGACTGGGCCTTATAGAATAGATCATGGTTTCCCCAGCTTCCATCCGTTAATGCTACCTCCTTCCCTTCCCACCTAGGAGACTCTCAGTTGGGCACTCAATCTTTTTTTTTTTTTTTTTTTTTTTTTTATTTTTTCTTTTTTTTTTTTTTCTTTTTTTTTTTTCTTTTTTTTTTTTAACTTTTATTTAATGAATATAAATTTCCAGTGTACAGCTTATGGATTACAATGGCTTCCCCCCCCCATAACTTCCCTCCCACCCGCAACCCTCCCCCCTCCCGCTCCCTCTCCCCTTCCATTTGCATCAAGATTCATTTTCAATTCTCTTTATATACAGAAGATCAATTTAGTATAAAGATTTCAACAGTTTGCACCCACATAGAAACACAAAGTGAAACATACTGTTTGAGTACTAGTTATAGCATTAAATCACAATGTACGGCACTCAATCTTACTTCAAGAATGGCAAGGAAATGCCACTCTGAGCTTAAAGGTAATTATAATTTATTTATTTTCTAATTATTTGTGGAACCTTTATAAAGAGAGTATATTAGAAAATATTTAGAGGCGAGTTGTGGCACAGCAGGTGAAGCTACCGCTTCTGGTGTCATCCTCTCATATCAAAGTGGTGGTTCATGTCCTGGTGGCTCTGCTTCTGATCCAACTTCCTGCTGAGGTAACTGGGAAAGCAGCACAGAATGGCTCAAGTGCTTGAGTCCCTGCCACCCACATGGGAGACCTGGATGGAGTTTCTGGCTCCTGGCTTTGGCCTGGCTCAGATCTGGCTGTTGCAGTGAATGGAAGCATTCTCTTTTTTTCTGCCATCCTTTCAAGTGAATAATTCTTTTTTTTTTTTTTTTTTTTTTTAATTTGAGAGAGTTATAGACAGGAGGGAGAGAAAGGTCTTCTATCTGCTGGTTCACTCCCCAGATGGCTGCAGTGGCTGTAACTGAGCCAGGAGCCAGAAACTTCCTCTAGATATCCGACATGGGTACAGGGCCCCAAGCACTTGGGCCATCTTGCATTGCTTTCCTAGGCCATAGTAGAGAGCCGGATCAGAGGAGGAGCAGCTGGACATGAACGGGCACCCATTCAGGACACTGGCGCCACGGGTAGAGGCTTAACGCTGCAGTGCCGGTCCCATAAATAATTTTTTTTTTTTTGACAGGCAGAGTGGATAGTGAGAGAGACAGAGAGAAAGGTCTTCCTTTTTGCCGTTGGTTCACCCTCCAACGGCCGCTGCGGCCGGCGCATCTCGCTGATCCGAAGCCAGGAGCCAGGTGCTTCTCCTGGTCTCCCACATGGGTGCAGGGCCCAAGCACTTGGGCCATCCTCCACTGCCTTCCCGGGCCATAGCAGAGAGCTGGCCTGGAAGAGGGGCAACCGGGATAGAATCCGGCGCCCCAACCGGGAATAGAACCCGGTGTACCGGCGCCGCAAGGCAGAGGATTAGCCTGTTAAGCCACGGCGCCAGCCCCGTAAATAATTATTTAAAAAATAATTTTATAGGGACTGGCGTTGTGGCACAGCAGGGTAAGCCTGTGATGCCGGCATCCCACATGGTGCCAATCTGAGTCTCAGCTGCTCTACTTCTGACCCAGCTCCCTGCTAATGTACCTGGGAAAGCAGCAAAGACTGGCCCAAAGTACTAGGGCCTCTGCCCCAAGAACTTTCAGGATCCTGGCACAGCCCCTGCCATTGTGGCCATTTGGGAAGTGGACCAGCAAATGGAAGATCTCTCCTTCCCTTCCTCCCTCTCTCTACCTTTCAAATGAAAAATTTTTTAAATTTAAGAAAAACATAATTTGCTAAAATGCAATATTCCTTGCAAAACTGTATTTAAAAAAAGTATACTGTGCATGGATTTATAAGCATTCTCAAAGGCTTGTTAAAAAGCAAAAATGGTGGGGCCGGTGCTGTGGTGCAGCAGGTTAAAGTCCGACCTGCAGTGCCGGCATCCCACGTGGGTACCGGTTCAAGTCCTGGCTGCTCCACTTCTGATCCAGCTCCCTGCTAATGTGCCTAGGGAAGCAGCGGAGGATGGCGCAAGTACTTGGGCCCCTGCACTCACATGGGAGACCTGGAAGAAGCTCCTGGCTTTGGATCGGCTCAGCTCTGGCCATTACAGGCATTTGGGGAGTGACCAGTGGATGGAAAACCTTTCTCTGTCTCTACTTCTCCCTGTAACTCTTTCAAATAAATAAAATAAATTAAAAAAGAAAAAGTATAATGGCTTATGCACATAAGGTCCCTCACCAGAAGAGGGATGTGGTAGCCTTCCCAACAGCATGGGTGACACACAGTGCGTCTGTGACCCATTCCACTTCCAACTCTGACAGACTCTCCAGCATTCCCAAAACTCAAAAGGCATGATGCATCATTACAGCTCCAGAAGAGCCTGAGATAGCAGTCCAAAGAAGGAACCCATTCTCTAACAGCGGAGTCCCCTGAACCTGAGCTTTGTTCTTGACCACGGCCTACGGGCCTGTGGCAGGCCAGCCTCCTCCTCAAGCTGCATGGAGATCCTGGCAGCCCACTAGAGTAGCAGTGGTCCCAAAGGTGCTGGGCACTAGGCTGACATACAGCAGCCTTTCCTGAGCTCTACACAGAAGGATCTTCAAGGGCATCGTGGCTCACGGCCAGTCAGTGCGGCTGGGCTAGGATGAGGTTCTGTATGCCTGATCCATAGACACACTTCTGAACACAAGTCAGGTGAAACACTGTATCTTAACAATGCTAGGGAAACTTCTAGAACCATATAGATGCCCAGGCCTCACTCCTTACTAAACACAGACTGGAAGGGGAGTGGTTTGCTGGAGCCCAAGCATCAGTTTTTTTTAATAAATATTTTTTGTAGATTTCTTTTATTTATTTGAAAGATTTAGAGAGAGAGGTCTTCCATCCACTGGTTCACTCCCCAGATGGCCGCAAACGGCCGGAGCTGTGCTGATCCAAAGCCAGGAGCTTCTTCTGGGTCTCCCACATGGGTGCAGGGGCCCAAGGACCTGGGCCATCTTCCACTGCTTTCCCAGGCCACAGCAGAGAGCTGGATTGGAAGATCAGCATCTGGGACTCAAAACAGCACCCATATGGGATGCCGGCACTGCAAATCGTGGCTTTACCCACCACGCCACAGTGCCGCCCCCCCAATTTTTTTTTCTAAAAGCTCTCCCAAATGATCTTTAATGTGGTCAGAGTAGAGAACAGCTGAACTAAGTGCTCAGCCCATTGTTCTACAGGGTGCAGACTCAAAGGAACAGGTTCCTGCCCGTGACCAGACTCAACATGGTCTTAACAGCTTTCAATTTGCTTGTCCCCCAAACAGCTGTCAAATGCCAAAGACCATTTATTTCCACCCCTCATTTTAACTACTTTCAACAAAAGAAATAAGCAAGAATGCTCTTCTCTATTTCTCACTCTTGCTTCAAACACAAAGTGGTATACAGGACAGTAATACTCACTGGTTCACGATGGCTAGGTGGGGGCCGGTTCTGTGGTGTAGTGGTTTAATCATCCACCTGTGGCGCTGGCATCCCATACGGCCCTGGTTCAAGTCCTGGCTGCTCCACTTCTGATCCAGCTCCCTGCTGATGGCCTGGGAAAGCAGATGGCCCAAGTGCTAGGGCCCCCACACCTGTGTAGGAGACCCAGAAGAAGCTTCTAGCTCCTGGCTTCAAATGGACTCAGCTCTGGCTGTTGCGGCTGTTTGGGGAGTGAACCGGTAGATGGAAGACCTCTCTCCCTGTCTGTAACTCGGCCTCTCAAGTAAATAAATAAATCTGTTTTAAAAAAAAATGGCAAAGTTTGATTCCTTTCTCCAACCTGAAAGAGGCACTAATGAGCAATTATGGCATTGTAGGAAAGAACAAGGGATCTTTGAGTATTCAGACAGCATGGCACTAAGATCTGGGCATTCATGGTCTACTCTTGGTAAAATGACGGGTTAAACTCAACAGATGAGTAAAGCTTCTTTCTTTTTTAAAGACTTATTTTTATTTATTTGAAAGAGTTACAGAGAGAGGTAGAGACAGAGAGGTCTTCCTATCCACTGGTTCACTCCCCAGGTGGCCACAACGGTCGGAGCTGAGCCAATCTGAAGCCAGGAGCCAGGAGCTTCTACCGAGTCTCCGACATGGGTGCAGGGGCCCAAAGAATTGGGCTGTCCTCTGCTGCTTTCCCAGGTGCATTAGCAGGAACCTGGATTGGAAGTGGAGCAGCCAAGACTCAAACCGCCGACCATATGGGATGATGGCACTGCAGGCCAGGGCTTTAACCTGCTATGCCACAGCACTGCCCCAGCTTATTTCAAGTCATTTGATGGCAAGAAATAAACTAGTTTTCTTCCAGTATTTGATTTTATTCAATACATTCAGGTTGTAGAAACTGATGATTCTGAATTCAGAAAAAAATAGCACATGACAACAGGCAGTTGAACATTTTATCTGTATTTTTAACCTACAAAATGTAAAGTTTTCATAAAATACTTTAATAAATATATTAAGGCTTAAGGTAATCACTGTTTTGAGGGGAGGGTGTTTGCTTCCTAACCTACTAGTTTACATTCAGAATCTTTAAAAACAAAAATGTTTCCCATTTTACAGTGAATGATACAAAACATTAGCTTGTTCCAGTTTTGTTTTGTCATTTTACTCAACATATCTTCCTATTAGCTTCTTTCCTCCTGTATCTGATTAACAAAGAATGATATAAAGTTTTGGAAGGCTGAGAGTAAGCAGTTGGTTGGTGT
This sequence comes from Lepus europaeus, assembly GCF_033115175.1. Lineage (NCBI taxonomy): Eukaryota > Metazoa > Chordata > Mammalia > Lagomorpha > Leporidae > Lepus > Lepus europaeus. Next base: position 49,920,655 of record NC_084840.1, read on the forward strand.
GACCAGAAGTGCTTATTTTTTCAGTAAAAAGTGTTCACCAAGTCACCTGACCAGTTAGTAACGCAGCTTATAAATAAATAAAGCCAACATAAGAGGCTTAAAGGCTCAAGAACCAGCAAAAGCTGCAGAGGCAGGGAACGGTGCAGTGCTGGTGTTCACACATCACAAACCCCAAAACAAAGAGGGTACAAATAATCAGCCACCTGTAAGGAAGTAACTAACCCCAAGTCACCCCACACGAAATACCCTCCAAGGCCTCCTACAGGGATCCTCTCCTCACATCCTTGTGAGTGCTCAGCAGGTGCATCTCAGGAGAAGGCTGTCAAGGATATTCCTGAACACCTCTAGGTCACCCAAGCAGAACTGCAGCCGACCAGGTGGAATGCCACCCCATATCAATGGAGAGTCTCCTGCTACAAACTGATCTGGCAACGTTCGTCCCTCAGGCCTGAGCACTGTCCACCACGGAGGAGCACAGGAGCTTTCTCACAAGAGAAGCAAATGCTGACGGCGTGTCCAGTAGGAAGCGTAGACCCCGTGGCCCTCTACAGGGACTCCAGGACCCAGCTGCTGCTGGAGAGGGAAGAGACAGGCAGCGACACATCCCGAGGAGGGCCTCGGTCCCTCCCATCCTGGACTGCGCTCTGCTCCTGGAAATATTCCTCGTCCTCGTCGAAGAAGCCATTCTCCAGAGCGTAGGAGCAGTCCGGGCTGGCTGCTGCCTGGCACGCTCCCTTGTATTCCTGAATCGACTCGTACAGGCTGTAGAGTTGACAAAGCAAAGACATGTCCAGCTGGCGGAGGCCAACCTTGAGGGAAAGGGTGGGGAGGGAAAAGCAAGAAGTCAGCAGTGGAGATGGCTTTTAGCTGAACACGCAGCCAGCTGTCTGCTGGTGCCAGCACATTCCTTCCTCACAGTGAAGGACTCCTGGCATCACACGGGTGCTGCAGCTCTCCAGTTTCGAGGGCACGTTGATGGGGCTCTGTCCACACCTCAGACATTACTCAGTGCGTCCAGGACAGATCACACCTATGGGGCAGCGAGCCCAGCCTGTGAAATTTACCCCGAGCAGGTGCGCCTCAGTCTGGTGACCCCAACTGGTTTCACTTTGGATGCCAAGATACAGGTGTCACTTCCTCTGGCTACAGGAAGACCTACGCTGGCCTTCCCAGCAACTACGTTGGACCTGAGCCATGCAGTCATTCCAACTCCCAGGGCAATGAACTATGCTCCACCAGGAGCAGCAGCTCACCAGCCAATGTGGCATACTGTCCTCTGCAGCACCCACCTAGACCAGCTCAGCCCCCAGACTCTCAAGAGGGGCGTCAGAGGTCCCTCTCTTCCAGGCAGAGTCAACCTCCTCCCAAGCCATCTACGGGATCCTTCCCCAGAGCAACTGATTGAATACAAAGAGGCCTAGGAAGATGTGGAGCCTGCACAGTTGCTACTGGAAACTACTGTCACAGAAACAAATGGTGACAGAAAAACACTTACAGAAATCCTGTGTATTTGTTTGCCTTCAAGATCCTCCCTTGTCCACCTCCCATCCCATGGAAAAGAGCACAATCAGGACAGGAAATGCCTCGATTACATCAACTCCCAAAGAGAGAAGGGTCAGTAGTCATGCAGGGGACACAGGCATCACTGGACCATTTCGTCACTGTGCCAGCATCACGCTACACACTTAGACCAATGTCATGGGACCACCATTGTCTAGGCAGTCCACAGTTCACACAGCCTGTGACTGTACACTTGGAAATGCAGGACAGACTAACACATCTTCACCGTTCAGGTGCCTGAGACCCACTCAGGGATCACATTGAACATGCAGATGCGTATTGCACAGCTGTGTTTCCAACAAGCTCCCAGGGGATGCCACTGGCCCTACATCTGCTGTGAGCTGCAAGGGGGAAAAAAATCTCAAGATGCTGCAAGGCCTGCCTTCGGCTTCTTGACCCCCAAATGAGTTATTTATCACCTTGATGATGTGGTTGATTGAAAAATAGAATAATTCCTCTTCAGGGCTACTGAGAAGATTACATTAAATAGCAACCCATTATAGTAAGTAGTACTCAAGACATATGGGTACCTGTAGACATAAACACACACAGGAAGTGTTGCAGGATTTACAACAGTTATAATCACCAAAACGACTTTTACCCAGCAATAAGCATTCATTTTGGGACAAGATGAAGTGTTACATTCTAGGTTGCTCCCCATGCCCTTCCAATACCATAGATCTCCACATGAACACTGGCACTCTACTATAGCCTAAACAGACAACGAAGGACCCACTTGTGCTGGGTTTATTGGGCCTATTGTGCCAAGACACTAAGAGAAGACTTCCAGGTGGAGAGGTGGGCTCTGTTGTTGCTGAAGTGACTCCTCATGTTTCTAACATCCCTAAAGAAGCCTTCCACGGAGAGACCCTGGCCACAGGTCAGAGGCCTGGCCTCTAGGCCCAACTTTGCCATTCCCAACGGCATGCTGAGGTCCTTGTCCTCAACTGGCCTACAAAGATGGTTTAGATGGGCTCATTTACAGCTAGCTCATATACTTGGGGAGCTTCTGTAACAAAGTATTGCTTCTTTATCCTGATTGCAAGTGCCTGCCTGGAGAAACAGTTTGCTGGGCTGTGCTCAGAGGGCAGTCATGACTCAATGGCACCCTGCTCTCAGGGGCCAGAGTTGTGGCACAGCAGGTGAAACTGCTGCCTATGATACCAGCATTCCATATCGTTGTGCTGGTTCGAGTCCTGACTGCTCCACTTCCAATCCCACTTCCTGTTAATGCACCTGGGAAGGCAGTGTTAGACTGGTCCAAGGACTTGGGCCCCTGCCACCTTACATGAGAGACCCGGTGGAGTTCCTAGCTCCTGGCTTCATACTGGCCCAATCATGGTGTTGTGGCTATCTGGGGAGTAAACCAACAAATTAGAGATCTCTCTCTCTCTCCCTCTCTCTCTTTCCCTCTCACCCTTACTCTCTCTCCGTCTCCCCCCCCTCTCCCTTTCCCTCTCCCCCTTCCGCCCTCCCTCTCCCTCTCCCTCTCTTCCCTTTGCTCCCTTCCCCACTCTGTCACTCTGCCTTTCAAATAAATAAAAATAAATATCTAAAACAAAAAGCAGTGGCCAAACCAAGAGGTGTCCAGGCCACCACATCCTAAGTTAGACACAGTTGCTTTTTCTCCTGGTTAGAGTTTGAGAGAGAGAGACAGAGACAGACACAGAGACATGGTATGTGTGCACACATACCCATGAGGGAGAGTACCTGGCATTTGTGTTTAAAAAACTACTCAGATGATTCTGATGTTCAGGTCTAGTAAAAAAAAAAAAATACAGTGTTACTGACATACATATCTTTCTGTCTTTCCTGAGCTACTTACCTTTATTCTCAGGTAGGCACAGAATTTCACGCCAGCCAAACAGAAGACTACAGAACACACTCACTGCCTCTGCTGGGTTCTAAGCCTAGCCCCCGCAGGCACATGGTCTCGTGGGTCAAGCCCCTGCTTGGGATGCCCACGTCCTGTACTGGAGCACGTGGTTCAAGTCTTAGCTCTTCCACTTCTGATCCACCTTCCTGCTAATGCACACCCTGGGAGGCAGCAGGTGATGGCTCAAGTGCTTGGGTCCCTGCCACTGGTATGGGAGACCTGGATGGAGTCCCTGGCTTTAGCCTGGTTAAACCTTGGCTGTTATGTGCATCTGAGGAGTTAACCAGCAAATGAAAGATCTCCCTTTCAAGTAGATGAAAACAGATAAACATTCAAAGAAATTGCAACAAACAAGCCCTGGCCCTGGCCCTGACCCTGGCCCTGGCCCTGGCCCTGACCCTGACCCTCACCAGTCATGAGACTGCGGACAAGCTGCTCAGCTCCTAAAAAGAGCAACGGCTGCTGCCCTCCTTGTGGCGGTTATCACTTTTTTTTTTTTTTTGACAGGCAGAGTGGACAGTGAGACAGAGAAAGGTCTTCCTTTGCCGTTGGTTCACCCTCCAATGGCCGCCACGGCCGGCGCGCTGCGGCCGATGCACCGCGCTGATCCGAAGGCAGGAGCCAGGTGCTTCTCCTGGTCTCCCATGGGGTGCAGGGCCCAAGCACTTGGGCCATCCTCCACTGCCTTCCCGGGCCATAGCAGAGAGCTGGCCTGGAAGAGGAGCAACCGGGACAGAATCCGGCGCCCCGACCGGGACTAGAACCCAGTGTGCCAGCGCCACAAGGTGGAGGATTAGCCTATTGAGCCGCGGCGCCGGCCGGTTATCACTTTCATGATTTCTTTGCCACTCTGCTAGCATGCAATCTCTCACCTTGGGAAGCAGTGGCACATAGAGCAAAGCTCCAGGAACAGCAGCGCCCCATGTGCTACCATGTTCCTTCTCCTCCTCTGCCCATTCAACACAAAGTTGGAAAAGTAGCCTGGGGAAGGGCCACCTGGTCAACTCTGGTTAGAAGACAGCAGCACAGGATGAAAAGTAATCAGCTAAACTGCTTTGCAAGGAGATAAGCGGAAGCTGGAGACGCTCAAGAAGGAAAGGACCTTGGATGTCCTACCTCATACCCTAGAAAGCAGGGCCTTCCAGGCAAGCTCATTCCTTTGCAAACAGATGTTGTTATTTTATACAAAAATCAAAATCTCCCAGCCTGAAGGTAGCCCTTGATACCAGGTGTAACTGCTTAGCATGCAAATCTAACAGCAGTCTTCCCAGCCTACCCTATAAACATCTCTAGATCATTCCATCACTCCTACACCCTAAACAACAACAACAAAAAACCCTCTTCTCCAAACTAAATATACAGGCCCTTCCACTACTTTCATTACTAATGTTCTGGTCCACGGGTCACCAGAGTCCTTTCCTCTACAGTTTTCTCCCATTTTCCAAGATTCCTCTACAACATCCTCAGATCTCGTCATCTTCTAGAACTTGAAAGTGCTAAGAGTACTGACTGCCCTAAAAATACAGAATAAAGAAGTCTAAACAATGAGTCCATTTGAAATGAATCCTTTGGTTTCCTTAGGTTAACATCCCATGGAATGTTTGCCCCAGGAGAGTCTCTAGACAGAGCAACCATTGCTGTGGTTCCTTCTCCAAGCCACAGGCCCAGCTCCCGTCCCCGACCCTGCCTTCCAAATGTGTCCTAGCCTGCAGGGAAGGAAGTGCTAGATGCCGACTTGACAAACTCCAATGTGCTTATCTTCTCTAGGATTTAATTAAAGAAATATTAACTTTAATAAAGCCACACCCTCCTAATTTCACAGCAGTATTTGTTCAAAAAAATCACCGAAGACACTCACGAAGAACAAGATAAAGTTCTCCTGAGTCACTCTGACACCAACAGGGCTGGGTGATCCCAAGACTCAATGAATCACGGAAGTGGCAGTGAGTGACATGCTATCAGAACAAGCCTGATTTTCAGCTGTCTGGTATGGTTTGAGGTCAGCCCAGGTAAAAGCCTGGGCTCAATGGCTCTGAAACCTTACTAGGTTTCAAGGGCTCTGACTTCCTGTGATTCCATGTCCGGCTCCTGCAGACTTTTCTCCTGAAAATGCCAGTTCCCATCCAGGCCTACTTAGTACACACAGCAGGCAAGGAGCCAGAAGCAAAGAGGGTGGCACCCTGGCCACGTTGGTAGTGCAGCACCCAGATGACTCGCTTGGCTTCCTTGTGACCGGGTGGGACACTGGCCTGGAAACACACACACAGAGAACAGTCCTGCACACACCTGTTACACAACCAAACACATGACAAGCACACAGACGAATTGAACAAGGAGTTAAACCACATGCAGACACACCCACAGGCACGCATATGCCCGCACACAACCCAGCTTCTCCATGCCGCCTTCCTCGGCAGTACCAGAAACCCTCAAAGTTAACCAGGAGGACATGTGGTTAAGTGGCTCTGTGACAAACGTGACTTGCGGGCCAGGACATCTCTTCCTCAGCTGTGTCTGTTCAGTACGTTCACTGACTGCTCTAGAGCAAAGGTGAAAACCCTCAGGCAGCATTCCAGTCAGGCTGAGGCCCCTTGGCCCAGACCCCTCCAAGCCCAAGCCAATCCCACTGCCCCTGCTGCAGCCTCCTTGACCGCCTGGCCCAGCAGTTTCCCTCCTCTTGAAAGACAGTGAGGGGCTCAGCCACAGTGCTCTCCTTCTCCCTCATCCTCTCTGCCTGCCTTACAGCGTTTATCATACCCCACTTTACATGGCAGGTAGGCATTTGGGTCTCCTTTCTTCTGACACAGGACAAGTTTCTTTAATGCAGTGACACTGTTACCCTTCCGGGTCCCTTGCAGAGCAGATAGCCATTTGGTGACCTGGTGAAAATGCCTGGTCACAGCGATCACACACACCCTCCCCAGGAACACGTGGCTGCAGAGTGGCCTAGTGAGGGGAGATACTCAGCTCAGCAGAGGCCCAGCACACCCGAAGGGGCCCCTGCGGCAACTGTCAGACCACTGGGTGCTCTCCCATGGTTCCCATCATGTCAGGACTTGGGACAGACATCTGTCCTAGCGATAGCCATGGTTAGGAAACCCACAGCCCACACGGGAGTGCCTAGGTTCGATGCCTGGCCCTGGCTCCTGATTCCAGCTTCCTGCTAACGCAGATCCTTGAAGGCAGCAGGTAATGGCTTAAGTAGTTGGGTTCCTGCCACCCATGGATTGAGTTCCTGGCTCTCAGCTTCAAGCCCTCAGCCACTGCAAGCATTTGGGGAGTGCTCAGCAGATAAGAGCATTCTGTCTGTCTGTCTCTCTCTCTCTCTGTGTCTCTGCATCGCAAATAAATTAAAAAGAAAAAGAAGAGAAGAGCTAAAGACATCCAACTAAGCAGTGTCAACCCTGCAGGCCTGTGGATCTGGGATATGGGAGAGAGGGACCAGCCCAGAGGAATAAACTGCAGCACAGGATTAAATCACCCATGAACCATAATTTCTGGGAGCCGGCACTGTGGCGGCACTGTGGCATAGCAGGTAAAGCCACCACCTGCCGTGCTGGCATCCCATATGGCGCCAGTTTGAATCCCGGCTGCTCCACTTCCAATCCAGCTCTCTGCTGTGGCCTGAGAAAGCAGTAGAAGATGGCCCGGGTCTTTGGGCCCCTGCACCCACGTGGGAGACCTGGTAGAAGCTCCTGGCTCCTGGCTCCCGATTCGCGCAGCTCCAGCCATTGCTGGAGTGAACCAGTGGATGGCAGACCTCTCTCTCTGCCTCTCCTTCTCTCTCTGTGTAACTCCAACTTTCAAATAAATAAATAAATCTTAAAAAAAAAAAAATCTGGTCTTCCAGGAAAAGCCCAACCTGGCGAGCCCAGTAACAACTTCCACTGGCCCCACTCCAAGCAGGTGGCACCTGCCATCCCAAGGATGTAGCCTGGAAGGAAGGCTGGTCTCCTCAAAGACAGCTCTCATTTAAAACATTTTTTGAAAATTTAGAAGGCTCATTTATGAAAAACAAATTTTCAGCCCCTGCAATTCCTACTCCCTTATTCTAGACTTTAAACAGCAGAACGATCAGCTGGCTCCCATTGCTGCCGCCTGTTACTGGGAGTCCTTCCTCCCTCTGTTCAGGCTTCCTGCTTCCTTCCTGAGCATCCCCTTCTCTCCAGAGGCAGAGCTCCTGGCGGCCACAGCACTCCTAACAATGGCCCAAGCCCTGAGCACCCTGGAAACAGTTTCCTTCCACTTGTGATGTTAAACCTTAACAATAGGCTCCACACACAGGAACTTCAGACAGGATGGGGGTTCCCGGCTGAGTTTCACATCACTGAAGTCTGACTCCCTAGAGGCTTCCGTGGGGGTTCCAGCTTCGCAGTCCTCCTAACTTCTAAAAAATGTGCAGCCACAACATTTAAGACATTTAAGCCGCAACTATTAGAAGACAATTCAAATTTTTGTTGAATACAAAACATCATGAAAACTTTCTAAAAAAATTTTTTTTTTAGAAATAGCAAAAAGATTCTGTTTTATGTAAGGAACTAAAGTTGCAATAATTCACTAGGGTGCTTAAGCAAAAATGACTTCTCCGGTCCAGCATTGGGGCACAGCAGGTTTAAGATGCTACCATCCCATATCACAGTGCAGGTTTTAGTCCCAGCAGCTCCACTTCCAATCTAGCTCTTTGCTAATATACCTGGGAAGACAACAGAATAACACAGGTACTTGGGCCCCTGCCACACATATGGGAGACTGTGATGAAGTTCCTGGCTCCTGGCTTCAGCCTGGTCCAGCCCTGGCTGTTGCAGCCATTTGGAAATAAACCAGAGGATAGAAAATTCTTATCCTCTCTCACTCTCTTTCTGTCTCCTTCCACCCCCCACAACACCCCACCACCACCACAGTCGGTCTCAGTAAGTCACAAATGAAGTCAACTTTGAAATGATGTCCTCCCCCCGCCTCCCCCACCCTCTCCACCAGCCCAGTACAGTTCCTCAACCTAAACAGACAAGGTTTAAAAAACTATGGCTAAGGTGTAGAGAGGCAATCAAAACTAGCTAGTCATTTAGCAGAATGAGACAGCTCCAGATGCATGTAGAAAAGCTTCTAAGTCCACAGTTAAGCCCAAAAGTTCACATCACAGAAGAATGTTTGGAACATCTCACTGCCTGCATGTAGGCACACACACATGCAAGCTGTTTGCCGGAAGAGGAGATGTCTGTTAGCAGAACCTCCTGGGAAGTGAGACTGGGTGAAGGAGGTGATGCACACTACCTGTTCAATTTGTAGCCTTCTGTATTGCTTAAACATCTCCCTAAAAATGTGCTTCTCTTAATTTTAAAAACATGTATAATTGCTTCTTGGCCTTTTGGCCAAGATCAACTGTAGTATCTTTTCGTATCAATTTAAAATGTGTATAATAAAATAGATAATGGATGCACACTGCAAATAGGACTGCATACTTTTAAACCCTTTCTAAGAGAACTAAAAACCTAAGAGAACTAATCAACAATATCTGTACAAAGCCTTAAAATATCATACAAGTTTTTAATGAGCTAACTAGTTTATTCCTAGTCATTCACTGTAGAGAGAGAGAAAAATGTCACTGTGCACAAATACTTGCTCTTCGTCCTGGTTCTGTGAGATAGGTACTAAGTCTATGAAGATGAGGGAAAAAGAGGCAGGCATTTGGCACGGTGGTTAGGATGCCACTTGGGACGCCTGTGTCTCATTTTGCAGTGCCTGGTTTGAGTCCCAGCTCCTCTGCTGCTGATTCAGCGTCCTGCTACTGCTCACCCTGGGAAGCAGCAGACAGCAGCTCAGATGCTTGGGTTCCTGCCACCCAAGGGGCAGATTCAGATGGAGTTCCAGGCTCCTCACTATTGCAGGTATTTGGGGAGTGAACCAGCACATAGCAGATCAATGTCTCTTGCTCTCTCTTTCAAATAAAATGAAAATAAGTAAATGCAATTAAAAAAAAAAAAAAGCAGATGGGGAAACAAGCACAGACAAGGCCCTTGACTGAAACCAACAGCGGGCAGCAGGGCCGGGGGCAGCTCTGCAGGACTCTGGCCTGGGTAGCTATCAGCCTGCACAGCCAGCACAGGGAAGACAGGGACACCTTCATGTCAGCACTGGGTTAGCAGGAGGCTGGGATCCCAGGCGATTGCTACCTTTGGCCTTTCTGAATTTTCTGTTTCCCTCTGTACATACGTAACAACTGACAATGAGAATGTTTGCAGTTATCTTTTCTAAGATGTAATGAATGAGGAAGCACAATATACAGACGGCGTACTAATCTATTTCCGCAGAGACTTGATAAATGCCCCAGTCTAAACAAGGCGTCCAGTTTGCATCTGCACGACTGGACTGTAAACTGAAGAAAGCAGAGAGCGAATCGAATGTAACCTGATTTCAGATAAAGGATGTGTTGACAGAAGGCCACTGACCTGCATACTGTTTAGAAAGGGAAAATCAAAGAGAAAGCCTTCACCAGTGCTGATGTGGCAAGGAAAGAGCTATCAGCTCCGCGAGCTGGATAGAAATACCCTAAGGACGCTCCCCGGCGTGCTTCAATCCTGCACTAAGTGCACTTCCCACAACAGCAATGGTCCCCCCAGAGGGGAAGAGGCTCAGTGGCACTGGCACTGTTTGGCCAGCCTCACCCCCTGTGGATACTCCCCACTGGCCAAGCTGAGGACTAGCACTGTGGTGTTTCAGGGACAGAGGGTGCACGATGGCACCCTCAAAGGAAGCCAAACCTAAAGCCCACCCCTCCCCAAGGCCTCCCCACAAATTTCTCTACCAGGTAAAGATGGTCTGAGGTGGGTTTTCTGTTGACTGAACAACTGAGGCCATGCACACCCACACAGGGCCCACTCTGTACCTTAGCACATTCTTGTTTCTCTCTAACTCAAACTAGTTTTTAAAGGGTTAGTGTTTTAAAGTTTCTCAGATTTAATTTCTAGAAGGGTAACAGTGATAGGTTAACCCGAATAAACAAAAGCTCTGTGGGATCCTTAATAATTTTTAAGAGTATAAAAGGGTCCCAAGACCCAAACATTTGAAGTCTGTTGCTTTGCAGCAGGGAGTTGTGGCTCACTGCTTTGTATGAGTACAAACCACTTGAAGTTTCAATATAATTACAGTGCTTTGTTTTTATAATCAAAGAAAAGTGTATGAAGATATTTCTTAAAGGATAAAGGTGATTGCCTTTCTTCTAAGCCTAGGACAGAACAAGAGGAAATGGACTCAAGTCCTGGCTGCTCCGTTTCCAATCCATTTCCCTACTAATGTGCTTGGGAAGGCAGAAGATGGTCCAAGTGCTTGGGTCCCTGCCACCCACATGGGAGACCCAGACAGAGTTCCTGGCTCCTGGCTTCAGCCTGGCCCAGCCCTCACGGTTGCAGATATTTGGGGAGTGAACCAGCAGATGGAAGATCCTTCTCTCTCTTTCCCTCTGCCTTTCAAATAAATAAATCTTTAAAAAAAAAAAAAAAAGCCCACTGTCTGGAGCACACATTGTGATACAGCAGGCTAAGCCATTTGGGATGTTGCCACTTCATATGCTACATGACATGGGATAAAGTCCTGTCTCTGCTTCTGATCCAGCTGCCTACTAATTCACCCTGGGAGGCAGCAGAAGTGCTTGTGCCCCTGCCATCCACCTGGATGGAGTTCAAGGCTCCTGGCTTTGGTATGGCCTAGCCCCAGCTGTTGCAGGCATAAGGAATGCCTTTCAAATAAATGAAATTAATAAACTTAAAAACAAAAAAGACCCATTGTTCTAAAGATGCCCACTGGAGGCACACATTTAGTCCATCAGAAGCTGGCCTTAAGAAAGAGCTCTGCTTCCCATCCCAGCTTCCTGTTACGTGCTTCTGGCAGGCAGCAGACAGTGGCTCAAATCCTTGGTTGGTACCACCCAGTAGGAGAACGGAATAGAGTTCCAGGCTCCTGGATTCGGCCTGGCCCAGCCTTGGCTGCTGAGGGCATTTGGGAAGCGAATGACCAGTTGGAAGATCTTTCTCTTAGCATTTCACATAAAATGAAAAAAAAAATTTTTTTAAAAAGCTACACTTGCGGGGCTGGCACTGTGGCGCAGTGGGTGAATGCCCTGGCTTGAAGCACTGGCATCCCATATGGGCACCAGTTCTAGTGCCGGCTGCTCCTCTTCCAATCCAGCTCTCTGCTGTGGCCTGGGAAAGCAATGGAAGATGGCCCAAGTCCTTGGGCCTCTGCACCCGTGTGGGAGACCTGGAGGAAGCTCCTGGCTCCTGGCTTTAGACTGGCGCAGCTCCAGCCGTGGCGACCATCTGGAGAGTCAACAAGGGGATGGAAGACCTCTCTCTCTCTCTCTCTCTGCCTCTCCTCTCTGTGTAACTCTTTCAAATAAATAAATAAATCTTAAAAAAAAAAAAAAAAGATGGCAGCATTTAAAAAAAAAAAAAAGCTACACTTGCCAGGGGATTCCAATTTAGTCCCATCAAGGTGGCATGTACCAGTGCCATCTCACTAGTCAAAGTGATCAGTTTCAGTTCATAATTGATCATAATGATAGCATTAAGAGTCAAAGGGATCACATAAACAAGACTAGTGTCTGCTAATACGAACTGATAGAATTAAAAAGGAGAGAACGATCCAACATGGGAAGTGGGGTACACAGCAGACTCATAGAATGGCAGATGTCCTAAACAGCACTCTGGCCTAGAATTAGCCCTTAAGGCATTCAGATCGTGCTAAAAAGCCCAAGAGAGTATTTCAGGCATGGAAAGCCAAGACACTCTGGCAAAAAACAAAAAACAAACAAAAAAAACCAACCTAAATGAAAGATCTCTGTGAGATCCCAGCGGAAAGACCGGGCCATCAAAGGAGCTTCTTCTGAGTCTCCCATGCAGGTGCAGGGGCCCAAGCACTTGGGCCATCTTCTACTGCTTTCCCAGGCCATAGCAGAGAGCTGGATTGGAAGTGGAGCAGCTGGGACTCAAACTGGTGCCCATATGGGATGCCAGCACTGCAGGCTGGGGTTTTAACATGCTATGCCACAGCGCTGGCCTGGAACTACTTTTAATCTAGGAATAATCCTATGTATCTAGTGGTTTAAGAAAGCTTTAATAAGTGGCTTTAGCTGTGTGAAGATATAATAATACTAAAAATGTTTTATATCCTTTCTATGACCTACGTTGTACAAAATTTAAAATGGTATTGCAATTTTGCCTTGCTATTTAAATAAAATGCCATTTCATAGTCTTTTTAAAAATGAAACTACAGGGTCAAAAGACAGGCATACTTTGAATTTCCTGAATATTAATAAATTAGCTGCAAAGACACTGTACCATTTTGCATCCCCAAAAACATTGCAAGAGAGGGTTTATCTGTACAAACACTCATAATCACTGGCACACTTTAAGCCTTTGCTAACCTTTTCGAGACAATGGGAAAACTTACTGTTTTCATTTGCATGTCTCTGTGGTTATAAGGGATGTTAAACACCTTGCCATTTTTCTGTTAAGGGCACTTAACTTGGATACTTTACCTCCACTTCTGAGTACAACTGAGGGTCCCAGAAAGCTTTTGCCTAGGCATGTTACATGGGCTGAGATCATGGGTAATCTGAGAATCCAAAATACTCTGAAATTCAAAAGATGCTGAGTTCCACCACAATGCTCAAAAAGTTGCAGATTTTCAGATAAGTGATGCTCAAATCCATAAGACCCAGAAACCTATAGCACTCCTAGTCACAAGCATTTCAGATAAGGGTTATTCAGCAGACACCTGTCAACACTTACTTTATTAGATGTTAAAACTGGGAAAATTAATTCATCAGATCAATCCAGTCAACTCTGCACCCTCTCTAGTCCCCATGTGTACCTCGGCCATCTTCCCTCTCAGCCCAGCCTCTCTTGGCAGGGGATGGGCACTGCATTCACCCCAAAGGTCACCACTCCACTAGGGAGCTCTGGACAGGCAGTCTGTCTCACTAGATTCCAGCACTTCCCTTGCAAATCCTTAAACTCACAAGGCAAACATGTGCAAAACCAGGCTGGCCCATGGCTCTCCAGTGCCAATCAAGAGAGTGACCACAATGTGCTCACAAAGACAGAGAAGCCACACGTGTTGTGACAAATTTCTGTAGACCCTTGGGGCAGGCGAAGGGATTTCTGTCTCCAGAGTTCCTGGGAAAGAGTGGCCGTGTATGGGAAGTGTCTGTAGGGAAGGAGCCACAAAAGAATCCAGTGACCTTTGCAGGCCCTGCCTCATGCTCACGTGGAAACACGGGGAAGGTGTGGGCACAGAAAGAGCCAGGCAGCAGGCTGGGGCTGTCTTGAACATGGTGCCAGCAAAAAGATTTCATATCTGACCTGGCCTCAAGGCTGTTTCCCTGCTCCTGGAGTCTGTGGTCTGTCTGTCCAGTCTCCTCCAGACGATGCTGAAAATTTTGTTCAAAGGGCTGAAGTCTCCATAGAGTTTACATGGGCATTCCAAGAGCAAAATTGCAAAGCTTCCAATTGCTCTTGGTGGAAATGAACTGTTGGGGCCTTGTGGTCCTCTTCTCAAGCCCTCCCTACATCTCCTTGCCCACCTAACTTCAGAGAGCTACAGCAACAGCAAGGCAAGGCAAGCCCTCCCCCACCACCCCAAAGTGTGCTGATGTCCTTGAGATGCAGAAGTGCCAGGGCTATTGCTCCTTGAGTCCTTCTGTTCATGAACTAATATCCAACGTGACAACAGCTGGGCCATTTTTTTCATTTGCATTTAACAGGTGATTGTGCCTTTCTCCAAGAGGGAGGGGAAAAAAAAAAAGAGTTAGATACTTATGAGTTAGGCAAAGTATCAGCTTATAATACTCTACAGGTGCAAATAGATGAGTTTAAAGTAGTGTGAATAGTATCTTTTGATCCTTTCTATCTTCAAATCTTGGGACTACAATCACAAGCTCACTTGGAGATAGTCTCAAGTGAATGGATACAAGGATCCTGTGGTCTGTCCTTACCATCCCCCACCCCATCCCAGACACAGGCATGTCTTCGGATGCACACCGTTTTATATTTATGTGTGTGTGTGTATGTGTGTATCTTTTGCATTTTTTGGAATGGACACTGGGACAAGCATGGGGTAATCACAGCCTAAAAACCTTGAGAAATATTGCAGACAACCTAATTTTCGATTAACTGAGTCCAAGAACAGCAAATTCACACCATTCTTCCTTTCTGCTCCCGGTGCACAACCAGGTATAGATGTGCAAGTGTCTTCAGGGTCACCAAGCACATTATAGTTGATAGGTCCTGCACCTGTGCCTAAGTTAGCTTAACACACGGCAAACTACTGCTGTAGGCACCAGGATGACCCACAGAGGCAGGAGGGGAGAATCACACTGCTAAAGCCAAAAGGGTTGTTTATGGCATTTCTCATTTCCCAACTGAGGATCTGTAACCCAAAAGAGTCAAGTGACATCCTGAATTATATTGCCGATTATAATTATAATTATATTACCGATTTCTCACTCATGATGCTTGATTCGTGTATGTACTTCCCAGGTCTTAAAGCGCTAGCTAAAACACAGATTCTGCCTTCTCCCAAATTCTGATTCCACAGAAAGAGGATGTGGCCCAGGACTTGCATTTTACCAAGCAGCCTAGGGGATTCTGGGGCTGGTGATCCGTTCACTGGAGAACACCACATTACACCATGCTAGGGAAAGACCAGCAAAGAAAACGTAAGGACAGTGTTAAAGGCCATGGGACACTCGCTGGCTCCTTTGATTAACATCAATCAAGAACACTGCATTGGGAGCCAGTGCTGTGATCACAGATGTCACTTTAGATCTAGACCTTCCATAACCTCGTTCAAAGACTAAACCTTCTCTGGAGGACATTGTTTTCAAGCACAAAATAAAAGACCACGCCATTTGGGGTACTGGCCATTCAGGCTAACACTTGTCTCCTGAAATCCACTCATGGACAAGTTCATTAGATACATGTTTGTTGCTGAAACTAAAATGTGTAAAAGCTAATTATTGGCCGGCGCCGCGGCTCAGTAGGCTAATCCTCCGCCTTGCGGCGCCGGCACACTGGGTTCTAGTCCCAGTCGGGGCGCCGGATTCTGTCCCGGTTGCCCCTCTTCCAGGCCAGCTCTCTGCTGTGGCCAGGGAGTGCAGTGGAGGATGGCCCAAGTCCTTGGGCCCTGCACCCCATGGGAGACCAGGATAAGTACCTGGCTCCTGCCATTGGATCGGCACGGTGCGCCGGCCACAGCGCACCGACCGCGGCGGCCATTGGAGGGTGAACCAAGGGCAAAGGAAGACCTTTCTCTCTGTCTCTCTCTCTCAGTGTCCACTCTGCCTGTCAAAAAAAAAAAAAAAAGCTAATTATTACAAGTTTCAAAGTCAACCTCCTCCCCCTTAGATTCAATTCTTCATCAGACCGCTGCAGATAAGCAAAGTTCTGTGTAGACGATTCCTGCACAAGCAGGAGACCAAAATAACCAGCTGATGGTTTTCAACAGAAAAAAAAAAAAAGGCAAAGATGGCTGGTGCTGTGGCACAGCAGGCAAAGCCGTTGTCTACAGTGTCAGCATCCCATATAGGTGCCGGTTCGAGTCCCAGCTGCTCTACTTCCAACCTAGCTCTCTGCTATGGCCTGGGAAGGCAGTGGAAGATGGCCCAAGTCCTTGGGCCTTGCACCTGCATGGGAGGCCCAGAGGCAACTCCGGGCTCCTGGCTTCAGGCCGGCCCAGCTCCGGCTGTTGTCACCATTTGGGGAGAGAACCAGCAGATGGAAGACATCTCTCTCTCTCTTTGCCTCTGCCTCTCTGTAATTCTGCCTTTCAAAGAAATCAATAAATATTTTTAAAAAAAAAGGCAGAGATTCCAAGGCAAAGCTACTAGAACTTGCTGCTGTGAGAAGCAGGACCCAAGAATCCCCAGGGCTGCTGCTTCCTGCAGATCTCCAGCGCCCAGGACTGAGGGTCTTTGTCTCTGGACTCAGGTGTGCCTCAGGGATATGTGTAAGCTGAATGAGCTCCCCTCACAGAGCTGCTGGGTGAGATGGTCTACATAGAAGTCTACACAAGGAAGGGTGTACACCAGGGGGCCCACTGCATCCTGCAGCTACAAGCAGGGTTTGAAAGGCCAACTGAGATCTCATTGCAAAGCTAGCCATCGACTCAGAGATACAAACCTTTCCAATTGTGGAACCCCGAGAACAAAGTGCTTTTCTATAAAAGGGGTCTGTAACAGACACCTAGTATCTTGCCAGTCCAGCAACCCCTGGCTCCATTTTGAGGAACTGTCCTTTCTCTGAGGAACACCCAGTCCCGAACCCCATCCACATGATGACACCATCTTAATAAACTACAACCCTGTCCTTGGCTCTGTTGGCAGGCTCAGGCTGGCCAGGCTGGCAGACTGGCATTCACCACAGAATTTACAAACTGGAACTAAGAAGTGTGGCCAAGACTGAGTGTGCACACTGTTGGCAGCAGGTTCCAAAAGAGAGGAAAAGAGCAAAACAGTGGGGGCAGGGAGACTTCACTGCCCTGGGTTCCCCATCAGCCCTCATTCAAGTTTGTCTCTGAACCCAAAGTTATCAAAAAGTTCATGGAAAAAGCATATTATAAAAACACTATGGGGGCTGGTAAAGCCTGCAGTGCCGGCATCCCATATGGGCAAGTCCCAGCTGCTCCACTTTCGATCCAGCTCTCTGTTGTGGCCTAGGGAAGCAGTAGAGGATGGCCCAAGTCCTTGGGTTCCTGCACCCATGTGGGAGACCCAGAAGAGGCTCCTGGATACGGGCTTCGAATCAGCTCCATTGCAGCCATCTGGGTAGTGAACTAGATGGAAGACCCCCCCCCCCCACCTTTGCCTCTCTGTAGCTCTGCCTTTCAAATAGAGTAAAAAAACAAAAACAAAAAACAAAAACCAAACAAACAAAAACACTATGCATGGATTCCAGACGTTTTGGGACCAGAACAGACTTATCATTCCATTATTCCACTAACTTTGTGAAACACCCTTGTATATATCCAGCCCTGGCAAAAGCTAGTTCAGACTGAGTTTCATTACTAATATAGAATATTTGCTCATGAAAAAAAATAAGAAATAAGCTAAGACAAATAAGGGGAAAAAAGCAAAAAAGGTGTTTTCACTAAAAATAATAATAAGCTGAAACAAATCACATTGCATCAAGGATGCCTTTATATACCAGGTGTTTATAAGCTCTTCAACTCCTAGATATTTCCTGATGATCCTTGTATCTGCCACTGTACTTTCTTATTAACATACACCCAGTAAACATGTTGAATGGGATTGAAAAATATCCTCTGATGTAAAAATATTAATTTTTTTAAAAAGGTAAGGACATTTTTGGTGTGTAGAGCAATAACCATCTGTGTGACCCTCCAAGCTTTCCAAAAGGGAAGACGTTGGGGACTCCGAGTTGTACAGAATTTCGCAGACCAGGGGTTACTAGAGTAGGAAGTGTTGAAACTTGGGAGTGGAAGCCACACTCTCAGAGCAGAACATGATGGTATCAACCACGGGACACGGTTGTCCACGTAGGCTCTCCCCTCTCAGCCAGGACACCAGCTCCCCCTAGGCTCTACCCCAGCATCCTGGCTGTTTCTCCTCCCTTGGAGATTGTGTTTCCTCTCAGCTGCAACCACTCTCCAGCCCCTAGCGCCACAGTCTACAATGCTTAACTTACTCTTCCCCCTGAACCAGCCGTTCTTCCTTATTCCCCCAGGGCTGCAACTTTCCCAAAGATTGATGATCAGCTTCAAAACATTACTTACGAGGGTACTGCAAAAAGTCTGCATAAAATGGAATTAAAAGTTTACTTTGGTGCAGAAAAATTTTGAAATGGGGCAAGCATTTGGCCTAGCTGTTACAAGGCAAGTGCAAATGCCCACATCCACATCAGAGTCCTGGTCCAAGTTCTGGCTCCACTCCCAGTCCTAACTTCCTATTCATGTGCACCCTGGAAGGCAGTAGTGATGGCTCAAGTGGCTGGGTCCCTGAGGCCCGTGTGGGAGACCAGGATTGAGTTCCCAGCTTCATCCGGCCACTGCAGGCATATGGGGAGTGAACTAGTAAACGGAAGCCCTGTCTCTTGAATAAATAAAGATTTTTTTTTTTTTTTTTGACAGGCAGAATGGATAGTGAGAGAGAGAGACAGAGAGAAAGGTCTTCCTTTTTGCCGTTGGTTCACCCTCCAATGGCCGCTACGGTCGGCGCATCTCACTGATCCGAAGCCAGGAGCCAGGTGCTTCTCCTGGTCTCCCATGCGGGTGCACGCCCAAGCACTTGGGCCATCCTCCACTGCCTTCCCGGGCCATAGCAGAGAGCTGGCGTGGAAGAGGGGCAACCGGGATAGAATCCGGCGCCCCAACCGGGACTAGAACCCGGTGTGCCGGCCCCACAAGGCGGAGGATTAGCCTGTTAAGCCACGGCGCCAGCCAAATAAAGATTTTAAGATAAAGTATAAACAACTTAAAAAAATTTTTTTGAAATCCATGTTGTTAAGATAACATTTTCTATGAATTTTGTGAAGACCTCTCATATACATAGATTTCAAAATCTTTTGCACCAAAATATGCTCATCTTTAATTCCATTTTCCACGAAGTTTTTGAAGTATCCTCTTACACTGACTAGGAAAATGTCTGCAATGTTCTCCAAAAGCAAACCAGAACATGGAATATGACCTGTGTGTTGCGGGGAGATGTGTGCCCTGGCAGTAGGGGGCAATGGTCAAACAGCTTTGGAGCCAGACCGACCTAGTAAGATCTATGATCTTGTAAGAGTTAATGAGGCATCTCATTTTTTAAAAATATAAAATGGACTCTGAGTATCAGTCTCATAGGACCTTTAAAAGGATTAAATACAATAATGTATGGAGCTCATTTGCATTTTTCCTACATAAGGAATATCCCAAAATATTAACAGTGAAGCTCTTTAGGTGCTAAGACTGTAAATAATTTTTAATTGTTTTACTTTCCATAAAAAAGCTGAAGTCCCCTTTGATCCCTTTTCCATCACTTTTCCCCCACCCTAATGTTTAGTCATCAATTCTTGCAGCGTCTGCCTCAGAAAAGTGCTTTTTGGGGGCCAGTGCTGTGGAGTAGAAAGTTAAGCCTCCGCCTGTGGCACCCCAAATCCCAGCTGCTCCACTTCCGATCCAGCTCCCTGCTAATACACCTGGGAAAGCAGCGGAAGATGGCCCAAGTGCTTGAACCCCTGCACCCATGTGGGAGATGCACATGAAGCTCCTGGCTCCTGGCTTCAGCCTGGCCCAGCCCTAGCTGTGGTGGTTATTTGGGGAATGAACTAGCAGATGAAAGCTCTCTCTCTCTCTCTCTCCCTCTCTCTCTCTCTCCCCCTCTCCCTCTCCCTCTCTCATCCCCCTTTCCCTCTCCTTCTCTGTAACTCTGACTTTCAAATAAATAATAAGTTGGTCCTCTTTCTGGGCTTGCATGGGACTTTGGTTTTAAAAGGCATTTATACATTCTGCCATGACATCTAATTATGTTCCTTGTCACAAATCTGACCTCCAGCCTTCAAATTAAAGAGAGCAACACAACTATTCTGTAGATAATTCTGGAATGAACTCCCAGTTCTTATCTCACAAGGCCTCCCTGCGGAGAGCTTCAGTTTGGCCTGCCCATTGAGACTCCCAGGATCCCATGTGAGCAAATCGATTTAAAAAGCCAGAAGACCAGAGCACTTTTACAAACCTTGTGACATTTCTTTACAGGGACTTGTCAAGACCTGTACTCACATCTTACCTTTATCTCAGCTAAAGATCAGGCCTCCTAAAGATGGCTGTTTATTTTCCTTGAGCTTCAAATAGGCTCTGGCAGCACTCTGGTCCCAGGCATGATTATAAAGTGTGGCTGTACTTCAGTCACACCAGGAGGGACCTGGAAAAATACTTTAGGGAATGGATGATGACTCCCTGAGTTGTTTATAAAACCAGAGCCTCACAGGAGTGGCCTTGAGGTTTTCCTGCCTCTGGCTCATGTAGGGCATTTCAATAACTAGGGATGGGCCTTCCTCCCTCACCCCCATGTTTATGCTGTGTCTGAGTTCAGACAGTACACACACTGCATGCAGCGTTACTGAATTAAAATGCCATTCGCCAGCAACACCATTCTCCTGTCAACTAATGATTATTAAGAAACAAACATGGCTGGCTTGGAATTTAAGGGCTTCTGTAAGAAGCTTAGAAAATCTTTCCAAAGAGAAATGGAAATCACTTCAATGCCAGCTACAGCATGGGAAGACAACAGCTAATTGCTTATAAAGTCTTAAAGCTGCTTTCTGGACTCCATTTAAGTCTTAGTTTTCAGACCAGACATGCTCCTGAAAGGCATGCATAAATTGAATTTTTCTAAATAAGATTTTTAAATGCAGTAGCAACAAATTTTCGGGCAAATTTATTCTTAGGAGGGAAGCAACTTCCTGTATTAGATTTGCTAACATGTACCTGCCTAAGAGAGGAAGAGAATCTGGACTTGGTGGAAGTGGACAGCTGTTAGACAGGGTGGGTGGAGTGATCAGGATACCAGCAAGAAAGGAAAAAGTATTTCCGTCCCCCTCTGGCTCGGCCTGAGCCTGTGAGGGAAGGCTGGGGGGAGGCTCGCCGTCGCCCAAAACCCTGCCCCGACCCCGCTTTTGGTTCAGCCCTGCATCCTGGTCCCCAGATTCCTACTGCACTTTCCAAGGACTGCGAAAAACCGAGCCCCATTGTTTGGCGCCCTTACACAACCCCAAGAACCCACGTGGACTTCACCGAGACACGCAGGCCAACTAGCTCCCGTTTTTCTCAAGCGGGTTTGGAGAATCAGCTTTACCAGGTCGAGAAGGGTCAGGGGCACTCCGGCGCACGGCGTGTGCGGTCGCTCGCACAGCCATCTGTGGGCCGGGGCCGTCCCCGGGGAATCGGATTTGGACGCGGGCCGGGCTGCTCGAATCTGCTGTCTACACTCGTGGCGGACAAAACACAGTCCTCCTTCGGGCACGAAAACATAACCGCGCACAGCCCCCAGCCTCTCCGCGGGCAGGGACGCCTCTCCCTCACCGGGGAGCTGGGTTGCACGCGGGAGAGGGAGCACAAAGCCGCCGCCGCCGCTCCGCCCCGAGGCCGAGCGCGCACCCCGCACCGCGCCTCCCACCGCCCCGGTTTTCACGCCAGCTGGAACAGGACTCGGGGCGCTGGGTGTGCGGAAGCTGTCCTCGGAGAGTGAGGGTACAAGGAGGGCAAGTAAAAGGCGGGTTAACTTAAGAGACGGCGCGAGGGGCCAAGGGCCAAGGGGCCAGAAAGCGGTGGGCGGCCGGGCGCGGGGACTTCCGGAGCAGAGCGCGGCTGCGGGCGAACTTTGCCGGGACGGCGAGCCCGGCCCGCGGAGCCTCCTTACCATCTCCTTGCGGAGCAGCGCCAGCGCGGCGTCCAGGTTGGGGGGCTTGGTGGGCAGCGCAGGTGCCCGGCCCCCGCCGCCGCCGCCGCCCGCGCCCCCGCGGCTCAGCTCGTCCTGGATGCGCGACTTCTGGGCGTACAGCCGCTCCAGGTGGCGCCAGCCCCCCGACGCGCCGCCGCCCGACGCCGAGTGCAGCAGCCCGCTCAGACTCTTGGGCAGCGGGGGCAGCCCATCCACCCGCAGCCCCCTGCCCGAGCCCGCCGACCCCGGCGCCGCGCCAGCCCCGCTCATCGCGCCACGGCCAGGCCAGCCCGCGGCCGCCCGCACCCAGGACTCCCCCTGGCCGCCCCCTTCCCGGAGGCGCCCCGCCCACTTCCCCTCCCCGCGGCCCCGCCCCCTCCCTGCTCCTCCCACGCACCCTGCATCCCCGCGCGGCTGCCCGGCTCCGGCCGCGCCCCCAGCCCCTTGGGCCCCACCCTCGGCGCCCCGAGTTCCCTCCGGTCCCGGCCGCAGCCCCTCGGCGCCACTCAGCGGCTCTGTCCCCTCCACCTCGGAGGCCCTCCCCTGGTTCCCCAGCTCACGTCCCGCCCGTCTCCGCACTCTTTCACCTGTCGGCGCTCCTAGGGTGGCCGAACCCTGGTCCCGCTCCACTTCCGGCGAGGCAAGACCTGGAGCCAGTCCCCATAGCTGTCAGATCCGACTCGGAGGCCGGCTGGTGCAGGCAGTAGGGGATGGGCAGGACGTAGGGGCAGGAGTCCAGGGTGGGCCGCAGACCTCCTCCTGCCACATCGAACTCGCTGCCAGGCAGGGCTGGGGACCCCGGACGCGGCCAGGTCGCCCCTTCACTCTGAGGCTCCCTGGCCTCCGTGAGTGGCAGAGTCCAGCCGAACCTGCAGAGACCCAGAAGAGCGCCAGGCCCCGCTTTTGGACTTCAGGACACGAACAGGCGTCTTTCAGCCTGTTCTTGAACTCATGTGCAGTGTCCAGAAATTAGAGAAAGAGATTAAACCTGACAGTTACGCCCCAGATTAGAGGCAGAAAAGGCAAACAAGCGAAGGCGACAGCCTGACCGCGGGTGGAGAGCCCGTGCGTGCGGTGACCACCTATCCAGTGGGCTGCTTCAGTGCCCCACCCCCATGACTGGTTTTAACTATAAAGGGATCTGGGTCTTCTAAATCCATTCAATAGACACAAGGCGTTCTGAGCGCTTCAGGCACCAACATGAAAGCTTGCACTCTTGCAGACCCTCTCTCTTTAATCTGCCATCCCGTTGAGCCGCCCCAGAAGCAGTGGCTCTGAAATTGGCTCCATGTCCCTGTGGTGAGGCAAGCACTGTGATCTGAGGTCACCAGGAGGCCTCCCACCCCACCCACTGTCCTAGAAATTTTCCACCTCCACCCTGTGCCTTACCTTCCACGGCTTACCCAGTCACATTTCCAGTTGTCAGGTATTCATTCTTTCACCTGTTTAAGCACTGGTGTCTGCAGGAGTTACCAGTTTGCCTGTGTCAGAGTCAGGGAGAGAAGGGGCGGGAAGCATTTTGCCCTCTGATTCACGCCCTGGCATAAATTCCTTCCATTTCATTTGTCACCTTGCTGCCTTTCCTACAGTGCCTAACAGAAATCCCTCAAATCAGGTGATAGGAGACGCAGTTCTGGGATGACGCAATAAGGAAATCCTTGCGAAGCACTGGGCACTGAAATCATTTTGAAATCTGTGTTTCAGAAGATGTAAGCAGAGAGTTATGGCCATGTGAGTTCCCTGGAGTCAGGACTTAAGAAGGGCATGGGGCCCTAGCATTTGGGGAGTGAGCTAGTGAATGGAAGATCTCTCTCTCTCTCTCTCTCTCGCTCTCTCTATGACTCTGCTTTTTTTTTTTTTTTTGACAGGCAGAGTGAACAGTGAGAGAGAGAGACAGAGAGAAAGGTCTTCCTTTTTCTGTTGGTTTACCCCACAATGGCCTCTGCGGCCAGCGCGCTGTGCCGATCCGAAGCCAGGAGCCAGGTGCTTCCTCCTGGTCTCCCATGCGGGTACAGGGCCCAAGGACTTGGGCCATCCTCCACTGCACTCCCGGGCCACAGCAGAGAGCTGGACTGGAAGAGGAGCAACCAGGACAGAATCTGAAGCCCTGACTGGGACTAGAACCCAGGGTGCTGGTGCCACAGACGGAGGATTAGCCTATTGAGCCACAGTGCTGGCCGACTCTGCTTTTCAATTAAATGAATACATCTCTTAAAAAAAAAAAGAAAGAAAGAAAAGAGAGACAGTTTAGACAATGCCAAGCTCACAAATTAAAAGGTAGTCTTTACAATCTGGTACATTTTCACTGAGGTGAATATATTGAAATGAATGGAACTTTCTACAGAATTTCTGTGACAATGGCAAAGACTTAATTTTTATAAATCTGAAACGATTATGCAATAGACCAACAACTGTTTTGACATCCATGAAGAGTGTTTGCCTGCTTATTCAAATGTAAATAAATGTGAGGTATTTATGTATTTATTTGAAAGGCAGAGTGACATGCAGAGAGAAAGAGATCTTCCATCCACTGATTCACTCCCCAAATGGCTGCAACAACCCATACTGGGCCTGGGGGAAGCCAGGAGCCAGGAACTCCATGCCAGTGTCCCACCCTCATGGGTGGCAGGAACTCAGGTATTTGATGTAATGCACCTGGGAAGGCAGCAGAAGATGGCACAAGTACTTGGGCCCCGACACCCATGTGGGTGCTCCAGGTGGAGCTTCTGGCTTCTGGCTTTGACCTGGCCCATGCCTGACTGTTGCAGCCATTTGGAAAGTGAACCAGTGGATGGAAGGTCTCTCTGTGTCTCCTTCTCTCCGTCAGTCTGCCTTTCAAGGAAATAAAATAAATATGTTTTAAAAATTACAGTCCCCTGGGAAAGGAAGCATTGTAATGAGGGAGAAATCAAACTCTGTGGCAGTCCCAGGAGGGAAAGAGTCACTGCAGGGTTCAGTAATGGCGTAGCAGAAAAGGGGTCACTTAAATTGTGCTAGCAGTGTGACACTTAGAACATGAAGACAGATGGCAGAGGGTGGGAAGAAGCCGGGTTAGTTGGAAGGTGAACTGGAACAGTGGCTTTGACCTAAGATTCCGGGAGGGTTTCAAATTCCATCTAAGAAGTTCGGGTGGTTTTTCTTGGGCAACAGGAAGCTGTTGAACACTTGGAGTTTAGAAAGATCACGGTAGCATGCACATGTTGACTAGTTTGGGGCGCAGACTTTCCAGGCTGATGCATAGGTAAAAGGCTATTGCATCTTTGAACTGAGAATTAAGGCCCAAATTCCCTGGTGGAATGTGAGGGATAGGAGATACAAACAACCAGCACTTGGAACTTCATAAAGCACTTTCTTATAAAGCTTTTAGCATTCAAGCTGCATAACCACTAGGAGGTATTACCCAGAGTTCCATGGGACAGTGAGGAATAAGGAGCACTTAAAGGTAGTTGTTTGCCCGGGTTTGTTCAGATAATAAGGTCCTTGCCACAGGTCGTTGTCTTCTTGCTGGAGAGATGCCAGAGGGGAATCCAGGTAACTATTGGGTTGTGTAAAGACTGAACCAGAAACACTTGAATTAGAAGAGATCACAGGCATGCACTGGATGTAGCATTTAAGAAGCTGCACATCCCATGTCTGAGTGCCAAGTTCTCAGTTCTCATCTCAGCCCCTCCACTTCTGATACAGCTTCACACTATAGTGCACTGGGAGGCAGCAGGTGATGGCTCAAGTACTTGGGTCCTTTCCACCCACATGAGAGATCCCTTGTAGGCATTGGGGGAGTGAACCCTCTCTTTCTCTCCCTCCCCACCCCCCTTTCAAATAAAATGAAAATAGGAAATAAACAAACTTTCATTCATTAGCCTTTTGGTTTGAAAGAAAAAAATGCCACAGGGAGTGCAGAAACCTAGGAAATGTCTGGGGAGGATCTGCCATCCTGGATTTTTCAAGTGCAAGATGAGGACCTGGTGAGGAGGCTTAACCAGACAATAGCCTGCCCTTGGGGAGGACAGAGAAATGACTAGAAGGGTTCTCAGCAGTAATCAAATCTAATGGGTGAGGAGATGGCAGAGTGAGGTAGAGAATTAAACTAGTACATGTCAAAAATCAAGGCAAGAGGATCAGAAATAAATGGGCATGGAAAAAAAATGTAAAGAGCAGAAAACAGTGCTTCTACTAATATCACTCCCTCATTCACTCCCTCCCTTTTCCCTTTGCCTCTCCCCGTCTCCCTTCCTTCCACTTTAACCTGCTTTGGGCCAGGTAATAAACCAGGCTTGAAGATACTCTACATAAATGCATTGCTCTAGACAAATAAATTGCTTCACTATGAATGCCATACTTTAAGGAGCAGTCACTGTTTTTTTTCACTGAGGCACCAGCCTGTCATTACACGGCTGAAATGATTGCGTGGGTCACACTTGGTGAGATCGGCCACTAGTTTCAGGTCTTTCTCATTCTTGGGAAGGATTTTCCTCCATGGTAGCTTCCAAGTTAAACAGCATTTTGATATGCGTTCCTCCCCGTGAAAGTTCATACTTCTGCTCAGGTAATAGGTCCATGGTTAAGCCCTGCTCCCTGAGGGCGCTGGAATGGCCGTTTCCCCTCCCTTGGAAATAGCCAGCACATTCCTCTGATTTGTCCCACTTAGGGGTTGACCATTCCTATGTCTACCATGGGTCTTCTGTCACCACCTGGTTTTGAATTACTCTGCCTCCTGACTCACACCCCTCCAGACACATACAGTTTGTCAGTATTTGTCTTAAGTGCCCATGTGGATGTGAAACATTCCAGACATGCCCCAAAGTTCTCAATAGCACTGGGCTGTTTCCTCCGCTTTCACTGTTTAGCCTACTCCTTTTGAAGCTCAAAATCAAACTAGAATTTGAGGTTGACAAAACACATATCTGAATAATACTGAACTTTAATACAGCTTTAGTTTTAGCCTCTTTCCAAGTAAATTGCGTAACAGAATAACACCCTATGCCCATAATGGCTAAAATCGTTAAAAAATATGGGCCAACATGTTAAGACACAGCTTGCAACACCAGTATCCCATATCGGAGTGCTGGCTCAAGTCCCAGCTGCTCCATTTCCAATCCATCTCCCTACTAATGTGTCTGGGAAGGCATTAAAGATGGCCCAAGTGCTTGAGCCCCTGCCACCTATGTGGGAGACCCGGATGGAGTTTTTGGCTCTGGGCTTCAGCCTGGCGTAGGCCCGGCTGTTGCGGCCATTTGGGGAGTGAATCAGCAGATTGAAGATCTCAGTTTCTCCATGTCACTCTGCTTTTCAAATAAATAAATAAGTTTAAAAGATAAAAAGGATAGTAAATAGATCCCTGTTTAAGCTTAGGACATTCCTGGAAGGATTTGTAAGAAGGTGTTAATAGTGACTGATAATTTCTATAGAGTAGAAAAGGGAATTTTTAGAATTTACTTTGTGCTTTCTTGTACAATTATTTTCACATTGAGCATGTAATAAAAATTAGAAAGTTGTAATATAATTTTATTATTTACTAGATTTAGCTAAATGAATAAGTATATACCTCTTTTCACATGAGCTACAGTTAAACCGAAAATGTATTTTTATAAGAAAAGCAGAGCAGCAGAGAGAGAGAGGTAGAAACAGAGAGACTGTCTATCTGCTGGTTCATTCTCCCAAATGACTACAATAGCCAGTTCTGGGCCAGGTCAAAACCAGCAGGCTGGGCCGGTGCAGCGGCTCAGTAGGCTAATCCTCTGCCTTGCGGCGCCGGCACACAGGGTTCTAGTCCCGGTTGGGGCGCCGGATTCTGTCCCGGTTGCCCCTCTTCCAGTCCAGCTCTCTGCTGTGGCCCGGGAGTGCAGTGGAGGATGGCCCAAGTCCTTGGGCCCTGCACCCGCATGGGAGACCAGGAAGAAGCACCTGGCTCCTGCCATCGGATCAGCATGGTGTGCTGGCTGCAGTGCGCCGGCCGCGGCGGCCATTGGAGGGTGAACCAACGGCAAAGGAAGACCTTTCTCTCTGTCTCTCTCTCACTGTCCACTCTGCCTGTCAAAAACAAACAAACAAACAAACAAACAAACAAAAACCCAGCAGGCTGGGGTCGCAGGGGCCAAAGCACTTGCGCTCTCTGCTGCCTTCCCAGGCACATTAGCAGAAAGCTAGACCAGAAGCAAAGCTTCCTGGACTGGAACCAGCATTCCAGTATGGGATGACAGCATCACAGGTGGAGATTTAACCCACAGCGCATGGCACCAGACCCTTGTACCTGGAGTTTTAACCTAAATGTAATACTTTATCCATATTAAATTTTATCTTAATTCAGTATATCAAACCCTTTCTGGGAAAAGCTTTTTTTTTTTTTTTTAAGATTTATTTATTCATTTGAAAGGCAGTGTTAGAGAGAGAGAGAGAGAGAGAGAGAGAGAGAGAATTTTCCATCTGCTGGTTCATTCCCCAAATATCCATAATG
The DNA here is from genome assembly GCF_033115175.1 of Lepus europaeus. NCBI lineage: Eukaryota > Metazoa > Chordata > Mammalia > Lagomorpha > Leporidae > Lepus > Lepus europaeus. The sequence goes on from NC_084840.1 coordinate 49,948,975, forward strand.
GACAGAACTGGGCCAGGCTGAAGGCAGGAGCCAGGAGCTTCTTCAGGGTTTCCCTTGTGGATGACAGGGGCCCAAGCACTTGGGCCATCTTCTACTGCTTTTCTCAGTCCATCAGCAAGGAGCTGGATCGGAAGTGGAGCAGCTGGAACACAAACCAATGCCCATATGGGATGCTGGCATTGCAGGTGGTCACTTTACCTGCTGTGCCACATTGCTGGCCCCCCGGGAAAACCTTTTTGAGCCTTGACTCTAATTTAACCTTACCCCTGTCTTTCCCTGAATTATCTCAACTGACAAATTCATAATTACACTATTTGTGGGGACCGGCATTGTGGCATGGCAGGTAAAACCACTGCCTGTGATGCCAGCATCCTATATGGGCAATAGTGTGAGTCTCAGCTGCTCCACTTCCTATCTAGCTCCCTGCTAATGTGCCTGGGAAAGCAGCAGAAGATGGCCCAAGTGCTGTTCCACTTGCAATTCAGCTCCCAGCTAATGGCCTGGGAGAAGCCTCAGAAGATGGCCCAAGTGCTTGGGGCCCCTGACACCCACACGGGAGACCTGGAAGAAGCTCTTGGCTCCTGGCTTCAGCCTGGCCCAGCTCTGGCCATTGTGGGAGTCTGAGGAGTAAACCAGCAGATGGAAGAGCTCGCTGTTGCTCTGCAACCCTGACTTTCAAATAAGTAAATCTTAAAAAACAACAACACAACAACAACAACAACAGCAACACTTGTGGTGGTAATAATGGTAGTGCTTAATATCTTTAAGGACTTAATGTGTTCTGTGTACCATGGTTAGCATTTTACTGGTAGTATCTCATTTACTGTTCATAACACTCCTTTGAGGTCAGTATAATTATCCCCATTTGTAGGTGATGAAACCAAAGTTAAGAGAAGCAAATTAACTTGCCCATGTTCACACATGTAGTGTGAGAGAGCTGAGGTTTGAAAGGAAGGAAGGACTCTGACTTGATGCAGGTGTTCTTTTGTTGTTGTTAAGTTGTGATTAAAAAAAGTGCATGACATTGAATCTAGCCTCTTAGCAAATGTTTGTACAGCACAGTATTAACTGCACACACATTGCAGATCGCTTGTTCTTGCCCATGACAACCTCCTAGTCATCAATGAAAATGATAAACAGGATGAGGTCAGGGACAGAGACTTGTGCCAGAGACCCTCCTCCAATGTGACAACACTCTGTTAATTCACATTCTTTGGGTACACTCTGCTGTTTCTCAGCTATGGGATACCAAGGGATAAAATGCTTCAAACAGAGTTGCGGGGCCGGCATTGTGGCATAGTGGGTAAAGCTGCAGCCTGCAGTGCCGGCATCCCATACGGGCGCTGGTTCGAGTCCCAGCTACTCTGCTTCTGATCCAGCTCTCTGCTATGGCCTGGGAAAGCAGTAGAAGATGGCCCAAGTGCTTGGGCCCTGCATGCACGTGGGGGACCCGGGAGAAACTCCTGGCTCCTGGCTGTTGCAGCCATCTGGGGATTGAACCAGCAGATGAAAGACTCTCTCTCTCTCTCTCTCTGCCTTTCAAATAAATCTTTGAAAAAAAAACCACATAAACAGAGCTGCTCAAAATGATAGCTACAAAAAAAAATGATAGCCACTAACAACAAAAGGCTACTGAGCCTTGACATGTGTCTAGTTCAGATTGAGATGTGCTGTACATATAAAAAATACACATTGAATCTAAAGACTTCATTGGATACAACAGATATAAAGAGATTACTTTATCATCTGTTTATAACTGATTGAATGTTTAAACAGTATTTCAGCTATATAAAATATAGTTTTAATTTAATTTGTTTATTTTCTTTAATGTAGCTACTAAAAATTATAGTTACTATGAAGCGTACATCTGTGTCTCACATTCTATTTCTGTTGGACTGTATTGGTCTAAAATAAGTTCTGGACACCAGTGGCTTATAATACAAATATATGTATGCAAAAGCACTTTAAAACATAGAAGGCATTAGTGAATAATGTAAATACCAAAATGGAGTCCTACAAACAAACAAAACAGAGAAAATGAAATGAAAAAGTGCTATAGACTACTCTAGGAGTTCATAAATGGGGACCATGCATAGAGAATGACCTTGGAGACAGAGTTGGACTTCGCTGGGCCTTTAATGAATGAGTTAAAGAGATTAGATAGGGGCCAACCTGAGCTTTGTCGTTTTTTGCTACCAGAGCAACCTCGTGGAAATGGGAAGTGGGTGTGTGAGCTCCCCGTGATGAGTAGAGCTGAGGAACCCTGCAACCAGGTGGGCATCAGGAGCCTGGAAGGCCCTTGACCTTGCTCGTAGGCAATGAGAGAGCAATAGCAAGGTTCTCTTAGTGCCTGGATGATCAAATCTATTTTAGAGGACTAACATGGCTGAGGTACATAATAGATGCAGTGGAGGGGGGAGGGGTGGCCTGACACACCGCAAGAAGGAAAGAACAATTAAGATGCTCATGTTTTGGAAAGCCAAGAGATTCTGGCAAAAAAAAAAAAAAAAAAAAAAAAAACCTAAATGAAAGATCTCCACGAGTGAGATCCCAGTGGAAAGAACAGGTCATCAAAGAAGGAGGTACCTTTCTCTGAAGGGAGGAGAGAACTTCCACTTTGACTATGACCTTGTCTGAATAAGATCAAAGTCAGCGAATTCAAAAGGCTTCCATAGCCTTGGCAACTCATGACTGGAGCCTAGGGAGATTACTGATGCCATAAACAAGAGTGTCAAATTGTTAAGTCAACAACAGGAGTCACTGTGCACTTACTCCTCATGTAGGATCTCGGTCCTTAATGTGCTGTGATTTAATGCTATAACTAGTACTCAAACAGTATTTTTCACTTTGTGTTCTGTATGGGTGCAAACTGTTGAAATCTTTACTTAATATATACTAAACTGATCTTCTGTATATAAGAGAAATGAAAATAAATCTCAATGTGAATGGAAGGGGAGAAGGAGCGAGAAAGGGGAGGGTTGTGGGTGGGAGGGAAGTTATGGGGGGGGGAAGCCATTGTAATCCATAAGCTGTACTTTGGAAATTTATATTCATTAAATAAAAGTTTTTTTAAAAAAAGAAAGAAATGAATAAATCTTAAAAAAGGAATGTATCAGAATATAAATGTGAAGAAAAATGCAACAGTAATTACTTATATAAAGTATGATTTTCAAAAAAAAGATGCTCATGTTTTAGTCTATGCTGGAGTTCAAGCCGACCGCTAGACCAAGGGCCTGGTTGTGAAGAGGGAGAGGAAAGCAGGGACAGGACAGGTGTTTTTTAGAACTTAGAGTACTTGATGGTTGGCTGTGTACAGAGATTTGAGAATTATCCTCAGAGACTATCTATTCATGCTCGCGCTCTCTCTCTCTCTCTCTCTCTCTCTTTCATCCTGAATGAATGAGACTGTCATACAAAATAAAAGTCATCTAGTTTGACAAGGTTCAAGTTAAAACAAGCCATTCAAAAGCCCCTATTCACAATAGCCAGAATTCACAAGAATGCTTGGGTTAGGACACTGTTGGCAAATAACAAATAACAGCTTCATTGAAGCTAAACATTGCAGAGTTTCCTCATGTGGCATTGCTCACTATCTAAGTGAATATCATTGAAGGGGTTAAAATTTGCTGAACAGAAAGTAGAGGAACACTGAAATCTCTCAGCACACATCGGCCAGGAATCTGCACAAAGAGGGAATTGGTCTGTAAATAGAATCAGGAGCACCAGACAGAATTAATTTGGACAAAGTCATTAGTGTTGCATACAGCAGAGTGAAAGTGAATTGTGCTTTATTCAACTCTACAGATTAACCGAACTGAATGCCATGATAAATCCCATGCAGCAAAGAGCAGTGTGGTCCAGAAAAGAGGTTGCTACTGTTTTTATTCTTCTGGTGGAAGGTTTGGTACCAAAGTTTAGTTAAACAGTTTATCTGTGCAGTCACGCTGAGAAAATTTATTGTAATTCAGAAATAACTTTTAAAGTAATGGCCTACCTGTCACCTATCCTAGAGACCTTAAGATCGGCCTTTTTCTTTGTTTGTTTTCACCTAATTAGTTCACTGACTTTTAATTACTGTTTACCAAACATCTACTATGGTATAGTAGATGGTTGTAGTAAGGGCACAAACAAACCAGCCAACAGTTTCTCTCCTGAAGAGGCATAGGAGACAGCATGTAAACTCCTAAGTTAAATATACATACAGTCTTCCTTTGGTCTCAATGGAAGCTTGTTTCCAGGTCACCCTACCCCCAACGCACATGCACACACAGATGGCAAAAGTCACAGATGTTCAAGTTTCTTGTACTTTCAAATGATGCAGTATTTGCATATGACTGATGTACCTCCTCCCATATACTTTAAATCATTTCTGGTTTATTTTTAACACCTAATACAAGGTAAATGATATGTAAATAAGTGTTATATTGTGCTGTTTGTGGAATAATAATTTTTAAAATAGCATGTGTTCAATAAATACAAAAACTTTTTCTGAAATTTTTTTAAGATTTTATTTATTTATCTGAGAGGTAGAGTTACAGATAAAGAGAGGGAGGGACAAACAGAAAGGCCTTCCATCTGCTGGACTCCCCAAATGGCCACAACTTCCTCTGTGCCTCCCATCTGGCTGCAGGGGCCCAAGCACTTGGGCCATGCTCTACTGCCTTCCTAGGCCACAAGCAGAGAGCTGGATTGAAAGAGGAACAGCTGGGACACAAACCGGCACCCGTGTAGAATGCTGGCATTGCAAGTGGAGGCTTAGCCCACCACACCACAGCATCAGCCCATTTTTCTGAATATTTTTGATCTGCCATTTGTTGAATGGGTATAAAGGATCAGTGGGAATTAGTCCTGTGAGTGAAGTGGGGTTCCCCAGAGGCAATGGCAGGGCACTGATTGCCCAGGTGGGGGCATTTCTCCTCCTCTTTATTCACAGGTATATACTTGCTGATTCAATATTTGCAAATTCTCCTACTTGTCAAACCTTATTTGTACCTTTGAGATTAATACTGGTGGAACTTCTGCGGCCACATGTGGACGGACATGTACTGAGTGGCGGCAATGTGGAGCTGCCCATTGCACACATCCCCAGCTGTGACGGAACAAGGCAATGCTTTGGCTTCTTTCAGCTCTCAGACTATCGATAAGTGCCCTCTTTGCAGTCTATTCTGGCATCATGTTTTTCCCATGTGCATGTTTTTAGTTGGTGATGTCACTATTTTTATAATGATCCCCAAGTGTAGTGCTGAAATGCTGCCCAGTGTTCCTAAGGCTACAAAGTTTCTGTGCCCTTTGTAAAAACAAGTGTCTTAGATAAGCTTTGTTCAGCTATGGGTTACAAGCTGTTGGCCATGAATTCAATGTTAATGAATCAACAGTATATGTTGATTAAGGTGCTATAGGCAGAAATACACATAAAACAAAGTTAGCCATGAGGGGCCTTCAAAAAGCAAATTAAATGTGTATTAGGAGAAAAACTGTGCATGGATTTCAAAAAATTTTGCAGCAACATATCTTTTAATTCCACCTTTGTACAAAGACCCCCATTATTGACAAAAATGTGTGACTACAGGCTCACAGGAATCTAATCTAGGGATGACTCCCTAGGCGCAGTAGTTCAGTATTCACTAATTTGGTGTTTGTGGAAATTTCATGGAACATAACTGCTGCAAATAAGTTGAGTGTATTTTAGAAAGATCCACTTTGCAGAGTTGTGATCAATAGATTTTGAGCTTTCTGTAGTGCTCTTACAGCAGTTCATCTGAAAAGAGAAGGGCCTGAACCAAGATACTAGCAGTGAGGACCCATCTGTTCATTCATTTGGTAACTATCTGTGGGACTCCCCTGTTGGCACTATGCTAGATACAGGGAGTAAGGCAGAGCATAAGGCAGGGAAACCCCTTTCCTTGTGAACTTTGCTAATAAGAGGAGTGGAGAGGAGAGGCCAGACTGGCAGATGCTAAGGGTATAGAACTAGGAGTGGCTGAATAGGTGTTGCTCTTCTAAAGTACATAACATTTTATTAAGATTTAAATGTTGAGGCCGGCGCTGTGGCATAGCAGGTAGAGTTGCGGCCTGCAGTACCGGCATCCCATATGGGTGCTGGTTCAAGTCCCGGCTGCTCCACCTCCAATCCAGCTCTCTGCTATGGCCTGGGAAAGCAATGGGAGATGGCCCAAGTCCTTGGGCCCCTGCACCCACATGGGAGACCCGGAAGAATCTCCTGACTCCTTGCTTCAGATCGGCACAGTTCAGGCCATTGCAGCCAATAGGAGAATGAACCAGCAGATTGAAGACCTCTCTCTCTCTGTCTCTCCTTCTCTCTGTGTATAACTCTGACTTTCAAATAAATAAGTAAACCTTTAAAAGAAAGAATTAAATGTTTAATTTTTTAAAAAGTGTTAATTATAGGTAATACACAGAATAAAATAAAGATGGATTAAAATCTTACTGCTCATAGATACCCATTCTTTGCACCATGTCATTTTCGTTGAGCACTTTCTCATACTTTGTCATTTGGTCAACCCAGCCACCAATGAAGCAGATGGATTGTATATTATTAACCACATTTTATGGATGAAATTAAGTGGCCTGCCTAAGGGCACGTTGCTTAATGGCCAGGAAGCCAGATCTGGGATCAGATGCTCTGAGGGCACACGCTTCCGGGCCTAAGGAGCTGCTGTTCCCTGGGAAAGTGTGTGCTGTGAAACAGCATTCACTCAGCTTTTCCAGCGAGGCAATAAAAGGCCAAAGAAACATCTTAACGGTAACTAGCAACCATTCTGGCCTTCAATCATTAAGCAAACCCTCTGAAGAAAGTGAAGAGAATTGCACTCGGAATGAGCCATCTTTCCCTGAGTTGGAGACTGGGTTTCATTTCACTTTCAGGTAGTAGATTTTATTTTATTATTTTTAATGTATTTATCTTATTTATTTGAAAGCTACAAAGACAAAGATCTCCAATCTATCGATTCACTCCTTAAATGCCTGCAACAGCCAGTGCTGGCCAGGCCAAAGCCAGGAGGTCTCTCACACGGGTGACAGGGTCCCAACTACTGGAGCCATCACCTGCTGCCTCCCAGAGTGTGCACTAGCAGAGAGCCAGAAGCGGAAGCAGAGGCAGGACTCAAACCCAGCTGCTCTGATACAGAATTAGGACCTGTCAAGCAGTGTCTTAACTGCTGTGCCCAACAACCACTCCCGGCTGGATTTTAAAAGAGGGGGATACTCTAGTTTATACGCACACATTTATATAAAGTTGACTTCCAATCTGTGAGAGAGCAAGGAAGTCCACATCAGAAATTATACTGCAATAATTAGAGACTGTGACTAAGTAAATAATGGAGGTAGGGATCCAGAAATTTATATGGAAATCTCAAAAGAATAAAGAGTTTTCCCACTAATGTTTTAAGTTGATTCCTTAGGAATTGTATCCTTCTTTAAATTATTCTTTCGGCTCTACCTCATGCTTTCCAGCCTTTGCAATCAGCAGAGGCAGTCCTTGGCAGCCTCACTCCTCCCCTGCTGCCCTCGTCGGTGCCTAGAGCCTGAAACCTTTCCTCACTGTAAGGTTGTCCTAGCCGCACAGCAGGTCAGATCCACAAGGGAGACAAAAAACATTTGTCTTTTGCTTCATCCTCACCCACTTTACCATCCTTGTGTTAGGTAGGAAGTCAGATATGAGCTTATGTGTGTAACAGGCCATATGTCCAGCATATGCATCTGCATCTCAAAGTCATCCCGATAATGTTTCAGGGGCAGCCCCGTATTCACATCCTGCCCTGCCCCCTTCTACCTGATAACCTGCCAGGTGGAGGTCCCCGCCCCTTCTGCCTGACAAATCTTCCACAGTCTCCCGGATGCAGCCCAGTATCTGCATTTCAAACACCCTGCTCGGGATCCCGATTCTCTAGGGGGTCCTGCTCACCCTTTCTCTGAACCCAGGATGGCACCAGCTAGCTTTCCTCCTGTCTGATACCTTCAAGGGAAAACTCAGATAGGAGCTTCTTAATATTTATAGCCATAAAATCCTTTGTTTCAGGAGGAAATGTGTGAAGACAAAGACCTATCTCCTTAAACACCCCCCCCCACACACACACACACACACACCCCGGCCTCAACCAGACGGCCCTCAACCAGACGGCAGGCTCTCAGCCCTCTGCCTCTCTGCTGAGCCGCCCGCCTGGTCTGGCCAGGTGTAATCTCTCTACTCAACCATGTAACCTCGCTCCTTCCCCACCGCCTGAGCGACTGCACTCTCTCTCAGGTCCTGTCTGGAGAGGTGCCCATCCGTTTTCACAGATGTCCCTACCTTAATAAACTTTGCTACTTTTTACTTTCCACTACTCTTTCTCATGCCTGAATTCTTTCTTGCATGAAGACAAGAACCCTCCATTCTCCAGTAACACCTGTTTTATTTTTGAATTAATAAATTCATATGAGCATGGAGAGAGAGAGAGCAAGAAAGAGAGAAAGAGATTCCCATCAACTGACTCCCTAGATGTTCTGGCCAAAGCTGGGAGCCAGAAACACATGGGTAACAGGGGCCCAATTTCTTGAGCCATCTTCACTGCCACCCAGGGTCTGTATTTGCAGGAAGCTGGAGTGAGGAGCCAGAATCCAGTACAGAATCATCCAGTACAGAATGGAAGCATGCAGGTGTCAGCTGTCAGCTGTGGGAGTCTTGACCAGAAGCTAAACCCCTGTCCCCTGCCTTTCTTATTTTTTTTTTCTTTTTCTTTTTTTTTTTTCTTTTTTTTTACAGGTAGAGTGGACAGTGAGAGAGAGAGAAAGAGAGAAAGGTCTTCCTTTGCCGTTGGTTCACCCTCCAATGGCCGTCGTGGCCGGCGCACCACGCTGATCTGAAGCCAGGAGTCAGGTGCTTTTCCTGGTCTCCCATGGGGTGCAGGGCCCAAGCACTTGGGCCATCCTCCACTGCACTCCCTGGCCACAGCAGAGAGCTGGCCTGGAAGAGGGGCAACTGGGACAGAATCCAGCACCCTGACCGGGACTAGAACCCGGTGTGCCGGTGCCACAGGCGGAGGATTAGCCTATTGAACCGCGGGGCTGCGGCCTGCCTTTCTTATTTTAAAAGAAATTTTCTTCCTACACAAAGCACAATAAGCAAAGAAATGAGCAGCAACTTTATGTAGGGCCTGATATTTACATATAAAGAGGGAAGTGGGTGGATCGCCAAGGCTTCCACAATGGGGATGCTCTCTGCTCTGATTCAGTGTCTCCATACCTCACTCTCTGATCTGCTGTAACACTTACCATTCCTAACTGGGATTTCTGCTGAGGTCAATGTGGTTACTAAAAGTGTTTGTCTGTTCTCTTTGCATATATTATCCTCTTATCTCTAACTAGCCAGCAAGCTCTGGGCAGATCTTGCTGATAGAGTTTTCTAGAAAAAGTGAAGGCCAGGAGTCCAGCAGGTTAAGCCTCAGGCTGGGAAGCCTGCGTCCCATATGGACGCCTGGAATTGAGTTCTGCCTCCAGTTTGGATCCAGCTTCCTGCTAACAAGTCTCAGGGCCAGCAGATAATGGCACAGCTGGTAGGTTCCTGCCACCTTCAGGGAGACCTGGATGCAGGTCCTGGCTCCTAGCTTTGGCCTGGCCCAGTTACAACCATTTGGGGAGTGAACCAGCAGATGGAATCTCTCTCTCTCAACCTTTCAAATAAGCAAAATTTTAAAAAGTTAATCAATAAATAAAAAGTGTTTTAAAAATACAGATAGAGTGAATTTGTTACAGAATATTTTCCTGATTCAGTGTTTTTTTTTTTTTTGTCACTATAATACACTAAATCCTTCACAGAGCATTTACTTTTTAAATTTATGTTATTTTTTTCAAGTGACATATAATAATCATAGAGATTTACTTCAACACATGTATACAGTGATCAGTCAGGGTGGTTAGTATTTCTATCACCTTAAACAATTATTATTAATTCAAGTATCCTATGATGCTATACAGAACACTAGAGCTCTTTTTTTTTTTAAGATTTATTCGTCCATTTGAAAGCCAGAGTTACACAGAGAGAAAAAGAGGCAGAGAGAGAGAAGTCTTCCATCTACTAGTTCACTCCCCAATTGGCCACAATGGTTGGAGCTGCACCCATCTGAAGCCAGGAGCCAGGAGCTTTCTTCCCATGTGGGTGCAGGGGCCCAAGGACCTGGGCCATCCTCCACTGCTTTCCTAGGCCACAGCAGAAAGCTGGATTGAAAGTGGAGCAGCTGGGTCTTGAACTGGCGCCCATTTGGGATGCCAGCACCGCAGGTGGTGGCTTTATCCACTATGCCACAGCGCCGGGCCCCAGAACACTAGAACTTAATTTTTCTATCTAACTGTATCTGTTAATAAACCTCTCTGTAGCTGCTCATCCCTTGACCTTTCTCAGTCTCGAAAGAAGTTGCTATTCTCTACACTTCTATGGGATCTACTGTTTTAGCTTCCACAATGAGTAAGAACACACAGTACTTATCTTTCTATGCTTGGCTCATTTCATTTAACATAATGTCTGGGCTTACTGATGTGTTAGAATTGATAGGGTTTCATTCTTTTGTATGGCTGTGTATACATACCACATTTTCTTTATCCATTCATATGTTTGGGAATACCAAGATGATTCCATAGCTTGGCTGCTGTGAACAGTGGTACAATAATCGCAGGACTGCTGATGTATCTTTGGCATACTGATTTCCTTTCCTTTGGACATTTATCCAGTAGTGGGATGGCTGGATAATGTGGTAGTTCTTAGGTTTTTAAGTTTTTGAGGGACTTCCATACTGTTTTCCATAATGGCTATAAGAGTTAATTTCCATTCTTAATAACAGTGTATAAAGAATTCCTCTTTCTCCTTTTCTCCACTAACATTTGTTGTTGTTTGTGTTTGTGTTTTATTTTGTTGAAATGCAGAATGACAGAGAGAGACAGACAAAGAGAAAGATTCCATCCACTGGTTCACTTCCAAAATGCTGGTAGCAGCTGGTGGTAGGCCAGGCCAAAGCCAGAATCAAGGATTTCATCTGAGTCTCCCACGTGGGTGACAGGAACCCAAGTACTTGGACCATCATCTACTGCCTTCCCGGGAGCATTAGTGGGAAGTTGGGTTGGAAGTAGAACAGCCAGAATCCCAACCAGTACTCTGATAGGAATGCAGGCTTCCCAAGCAGTGGCTTAACCCTCTGCACCAAAATGCCTGCCCCATTTGTCTCTTTGATGATAACCATTCCAACTGGGGTAGGTTGCTGTCTCACTGTAGTTCTGATTTTAAATGTCCCTGATGATCAGTGATGCTGAGCATTTTTTCCTAATACTTGTTGATCATTTGTATGTCTTCTTTTGAGAAGAAGCTCCTGGCTCCTGGCTTCGGATCGGTGCAGCTTCAGCCATTGCAGCCAATTGGGGAGTGAACCAGCGGATGGAAGACTTCCCTCTCTCTGCCTCTCCTCTCTCTGTGAAACTCTGACTTTCAAATAAATAAAATAAATCTTTAAAAAAAAGGGCAAATAATTTGAGTAGCTTTCAAATAAATAAATATATCTTGAAAATAAAAGAAAATCTAGGGAATGAAAGAATAATTGTACACTACATCTGATGAAGTTTAATATTCAGAAAATATAAAGGATCTTTACATTTCTACAACAGAAAAAGCAATTCAGGTACCAAATGGGAGAAGAACTTGAATAGGCATTTTCCCAAAAAAGATGTACAAATGGCAGATAAGCACATTAAAAGATGCTGGTATCAATAGTCACTAGAGAAAAGGAAATAAAAAACAAATATGGAATGAACATTTGGAAAGAGGTTAAGATGCTGCTTGCGACTCCCACATCTATGTTGGAGTGCCTGGGTGTGAGTGCTACCTCTACTTCTAGTCTAGCTACCTGCTAACGCACACCCTGGAAGGCAACAGGTGATGGCTCAAGCAATCGAGTCCCTGCTACCCATGTGGGGGATTCTGATTGAGTTCCTGGTTCCAGGCTTCAGCCTAACCCACCCTGGCTGTTGAGGGCATTTGGGGAGTGAATATTTGGGGAGTGAATTGGCAGATGAAAGATCTTTCTCTCTCTCTCTCTCTCTCTCTCTCTCTCTCTCTTCCTTTCAAACTACAATGAAAATTGTTGGGAGCCACTGTGCTAGGTTCCCTGTATAGGCCTTTGTTTAGAGTGACCTAACCTTCAACTGTGTTTCTGTAAGGAGGATTCACTAGAAAATTCCATGTGTACAGTTCACTGATGTGGTTAGCGCCTGGCCATCTGGCTTCAGTGCTCTCTTTCTTGTACCTTGATAAGCATATCTGCTAGCTGTGAGACCTCGCTGTAACTCCCTTTCTCAAATTGATACTGATTCCTGTGAAATTATTCCTTTGAACTATGTTGTGAGATGACACCTGCTTGCCCTCGACTGTTACAATCCTTGCCTTGTATTATATAAGCTGCCTCCTTCTCCAATAAAGTGAGACCTCGATCAGAATACTGTCTTGGTCTCCCTTCTCGTGTCTGGTTTGTCTCTCCATTCAGGTCTGCCCTCCTCGTGTCCTAGTTGATTACCCTGCGGGCCGGGGCAGAAAATAAGTAAGTAAAAAATATATATTATATATATTTAAGCCCACAATGGGATACTGCTTCACACCTATTAGGATGGCTGTTCTACCAGCCAGGGCTGTGGCTCAACAGGTTAAAGCCACGGCCTGCAGCACGGGCATCCCATATGGGTGCTAGTGTGAGTCCTGGCTTCAAAGGGAGAAAAAAAACAACGCTGCAAAGACTTTGGTTAAGAACAATCCAAAGAAACACAATATGCCAGATACGCTAGAGATCCTTCAAGATTTGAACAGTGTGAAACTTCAGGCAATAAAGAGGCCAGAGCAAGGTGTAAAACTCAAGCCAATGGATGCTGCTGACTCTGGTGTCCTCATAGCAGGGGCTCTAAAAAAGAAATTTGCCTGTCGGTATCAAAACCATAGCGGCCGGCGCCGCGGCTCACTAGGCTAATCCTCTGCCTGCGGTGCCAGCACACCAGGTTCTAGTCCCGGTTGGGGCACTGGATTCTGTCCTGGTTACTCCTCTTCCAGTCTAGCTCTCTGCTATGGCCCGGGAGTGCAGTGGAGGATGGCCCAAGTGCTTGGGCCCTGCACCTGCATGGGAGACCAGGAGAAGTACCTGGCTCCTGGCTTCAGATCAGCACAGCACGCCAGCTGCAATGCGCCAGCCGTAGCGGCCACTTGGGGGGTGAACCAATGGAAAAAGGAAGACCTTTCTCTCTCTCTCTCTCTCTCTCTCTCTCTCTCTCTCACTGTCTAACTCTGCCTGTAAAAAGAAAAAAAGAAAGAAAAGAAAAACAAACAAACAAAAAAACACCATAACCAAGGTGAAGTTGAAGGAGTTCCAAGTACAAATCAGAGTCCCCCTCAGAAACAGTGTTGTTTGGGCCACGTATATTGAAGTCTACAGGAAAAATGAAGACTTCAATTGAAAATGTCTCAAACTCCTAACAGACAATATGCTGAGAAAGGCTATCTTGGATTCAGCTGTTGGTTTGTGAGGGCTGTGTTTGGCTAGTAGAATTCAACAGTATTTAGTAAATCCTGACTTTAATATTCAGTAGTTTCCTTTTTTAACCTAATTAGAAGATGAAGCGGGGCCGGCGCTGTGGCCTAGCAGGTAAGGCTACTGCCTGCGGTGCTGTCATCCCATATAGGCACTGGTTCGAGTCCTGGCTGCTCCATTTCTGATCCAGCTCTCTGCTATGGCCTGGGAAAGCAGTAGAAGATGGCCCAAGTCCTTGGGCCCCTGCACCCACGTGGGAGACCCGGAAGAAGCTCCTGGCTCCTGGCTTCGGATGGGCACAGTTCCAGCCGTTGCACCCAAATGGGGAGTGAAACAGCAGATGGAACACCTCTCTCTCTCTCTCTCTCTCTCTGCCTCTAACTCTGATTTTCAAATAAATCAATCAATCTTAAAAAAAAGAAGAAGAAGAAGAAGAAGACAAAGCAATAGCAAAAGCAGTAGAAGTTTGGTTTTGCTTGTATAACATGGTCAGTTCTGGAACTCTCCATAACATTGCAGGTTCTGACCTGCAGCCAGGATGTTCAGGTATCCAGTCTTACAAACTTGTAAGATTTCAGAACATTTAGAAAGGACATTTATGAATGTTACTGTGCATTTTTTAGAAAAGATCTATTTATTTATTTGAAAGAGCTACAGAGAAAGAGAAGGAGAGACAGAGAATCCAAATGCTGGTTCACTCCCCAAGTAGCCACAATGGCTAGGGCTGTGCCAGGTTGAAACAAGGAGCCATGAGCTTCTTCTGGGTCTCTCACGTAGGTGCAAGGGCCCAGGGACTTGAACCATATCGCACTGCTTTCCCAGGCCATTAGCAGGGAGCTGGATCAGAAGTGGATCAGCCTGAACTTGAACCAGCACCCAAATGGGATGCACTTGGGATTGATACCCCAGGGAAGCAGGTTACAGCTGTTTGATTTATGGCTCGGAAGTCCTGTATGAACCCACTGCTGGCTGAAAGCCCCTGTCCACAGGAGCCAGTGAGACTGGAGAATACTCTTAATTGTCTCTAAATTATTGGCCTGGGGAAGTTAGGAAGATCCTGCAATATGTCAGCATGAGGAATTTACCTCACTGAGATGAAACATATTGTGGAAAAGGACTCTGACTAGAAGCCGGCGCCGTGGCTTAACAGCCTAATCCTCCGCCTTGCGGCGCCGGCACACCAGGTTCTAGTCCCAGTTGGGGCACCGGATTCTATCCCGGTTGCCCCTCTTCCAGGCCAGCTCTCTGCTATGGCCCGGAAGTGCAGTGGAGGATGGCCCAAGTGCTTGGGCCCTGCACCCGCATGGGAGACCAGGAGAAGCACCTGGCTCCTGGCTTCGGATCAGCATGATGGGCTGGCCGCAGCGGCCATTGGAGGGTGAACCAACGGCAAAAAGGAAGACCTTTCTCTCTGTCTCTCTCTCTCTCACTATCCACTCTGCCTTTCAAAAAAAAAAAAAGAACTCTCACAAAATTATAACTTCTCTTTGGAAACCTTATACCCTTCTTAAGCTAAAACCATGAGGTTGTTAGGTAGAATTAGATTTAGAGGTCCCTTCGTCTTTATTACAAAAAGTCGTGTGTTGGCTAAGCATACAATCGTGGGGAAGTGTAAGATTCTTGAGGCCATGGCTAAAAGACTTGAGAAAAGTAGGAGCATGCCTGAGTAAATCCCTGGGGGGTACTGGTCTACCTGTGTTGTTAATTTCCCTGGATAGCACAAACAAGTATGAACTATTTTGTTCAAAATGGACACTGAGAAAAGCAGACACATTTCTACAACTGTTAAATCTGCAGCCTCAGGAGGCAACAACATGACTTTTTACTTGGGATTGATACCCCAGGGGAGCAGGTTACAGCTGTTTGATTTATGGCTCGGAAGTCCTGTATGAACCCACTGGATTTCTTAACAGGGAGGGTGGGAGTGTTACATGGATTTGTATCAGCCATGAATGATTAATTTTTTTATCTTTTAGGCTTTTGACTTTTGTTTTTAAGTCCTCTTTTAGCCTCCGGTTTTACAGGACCTTGTGAAGTTTTGGATAGAGATTTAGATAACTCTATCTGAACCTTAATTGCTTTAGCTCCCAAATCCTGCCTGTATCTAAATTGTTTTTGTTTTGTTTTTGCATGACCTTGATATTTTCAATTTGGGCTTTATTTGGAGAGCAGGGTAACAGTAAAGCGATATCCAAACTAGCTATATCATCTCATTGTGAATAAGGGAGTCCTTGGGGATTTCAAGGAGACTTCAGGAAAAACATTTAATCTGGCATTTTATCTGCACAGCAAACTTACTTCTCAAGTTCGTGCTGCAGTGGCACAAGGGGAAAAGAGTAACCCTTCGTTAAAAGCTGAGGGTGACTCGGGTTATTGGCTGGGACACTGGGGTTGTCAGAGAATTCTTAGATACCCACCACCTGACTAGTTTGCTGATTCCAAGGGAGATGTTTGTAACAGTGGTAGAGTTAACAGTCTATTTATAGCACAGAAATTATTTAAAACAATAAAGTCTCAATTAATATTTAGAGAAAGTTCTTCTTATGGAGCCTAGGGGTAAAATAAGAAATTCAGCGGTTAATTCCCTGTTAGAGCAGTTTAATTACTCTCACTTCATTTTTTCCCCTTAATTTTTTTAATTGACATGGGACCTTTTTTTTTTCCTTTCTTTCTTTCTTTTTTTTTTTTTTAAAGTTCTTCCTACTTGTATCTTTGCCAAGAGATTTTTTCCTTTGGGAATTAATGACTGGGGGAACATTCACCTGTTTTGGTCCGTAATTCCAGATATTGTAGAACCTCAAAAGCTGAGTCTGCTCATCCAATGACAGGCAGCAAGCCAGGCACCATCACTGGGGTCATGGGAGGAAGTAGGTGTTTATTTTCAATGTGCAGAGCAAGGAGGGGGGCAGCTGTCACTGGATTCCCAGACTCTAAAAGGGATTAATAACGGAGAATCTTCAAGATTAAAGTTGGGATGGAGAAGCACATGGATCTCCAGTTGGTCTGCACTGGTCAGCATCAGAGCAGACAGCATATTCTCCTGAGATGCTGTGATGGCAAAGTGGCCTCTGGTCTGTCTGAGGGCTGTGGGTACTTTGATTGTGAACTGGAGTTTCTGTGAAGCATCTCGGGAGTCTTCGCATCAGGATGTTAACTGTAGAAGTGATTATTAAATTCTGAGTCTTGCACTTTGGGGTCTTACAGGGCCATGCTGGCTCCTGTACCACTGCCTTCATTTAGTGAGTTAATCTTGAGTAAGGAGTTGGCTTGTAATCAAAGTGGAGAAAGAGGGACTGCAGGCTGAGGGAAGGGCAGGGTGCCTTCAGTAAAGTCACCAGGATGAGGGCTCCTTTTTTTTTTCTTTTTTTTTAAAGATTTATTTTATTTATTTGAAAGAGTTACAGAGAGAGGTAGACAGAGAAAGAGGTCTTCCAACTGCTGGTTCACTCTCCAGATGGCCGCAATGGCTGGATCTGCGCCGATCTGAAGCCAGGAGCCAGGAGCTTCTTCCAGGTCTCCCAAGTGGGTGCAGGGCTCAAGCACTTGGGCCATCTTCTACTGCTTTCCCAGGCCGTAGCAGAGAGCTGGATCGGAAGAGGAGCAGTCGGGACTAGAACTGGCACCCATATGGGATGCTGGCGCTTCAGGCCAGGGCTTTAACCCACTGTGCCACAGCGCCAGCCCCAAGGGTTTCAAGAGGTTGCTCAGCAGATTCTGCAAAGGGACAGAACTAAACGTTTTAGGCTTTGAGGGCTTTAATGTCTCTGTTGCAAGTATTTGACTCTAGCTGTGAAAGCAGCCATAAACAATATATAAATGAATGAAGGTAGTTGTGTCCCAGTGAAACCTGATGAATATTTGCAAAAATAAGTGAAGGACCCGAGTTGGTCCATGTGCCACTGTTTGATCCTCAATTTATTCTGAGCCTTATTTTGTTTTGTAAAGTGCTCATGAGGAGGCAGGTGTTTGGCCCAGTGGTTAAGATGGCCATGTCCCACATTGCAGTACCTGATTTGAGTCTCAGCTCTGGCTCCTGGCTCTGGCTTCCTGCCAATGCTAGACCCTGAGAAGCAGCCATGATGGCTCAAGTAATTGAGTTCCTGATTAAATTCCCAGTTCCAATTTTGGATCCTGTTCAGCCCTGACTGTGGCAGGCATTCAGGGGGTGAACCAGCAAAGGAGAACTCTGTCTCCCTATCTATCTCTCAAATACATAAATAAGTAAAATTTTAAAAAGTAAAATGAAATGTCCTTCAGGAACTAGAAGTCTGGTAATGGGACTCTTTCCCTGGGTTTAGCTTATAAATTAAGTACCGTATTTCCGGAGTGAAGGCATTTACAAAAGCAAGAAGAGAATGTGGTCTTGCACCCTGTTTAACTGAATCAGTTATTCTAACAGGTTCCCCTCGCTTTGATGGAGTCTTCAGGATTTCTGTATATAGACCATATCATCTAAGAACAGGAATAATTTTATTTATTTATTTGAAAGGCAGAGTTACAGAGAGGGAGAGGCAGAGGCAGAGACAGAGAGATAGCTTCCATTCCTGGTTCACTCCCCAAATGGTTGTAATGGCCAGAGCTGCATGGATCTAAAGCCAGGAGCCAGGAGCTTCTTCTAGGTCTCCCACACACAGGTGCAGGGGCCCTAGGACTTCTACTGTTTTCCCAGGCCATAGCAGAGAGCTGGATCAGAAGTGGAGCAGCTGGGACTTGAGCTGGCATCCACATGGGATGCTGGCATTGCAGGCAGCAGCTTTACCTACTACACCACAGCACCAGCCCCAGAAATAATTTTACTTCTTCCCGTCCAATTTTTCTTGCCTAGTTGTTCTTAATGGAACTTCCAGTTCTACCTTGAGTAAGAATGGTAAACGTGGGCATTCTTGCCTTGCTTTGATCTGATCTTAGAGGAAAAAGTTTTACTCATTTTGTTAGTCCAATGCAGTGCTTATACATCTGTGTATTGGGTTCCCTAACTTACCGATTGGGCTGGCTCACCACAAACCCAAAGTATGTGTAGTTCCCAGAACGAAGGATTTGGAGAGGAGATTTCTCAACAAATATGTCACAAATATAAAAGATAGAGGCAACTGGCAGCATTGATAGTGACAGGGCAGACTTCTACCATGGTTTAAGCTTTTTCAAATCTGACCTGATGGCCAAAAAGTTTCCAAACAGGATTTTTAGCCTCAGGTACTCAAAACTAGCATGGAAAAAAACAAAGTAACACTGCAGAAAGGTTTTTTTTTTAAGATTTTATTTATTTATTTGAGAGTTAGAGTTACAGACAGTGAGAGGGAGAGACAGAGAGAAAGGTCTTCCTTCCGTTGGTTCACTCCCCAAATGGCCGCAACAGCCAGAGCTGTGCCGATCCAAAGCCAGGAGCTAGGTGCTTCTTCCTGGTCTCCCAGGTGGGAGCAGGGGCCCAAGGACTTGGGCTATCTTCCACTGCTTTCTCAGGCCACAGCAGAGAGCTGGTTTGGAAGAGGAGCAGCTGGGACTCGAACCGGCATCCATCCATTTGGGCTGCTGGTGCCGCAGGTGGAGGCTTAGCCCATTATGCCACAGTGCTGGCCTCGAGGAAACTTTTTAGAAAGATTTCTTTTTTAGGAACAGCTTTACTGAGTATTTTAGACTGCATATTTGTGCCCCTGCTCCTTCTAAAATTCATGTGTGAAATCTAATCTCAGAGTGGCGATAACAGGAGGTGGAATCTTTGGAGAGAGCTCAGGTCATGAGGGTGGAGCCCTCATGAATGGGACTAGCATCCTTTCAAGAAGAGTCCAGGGAGCTAGCCTGCTGTCTGTACCCTGTGAAAACACAGCAAGAAGTCGGTAGCCTGCACCTAGAAGACAGACCTCACAGAGCTGAACTATGCTGCCACCCTGATCTCAGAGTTTCAGCCTGCAGAAGTGTGAAAAACCAATTTCTGTTGTTTATAAGCCACCCAATCCATGATAGTAATTTGTTTTAGCATCCCAATTGATTAAGACATCGAGGTATAAGTTATACACCATTTTACGTATACAATTTTTTAGTATCAAGTAAATTGAAAGAATTATGGAGTAATCACTACAATGCAATTTTAGAATGTGCCATCATCCTTCATGTCCATTTGCAGTCAATTCATAGTCCTACTCTTAGCCCTAGACAATCACAGATTTATTCTCTGTTTTCATGCATTTACCTATTCTGGACATTTCATGTAATTGGAATCATACAATGTATGGCCTTTTGCGTCTGACTTCTTTAATTTAGCATTTTTTTGGAGATTCATTTCATAAGGCTTTGAGTGGTGACCCAGGATGAAGTTTGATAGGATGCTGGTCTAAAAAGGAGTCTTCTGAACTTCTGTCTTCAGGGTCAGCCAGGAGCATGCGATATCAGGGCCTCACCTGACCACTTCCCTATGAACTTTCTTCTTATATAGACAGGCAACAGATTTGAAAAGCAGAGTCACAAAGCAGTGCTGTCAGTGGGAAAGGCAGCTTTCTACTAGAATTTCCTTTTTTCAGATCTGACCCAATAGTCAAGAGTCCTAAAAAGGGATTTTTACTCAGGAAACAAACTCAACATTTGTGGAACTCAACAAAAAGAAATCTGGGTTGTTATTATTATCTGACTCATAGTAAGTGCTAAATAGATGCTGGCTGTTGCATTAATTTATTTTATAGCTGTTGACTGCCTTTGATACAGAATGCTCTGTGCTAGAATTAGTGCTAAGAAGCATAAAACTAGATCTAGCAAAGTAAGGGAGATAGGTAAACAAACAAATGAATATAATTGGGTGTCTACTATGTAGAAAGAAGCTACTAGGAGAGAAGACCCATGAGACCCAGGCTGGAGGAACCAGAGGTTTCCTGGAAGAAAGGAGAAGGCTTATAGTCAGGTGGTGGGAGCATCTTGTATTATGCCAAGATCCAGTGAGTGCAGAGAGGTGTTGCCTGCTGGGAACTTCATGAAGTCAGCACGGCAGACACAAAGAAGGCTGGGTGAACAGGGACAAGAGAGGACAACAGAGATCTACTGGGGCTGGGTTTGTGTACCTTGCTAGAGAATTTGAGGGGTGACTGAAATATAATCACAGCAATGGGATAATTAGATTTGTGAATATTATATTCCAGGCCCCATACCAAGTACTTTACGTATGTTATCTTATTTAAGTTCCTTAATAAGGTCAAAAGTAGATCCTACTTTACATATGCAGAAACCAAGGCTTGAAGAAACTAGGTACCTTGTCCAAAGTTGCACAGTTGAATGTAGACCTGCCAAAGCTCATGCTCTTTTTTTTTTTTTTTTTTTTTTGACAGGCAGAGTGGATAGTGAGAGAGAGAGACAGAGAGAAAGGTCTTCCTTTTTGCCGTTGGTTCACCCTCCAGTGGCCGCTGCGGCCAGCGCATCTCGCTGATCCGAAGCCAGGAGCCAGGTGCTTCTCCTGGTCTCCCATGGGGTGCAGGGCCCAAGCACTTGGGCCATCCTCCACTGCACTCCCGGGCCATAGCAGAGAGCTGGCCTGGAAGAGGGGCAACCGGGACTAGAACCCAGTGTGCCGGTGCCGCAAGGCGGAGGATTAGCCTGTTAAGCCACAGCGCCGGCCAAAGCTCATGCTCTTAACCCTGATACAGCACCTAGGTTAGCTTTTGGCACTCCAAGGGAGCACTGTTGAGGGCAGAGTCTAGAGCAGGAGTAACACGGATGTATTAGCATATGTTTCAGAAGTCTTAAGGAAGCTGAACCTGTAGGAATTGATAAATTGAATAGAAGGGATGAAAGAAGGGGGAAAAAAAATAACTTCAGGAGCTGGCATTGTAGTATAGCAGGTAAGGCCATTGCCTGCAATGCTGGCATCCCATATGGGCACCAGTTCATGTCCCCGCTGCCTCACTTCCAATCCAGCTCCCTGCTAATGTGCCTGGGAAAAGCAGCAGAAGATGGCCCAAGTCTTTGGGCCCCTGCTACCCACATGGGAGACCCAATTGAAGCTCCTGGTTCCTGGCTTCAGCCTGGTCCAGCCCTGGCTGTTGGAGCCATCTAGAGAGTGAGCCAGTAGATGGAAGATCTGTCTCTCTCTTTCTCTCTCTGCAACTCTTACTTTCAAATAAATAAATAAACTTTCTTTTAAAAAAAACTTCCAGATCTGCACTGGGCAGCTAGAGGGATGATGGTATCATTTGGTCATACCTGGACTATACGCAGAAGAGGACTATAAGCAAATTTTGGAGTAAGTTAATGGTTTCTATTTGGTTCATGTTCAGTTCCAGTTACCTGCAAGACCAGTAAGTGGAAGAATGCCCTCAGAAATCTCCACATGTAAACTCAGAAGAGAGATAGCAGCTGGAGAATTAGATGTAGGAGATAGGAGGCTGGCCATGGGAGGTAGCAGGATGTATGGAAGAGAATAATGACAACATACCAGGGAGCAGGAGCCTTGTCATAAGGCAGAAGTATTTTGAATTGTTGATTTCCTGGACAATGGACCATGGAATTGGTACTACAATAGCACATGCGGTAGTGAGTCAGATTCCTTTTCTTCACTTAGGTTAGGAATTTCTTAGTTCACAGAGTGAGTCAAACAAGACATTCTATGTCATAATGAATAATTATAATGCTACCTTATGTGACCCAATCTTCTTTTTTTTTTTTTTAGATTTATTTATTTATTACTTGAAAAGCAGGTACACACAGAGAGATCTTCCATCTGTAGGTTTACTCCCCAAATGGCAGACAGCCAGGGTTGGGCCAAGCCACAGCTAAGAGTCAGGAACTCCATTAGGATCTCCCACATGGGTGACAGGGAAGCAAAGACTTGGCCATCTTCCACTGCTTTCCCAAGCACATTAGCAGGAAGCTGGGTCCGAAGTGAGGCAACTGGCACCTATATGGGATGCTGGTGTTGCAGGCAGTAGCTCAACCTGCTGCACCACAGTGATGGCCCCATGATCCTACCTTAAAACCTTTGTTTCGGGGCCAGCACCGTGGCTCACTAGGCTAATCCTCTGCCTGCAGCGCCAGCATCCCATATGGGCGCAGGGTTCTAGTCCCGGTTGCTCCTCTTCCAGTCCAGCTCTCTGCTGTGGCCCAGGAGGGCAGTGGAGGATGACCCAAGTGCTTGGCCCCTGCACCCATATGGGAGGCCAGGAGGAAGCACCTGGCTCCTGGCTTCGGATCAGCGCAGCACCTGCTGTAGTGGCCATTTTGGGGGTGAACCAATGGAAGGAAGACCTTTCTCTCTGTCTCTCTCTCTCTCTCACTGTCTATAACTCTACCTGTCAAAAAAAAAAAAAAAAAAAAAAAAAAAAAAAAAAAAAAAAACCAAACTTTGTTTCTAAAGACATATGGACCTAAATAGAGCAGTCTCATGAAGAAGGGGAAAAAACAAAGAAGAGCCTCTGGCATGTGAGAACATGCTGCCAAAAGACAGATGTTTTATTTAGACCCACAAACAGCAACTTCTGAGCCCAGAAACCCACTAAATGGGGCTGGATGCTGTGGCATAGCAGGTTAAGCTGCTGCTTGAGACACCAGCATCCCATGTTGGAGAGCCAGTTCAAGTCTTGGCTGCTCTACTTCCTGCTAGTATGCCTGGGAAGCAGCAGATAATGGCCCTGATGCTTGGGCCCCTCACACCCATGTGGCAGACCCAAATGGAGTTCCTCTCTCCTGGCTTTGGCCTGGCCAGCCTTGGCTGTTTTAGCCATTTGAGTAGTGAACCATGCATGGATTCTCTCTCTCTCTCTCTCTCTCTCTCTCTCTACCTTTCAAATAAATGGACCCACTAAATGCTTTCCTCCACATGTTTCCATGAACAGAAGTCTTAAGTGCTTAGGGAATTTAGTTACCCTTTGTTCATCATTTCTGTGCATTAATTTATGGAGTCTCATGAGGTCATTAAATAAGCATCAGATGGGAAATTATAGCTCATGGTTTCTGTAAACAGAACTCTCCAAATAGAGTAGAAGATGTGGCCAGTTCCCACTGGACAGACAGAGAAGCCTCACCAGGCATAAGCAGAGGTGGCCCGGTGGGTTTCTGTTTCTTTTTTTCTTTCTTTCTTTCTTTTTTTTTTTTTTTTTTTTTTTTTTGACAGGCAGAGTTAGACAGTGAGAGAGAGAGAGAGAGACAGAGAGAAGGGTCTTCCTTTGCCGTTGGTTCACCCCCCAAGTGGCCGCTAAGGCCGGTATGTTGCAGTCGGTGCACTGCGCTGATCCATAGCCAGAAGCCAGGTGCTTCCTCCTGGTCTCCCATGTGGGTGCAAGAGCCCAAGCACTTGGGCCATCCTCCACTACACTCCCGGGCCACAGCAGAGAACTGGGCTGGAAGAGGAGCAACCGGGACAGAATCTGACACCCCGACAGGGACTAGAACCCGGGGTGCCGGCGCTGCAGGCAGAGGATTAGCTTAGTGAGCTGTGGCGCCGGCCAGGTTTCTGATTCAACACTCTAGCGTGGTCTTTTTTTTTTTTTTTTTTAATATTTACTTATTTATTAGAAAGCCAGAGTTAGAGAAGGAGAGAGAGAGAGCGAGAGAGAGAGAGAGAGAGAGGTCTTCTATCCACTGGTTCACTCCCCAGTTGGCCGCAATGGCCAGAGCTCTAGCATGGTCTTTATGTCAGAAGGAGCCAAAGTCAAAAGAATTGTAAACATTTTCCCTGAGTATTATGTGCTACATTTTATCCCCCCAAAATTCCTGTTGAAATCCTAACCTCTAGCACTTGGAGATAGGGTCTTTTAAGAAGTAATTGAGGGAGCCAGCACTGTGGTGTAGGGAGGAAAGCTGCCACTGGGAGTGCTGGCATCCCATATGGGTACCGGTTTGAGTCCAAGCTGCTCCACTTCCAATCCAGCTCTCTGCTATAGCCTGGGAAAGCAGTGGAAGGTGGCCCCAGTCCTTGGGCCCCTGCACTCATGTGGGAGACCCAGAAGAAGCTCCTGGCTCCGGATTGGCCCAGCTCCAGCTGTTGGGGCCATTTGGGCAGTGGACCAGGGAATGGAAGACCTCTCTCTGCCTCTGCCTCTCTGTAACTCTGCTTTACAAATAAATAAATAAATAAATCTTTAAAAAGCTGAATGAAAATGAGCTCATTAAAGGGCCCTAATTCAGTATGACAAGTGTCCTTCTAAGGGGAGTAGATTCAGACCTAGGGAGTTACAAAAGGATGATCATTAAGACAGAGAGAAGGCAGGACCATCTGCAAACCCAAGAGAGAGGAGTCTGGAGAAACCAACCCTTCTGACCCTTTGATCTCCACTTCCAGCTGCCAGAGCTCTGCGCTGATTCTCACCATCTGTGACTGCTGGTTAAGCCACCCCATCTGTGGTGCTTTGTTAGGGAAGCCTTGGCAAGCCAATAACTGAATAACCAGGATCCTGTGTCTGCATGACTACCGACCAAACAATGGCTGGGTATGAGTGGAGAATTCTAGCCTGCAATGTTGAGTGGAGAATTCTAGCCTGCAATGTTTTCATGGTGTGAGCTGTAAAAGTGGATCCCACTCTAGAAATGGCTACCTTCCATCCTTGTGTGATTACAATAAAGGCAATGCTTCAGTCCAGGATAGAGACAAAGTTGCTTTCAAGGGAAGAAAGGAAGCAGTCACTTGACACTCCATCTGTCAAAGATGGCAAAGAAAAGCCCATGTGTTTGCAGTACACCTTGCCTTCTGCCTGGATCTTTTTTTGGGTTTTTTTGGTCTAAACTTGATAACCTGGCACCCCCAATCTCAGTGTGCCATTGGCAAGCAGTTGCTGACAGGGAAAGGTGGGTAGATCTCCAAGGCAGGTGAGTAGGAGTAGGGAGGCAGGAAGGTGAATAAGGACCCAAGATACTCACTACCAGCCCTGTCCACAGGCCTCTCCAAAGCAAAACCTTCTCTCAGCAGTGTTTGCTGAAAGAGAACTCTCTTCTGCCGTAGTGAATTAAGGGCCTTTCAGAAGTAAGCAGGAAGAAATTTAGTTAATTTTCTTTCTCGTTTAAACTTGTTTCCTATGGAATATTCAGCGAATTGGTTTTATAAAACATGCATACACTTCTGGCTCTCTGGGTTTGTCATTTTGGACTGTGTCCTTATTCTCATTTTCTTGCTCTTGTCCTTTCTAACTTCCTTCCTTTCTCCCTCCCTTCCTTCTTCTTTCTTTTAAGCATTTATTTATTTATTTAACAGACAAGAGTTACAGAGAGAGAGAGAGAGAGAGAGAGATCTTCCATCAGCTGGTTCACTCCCCAGATGGCTGCAACGACTGGACCTGGACCGATCCCAAGTCAGGAGCCAAGAGCTTCTTCAGGGTTTCCCATGTGGGTGCAGGGGCCCAAGCACTTGGGCCGTTCTCTACTGCCTTCCCAGGCCATAGCAGAGAGCTGGATAGGAAGTGGAGCAGCCGGGTCTCCAAAGGCTTCCATATGGGATGCCAGCACTGTAGGCAACAGCTTTTTCTGCTACCCCACAGCACACAGCCCCGCTTTCTTCTTTCTGATGGGCAATAGCCAGCTAGTAAGTTTAGCTCTGCTGAGCTAGAAGTCACAAGCCCGCATGAAATCTTATCCTCCTACATGTCAATCAAAACACCCCCTTTCCTAGGATGCATCTGCTTCATCCAGGACCTAAGGGGTGGATGCCAGGAAAATATGGACATTGAGCTCCATGTACAGGTGCCATATAATCCCCAGGTGGCGTCACACCTGGAGAAGACACTGCCCCATCTCATATAAAAATTGTTACTACTTTTTGTATTTTATACATGTCTGCACTTAGAATGCTTGTCTAAGTGCAAGGCAAGAGTTTGGAGTGAAAATTAGTCCACCCGTTCTCATGTCACTTTCCCCCTCTCTCCTGCTTCCTGCTCTCTCCCTCCCTTCTTTCTTCCCTCATCTTAGGTAGCAAGGTACACATTAGCTTAGGTGTGTGTAGAACCAAAGTGAGAGTTTCTGTGTATTTGAATGAGGGAGGAAATGGAGAAGCACCCTGGAAGCAGACCAGAACTTCCTTGGCAAAATTCCTGTTAGGTGGGTCCAGCCCTCCCCTGGGGTCAGCTTCCCCAGGGCTATTAGGTTCAACTGTGTTGATAAAGTCCTGGGAGGAATTTTAGGAATCTCAGGGCCAGAAAGCCCTCTACCCACTAAAATCCCAGACAGGGAAGGGGGAGGAGAAACGGACCACACGCATATCTATAGAAACTCCGGTCTGAAGGCAGACTGGGCTCAAAGCTCTTCCTGAAATGCCTGTCTGTGATGTCAGGTGTATTCTCTTCAATTAAACTTTATCTCCTCACTCACTGCTACTATTCCGTCCCAGGTCTGAAATTTGTTTCTTTGCACCAAGACAAGAACCTCTGGAACAGCATCTCCATTCACTTTCACACTCCCTCTTGCTCTCCTTCCTTCCTTTCTTGTCAAACAGGGGCTATATTTAACATCCCCATTCAAAAAATGCAAGATAATCCACCCTGCTAAGCATCCAGCTGCATTAGCTGTTAACCCCAATCTTGCCATAGATTGTATCCAGAAGCGGGTCCCCTGAAGCAGGGTGGGAGCAAGGCGAGGCCCACCACAGCCACAGAAATCCCTCATCCATGAACTAGGGAAGAGCAGGGGACTCCATAGAGGAAGCTGCCGAGGAATACCTTAAAAATTGTTTCATGTGTTTTAATTTTAGTTTATTTAAATATTTATTTGTTTGAAAGGCAAGGTGATACAGAGAGGGAGAGAGAAAGAGAAAGATATCTTCCATCTGCTAGTTCACTCCCCAGTTGTCTGAAATGGCCTGGGCTGATCCAGGCCAAAGCCTCTGGGTCTCCAAGTGAAGTAGGCAGGCATACAGGTTAAAATTGATAAGGTTGTCAGCTGGAAGACCACACCTTCACCACGCCCCTGTGTGACCTCATGCCCCTACTTGGCCACACCTGAGTGCCCACTGGCCAATCAGGGTAATTAGCCACTCCCCTTTGAGAGTGGATTAAAAGCCTGGGACCGATGTGTCTGCCCTGTCCTCCTTCCTCTTCGCCCTGGCCTCTTGCTAGGAGGGGGCTGGCTGTAGCCCTGCGCCTTCATGGCGCGTGGTCTTCGGGCCACCCGCCCTAGGCTTCCTGGCTTAGATGCTCCTCCATGTGGCTGGTTCCTGGTGCTCTGTATGAACCCAGATTTACCCCTCTCTCTCTTAGATAAAGCCCTCACTCTCCTACGCATCTTTCACACTAAATAAAAGCTTAAAATGTACCATGCTGCCTTGTTCATTTATGCCGGTATTTAGAATTCTCTAAGTATTAGGCAAGAACTCACTTGGGCTTATTAATACTGGGGATTCATTAATAAGCATATGGTGATATCGAATGGCACCCCAAATTCCGATAACATATGTGGTACCCTAGATGGGACTTTAGGGGAACTTTAAGGGGCCACAGTCTGATACATTTTTAAGGGGTCAAATTCTGATATCACAAGGACGTGGGCCATCGTGCACTGCTTTCTCCGGCACTTTACCAGGGAGCCGGATCAGAAGCAGAGCAGCTGGGACTAGAACGGAGTAAGGCAGAAGCTACCTTAGGGCCAGGAGCTGGAAGCCACAGCTCCCCTGCCCTATGTAATTCTATCCACCTAGCTGTCAGATTGTTACAGGTAAACTGAAGGAGGAGAAAAGATCACCTTGGTCCTTTGTCTCATGTGGAAGAATTTCCAAGTGGACAATGTTAGGAAAGTGGCTCAGTTTTATCTATGGCGCGATCTACACCCTGATTTACATCCTATGCCCCAGCTGGCCGCCATTGCTGGAAGCCAGGTGGCCACATGGCCCTACCGAAGTTGTCAAGCTCCACCCCCATCCTAAGGGGATTCGCTATTCCTGCTTCCCTGCCCGCCCTCGGGCAAAGTTTTGAAAGGACCTGTTCCTGAACACGTGCTCTCCTGGCTCTTCTCCCCTGTTCTCTTGGCTCCTCTTTTCTGCTCTCCTCTCCCTCTCTCGTCTCTCTTCTCTCTCTTCTCTCCTCACTAGCTCCTCCCCTCTCTGTTTCTCTCTGATACTCTCTTTCTCTCTCTTATCCTTCTTCGTCCCTCCCTCCAGTCTGCTGGGTTTTCCCCAATCAACCCTTTCCCTTACTCCGGTGTTTGGTGTGCTTTGTGACGGCCTAACAGACAAGGAAGAGAGGAAAGCAAGATTTATTTAAGTCAGAAACCTCCAGCCAGAATACCTGGAGGGGCTCCAAGAGAGACAAAACCCGAAGGGGTTGGTGGTATTGGATTTTTTTCTTTTCTTTTTTAAGATTTATTGTATGCGAAAGGCAGAGTTACAGACAGGTAGAAGCAGAGAGAGAGAAATCTTCCATCCCTTTCATCCACTGGTTCACTCCCCATATGGTTGCAATGGCCAGAGCTGGGCCAGTCTTAAGCCAGGAGCTTCTTCCAGGTTTCCTATGTGGGTACAGGGGCCCAAGCACTTGGATCTTCTTCCACTGCTTTCCCAGGCACATTAGCAGGGATTTGGATCAGAAGTGGAGCAGCCGTGACTGGTAGCTTTGGGATCTGCAAGGAGGGAAAGCCTATACTTCCGGGGAAGAAAAGTCCTTGTCAAGGTCCCCGCGGGTGCCTAAAGGTCAACCAATGAGCATCAGACCTGCCTCAACCTTTAACCCCCACACCCTGTATCTATAAAAGGAGCTCTCCCAACCTCTGATGCGCAACTTCCCTGCCCCCCCCCCCCACTCTGTTGCTGTGTTGGGACTGGGGAACCTCTCCCGGTAGTGGAATCCCAATAAAAGCCTGTGAATTAATTGATTCGTCTGCCTGGGAAGATTTGTTACGCACCGGACACCTTGTAGATGGTGCCAAAACCCGGGAGCTGAGGTTGTGTGCCTCCCCTTTCTGGGTTCGAGGCCCCCTCACTCCTTGAACCTGTCTGGTGCCCCAGGCTGACTACGGACCACGCTCCACCAACTGTAAGTAACTCCTCCCTTGCTCTCCCTCCCTCCTCTGGGTTGGCCCAGTCTCTTCGATCTCCGGCTAGCTCTCTGTCCGGACAGAGACCTCCAAATCATGCGCACGTGGGCTCTGTTCTCCACTGTTTAGCCTCCCAGCGGCTGTGGAGATGTCCCGCCACTGGCTTGGCCCCATAGAGGACTGATCTCTAATCCATCTACTGAAGTCCAGGACAGGGGACGCCTTGACCGAATTTCAGTAGATCCGGGCTACCGGGAAGTCCATGGGATCTGGCCAATCTTGAGGGTGGGACTCAAAATGCCCTCTGGCCTGCCTCCTAAAGAACTTGAAGCAACTGGGACTGGCCCAGGACCTACGGCATAAACACCTAATCTTCTACTCCAGCCAGGCATGGCCTAATTACCTTGAGAATTTCTGCCTCAGGGAGAGAAAATGGTCAGAGGTCCCCTATGTCCAGGCTTCCTGAAACCTCCGCTCCCGTCCTACTCCCTTCTCCCCTACTTTCCTCTCTGCCTGCTCCACGGCCCAGGTCTTGCTGGCCAAGATCGGGCCCCCACCTCCTAAGGGCGCCTCTTCTGTGTTACTGCCAAACTCTTTACTCCCCACCTTTTCGGACCCTCCTGAGTTCCTGGGGACCCCACAGCTAGCCAGGAACCTCCTGCCCGCCCCCATATGTGCATTCTTCCGCCCCCACTGCCATATCCTGCCCCTCCCCACCGCCATTGCTGGAAGCCAGGTAGCCATGTGGCCCAACCACCAGTGTCAAGCTCCACCTCCATCCTAATGGGATGCTCCTGCTTCCCTGGCCGCCCTCTGGCAAAGTTTTAAAAGGACCTGTTCCTGAACCGTGGCTCTCTAGCTTCCTCCTCTGGTCTCCTTTCTCTTCTCTCTTCTCTCCTGCTCACTCTCTCCTCTCATCTCTCTCTCTCTCTTCCCTCCTCACTAGCTCCTCTCTCTTGTCTCTTAGACTCTCCTCTCTCTTTTTTTCCCTTCTTTACCCCACCCCTCCGGTCTGCTGGTTTTAGGTCAAGTGCCTAAGCCCCATGTGGCCAAGTGAATATGACATCATGGGCCTAAGGTGTTCTCGGGAAAAAGGCAACTGTAACTGTAAAAAGACACTGAGTTTGAAGGAATTTCTCTTTGAATCTAGGAAGATCACTACTTTGAAAATATCGCTTTGTAACTTGCTGAACTTATTTTGCAATTTATTTTAACAGGTTTCCGGGCAATCAGAACTCAGTGAAACAACAATGGGTAATTAGTACTTGTTTTAGATGAATGCAATTTTAATTGAATTCAGGTAGCGATATTTAATATCAGCATCTTAAGTCATTTAGGTGTAACTGCTAATTTAAATTGGGTAAAGGCAAGTGAAATATACATCTAAATGTAAACTTTTGTATACTCAGCATGTTCTATAAAAAACTATTTGGGTTAGTTTATAAACTGTCTATAAAAATAGTTCAATATTGCTTAGAGTAACTTAGGCTGAAATTTGATACATTACTTTATTTAAAAATACCTTAATTTTGAGATTTTAACAGGTTATTTCAAAACATAAATCAAGGGAAATTGGCAGATGGAAAACATCACAAGTATAGAAATGTGCATTTGGTAAGGAAGGTTAAAAGGAAAGAGTTGTTTTGAATAAAGAAAGGACAAGGTTTGTAAGATTGACTTCATCCTGATGGCTAGTTTACTCTAGACTGCAATGGAAATGATGGGATGTTTCAAGTAAGTTGAAGAGGGTGTGTGGAAGTCACAGAAGGTTATGGAAGAATTCTTGGATCTTAATGAGAAAGCCACAGAGGCCTAAAGAGTTAAATGTTCTGTAAAATCCTACAGATGCTTTCAAAAATGCTATGTGAAGTAAGCAAGCGCCTCTTGTTGAGTTTATAATGAGTTTAGAATTTTAAACGTGGCAACTGAAAGTCTTTTGTCATCCACAGTTTTATATGTCAGATTTGCTGCTCATAAAACTAATGCATTGTTGGTTCTGTGCTTAGCTGTCCTCCTATAGGTTCTGATGGACTTTTTCCAACCACTTCTATTGTATTCAGTACTTTGGGACGGCGCTGTAAACAGATGAAGCCAATAATGTATTATAGGTTCCAACTGAGAGAAAGTATGGTTAACTGAGGTTACTAAGAGCAGAAAGTAATTCGAATCAATTGGTAAATTAAAAAACAGTTAAAGAGTTTAAAAAATTAGTATTGAAACTGCTATATTTGTTATCTAATGATTGAAACTGCTTTCTAAGTTTTCATTTGATATTGCTATTGTCAGTAAGTGATCTGGGACTGGCACCCCCATTTCTCTATTCTAAGTCCAACTTGTTCTCTCATTTCTCTATTCTCTTCAAGGTAGGAAACTAATTCTATTCTGAAGGAGTCTCCAAGGTGCACAGTTTGATTTTTAGATTAGAAATGGGACTTGAGCACCCCCTTGACTTGCATCCTCTGGTCTGCTTTAACAAAAATCAGGAGGAAAAGAAAGCTGGGCATCAGAAATGGAAAGATAGGTGGCAGCCTATTAATGGCTGTTCTGTACAGTGATCTGCCCTCAAGGAGACCCAACAGGCCAGTCCACTGCAGTGACTTTCAGTGTGGTAAGCCTGGGCTTCAGCAGAAGTCAGCTTATGAAGAGCCCTGGCAGCTCTGCGAGCCAAGAGTTGGATCACTGGAAATGGACCTGCCCTGGAGTTGAAGGACTTCAGGTCAGAGCCACAGATCTTATTGGCTCTAAGCTGAAAAGCCCTTCACTCAGCCCAGCTTCCAAGATGACCACCGCTGCTGAGAGGTGACAGCCAAGTAGGGTCAGCAACACTGCAGGCAGAACTGTAAATTTCCTGTTAGAGATGCTACCTGCCTTTACCTGGCCGGCTCTCCTCCCAGGCCAGGTAGGTAATGGAAGTCAACAGGGTGCCTTCCCCAAGGAGGTTCACACCTCCCTTAGGATGTACCCTATGAAGAGATAGGTCTGGGCCTCTTAACTTACAAAGCCTAGAGCCTACCAGATTATTATCATTCCCGTTGTGTCAGGTTCTATTTGTCTCTCAATTGGATCTTATTCGTGGCTTAGACAGCACCTTTCTTGGGTCCTCTAGTAATGACTCTGTCCTTTGTTCTACACCCTGTCTAACCCACTTGGGTCTCATTCCTTTATAATAATAACCTCTACTCTAACATCAATGGCTCTGCCCCCAACCTGTGTGTACTGATGGTCCTCTCCCCCACTTAATTTGTATGATTATTCAGAATTTCTTTACAGACAAACCCCACTACCTGCAAAAGTTGAGTGGCCTTTCCCGGTCTTGGCTGGGATCAGATTTAAGCCACATCCATCAAACAATCCTCACAAGGGTCCAGGGACCCCCCATTTCCTCTCCTCTATGAAATCCTTTCATTACCTGGTTAATGCCACTCTTAGGATCATCGGTTGCTATTCTCACCCTGACTTGTATACTACAGTGTCTGTTTAAGTGTTTACAGCAGGTGATAATGGAATGAACCAAGACCTTCAGCAACCAGGCAGTCAATCAGATGCTTCTCCATCCATACGTGCCTGTCCCTGCGGAGCCCCAAGATACCCCCAGCGGGCCCCTGTAGATGACGTCCCCAGTCAGCAGGAAGTAACCAGAGATTCATTGTCGCCCCCTTTCCTAACATCAAAAGGTCGGGATGGTAGCTTTGGGATCTGCAAGGAGGGAAGGCCTATACTTCTGGGGAAGAAAAGTCCTTGTCAAGGTACCCGTGGGTGCCTAAAGGTCAACCAGTGAGGATCAGACCTGCCTCAACCTTTAACCCCACACCCTGTATCTATAAAAGGAGCTCTCCCAACCTTTGATGCACAACTTCCCTGGCCCCTGCTCTGTTGCTGTGTTGGGACCGGGGAACCTCTCCAGGGAGCAGAATCCCAATAAAAGCCTGTGAATTAATTGATTCGTCTGCCTGGGAAGATTTGTTACGCGCCGGACACCTGGCAGTGACTTGGACTGGCACCCATATGAGATGTTGATGCTGCAGGTGGTGGCTTACCCAAGCACAATTTAAAAAGAAAGAAAAAAAAAAAACCTGACAATCAGTTAACAATCAGTTACAAGGCCAGGACAAACCCATCTAAAGGCCTGATTTGTAATCTTATTTGCCCTGTCTGGCTTGCTCCTGAAGAGCCATTCGGGAAGAGGTGGCATAGGTAACTTGTTTTCACAATAAACTGGGAACTCAGAAGGGTGGAACCCATTCCCTTGCTATTCTGGAAGCTCTCGAGGAGTAGGGCAAGCACTTTTGTTTTGCTAAAAGCAACTTTTGGAAAGAAGTATGCAGTGGGATATGGCACCTTGCTGAAGGTAACTTTTGGAGGAAGCAAGCATTTTGCACCCTCACTTTCCACTGGGACGACTCACAAAATAACCCCTATCCTATCTCCCTTCACCTGGGACTTGGGGAGATACCACATGTGCTCCCTATAAGTCCCTGTACTTAGAATGTTTATCTAGGTAGAAGGCAAGGACCTAGAATAGGAACCCAGATCCCAGCTCTCCCACAGAAATGGTGGTTGATGGCGGCTCGGCTCACTGTGCCACCATGCCAGCTCCCACAATTAAGTTTAATACGTATGCTAATGACACATAGTAATTGTACATGTTTCTGAGGTACAGGAAATACTTGCCAAGTACCTCTTTTCTTCTGCTCTGACCATTTTGTCCAACTAACATCCTGGGCCATGTTCAGTTCTAACCTAAGCATTATAACTGTCCTAATTGACTTCTGAGGCGGAATCCTTCTGTTTGGGCCCAGGTCAGCCTTTCCCAGTCTTCCCTGAGCAGGGTCTCTGTTCCTATGATAATCTGTCCCGTAACTAACTAGGCAAAGGGCCAGTGGTGGAGAAAATGCCCCCCAGGGATTGCCCCACCCCAAGCTCCCTGAGGAGTGAAGCTGTTATCAAAGAGAATCCCACAGGAGGTGGAGGGGGGTAGGGTGGGAGGAAAGGGCGTGGACCAGTTATTGTGCCGAAGAACAAAGAAAACAGCTGGAGGTGTGGTCACTCCTCCCCTAGGAACAGATGTTTCCCAGAGAAGCTGGGGCTGCACTGGTGTGAACCGCAAGCCCTGACAATCAGACCCATCTGGGTAGAGTCCTTGTTCAGCCACTTGCTGTCAGTGGGGTGGAAGCCAGGGCACTGTTGTCAACGTGGAACGAGCCACAGAGCTGCCAGCTCTCCAGAGCAGACTTTCCTGGGGACAAGCAGGGGATTGCAGTGTGGCATCAGGGTCCTCTGCTGGACCACCCGCACATCCAAGGGGTTGAGACTCAGAGTGAAACTGTTTTGCTTATCAATATTTCCAAAATTAATAAACTGTGTGGGTTCTCGCCGTGTATTCAGAAAAAAATTCTGAATACTGGCTCAACTACACCAGGTAGCATGGTAAGTTTTTTAAGCTTTTTATTTAGTGAGAGAAATGCATTAGAGAGTGAGGGCTTAATCTAAGGGACAAAGAAAAGCCTAGAGACTAAGTTGGGATCCATACTGAGCAGAGAGCAGGCCAGGAGCCAGGCACAATGAGCATCTGGTTATGAGCAGCCACAAGCAGCTTAGCAGTGTTACCAGAGAAACAAGGGTTCTGGTCTTCACGCAAGAAAGAATTCAGGCGTGAGACAGAGAGCCGTGGAAAGCAAAATAGCAAGGTTTATTAGGGCAGGGACATCCAGAAGAACGGATGGGCACCTCTCCAGACAGAACCTGAGAGAGAGTGCCCAGTCGCTCAGACTGGGGGAGAGCGAGGTTACATGGTTGAGTGGGGAGAGTACACCTGGGCAGGCCAGGCGGGCGGCTCAGCAGAGAGCAGAGGGCAGGGTGCGCAGTCTGGTTGAGGCCAGAGCGGGGTGGGGGGTGGGGGGTGGGTGGGTGGGGGGTGGTGTTGGGTTTAAGGGGATGGGCCTTGCCTTCCCACCTCTTCTCCTGGAACAAAGGACTTTTTGGATGTAAATACGATAAATTCCTTTCTGAGTTTTCTCCCTGAAGTTATCAGACAGGGGGAAGCCTGGC
This sequence comes from Lepus europaeus, assembly GCF_033115175.1. Taxonomy (NCBI): domain Eukaryota; kingdom Metazoa; phylum Chordata; class Mammalia; order Lagomorpha; family Leporidae; genus Lepus; species Lepus europaeus. The sequence goes on from NC_084840.1 coordinate 49,984,494, forward strand.
TGGCAAAGCCCGGGTTAGAAGAAGGCTGGGCAGGACGTTTGAAGTGCAGATACGGGGCTGCACCTGGAAGGTTATGGGATGACTTTGAGATGCTGGACCTAGATGTCAGTTCCTTAGGCCTTTGTCACACACACATAAGCTCATTTCTGACTTCCTACCTAACAGCAGGAGCAGCGAAGCAGAGACGGAGATGCGCACAGAGATGCATGCAGGGCAACAAAGGGGTCCAGGGCAGCGAGGGAGAATAAGGGGCAGGCCCACCATGCTCCAGGCCTTTTATCTACTTCCAAAGGGGCGTGGTTAATTGGTCTGATTGGCAGGTGAGCATACAGGTGTGGTCAGGTAGGGACAGGAGATCACACAGGGGCGTGGTGAAGGTGTGACCTTCCAGCTCACAAATCTAATCAATTTTATCCTATTTGCCTGCCTACATCAAGAGAAAGCTTTGAAAGACACAAAAGAAGCCCACGTGAATTGGGTTTTTAAAATCTTAATCTATTTTGTTTCATCATAGCTGGCTCACTCTTCCAGTGTGGGTGAGACAGGATAAAAACTGGACTCACACACTCAAGCCTGACCTCCTTCCCTGTTACGTATCCCTCTCCTGACCTGACTTGTATTCAACTCCAGCTCTAGCTCCAAAACAGTCAGGAGCAAGGAGCACCCAGACCGTACCAGCGAAGGACTCCCCACTTCCTTGTTAGGGACTGCCCCCCTGCCCCCTTGCATAGCAAGAATGGTGCAGTGCAGCCTTCCTGGTAGGGTGGTCCTGAGCAACACCACATTTTGAGTTTGCCTTGTGCAAAAGGAGGAGCTCAGCCTGTACAGAACAGGGTGCTGGGTGCAAATAGAAGTGCCATGAGCCAAGGGGCACGAACCAGAACTCCATGCCAGGCCCAGATCAGATTGCTGTGTGCCAAGGGGGAGCCATCAAGCCTCCTTGTCCAATGAAAATCTCTGTTCAGCTCCCCTCGTTGCGTCAGTCACTGGCACCTTGCCATGTGTCTTCCTTGGGCTTAAGCATAAGCCCCCAGTAAGTCTTATCTGGGTTGCCCATTGGTGTGCTATCAATTTCTGTTTTCAAATGAATCAGATGATCTGGAGTCCGTATCACCCAGGAGCTGGGAACTCAATCGAGGTCCTCTATGTGAGCGGCAGGGACTCAGCCCTGGAGTCATCACTGCGGCCTCCCAGGATGGGCATCAACAGGAAGCTGGAACCAGGAGTGGAGTTCAGCCAAAACTCCAGCCGAGGCACTCCATTATGGGATGCAGGCATCTCAACCTGTGTGCTGACTGCTGTGCCAAACACCTGCTGCACATAAACTGGAAGCAAAGACCACTGGTCACGGGGGCTTTCTTGCAGGAGTTGGCATTAACACCATGGGTGGAGAAAGCCACTGTTAGGCAGGTGTCCTTGTGTGAGCAGCTTATCTGGAATAATGCAGGTTTGAAGAATACTTAGTTCCTTTCATAGGCATACACCCAGGAGGGCCCCTTCTTCATGGCCTCCCACACCTTAGTGTTAGAGTACGAGAGGCTCCATTTTGATACTGTTAGCAAAAGAGGTGCAGATTGATGCCTCCTCACACAGGGCACCAAAAATATTAGGAAAAGAGACACAGAATAGAGAGGAGGCAGTACACAAATCTACAGCCAGACTAAATTTATTCAGAGAAAATAAATTCATAGAGGTGGGCGACCAACTGCTGGCGTGCACATTGGTGGAACACGTGGCAGAAGGCCCCAACTCCAGGGGCTAGGCCTTTTTATATTTTAGGAGGGCTAAGGATGGGGGTGGGGTAGGGGGCAGCAGGCAGAGGTGAATTCCTGAAACAGGGGGCCCGAGCAACTGGTCTTTCAGGTGGCTGTGTGGGGCCTTGGGAACCTGGGAAAGAATGCTGGGGTGGGGTGTGAAGGCAATAGGGTGTGATATCCAACTGAGATTCAAGAGCAAGGAATACATTCCAATGTCTATCTATCTTATGTCTGTTCCATCACTAACAGTCACACTGTGTAGACATTAGTCTTAGCCCCACACCCACACCTCACCTTCCATTTGTGCATTGGTGCTTCTGAATCTAAGTGGATGTTGTGAGCACAGAAAATCCTGGTGAAGACCTGGGGGCCTGACCTCAAAGAACTGGGTCAAAGTGCACAACTACTGCCAGGAGATTGAGACCCTTCACACCCTACCTGTCACTACTGGTCATTGCAGGGAAGCTGGAGGGCCACCACTTGGCAAATCCATGTCATGTGCGCAGCTGGCATGCACAGTATGTGTACCCCCACTAAACACACATAGGGCTCGAAAGCAGTAACAGAGGGGCTTGCAAGGGAGCCAGGCCGAAGCCAGGAGCCAAGAACTCAATCTGGGTCTCCCACATTAATGGCAGGGACTCTAGTCCTTGAGTCATCACCTGCTGTCTCTCAGGGTATGCATTAGCTGGAAGCTTGAATAGGGGGCAGAACTTGGACTTGAACCCAGAAAACCTGGTAGGTACTTGGCCAGATAAGTTGGGAGAAGCCAAATGTGATTCTTACCTGGCACAGAAGCTGGGCCCCTTGACGGCAGCATCCTAACTATTGAGTTTACACCAATCAAGACAGAACATAGTCTCTGGGGGTGTATTTTATCAGAATTATTATTGATTCAAACCAGAGGAAGTTCAGGGCTTATGGGCTAATTGTTGTGATCCTTAATCACCAACATGGGTTGATAGGGGCATGACAAGATTTGAAGACCCCAGAAACATCTTTGTTTTACAAACTACTTAGCAAAACTGATGTTCGAACCCTCACTTGAACCCTCATGTCTGCTCCCTGTGGCTTACAGTCCAGAGAGGATAAGAGATGTTATTGACTGGGATGCCAGGGACCAGCATTTTGGCACAACAGATTAATCTGTCACTTGCAGCATCTGCATCCCATCTCGAAGCACCAATTAGAGTCCTGGCTCCTCCACTTCCTATCCAGCTTCCTGCTCATGTGCCTGGAAGGCAGCATATAATGGCCCAAGTACTTGGGTCTCTACCACTCAAGAGGGTGATCCAAAAGAAGTTCCTGACTCCCAACTTCAGCCTGGTCTAGGCCTGGCTGTTGTGGCCATTTCGGGAGTGAACCAGCTCACACCGAACCCCCATGATGGACTTGTCATTTCCTGCTGCGGTGGTTTATAAGCTGTGTTTGCAGAAGCCCCAGAGGTTAGGAGATGCCCCTTAAGGGTGCCCGGAGGAAACTAGGAATTGACACAAGCAGAAATGTGGGCTGTCCCATCCCCTGATTCAACAGAATAGCAACAATTTCTTCTATTTTTTATAGCTCTTAGGCTTCTGGGTAAATTTTTTCCCAATAAAGGCTTTTCAGTTAAGTTTCTTCTGTTGAAAGCTACTGAACCTCATCAGGCAAATAACCAGAGAGGGTCTATTAAAAGTATACAAGCCAGGGCCAATACTGTGGCGTAGCAGGTAAAGCCGCCGCCTGCAGTGCTGGCATCCCATACAGGGGCCAGTTTGAGTCCCAGCTGCTCCACTTCCAATCCAGCTCTCTGCTATGGTCTGGGAAGGCAGTGGAAGATGGCCCCTGAACCCGCATGGAAGACCAGGAAGAAGCTCCTGGCTCCTGGCTTCGGATCGGTGTAGCTCCAGCCGTTGTGGCCATTTGGGGAGTGAACCAGCGGATGGAAGACCTCTCTGTCTCTCCCTCTCACTGTCTGTAACTCTACCTTTCAAATAAATAAATAAAATCTTTTATTTGAAAGTCAGAGAGAGTTACAGATAGAGAGGGAGAGAGAGAGAGAGAAATGTTCTGTCTACTGGTTCCTTCCCCAGATGGTCACAACAGCCAGGACTGAGCCAGGCCAAAGCTAAGAGCCAGGAGCTTCATCTGGGTCTCCCACATGGGTGCAGGGTCCCCAACACTTGGGCCATCCTCCACTGCCTTCCCAGGCCATTAGCACGGAGCTGGATCAGAAGCGGAGCAGCCAGGACACAAAGTAGCGCCCATATGGGATGCCGGCACTGCAGGCGGCAGCTTTACACTCTGTGCCACAGCACTGACCCCCGTGTACATTTTCATAGTTAACTTTATGTTAAATAAACTTTTGTGATAATCAAAAAGAGAGGGAGAGAAGAGGAGAGGGGAGGGGAGGAAGGAGGATGGGAGAGAAGGAGGGGAGAGGAGGGGAGGCAGGAACTCAGGTGCGACCAAAAGGAACTCCTCCAAGTATTAAGAGACACTGCCATCACTCAGGAAATTCCAAGGATTTTAGGAGCTGCAGCCAGGAACTGTGAACAAAGACCAAGCATATTTCACACTGTGCCGCAGCGGGCCTCCCCCGGCCACAGAGGTGGCTGAGGAAGCAGGTGTGGCACAATCAGGTCGCCCAGACGTCCTGGCAGGAAGCGTTCTCGGTCTGCGGCTGCCTCCTCCACATCGCTCCACTCCGGAGTCTGGAGCCAGAGCAGTGAGAGGGGCACACGCTGCAGAGGGGCCGCCAGGTAACAGGACCCCCTTCAGAGGCTGCTGGGGCACAAAATCTGGGTGTCAAAAGTAACAGGTGCCCATCACAAATATTTTGGAAATCACCATTGCACTTTTCCTTACAACCATGACTAGAAGAGCAAGGTAAACCAGCAGCCACCTCTCCACTCCTCTGATCCCTTCGAGATGCGGTTGGACAGCTGGCTCTGCTGCTTTCCTGGTGTTCTAGGGGCCCGTGCTAAACCGGACTCCCGGACTCATTCTCCCTGGGCTCTTCTAGGCACTTGCTGGAGGGATCCACTGATTATTTCTGGCATTCCTACTCTGCTTGCACAGGCTTCACCTAACCCACTCCCATGCCACGCATGAACACTTGGGAATCTTTCCTGATGCAACACAGCAGAGGGAATGGCCTGGGGCACAGAGAAGACTGAGGGGACAGTGACTGCCTGTGGCACAATGAGTCTTTAGGCTATTTCTGCACCTGGAAGTGTGTGCTTCTGGCTCCACTGGAAGTGTATCAACACCTGACGGGGGGCAAAAAGGACCAGCATTGTGGCACAGAGTGAAGCCACTGCTTGAGATGCCAATGTCTCATATTGGAGCTCTGGTTTAAGTCCCAGCTGCTCTGCCTTCTATCCAGCTCCCTGCTAGGCAAGGCAGCATATAATGCAGTGGCCTAAGTGCCATTGATCAGTGCCACTGATGCTGGAGACCTAGATAGAGTTTGTGGCTCCTGGTTTCAGCCTGACTTCACAGAGCCTGTTTAGGGAGTAAACCAATGGATGGAAGATCTCTCTCTCTCCCCCACACCAACTCTCTCTTTCACTCTACCTTTCAAATAAATAATAAATTGTATTTTTTTTTTAAAAAAGATCCACATTTCTGTTAATACTTCTTGGTAAGTTGTACTTTCTTTATGTCATTTTGTACTGGACTAATATTTTCCCAGCTTACTACTTGAAATTTCAGTAAGTATGAAATCTATTTTATGTTTACTGCTTGAGGTCACCAGCAACCTAGTAATAGCAGCACTGACAAAATTCATAGGAGGAGTTAGGGAAGCATCTATTCTTTTCTATAGAAAAGCCTTTATTTCAACAATGTTTTGCCTTCTACTGGATAACAAGGATCTGGTATGAGAATTAAAAATCAAAAAGGGAAGAAGAAATAACTGAGCTAATCTACACTTTATATTTCTTTTTAAAAAAAAGACTTATTTATTTGAAAGGCAGAGTTACAGAGAGGCAGAAGCAGAGCGAGAGCGAGAGCGAGAGAGAGATCCTCTATCCTCTGGCCCATTCCCCAGGTGACCGCAATGGCCAGAGCTGCACAGATCCAAAGCCAGGAGCCTCCTCCAGGTCTCCCATGTGGGTGCAGGTGAAGTAGGCAGGCATACAGGTTAAAATTGATTAGATTTGGCCGGCGCCACGGCTCAATAGGCTAATCCTCCACCTGCGGCACCAGCATCCTGGGTTCTAGTCCCAGTCAGGGCTTCAGATTCTGTCCTGGTTGCTCCTCTTCCAGTCCAGCTCTCTGCTGTGGCCTGGGAGTGCAGTGGAGGATGGCCCAAGTCCTTTGGCCCTGCATCTGCATAGGAGACCAGGAGAAGCAAGCACCTGGCTCCTGGCTTCAGATTGGGGCGGTGTGCTGGCCGCAGCGGCCATTGAGGGGTGAACCAAAGGGAAAAAAAAAAAAAAAAAAAAAAGGAAGACCTTTCTCTCTGTCTCTCTCTCACTGTCCACTCTGCCTGCCAAAATAAATAAATAAATAAATAAATGATTAGTTTGTGAGCTGGAAGACCATGCCTTTGCCACACCCCTGTGTGACCTCATCCCCCTACCTGGCCACACCTGGGTGCCAACCAGCCAATCAGGGTAATTAACCACTCCCCTTTGGAAGTAGGTTAAAAGCCTAGGACACAGGCCGGCGCTGTGGCTCAACAGGCTAATCCTCCACCTTTCGGCGCCGGCACACCAGGTTCTAGTCCCGGTCGGGGCTTCAGATTCTGTCCCGGTTGCCCCTCTTCCAGGCCAGCTCTCTGCTGTGGCCCGGGAGTGCAGTGGAGGATGGCCCAAGTACTTGGGCCCTGCACCCCATGGGAGACCAGGAGAAGCACCTGGCTCCTGGCTTCGGATCAACGCGGTGCGCCAGCCACGGCGGCCATTGGAGGGTGAACCAACGGCAAAGGAAGACCTTTCTCTCTGTCTCTCTCTCTCACTATCCACTCTGCCTGTCTAAAAAAAATTTTTTTTTAAAATAAAAAAAAAATAAAAAAGCCTAGGACACAGTGTGTCCGGTCCTTCTCTTTTCCCCGGCCTCTTGCCAGGAGGGCCTTGCTGTAGCCCAGCGCCTCCAGGGCACGAGGAATTTGGGCCACATGCCCTAGGCTTCCAGGCCTGGATGCTCCACCACGTGGCTGGTTCCTGGAGCACAGTATGAACCCCTATTTACCTCTCTTAAATAAAGCTCTACTCTCCTATGCATCTTTCTTACTAAATAAAAGCTTAAAATGTACTATGCTGCCTCGTTTATCTGTGCCAGTATTTAGAATTCTTCTCTAAATATTATGTAAGAACCCTCTCGGGCTTATTAATATTGGGGATTTATTAATAAGCTCATGGCAAAATCATATAGCACCCCAAATTCCGGTAGCATATGTGGCACCCCAGATAGCACTTCTGGGAAACTTAAGGGGCCACATCTGTGTGTAAATTCTAGGGGTTCTTCTCAGATTTCACAGGGGCCAAAGGACTTAGGCCATCCTCCACTGCTTTCCTAGGCCATAGCAGAGAGCTGGATGGGAAGTGGAGTAGCCTGGACTCCAACAAGTACCCATATGGGATGCCGGCACTGCAGGCAAGCTGCTTTACCCACTACACCAAAGCACTGGCTCCCCATTTAAATTTCTACCAGGAGATGTTGGTAACATAATGTTTCTTTAGCTTAACCGTGAAAACAGATCATTCAATAAATATTTCTCTGTATAGAAAAAAAAAAAAGACCCAGAACGCTGTCCGGAGAGAGCAAGCTTTGCAAAAATGTCTGGGACACCAAGGGTGCAGGTTAAGCATGCTCATTGCAGGCCTGCAATAGGATGAAGGACTCTCAGACCAAATCCAGAGAACAGCAAGCGTTTGGGTGACCAGGCTAGTAAGCTTCTCAGCAGAATTTGCCTCATTTGAATGAAAAAATAATTTTAATAAATTATATTTTTACGTAAAATAGTGATGCATTACCAGCAACCTCTTTATTGTAAATCCAATCTCCTTTTCCTTGACTCATAAGTCAAGCTTTACTGAGCTGATCTTCTCAGTAGAAGCCCAGTTACTGACCAGGAGACAGGACTCCTTCGGGAATATGGGGCATGGTCTTGCAGTTCCACTTCGGTGCTCCCTCATTTGTAGATGCATGTAGGCCTCTTGATGGCCCATTCAGATCCAGGCACACGTGCACACACACACAGATATAACTCAACCTAAAAGTGGGCCCCAGAAACCAGAACCTAGGCTTGCTGGGGTCTGAATGTTGCGTTCTGCGTGCATATGTGTGTCTGAGTGCATGTGTCTCCCCACAACTCATGATGCTGTAATCCTAGCCCCCAAGGTGACGGCGTTAGGAGGTGAGGGCTTGGGGAGGTGATTAGGCTGTGAGGATGGAGCCCTTATGACTGGGGTTTAGTGTACTTATTAATGAACCCCTGGGCAGCTCCCTCACCCCTTCCACCAGGTGAGGACACAGCCAGAAGGTGCCATCTGTGAACCAGGAAGGAGGCCCATAGGGATCTGCTGGTGCTTTGAATTTGGAGTTGACAACTTGAAAAACTGTGAGGAATACATTTGTTTATGAGATTTTTAAAAAATAATTGTATTTATTATTGAAGGTGGTCCTTTTTTTTTTTTTTTAAAGATTTATTTGTTTGAAAGGCAGAGTTACAGACAGAGGGAGAGACACACACACACAGAGGTCTTCCATCTGCTAGTTCACCTCCCAGATGGCCAAAACAGCTGCAGTTGGGCCAGGCTGAAGCCGGGAACCAGGAACTTCATCTGAGTCTCCCATGTGGATACAGGGGCCCAAGTATTTGGGCCATCTTCTGCTGCTTTCCCAGGTGTATTAGCAGGAAGTTGGATCAGAAGTGGAGCAGCCAGGACTCTAAGAGGTGTCCACATTCAATGCCAGCACTGCAGGTTGCAGCTTAACCTGCTGTGCTACAATACCAGTCCCCCCTTATGGAATCTTCAGTGGGAGAATACATCTCTCACAAGGGAATGCTTTGGCTTCCTGGGTGATTAGGACATCAGAGGGAAGGTAGAGTCATAACTGATTTGTGCTCTACACTCAAAGATCTATGGAAGCAAGGCTTGAGCCTGCTGCTCCCCAGCACATCTAGCACAGAGCCAGCACACGACCGGTGCTCACAGAACACCCAAGGAATGGACTCAGAATCACAGTGTTGTATATTCCACACCTGGTGGTCTCATCTCCAGATTTGAGTTTGACTCCCTTGGCCTTAGAAACGGAAAAAGTTCTCCTCAGGGTCATTTGAGTCTATCTGCCTGTAAACCCACTCGATAAAGAACAAGATAGAGGGGGTTGAATTGTTTAATTTTCCCAATGAGGCCTTCCTTAAAAGCTTTTTGGAATCTGGAAACAAGTCAAACATGTAGGTGCACCTTATGTTCCATAGAGGCACATCAGCTGTAGCTGCTGATAGAGAAGGTTTAAGTACAAAGATGTTATCAAATGGAGGCAAAGCCACCAATGCTACTCTCTTATTAAACCCCATCTATCAGTGTTACCCAGGAGCCTGTCCTTGTCCAGAGGAGCCTACGTGACATGGGACAGCCTACCCAGATGACTAATCGAAACACACTAGGAATAGTTCAACTGTTTATCTAGCAGATTCTTGAATTTTCACTAGCTCAAGTTTCACCCAGTTCCAGAAAAGTTTTTTTTTTTTTTTGACAGGCAGAGTGGACAGTGAGAGAGAGAGAGACATTAGCGAGAGGCTGGAAACAGGAGCAGAGCCAGGCCTGGAACCCAGGCATTGTGTTACCTGCTGTGTCACATAGCCACTCCTGTGAACCACTCTGAGGTCCTAGGATTCTAAGAGGCTCCACAATAGTAAACAAATGTGTCTGATTGTAGCCCAACTCTACCTCTTGTTTGGCTGCTCACCTCAGATCTTCCTTTTCTGCTGGTTCACTCCCCCAATGGCCACTGCAGCCGGTGCGCCGCACTGATCCGAAGCCAGGAGCCAGGTGCTTCTCCTGGTCTCCCATGGGGTGCAGGGCCCAAGCACTTGGGCCATCCTCCACTGCCTTCCTGGGCCATAGCAGAGAGCTTGGACTGGAAGAGGGGCAACTGGGACAGAATCCGGCACCCCGACCAGGACTAGAACCCGGTGTGCCGGTGCCGCAGGCGGAGGATTAGCCTAGTGAGCCGCGGCGCCGACCCAGAAAAGTTTTAAAGCAATGACTGAGAACTAGGAATTGGATTATAGGGGAAATAATCCTCAGCTGAAATTTGGGACCTTGATTACAGCCCTGTCTGCCATCATTCATCTACTCCATGGCCTTCTGACGCCTCATCAATGCTGAATTTGCATTTCTTGCTTCAACATGCAGTGATCTGAGGTGAGCAGCCAAACAAGAGGTAGAGTTGGGCTACAATCAGACACATTTGTTTACTATTGTGGAGCCTCCTAGAATCCTAGGACCTCAGAGTGGTTCACAGGAGTGGCTATGTGACACAGCAGGTAACACAATGCCTGGGTTCCTGGCCTGGCTCTGCTCCTGTTTCCAGCCTCTCGCTATTGTGCATTCTGGGAAGCACCACGTGATGGTGCAAGTTCTTGAGTCTCCGTCATCCAGGTGGGAGGCCTGGACTGAGTTTCTGGCTCCAGATTTGGCCTGATCCAACTCTGGTTGTCTTAGCAGCTGTAGCAAGCAAGTACAGAGGGTGATGGTGGGGCTTAGTATTTCTGAGTAGGGGGCAATTCAAAGTCTGGGAGGGATCCAGGAGTTGCTTTGTAAACTTCTGTTGAAGCCACATTTGTGTGTGTATGTGACTGTAACTTACCTGAAAGACCAAAGTGAGGGTTCTTAACTTCGGCCTCCGTGGAAGCCTTAATGCCCAGGTACCCAGACCTCACCCCAAACCCACCAGGTCAGAATCTCTGTGGCTGGGCTCTGGGTACCCACAGAGGCTGGGGGATGATGTAGGGGCACCTCTGCTGCAGACTCCACAAGGGAAACAGGCTGTGGGGACCACAGCAGGGGGTGGCTTGTTTTTAGAACTCAGTTTGAGATTTTGAGACTTAGGTAGAAAATGAACAGTGTCTCACTGCAGGAAGATTAGCTGGCATCAGTAAACATGTCATTGCTATTTGCATTCGTTGTCCCCACACCAGCGTGAGCTAATTCTTCTGTAAACATCTCAGCAAGGCAGGAGTATAAAAGGAAACAGAGCATTCACTTTGAGTGACAGGGGCCTGTGTTAGGATTAGGAGGCTGTGGAAACACAGGGTCTGTTTCGTTGTCTGAGAACCTTCCTTTTCTAAGCTTTATAGCCTGGGACAACTCCCTCAAAATTTACACCATACGCACATCTGTTTGCCTCAGACCCAATAATTTCTCTCACCATGACACAGAGGATTAATTCTCTAAAGCAGAGTCAGCAACAGAAAACATCTTCCTTTGGTTGTCGAATTGTTCAATGTCTTTTCTTCTTGGTAGCTCAATATCCTCAACACTTCATTCACTGTCATTACCTATTCCCTTGTCACTCTGGATGAAATGGGTATCTACTTTTAAAAAGGACAATCTTTGTCCACCAAAGGCCCATTGGAATGGAAACTCCATTAGGATAGGGCCTTGCCTCTGGGTCTTAGCCTTGGGTCTTCCAGACATTTTTGCTGCATGAATAACTCAGACCCATACTTTCCTGTGAAGCATATGCTGTCTGGATCGTTTGGCCCAGGATCTTAAAAGAGATTAGATATGACTTCTCTTTGGACTTTATACCTAATGGAGGGACCTACTCAAGACAAAATTTTGTGTTCACAAGTTTTCACATTTTTAAAAAAACATTAACAATTTTGTGGTTATAAAAGTTAGTACACGGGGCCAATGTTGTGGCATGGCATCCCATATTGGAGTTCCTGTTCAAGTCCTGGCTGCTCCCCTCTTGATCTAGCTTCTTGCTAATGTGCCTGGGAAAGTAGTGGATCATAGCCCAAGTATTTGGGCCCCTAGTACCCGTGCGGAAGCTTGAATGGAGTTCCTGGATCCCAGCTTCATACTGGCCCAGCCCTGGCTGTCGCAGCTATTTGGAGAGTGAACCAGTGGATGGAAGATCTCTCTCTTTCTCTTCTTCTCTCTCTGTCACTCTGCTTTTCAAATAACTATAACTTTAACAAAAAGTTAACACATATGACAAAAATATTTTTAACGGTTTATTTATTTGAAAGGCAGAGTGACAGAGAGAGGGAGGGAGGGGGAGAGAAAGAGAGAGAGAGAGAGAGAGAAGGGATATCTTCCATCTACTGATTTACTCCCCAAATGGCCAAAACTGCCAGAGCTGGGCTGGTCTGAAGCCAGGAGCCAGGAGCTTCTTCTGGGTCTTGCATGTGGGTGTAGGGGCCCAAGCACTTGGGCCATCTTCCACTGCTTTTTCATGTGATTAGCAGGGAGTTGGATTGGACGCAGAGCAGCTGGGACTCGAACTGGTGCCCATATGGGATGTCAGTGTTTCAGGTGGTGGCTTTACCTGCTATGCCACAACAATGACCTCCAAAAATATTTTTATAAAAGGTAATTAAATCTATTGTACTCTCATAATCCAGAAGTAACTACTGACATGTTAGTGTATTTTGTTCCAATCTTTTTCAGAAGTCATGCTGATAATATGAATTTCTGTGCATGCTTGCTTACACACATATACATACGTATACATGGTGTTTACATAAATGCAAACACCTATTTTTAATCTTGAATAAGAATTATATCCTATATATAGTGTTTGCTTAACATTTTCTTCAAAAAACATCTTTTTTAATGGCTATGCAATATTTAGTTATAAGATGATTAATTTTTTTAAGATTTATTTATTTATTTGAAAGTCAGAGTTACAAAGGGAGAGAAGGAGAGGCAGAGAGAGAGAGAAGTCTTCCATCCACTGGGTCACTCCCCAGATGACCGGAATAGCCAAAGCTGCACTGATCTGAAGCCTAGAGCCAGGTGCTTCCTCCTGGTCTCCCACGTGGGTGCAGGGGCCCAAGCACTTGGGCCATCCTCCACTGCCTTCCCGGGCCACAGCAGAGAGCTGGACTGGAAGAGGAGCAACTGCGACTAGAACCCAGTACCCACACAGGATGCTGGTGCCGCAGGTGGAGGATTAACCAAGTGAGCCGCAGCACCAGCCCCCAAGCTCTATGAATTTTAATATTTATCCTGAATTAGTACCAGTTTTTAAAATTTTATTTATTCGAAATGCAGAGAGAGAGAGAAATAGAAATATATCTCCCATCTGATGGTTCACTCTATAAATGCTTGTAACCATCTAGGACAAAATTAGGAGCTGGGAACTCAATCAAGGTATTCTCTGTGGGTGGCAGGAGCCCAACTGCTTGAGCCATCTCGGCTGCCTCTCAGGGTCTACACTAACAGGAAGCTGGGACTGGGAGCAGAGCCGGGCATCAAACCCAGGTCCTCTGACACAGGGCATAGACATCTTAACCACTAGGTTAAATGGCCACCCTCAAGTACCAGTTTTTACCAAATCTACGTTTCAACTGATGGCAGCACACTGGGCAGGTAGGCCCTGTAATCTCTCTTCAAAGCAGGAGATTGTTCTGCACCTGAGACCTTTGGGTCCTGTCCGATCCCACGCTCTCAAGAACCTTTCAGTATAACTTATCCCAGCCCTCTTATATTATTCATTTCCCCCTTTCTTTGGGATCCCTGCCATTTGCCCTTAAACATCTTCAAAGTTGTCCCACCTGAAAAACTAATCTTTCTCCACTTTAGTTCCTCTGGAAGCTACTGTCCTATTCCCTGTTTTCCTTTCTCCTTCCCAGCCCAACTTTTTAACAGCTCTGTGTACAACTGACATCTCTCTTTTCTCCCTGCTTGTATGCTCCTCACTCATTCCAACCTGGTTCCTATCCTGCCATGAGGCAACAGCTTTCCCAAGGCTGCCAACGAACTCCACCCAAAAAAAGGATATTTGTTCGTTATCTCTGTAGACCACCTGTAGTGACTTCTTCCTTAAGTACTTTCTTCTTTGAGACTACAAGACATCCCACTCTCTGGATTTTCTGTTTTTATGATTGCTGTTTCTTAGCTTCCTAGGTTGCTCTCATTTAATAAATTCAGCATTGCATTTTGAATTCCTTAAGCCTTGACTCTGAGCCTTAATTCCAGTCCCTTCTGTCCTTCTCATTGGGTTTTCCCATCATTCCCACATCCACAGTTACACAGAATATCCTGGAGTCTGTGTCTTCTACCCTATCTCTGCTCTGAGGTCCAGATTCACTTACTCCACCACCCACCAGATATCTCTACGTGTGTTTATTAAGGTGCATCCCAAACCTGGTCCTCCTTTGCTCTTCTTATCTCAATGAGTAACAGCATTATCAGCTGAGGCTAGATAACAAAGGCAGCTCTAGAACCAAGGTATTATCTTTGGTTGCCTTTTTAAAAAACACATATTTTTTCAGCACCTCCATGTCCCAGTATTCAAATAAATAAGAAATAATAAATAAGGGCAGGCATCTGGCACAGCAGTCAAGTTGCCACTTGGGATGCCTGCATCTCATATCAAAGTGCACAGTTTGAGTCCCAGGTTTTTCCTCTTGTGATCCTGCTTCCTGCTAATGCACACCCTGGGAGGCAGCAGGTGATGGCTCAAGTAATTGGGTCCCTGCCACCCACATGGAAGACCTGGGTGGAGCTATGGTCTCCTGGCTTCAGGTGGCCTAGCCCTGGCTGTTGCAGACATTCAGGGAGTGAACCAGTAGATGGAAACTCTCTCTCTGTCAGTCTCTTGTCTCTCTGCCTTTCAAATCAAGTGAAAACAAGTAAATGGAAATTTTTTAAATAAATAAAATAAAAACATTTCTATACATCTCAAAAATGAAAAAAAATCAGTCATAATTGAAACATGTTTAAAGATTTATTTACTTATTTGAAAGACAGAGTTACACAGGGTCAGATGCAGAGAGAAAGAGGGAATCTTCTATCCTGTGGCCCACTTCCCAAATGGCCACAACGGATGGAACTGGGCTGATTCAAAGCCAGGTGCCAGGAGCTTCTTCTGGGTGTCCCATGTGGGTGCAGGGGTCCAAGGACTCGGACCATCTTCTGCTGCTTCCCCAGGCACATTAGCAGGGGGCTGGATTGGAAGTGGAGCAGCAGGGACTCAAACCAGTTCCATATGGGATGCTGGCACTGCTGGCAGTGGCTTTACCCTCTATGCCACAGCACTGGCCCCCATAATTGAAATTTTAAAAACAGAACTGAACAATAGTAAACATAACATATAATCATCTTTGCAATGGAAAAAAAAGCAAACCAGGACTTTTTTTTTTAGAGACTTATTATATTTATTTGAAAGTTATAACTACAGAGCAGGAGAGAGAGAGAGAGCGCGCGCTTCATTCCCCAGATAGCTGCAATGGCCAGGGCTGAGCCAAGCCTAAGCCAGAAGCCAGAAACTTCTTCCAGTCTCCCACAAGGGTGGCAGGGGCCCAAGCATTTGGGCCATCTGCCACTGCTTTTCCCAGGCTATTAGCAGAGAGCTGGATCAGAAGTGGAACAGCCAGGACTCCTGTATAGGATGCCGGCATCGCAGGTAGTGGCTTTACCTGCTACTCCATAACACCAGCTCCAAACCTAGCACTTTAATGGAAATTTACAGTGTTAAATGTTTACCTAAGAAAAGAAAAAAAGCTCAAAATTCATGAACTAAATGTCCAAATTAAAAGTTAAACAAAAGAGGCTGGCACCGCGACTCACTTGGCTAATCCTCCGCCTGCGGCACCGGCACCCCAGGCTCTAGTCCTGGTTGGGGCGCTGGATTCTGTCCTGGTTGCTCCTCTTCCAGGCCAGCTTTCTGCTGTGGCCAGGGAGTGCAGTGGAGGATGGCCCAAGTGCTTGGGCCCTGCACCCACATGGGAGACCAGGAAGAAGCACCTGGCTCCTGTCTTTGGATCAGCACAGTGCGCCCGCTGTAGTAGCCATTTGAGGGGTGAACCAACAGAAGGAAGACCTTTCTCTCTGTCTCTCTCTCTCTCACTGTCTAACTCTGCTTGTCAAAAAAAAAAAAAAAAGATAAATTTGACTCTTTAAAATACTATTAAAATAGACCAAACTCTGGCAAGACTAATGAAGGAATAAGGAAGAAAGTACAAAGAAATAAGACTTGTAATAAAAAGAGGCTATAACTATAAATGCAACAGAGATTTTAAATGCCATGTGAGTAGTTTCATGCTAATAAATTTGAAAGCCAATGAAATGGATAAATACCAAGAAAAATACAGCTTATCAAAAGCACCTCAAAAAGGAACAGAAAACCTTAATTATCCTATAATCACTAGGAAATAAAATCTATGGTTAAAAAATCAATCATAGACCCAGATGCTTTATAAGCAAAACAAGCATTTAAGGGACAGATCATTTCAATCTTACACAGAAAGGGATGGAACACTCCTCAAATCATTTATTTAAATATTTATTTTATTTATTTTAGAAGCAGAGTTAGAGAGAGAGAAGAAGAGACAGAGACATCTTCCATCTGCAACAGCAAGGGCTGGGCTGGGCGGAAGCCAGGAGCCAGGAGTTTCCTCCAAGTCTCCAGTGTGAGTTCAGGAGCCCAAGCACTTGGACCATTTTCCGCTGTTTTCCCAGGCCATTAGCAGGGAGCTAGATCAGAAGTGGTGCAGCTGGGACAAAAACCAGCACCCATATCAGATGCTGGCATCAGAGTTGGCAGCTTAACCCACTACACCACAGCAGTAGCCCAAAGAAAACACTATGACAAATGGTTCCCACTCATGAAACTAGCAAAATTTAGCAATGAATTAAATACATATATTTTCCCAAATAATGCAAAATTGTTTTCAAGTTTTGATAAGCCAGTTCCTCACATTGGTAATAATTATTTGACATTGCTTTCAGATAAACTGGAACTATGCCTCTTTCCCCCAGTTGCTCCCCTCTACCAGCTGAGAAGGGTTCCTTGGAACTGGCATGGAGGAAAATACCAGGGAGATGAGTGAGAATGGTTTCAAAGGTGCATGGGGAGGCCGGGCGGAAATATGACCTCAGTGGGTGAAAGAGAAGTCGGAGCTGAGGACTGCTTGTGAGGCTCTGGGGAGGCCGAGGCAGTGGAGCCAAGAGGTAGAGCTCCTGTTCCCAGTTTGCCAGGCCCCTGCTGTAACCCCTTCAAGGTTCCCACGGCAGTTCGCAGTTTTATCTGAGCCAGTTCAAATCAGTTTCAGCTCTAGTAATATTTGCCTAAGGTAATCACCTTTTTTGCCTAGGAATTCTTACTGTCTTTAAGGCAAAGCTCAAATTCCAGCTTCTGTGACATGTTCCTCAATGCACCCAGACAGATTCATTTGCCTCCTTCTTTGTGATCCTCTAGCACTTTATATGCAATCTGCCTCTATTGTCTTATTCCAAATCCATTGCAATGCAGCATGGATCACATAGTGTTATTTGTAAATATTCCGATCCCTTCCAGTGCCCAGCACTCTGCCCAGTAGATCTGAGGCAGGCATTTGGCACAGCAGTTAAGTTGCCACATCCCATAGCAGAGTCCTGGCTGCTCTTCCAGTTCCAGCTTCCTGCTAGTGCCCCTCCTTGGAGGCAGCAGACGGTGGCTCAAGTACTTGGTTCCTGCCAGGAACTCCTGGCTCCTGGCTTCGGCTTGGCCCAGCTCTGGCTGTTCCCAGCATTGGGGCATGAGCTAGCTGATGGAACATTTCTCCTCTCTCTCTCTCTCTCTCTTTTATATTTTATTTATTTATTTATTTTGACAGGCAGAGTTAGTGAGAGAGAGAGACAGAGAGAAAGGTCTTCCTTCTATTGGTTCACTCCCTAATGGCCACAATGGCCAGAACTGTGCTGATTCAAAAGCAAGGAGCCAGGTGCTTCTTCCCAGTCTCCCATGTGGGTGCAGAGGCCCAAGGACTTGGGCCGTCTTCCACTGCTTTCCTAGGCCATAGCAGAGAGCTGGACCGGAAGTGGAGCAGCTGGGACTAGAACCAGTGCCCATATGGGATGCCGGTGCCACAGGCAAAGGATTAACCTACTGTGTCACAGCACTGCCGCCCTCCGCATAAATTTAACAAACAGTGGAATCTCAACAACTGTTTGTTGAATAATTCATATCAAACATTGGTTACCAGGCATTGTGTTTGTTGGTTATGGACATCATCTCACCCAACCTTTAGAACTGTGAGACAGATGCTTTGCTTACCGGTTCAGTAGGTCAGACAGGAACCCAGAGGCTAGGTACTTGCCCCGGGGGTCACATAGGTCCGGAAGTAGGACAGCAGCGTTTGAGCAGTCTGCGTCCAGAACCCTAGCTCTCAAGACGCCCCCACTATTGGAGGGGATGAGAACTGCTCGCTAAGGCACACGCTGTCAGTTGTGAGGCTGCAGGTGCCCATTTCTTCCTCCCTCCAGGGTGTTTTAATGGTCGCTAGCTACAGAGCACTCATTGATTTCCAGGCGCTGGGAGGTGGGCGGTGCCTGGGAGGAAGGCAGGTGCCGGCACAGGCAGCGGGAGGTGGAGCCAGGGTCTGACCGTCGGGGCACACTCTGCACAGCCGTCCTCCTTAGCAACAAGACGCCTGGCAGAGGGGTCCCGGAGGGGGCCTTGGCTTCGCGTCTCTTTTTTTCCCTTTTGCGGATTCACTGGTCTTTGTGTTCCGTGCCTGAAATAGCCAGGCTCAACCGCGCACGCAGACGGTGCTCCTGGCCGCCCCCTGCCGGGACCTCAGAAAACCAGGGAAGGTGCGTGCATCCCTGGGGGTTCCCACCTCGCGGGCAGCTCTGCGGTCACAACACCCAGATCCACGCGGATTCCTCTTCCTGGACAACAAAGGCAGCCTGCTTTGGGAGTGCTGGAGAGCTGGGTCGGCTGGTCTTTATCTGGGATGATGGCAGAGGGAGTTAGGTACGCAGGAAGCCACGTAGGGCCGAAGGACCTTGATGATTTAGTGGAGGGAGCAGGCCTGGGAGAGGAGGGGGAAATGCCAGGTCGAATCCTGGCTCCATCTTTTCAAGCTCTGTAAACTGATAAGTTATCACATTTCTCCTTGTTTCCCCCATCTGTAAAAGGGGACCAGTGATGCTTAGTGTGCGGTTCTGAGAATTAGCTGGAGAGGTGCAGCCGCGACTGCTCAGCCGTGACCGAGATCACTATCAGGCCATCGAAGGGCGATTTAGAGCCAGATCCACCCAGCTGATTGAGTCCTCATGTAGCTGCCAAAACAAGGAAACAACTGAGGGAAATCGTTTCTCTTTGGTCCATGTATTTTAAAAAAGAAAAAAAAAAAAAGCGAATTTGAATCACAATGTGTGGATTAAAGCTGAGTGTATCTGAAACATTGGAGTTAAGTATCCAGTCATCTGGTCACCTTGAAAATAAAGACAGTTCCATGCCCTTCCCCAGGGAGACTTTGCTGAGCACTGCCCTGCCCCCGAGAACCTGGGCTGGGGGTGGGTCCACGGCCAGGTTCCACGTTCTCACCCCTCAGCTGTCTTGTTCTCAAAGCAGTGCCACGTAAATGCAATCACTGAAAGCATCACGGACTTCCTTTGTCTCCTGAAATCCTCCTATGGGGGTCACTGGACTTAACAGATGGAGGAGAAGGCGACTCAGAGCAGTCATGGGGGCGCACATTTTCTGCAGGAGCAGCAGATATCATCACCAGCCTCCTGAGCAACTCTAAAGGTGAGACCAAGGAATGGGACTCATTCTTGAAAAACCAAAAAAAAAAAAAAAAAAAAAAAAAAATCCAGGACCTGGTATTGTGGTGCAGTGGGTTAAGCTGCTGCAGCTGGCATCCCAAACCAGCGCACCCAGTGGAGTTCCAGCTGCTCTGCTTCAGATCCAGCTCCCTGCTAATGAACCTGGGAAAGCAGCAGAAGATGGCTCAAGTGCACCCACATGGGAGACCTGGATGGAGTTTCAGGCTCCTGGCTTTGGCTTCAACCAGCCATTATACCCATTTGGGGAGTGATCCAGTGGATGGAAGTGCGCTCTCTCTCTCTCTCTCTCTCTCTCTGTTGATTGACTTATGTATTTGAAAGGCAGAGTTACAGAGAGAGGAGAAGCAGAAAAATTAGCAGAGAGCTGGACCAGAAGGGACCTGAACAGATGCCCATATGGGATGCCAGCACTGCAGGTGATGACTAAGCCTACTATTCCACAGCACTTCCTCAATAAATCTTTCTTTAAAGAAATCCAAGCCGCTCTCCAAGGACTGCTGGCTTCACAAACCCACACTCGGCTGCTGCCTGCCTTCTTTCACAGGCTCCGCTGCTGCACACACTCCCCAGGCTGCTCCCTCCAGGGGCCCCCCAGGCTGCCACCCTCTGCCCGGGGCCCCCATTCAGGCAGAAACGGCTATGGGCCGCTCTGCACAGAAGACTCCAGGACCCCATTGGCAGGCATTGTGCCCGGCTGAATCGGCCCAGCTGCCCTGTGGCATTTTGATTGATAGAAGTCCGGATGCGACCTTTTAAAACCCAGTTTCCTCTGGAAAGGCAGCTCAGAACACCAGGCTGGCTGCATGTGTGTGTGTGTGTGTAGCCTACACACTCTAAATGGTTCTTCAGATACACTGTGGCTTTTGTTGTTGTTGTTGTTGAATTTAATTCGGAAATCTACAAAGGTGAGAAGCAAAACAAATTCCACATCCATGGACTTTTAACAGAAGAAAGATCCAGGCTTTCCAAATCTGAAACACACTAAATCAAGTGAATCAAGTGCTTCTGGCACAAGTTTCCATGATGTCCAGGCTGATTGCTACTCCGTAACCTTCCTGCCATGCCCTGACCTTCCAGATGAGTACAGGAGGTTCAGCCCAGGGCCCCACTGTGGCTTAGCCGGTAAAGCTGCAGCCTGCGATACCAGCATCCCATATGGGCGCCAGTTTGAGTCCCAAATGCTCCACTTCTCATCCAGTTCCCTGCTTACGTGTCTGGGAAAGCAGTAGAAGATGGCCCAAGTGCTTGGGCCCCTGCACCCACATGGGAGACCCAGAAGAAACTTCTGGCTCCTGGCTTTGGATCAGCTCAGCTCCAGCCATTGAGGCCGTTTGGGTAGTAAACCAGCGGATGGAAGATCTCTCTGTCTCTTCCTCTATGTAACTATGCTTTTCAAATAAATAAAAATAAACCTTAAAAAAGTACAGCTCTACCTTACAGGACATCAGATAAAAAAAAAAATAAATCCAGTCATGCATTTACCCCTAGCTATGCCAGAACACACGGTCTGATAATTCTGGAATTCCATGGTGTGAACAACAGTCAGGGTGACACGGGTCTATGCAAACTGCATATGTGTAATCCAGTTAATATTCAAATCAGTCATCAACCACACATCCACTGGAAATCAGGGCATTGGTTCAGGTGTTTGCCTATTCTATAAAGGGAATGGTCTTGAGCAGTCTATTTTTTTTTTGTTTGTTTTTGTTTTTTCAGTTTTGGCATTTCTTTTGGAGTAAGACAGACATGAGGGGGATGGCAGGTGTTTGGCCTAGCAATCAAGATACGTGCATCCCATATTGGAATGTTTGGGTTTAACACCTGCTCCACTCCTGGCTCCAGCTTCCTCCTACTGCAAACCCTGGGAGACAGCCGTGATGGCTCAGGTAACTGGGTTTCTGTCACCCACACAGGAGATCCAGATTGAGGTCCTGGCTCCTGGCTTTGGCTTGGCCCAACCCTGGTCTTTGCAGGCATTTGGGGAGTGAACCAGCATGTGAGAGCTGTCTGTCTCTCTGCCTCTAAAAAAAGTAGAAGGAAGGAAGTAAAAAAGGAAGGAACGTAGAATACAAAGCAAAATTTTCCCAGTGCCTGGCACCAGCAGACTGTCAGTTAACTTTGCTCATCTTTCTCATTGCATTTTTCGCAGTTGAGAATATTCTTTTGCACCACACAGTTCCTACTCAGTGTGAGATTTCCAAAGACATTCACGATGAGGGACTGGAGGAAGGGGCACCATTTGAAAAATAAATAAGTGAAAAACTAGCACATCAGTGATGATAAGAGCCACCAGCATCCCAACAGGGGTTTTCTTAAAAAATGTTACCTAAGATATTGCATTTAATGCACCCAACTTCACACCACATCCTAGCCTAGCCAACATTAAACATGCTCAGAACACTTACATTAGCCTACAATGGGGTAAAACCATGTAACACAAAGCCTACTTTATAATAAAATGTTAAGTATATAAATTATATATGTGCTGAAAGAGAAAAATAGAACAGTTGTATAGGTATGTTTTTGCACCATCCTAAAGTGGAAAACTTTTTAAATTTTTATTTATTTATTTATTTATTTATTTATTGCCAGGCAGAGTTAGACAGTGAGAGAGAGAGTTATAGACAGTGAGAGAGAGACAGAGAGAAAGGTCTTCCTTCTGTTGGTTCACTCCCCTATTGGCCGCCACGGCTGGCGCTGCGCCAGTCCGAAGCCAGGAGCCAGGTACTTCCTCCTGGTCTCCCATGCGGGTGCAGGGCCCAAGCACTTGGGCCATCCTCCACTGCCCTCCCGGGCCACAGCAGAGAGCTGGACTGGAAAAGGAACAACCGGGACTAGTAGCTGGCGCCCCAACCGGGATTAGAACTTGGGGTGCCAGCGCCACAGGCAGAAGATTAGCCAAGTGAGCCACAGTACCGACCAAGTGGAAAAATTTTATGTCATACCCTCCAAAACTTGGAACTGCATGTGTATTTCTGGACTTTCAAACCTGGAGCCCAGACTCTGAATCATGGAGTCTGTACAAGGTACTGCTTACCTGAGAGATGCTGTCCAAAGAACCTGTAAGTCATCATGAAACTTAGCTCCTTTGTGGGTTCGAATAATATTGACTTGATTGGAAGCCATTAATTCAATCTCTACCCAGTTTTACATAGAGATTTTGGTGAATTCAGATTTTATTCTTTTGGCTATTTTTGCGTGGTTGGTTGGTTGGAGAGATAAGATTATGAGCACCAGCATTTGCTCCAACGGTTATGATTAAAGTGAGTTCAGATAGCCTGAGTTCTACTACCAGCATTATCCATAGCTGGTGTCACTCCCCAGGAGTCTCAGCTTGGGTCTTCTGAAGGCAGACTCTGGGACAAGAACTTGGAGCCAAGTGGCTCATTTGAATACTGATTCCAGGAAGCACAAGTGAGAATGTGAGAACGTGAGGCTGGGGAGGGAGGAAAAGTCAGTGAAGTGTCCCCCAGGGGTCAGTTCCACGTGGAGGAGAAACACTGCAAAGTTGTCCACCCAAGAGACAGGGAACGACCTACCAATGCCACCTGCTTTAGCTGAAGTTTGCCCCTGGGAGCACAAAGCCCTTAGCATCATCTTGGCTGCACTGTACACAGGTTGAACAAGCTTCAATGTCAAGAAAGCCAGCCCCTGGGGAGTAGAGAAATGAAGCCCCAAGTAGAAGCCATCTGCCATCAGGGACCACTCACCAAAGTTACCAACTAATACAGAGGAGGCCAAGGGAATCAGCAGCAGCTGCCGCAGGGGTCCACAGCTCTGTCAGTGAAATGAGTTGAATTAGAGCATGTTGGCTCCTGCCATCGCTAATAACCACTGCACTGGTCCTTCCCATCACAGACGTGCTCACAGGGTAGGCAAGGCTGTGCTGACCACCTGGGCATTGCTCCCATCTCCATGGGATGCAAAGCTTGCATGTGCTGTGGTCACCTGCTGTGACCACAGGAGCTGTGAGTGGTGGGCACATCTCTACATCAACACTCGGCCAGAGGGAAGCACTGGAAGAGATTTGAGTTTCCACATTCTTAAAAGGTTGCAGGGGAGGCCGGCACCGTGGCTCAATAGGCTAATCCTCTGCCTGTGGCGCCAGCACACCGGGTTCTAGTCCCGGTCGGGGCGCCGGATTCTATCCCAGTTGCCCCTCTTCCAGGCCAGCTCTCTGCTGTGGCCCGGGAGTGCAGTGGAGGATGGCCCAAGTCCTTGGGCCCTGCACCCGCATGGGAGACCAGGAGAAGCACCTGGCTCCTGGCTTTGGTTCAGCGCAGTGCATCGGCCACAGCGTGCCGGGCGCGGTAGCCATTGGAGGGTGAACCAACGGCAAAGGAAGACCTTTCTCTCTGTCTCTCTCTCTCACTGTCCACTCTGCCTGTCAAAAAAAAAAAAAAAAAAGAAAGAAAGAAAAGGTTGCAGGGGAAATTATTTTGGTTACTGAAAGCTGGAGAAAGCTATCCAATGAAGAAGGTCTCATTTCCATTTTCATTTTAAAGATTTATTTATTTATTTGAAAGGCAGAGTTACATAGAGAGGGAGAGACAGAAAGAGGTCTTCCATCTGCTGGTTCACTTCCCAAATGGCCTCAGCTGGAGCTGGGCCAATCCAAAGCCAGGAGCCAGGAGCTTCTTATGGGTCTCTGACACGGATGCAGGGGCCCAAGCCCTTGGGCCATCTTCCACTGCTTTAGCAGAGAGCTGAATTGGAAGAGGAGCAACTGGGACTTGAACTGGTACCCATATTGGATGCCTGCACCTCAAGCGGAGGCTTAGCCTACTACGCCACAGTGTTGACCCCTCATTTCCCTCTTAAAACTAGATTCGGAGGATTCTTTTTCCTTAATGTCCACCCAAAAAGTGAAAAAAATGTGCTATGAAATCAATAATAAATGCCACAATTCAAAGTGCCTTCACACCCATTATTTCATTTAGCCCCCCCTCCCCCCATAACCTTTGTAAGATAGGCAGGCAATATTTTTTTCATTTTAAAGGTAAGGAAATGGAGTCTTCAGAAAGCTAAAAAATGACCATGAGTAGTAAGTCACGTAGTCCTTTATCCTACACTGAAGCCACTCTTTGCCTGCATCTTTTCCATCATTCTGATGTTGGTCAGTTCTCGACCACAGGGGTGGACAGGTAGCTCCGTCACGGTAGCCCATGGAAGTGGGCACAGGACACGATGGCAGGTGCAGGAACAAGCAGTTAGGAATTGTTTTTTCCTTGCTGGAGCTGATGAAGAGAGTCTCTCTATGTCCAGATCCCACTCTTGGAGTGAGATTCTGTGTCCTAACACAGGAATTAAAGGAGAAAATGAATCCAAGTATTGGGAAGCAGAGAGTGTGAGGGAGAGAATTGAGAGAAAGTCCCCACAAATGGCAGGGCCTCGTTTCTAGTCCCTGAGATCTCAGTGTGGTCCTGGGTCTTCTCTGTTCCTCTCGAGCCACCCTGTGTGTCCCCACAAACTTTCCTCTTGAATTGAGCTTCCATTTGTTGGTCGGAGCCTCCTGTCTAAGCGTATACTTTCCAGGCAGCCAGGGCTCCCTGCATCAATTCTGCAGCTGTCAAGTTCACCCGGCAACATCAGAGACAAATTCCCTATTGTGACTTAAATATGTTTAGGTGATTAGTTTTAAGAGACAAAAGTTGTAAGGTGATTTTTCACCTCAATTTGAGTTGCTTCTAGATTTAAATTTAATATGGTGAATTTACTCTGATAACAAAACCAATACATATTTACGGCAGAAGATGTAAAATTTAGGAGAGTACCAGGAAGCAGTTAATGTTTACTTATAATGCCACCACTAAGATTCCTTCTTTCTTAAAGTTTCCTTCTAGCCATTTTTATGTCACCCTTTTTTATATAACCCATATGCTCACTTCACTGCTAACTTGAGAGGCCAGCAGTGTCAGTGCGTCACTGTCACACCAATTGACAACTTGAACCTTGCATTTTCTGTTAACAGAAGGGGGCGTCAAAAAATGTTAGTAGGATATAAATTTGGCCTATGGTTAAGACACTCCTTGGGATGGCTGTGACCCATAATGACTCCTGGCTCTGCTCCCAGTTTCAGCTTGCTGCTAATGTACACCTTGGGAGGCAGCAGGTGATGGCTCCTGTAGTTGGGTCCCTGCCACCCACCTGGGAGACCTGGATGGAATCCCTGCCTCCTGGCTTCCGTCTGGCCCAGCCCTGGCCACTGAGAGCATTTGTAGGGTGAACCAGCAGATGGACTATCTCTGTCTGTCTGTCTCTGTCTGTTAAAAGAAATGAAAAATAGTCATTATTTCTGTGGCTCAGGAATTCGAAGGTAGCTTAGATGAGCGGGTCTGGCTCAGCCTGTCAAGAGGCTACAGCCAAGAAAGTTGGGAGGGGCTGCAGTCTTTTGAAGGCTTGACTGAGCCTGCAGGATTTGTTCCAAAATGACTCGCTCATATGGTTAGCGAGGCTTACTTGGCAGGAGGCCTCGGTTCCTCTCGTAAATCCCCTCCACTGCGGTGCTTGAGTGTCTTGATAGCACGGTAGCTGGCTTCCTCCAAAAGAGTAGATCTAAGAGAGACAGCAGTGCAGATGCCACTGTCTTGTGATCTGTCCTCTGAAGTCACACTCTGCTGTTTCCATAATATCCTGTTGGCTAATATAACCCTATTCAGTGTGGAAGGAAGCTACGCAAGGGTGTGAAACTCAAGAGACAGGAATCAATAATACATATACTCACATATGGCTGAACAATTCCAACTTTATACCCAAGCTTATAGTGAAAACAAGAGTTGCCTGCATATGCTGTTAACTTCTTCATTTTATTCTCCCTTCACTAACCTTTGTGTCTAAATAACAATTCAATAACATAGATATCTATTTCTCAGTGTTACTCACTTTCAGCTGACTTTCCACCGTATGAAGACAGACCCCTATGTTGTTGTTCTAACCTTAGCCTTCATCATACACTTCCTTCATCTTCCCAATAGTCTCAGATAACTCTCCTTTGGTTCAATCCACATGGAAGTTTTAAGGTTATTATGTCCATGTACATATTATTTATAGTGACACTGCATATTGTGATACATTTCCTCATGTTGTTTATTTTTCCTTGAGTTAGTCATTGCCTCATATTTTATTTGATTCCATCAGGAAATCCTAAGAATGAGTTTCCCTTCGTCCTGCAGGATTATCTAGCTTCTGAGTACCCCATTTTCCTCTTTCTTTATTGACTTGCTTTGATGAATATCATCATCCAGTAGCTTTTTGGGGAGGATCTATAAAATTTAATTTTTTTGAGACCTTATAATACTGGAAAATGCTTTTGGGGCTGATATTGTGGTATAGCAGGTAAAGCTGCCGCCTGCAGTGCTGGCATCCCATATGGGCGCTGGTTTGAGTCCCAGTTACTGCACTTCCAATCTAGCTTTTTGCTAATGCACCTAGATGGTCCAAGTGCTTGGGCCCCTGCATAAAAGTGAGAGACCTGGTCGAAGCTCCTGGCTCCTGGCTTCAGCCTGGCCCAGCCCTGGCCATTGTAGCCATTTGGGGAGCGAACCAGCAAATTGAAGACCTCTCTCTTTCTCTCTCTCTCTTTCTGTAACTCTTTCAAATAAATAATTTTTTTTTTTGACAGGCAGAGTGGACAGTGAGAGAGAGACAGAGACAAAGGTCTTCCTTTTTGCCGTTGCTTCACCCTCCAATGGCCGCTGCGGTAGCGCGCTGCGGCCAGCGCACCGCGCTGATCCGATGGCAGGAGCCAGGTGCTTCTCCTGGTCTCCCATGGGGTGCAGGGCCCAAGCACTTGGGCCATCCTCCATTTTTTAAAAACCTTTATTCTATCTACAGTTTTAATTATGATGTACACATTCCAGTTTGCAGATAATAATGTCTTTAGTGTTCAAAAACATCTCTCCATTGTCTTTGATCTTGTGGGATTGCTCTTGGGCAGGCCAGTGCCTCTGTCTATCAAGTCATAGGCATTTCTGTGATGTTTGACAGTTCTCAATTGTTTGAGAACCCACAGTCTTTGTTTGGAAGCCTTTTGTGTATGGATGAGAATTTTTTACTTTTTAGCTTCCCAGTGGAGTGATCAGATGGGAAACGCTTTATTGGAAAACTCCCAAAGGCCATTAGCTATAGTTCATTTCTTCTGGGCTCATTAGTTTCTCCAGAGAAAAATCCTCCAACCTCCTGCCCAGCTATTAACATTCCCAACACAGGGTGGGGAGAAAATAGGGGGAGGGTGTCGCCATCCCGTGGAGGGACACTTACACCCCCGTGCTCAGTGCCCCACATTCCAGGGAGAGTCTGCCTCCAACTTTCTGCTGGGCAGGCTAGGAGGAGCTGCTTAGCTGTGCAGTAGAGGAGAGAAGATCCTGAGTATGACCAACCTTGTAATCAGTCCAAAGAATTCTCCCATTTTAAAAAATTATTTCTTTATTTGGGAGGCAGAGACAGAGTCCGCATCTGCTGGTTCACTCCCCAAATGCCCACACAAGCAAAGGTCAGGACGGGTCTGCAGCTGGGAGCCAGGAAAGCAACCCAAATCTCCCACACAGATGCAGGAACCAGATGACTTGAGTCATTGTTGCTTCCACATTAGCAGGAAGCTGGAGCCTGAAGCTGGAGCCAGGACTCGAACCCGGGTACCCAGAGGTATGATGTGGTGTCTCAACTGCAAGGTGAATGCCTCCTTGTGGGTTCTCCCATTTTTGTTCTTCACCTTACATCTCTCTCTCTCTCTCTCCCTGTCCCTCCCCCTCTCCCTCTCCCTCCCCCCCACCCCTTTCCCCCTGAGGTATCTGGAAGTGTTAGCGGACACAAAGCACCTGTCGTTTGTGGTGTTACCAAATCATCAGTCTCAAGTGTGGTTGCTCATAGGAAGGCCTTGTTTACTTGAGACAAATAAAGGAGAGAGTGGGGAGGTATAACTTCTGAGAAGAAACTGCCTCCTGCGTTTGCTAAAGCTTCTATAGCAAGGGTTAGGGGAGTGTCCAGGACGCAGAAAAAGAGGAGGGGGAGGGGGCCTCCCCGCTCATGCAGTGTGAGTACAAACATCTTCATAGGTGGTATGTTTTGAAACTGATGGCGCTCTCCTCCCCTGGGCAGAGAATTCAGTATGCTAATTTAAGAAGTTCAGCTTAGGGCACAAGATCTGGCTCAGGCTGTTTCCTAACTGGTTCTGGCGGTCTGTGGTCTGATTCTGGGTGAAATGTTACAAGATGAACCTTCTGGAACATTCTCTGCAAAACAAGCTCAGGAGAACATGGACTGACAAACCGTTTTAGATTCTTTGCCTGAGTCCCCTTTTTACCTGAATCTTACACTTATGGTTACATAATCTCCAATAGGTTGCAGTAAGAGTTAGTTTGCTTCTTCTGATTGTGTGTCCATTCTCACTCTCCTCTCTTGTGGTCTGATGTTCTGCTCTGACTGCTTCCTGGCTTCTAAACTGACATCCATGGTTCTCACCTGCTGTCTTTCCTCTCCTGTTCTGAAGCTGTGACTTTTTCTTCCTTTCTGCAATTTTGGTAGGGTGGCTGTAGGGACACAGACAAATACCTATGTTCCATTTGCCTTACTTAAAAGACTTCCCATGTTCATTTGCCATTTTAAATTTCATTTTTTGGTGACTTATTCATATTCTCATAAGATTACTCATCTTTCTTTACTAACATCTAAAAGCTCCATATATATAAAGGAATACGATTGCTTTAAATATGTTTTCATTCCGATGATTTTTTTTTTTTAAAAAAGTATGTTCTAGATTGTCTAGTGAAGTTTAAAAATGAAGACTGGCAAGAATTTTTAGTGCCTGCATTTGCATTTGTGGAGTTTGTGAACAAAAGCCCAAAGGGTATCATGGCACACTGTACAAACGACGGGTTTGTAACAGCTTGAATAAAGTGCTGGAAGACGGAGTCAGCCACAGCGTATGACTATATAAGCATGCAGAACTCTAAAGAACCTGCCCTGGCAGTCAATACCATATTCATATTTAAGAGTGATTGTGGGCCTCGTTAAGCTGTCACTTGAGATGCTCACATCCTCTATCAGAGTGCTGGTGCAACCCTGGCTCCTCCCCTTCCGAACCAGCTTCCTGCCAATGCATCTTGGGGGACAGCAGATGAAGGGGTGAGTGCTGGGGGCCTGCTACCCATGTGGGAGACCATATGGAGTTCTGGTTTTGGCCTGGTTCAACCCTGGCTGTTGTAGGCATTTGGGGAGTGAACCATTGGATAGATGAGTCTCTCTCTCTCTCCTTTTTAAATAAAAATATATTTTTTAGAATAACATCTTATTTTAAATAAATAAACATTTTAAAAGAGTGATTGTATTGAGTGTCCTGTATCTGTGTGCTCCAACTGAAACATTCTATTAGCAGTGAAGAGTGTTTTTCTTCCTCATTTCAGCAATAAACAAGTTAGATAATATTTACGTCATTTTCAGCAATGCAACAATGCTAATTTTATCCTCCAATGAGTAAAAAAGCTTTGTAGAATTATTATTTAAAGACTACTTATTGGCAAACTTTTAATTAAGTATGTTATAATTTTCCAGGGCTTGCAAAAAGAGATTTAAATTATTTATAATATTGTATACAATGCATTTATCCAAACACATTTTCTTGGCATTGAGGTGAAAACATTGAAAATCCCAAGATACCACCTCTCCACTGTAAATCCCAATGTCAGCCACTGTAAAACTAACAATATCAACCACATTGCAGTAGAATTGTTCATTTCTGTTTTACTGGTTTAGCAGTTTGGTATATTTAATTTGTAGATTTGTGTATTAGCCAAAGATTTTCCGAGATACCAAACCATAGTGTGTGTGTGTGTGTGTGTTTATAAAGAAAGAGACAGGTTTATGTTTTATGTTAAGGAATCAGTACACATGATTATGGAGGTTGGCAAGTCCACAGCCTCCAGGGTGGGCTGGCAGGCTGGAGCCCCAGGCAGGAGTGGACGCTGCAGGTAGAGTCTAGAGGTTCCCTGCTGGCAGAGCTCCTCTTTCTTGGGGGAAGCAGTTTGTCTTCCCTTAGAGTCTTCAGCTGATTAGATGAGGCCCACCACATTATGCAGGTATCTACTTTCCTGAAATTATATTGATTTAAGTGTTAATCTTATCTAAAAAACACTCTCACAGAGGTATCCAGCCGGTGTTTAGCCAGATATCTGGATGCCATGGCCCAGCTAAGTTGACAGAGAAAAATAAACATTGCTGGGCAGGTGTTGTGGCACAGCAGCTTAAGCTCCTGCTTAGCATGACTGTATGCCATATCAGAGCACTGGTTCAGGCCCTGGCTGCTCCACTTCCCTCCAGCTTCCTGCTGTGCCTGGCCATGCAGTGGAAAATGGCCCAAGTGCCTGGGTTCCTGTCGCCCCCAAGGGGAACCCAGGTGAAGTTCCTGGATCCTGACTTTGGCATCTCCAAGTCCTGGCTGTTGCAGCCGTGTAGGGAGTAAACCAGCAGACAGAAGATTCTCTCTCTCTTTGTCTGTCTCTCTCTCTGTGTGTGTGTGTGTGTCCCTCTCTCTATATACATAAACTTTTAAAAACTTGGCATCTGAACTGTCCTCAAGGTGAATGGTATTTACTTTGAAAGTCTTGTCAAGCACCCCCTCCCCAACTGAAAATCAATCTTCCTTGATGACTGAATTCTGTGTCTGACCCTGAAGGAGGGAGGGAACTTGCTGGCATCTCTGTCCGGGTCTGGGACACCAGGGTTTCAGGAATGTGGGTCGGTTACTTCCGCAGTGCACATTTGCTTTTTTCTCTTAACGTTTGATGTAAGCCTCTACATCTTTTTTATTGAAAGATACTTTTTTTTCTTATTTGGTTTCTGTGATGCTTTCAATGAAATGGAACAGTTATTTCTGAAGATCTCTGAAAACAGCAGCTACACCGTGGCCTGAGAAGGCGGCGTTGTGAATGAGCAGTGGGATATACAGAGCACAACGGTGTCTTAAGCAGTCCACATGTATTTAGCCAAATATTTTCTAATAAGAGATCCTTTTACTTCCCATTCCCCGGTCTCTGAGTACCAAATAATCCTGTCAATGTCATCTCATGCAGCAAAGAAAACTGAACGAACACCTCCATTAGATGGAGAAATCATGTGAATAACCATACCCGGCACAGAGATGATTTATTAAGCAACCCCATACCCACTGCCTTAAATCCTAGGTTTGCTGTAATTTCTGTTTCCTGTCAGGGGTGCTCAGATTTCAGCTATAAATAGAACATGGCAGTGGATAGAGTAAGCTTTGTAATTAGGTCATTCCCGAGCCTGCATGATTCATTTTCTTCTAGTCTTTGCCATTTCATTCTTCAGATTTGGCCTCCTTGTGATACTGATGCAACATGACAGAATCATACCAGACTTTGAAAGAGCCGATCCTTTCTCTCTCTCTCTCTCTCTCTCCCTCTCTCCCTGCTCCTCTCTGCTTCTCTCAGTCATCATTTTTGTACTTGCTTTATCAAAGTCTCTTGCACAGGGAGGCACTGAGGGGCTGTCATTACATGTTTAGTCCACAGATAGGATTTCATCTCTGGTCACGCTCCCATTTGGGACCCAATCTCCCAGCTGGAATATGGCCTGTGTCTGCCTCTCCCAGAGGTATTTACCTTCTTTTCTGTACTTTGTGATGGATCACAGGGAGTGAGGAAGTGTAATAGAAGAACGGAGACAGATGGGAGACCATGCAAGTCAGCCCTCCATATCCTCAGCTTCCCCTGCAAGTCAGCCAAATGTGTATCTAAAATATTCCAAGAAGAAGCTGTGTGCACACTGAACATACACAGACTTTCATTGGATCATATTCCCTGAACAATACAGTGTAACAACATACACATAGTGTTTATGTTGCCTTAGTATCATGAGTAATCTAGAGATGGTTTAACACATCTGGGAGAATTTACATAGGTTATGTGCAAATACTACATCATTTCACATAAAGAATTGTGTGCCTGGTCATCGTGGGATCTGCAGGGGATCCTGGGATGAACCCTTATGGACACCACAGGACAATTATTATAGCAGTCAGGGTGGGTGTTGTGGTACAGTGAGTCACACTGCCACCTGTGATGCTGGTGACCAGCATTGGAGTGCTTGTTCACATCCTGGTTGCCCTCCTGCTGATCCAGCGTCTCGCTATTGTTCCCGCAGAGGCAGTAGATGATAATGCACGTACTAGCACCCTTGCCACCCATGAGGGAGACCAGGATGGAGCTCCTGGCTTCTGGCTTAAGCCTAGTCCACACCTTGCTTGTTGTGGCCATTTAGGGAGTGAACCAAAGGATGGAAAATCCCTTTCTCTCTGTCTCCACTACCCCAACTCTGTTTTTCAAATAAATAAATCAATCTTTAAAAAAGCAATTGAGGGCCAGTGCTGTGGCTCACTAGGTTAATCCTCCACCTGCGGCACCGGCACCCCGGGGTTCTAGTCCCGGTTGGGGCGCCAGTTCTGTCCCGGTTGCTCCTCTTCTAGTCCAGCTCTCTGCTGTGGCCCGGGAGTGCAGTGGAGGATGGCCCGAGTGCTTGGCCCCTGCACCCACATGGGAGACCAGGAGGAAGCACCTGGCTCCTGGCTTCGGATCAGCGCAGTGCGCCGGCCGTAGCGGCCATTTGGGGGGTGAACCAACAGAAGGAAGACCTTTCTCTCTGTCTCTCTCTCTCACTGTCTATAACTCTGTCAAATAAAAAAAAAAAGCATTTGAGTGGAATGATAGTTTTCCCATCTTTATTAATCCTGACCTTTAACAGCTCCTATTAGCTTCCCAGAGAATAATAAAAATGGAAAAGACCCTGTGTAGTCAATATCCCTCCACTTGATATGATTTCTGAGATGCTGGCAGGGTTCTCTGTCTCCCAATTCCCCATCCTCCTGCCGCTGTCACAAGTGTGTAACAGTCTGGTAGGGGACACCTGACTTCACTCTCAGTGGCTCTGAGGGCTTTACTGTTCTCTGATTCCATCAACACCGCTCTGAAGGACACACCAGAAGTCTTTCCATGTCTTCATGTGATCTAAGCTAGAACTTGGAGAAAACACGGCCTCCTAAGGTCCACGTCTGCACAAGCCCTTGGTTGGCCACTAGCCAGCCCACCTTCTGCCTTCATCCCAGGAACATCTGGCTCCTATTGGCAGCTCTGGGTGTGGGGGCACCACAGGTGTATTACCAAACCAAGACCTGCTTCCTGGCCTGGGAACATGGCTGCTATTTTCACAACTCATTGGGTAGGAGCACCTGATCTGAACCTGAGTCCCCTAGAGGGAAACCTGACCTGGTGCAACGAGAGGTCTTTCAGGCTGGGTTTATGGACTGCTGTCTGGTTGGCAGCACCATCTTCCAGGCTGGGAGCTGCTGGAGGATCCCCAGGATGCCACTCCTTTATTTTTGCGTCTCTAATGCTTAAGACAGGACTGGCAAGAAGTACTTTATAAACATCTGACAAGGTTGATTGACTTGATGTCTTCACTCTGAGGACATAAGCAAGTGATACCATGTTGAATTGTCCTTCAACATAAAAATCATGGATCACTCATGCATTCATTTAATCAATCCATCATTTAATTAACAAGTATGTATTGAAGGCCAACTAAACCGATGTTTCAGGATTTCTGCCATGTGTCAGGGTTATGAAGATGAGTCAAAGGCAGTCCCTGTCCTTGTTTAGCTCACAGCCTGTGGAGGAGACAAATATACCAGGACATGCAGTGATAAGAATGCTGATGAAGGTGTCTATACCACCAGGCACAGAGGTTGAGAATCTAACCCCGCTATCCAAAAAAGACTGAGGCAGAGAGAATGATGCATTGATTGTCAAGGACATGCAAGAGGCATGGATGGTGTTTTGTGGACCTGAAAACAGTGTAGAGAGGCTTGAGTGTGGCCACCACTGAGGTTGGTCTTGAGAGAGACATGGAGGAAGCAAGACAGAAATTAATGAGGCCCGATCAAGGAGGACATTGTCTACATACTGAGGAGTTTGGGCTCTGTATCAAAGGCACAGGAATTTTTAAATAAAGATATTGATAAGATCAGAAAGTTCACTTTGAACATGATCTCCGTTGCATACTCAAAGGAAATGGTCAGGCATAAGTGACCATTGGAGATGGTCAGTGAAATAGAGAACAGGCTTGTAGGATCTTTTTCATGGGGTCCTTGGTTCAGAGTAATGGCAATGGCTGAAGGAGACAGCCTTTGGTAGAGAAAACTAGAGCTAAAAGTAACCCGAGTGACAATCAAAGGTGTTATTCTATGGCTACACATTGCTCCCATCTACTGCTACTGAATGGCATCCAGTTCCTAAGGAAGCCCCCAGGACAGCAGATGCCATGTCGCTTCTTTCTATGGGGTGAGAGGCTCTGGTCCATAAGTACACTTTTCCTCCAGTTCCCTAGGAGGAAGTCCACCCCTCTTCTCCATCAAGTGGCAGTAGGAGGAGTTAGGACTCTCATGCTGGTGTTCAACAGTGGCTGACAGGGCTAGTGATGGGTGTCTGCTGAACACTTGGAGGCACAGCTCAAAAAAAAAAAAAAAAAAAAGTGGGAATCAGGATGTGTTTTGCCAGCCCCAGCAGAGATTTTTCACCTCCAGACAAGTTTCCCTTTTCTGTAACTCTATACCATCCTAGCACAAGTATTTTTTTTAATATTTATTTATTTATTTATTTATTTGAAAGGCAGAGTCACAGAGAGGCAGAGAGAGAGGGAGAGAGATTGAGAGATTTTCTATCCACTTGTTTACTTCCCAAATAGCTGCAATGGCTGGAGCTGGGCTGATCTGAAGCCAGGAGCCAGGAGCTTCTTCTGGGTCTCCCACATGAGTGCAGGGGCCCAAGCACTTGGGCCGTCTTCTACTGCTTTCGCAGGCCATAGCAGAGAGCTGGATCAGAAGTGGAGCAGCCGGGGCTCGATCCAGCGCTCATGTGGGATGCTGGCACTGCAGGCGTCGACTTTACCTGCTACGCCACAGCGCCGGTCCCCTAGCGCAAGCATTATGACCAGGGAGCGATCAGGTGGCTGAAGGACTGTGAGGAAATGGGAGGTGTTGGAGTAGTTCCTGCATAAGGAATGATGTTTTCACTTTTAAAATCCATGATTCTGCTGGCAGTAGCTCAGAGTCTCAAAGAAGCCTGTTGCAATGACGAATGTGCTTCTCTTAATGTTCGCACTAACTACAAGTCAAGTCATTTGATCACAGATCTTGATGCATCACTAGCCAGTTACATGGCCAGCATAAAATGCAGTTTGTTTTCAGGGGCTAAATTCTCCCAGATATATCTGAGGAATTGCAGGCATGTGTATGGGAGTCTGCAGCCTCCTG
This sequence comes from Lepus europaeus, assembly GCF_033115175.1. NCBI lineage: Eukaryota > Metazoa > Chordata > Mammalia > Lagomorpha > Leporidae > Lepus > Lepus europaeus. The sequence goes on from NC_084840.1 coordinate 50,020,304, forward strand.
ATGGGGGGATAAGGGGAGTGCACACATTCCATCAGCCATCAGAGCTGCCACTGGGGATGAGCATCGAGTGTCTGCTGAGCTCAGCTTCATGGGCACAAGGGCCACCTGGGCTGTGGGAGGCTCGCTGGTCAATACAGCAGGATGTCTGCCACGAAAACAGGTGCAACTGCATGGCCTTGGTACAGAGCCCTACCTTTTTGCCAAGGCAGCAAGTGTGGCACCAGGTAAAAAGTGGCCTCCTCTCTCTTCAGAAGAAAAGTTGGGGGCCGGTGGTGTAGTAAGCTAAGCCTCCGCCTCTGGCACCAGCATCCCATATGGGTGCCTGTTTGAGTCCCAGCTGCTCCTCTCCCATCCAGCTCTCTGCTATGGCCTGGGAAAGCGGTAGAAGATGGCCCAAGTGCTTGGGAGACTCAGAAGCTCCTGGCTCCTGACCCGGATCAGCCCAGCTGGGGAGTGAACCAGCAGATGGAAGACCTTTCTCTCTGTCTCTCCCTCTCTCTCTCTGCCTCTGCCTCTCTCCATCTCTCTCTCTCTCTCTCTCTCTCTGACTCTGCCTTTCAAATAAATAAATAAATCTTTTTTTTACAAAAAAAAAAATACTTTAAAAAAAATCGGAAACCCCAGAACTGAAAAGCACTTCAACTGAAACAAAAACTTTTACTAAACAGGCTTAACAGCAGATTGGAGATGGCACAATAAAAATCAGTAAATTTGAAGAAAGGTGAATATAAATGATCCAATTGAAGAGTAGAAAGAAAAACAAGTGGAGGAAACCAAACAGAACTTCAGAGGCCTATAGAACAATGTTAAACAATTTAACATTATGCTTAATTTGAATGTGGGAGGGCAGGAAGAGGATTGGTGAATAAAAAAAGGACTGGGGCCAGCATTTGACTTGGCACAGCACCTAAGAGGTCCATATCTCAGATGAGAATACTCGGGTTCAAGTCCTGCCAACTGCTTTCAATCCAGCTTCTTGCTGATGCACAACCTGGGAGGCAGCAGGCGACGGCTCAGGTGATTGGGTCTCTGTCCCCCATGAGGGAGACCTGGATTGAGTTCCAGCATCCTGGCTTTGGCCTGGCCCAGCCATGCATGTTGTGAGCATTTGGCAAGTAAAACCAGTAAATGGAGGATCTCTCTGTTTCTCTCTTTGTGTCTGTCTTTAAAGTAAAATGAAAGTAAATCATTTTAAAAATAATTAATTAAAAAATCTTTTAAATGACTGAAAATTCCCCATAATTTCCAAAAGCCCCATGTTGGAAAAATGCAAAAAAAAAAAAAAAAGTCACATTGCAAAAAGCCAACGATGAAGAGAAAAATCTTAAAAGCAGCAGAATAAAAGATATTATATACTGCATAAACAACTTATAGTTCCAGTTCTGACAAGTGAAGAGCTTGGAAGTTAACACTGCCAATGTTACAAGAAGAAAAAGCTAAGCAAACTGAAAATGAATGGATTTGCTTGCCCCCCCACACCCCGAGACTGAGGCTGCAGACTAAATGGCCACCCTAAAACCTGGAGAGACCACAGAGTAGAGGGTCACTGTGAGAGCCACCCACCTGCAGCAGAAGCCATTGGAGCCATAGCCTGGTAGGCTTTGTCACATGGAAGTTTTGAGAAGTTGCTGAGTGTGGACAAGTGAGAGAGTGAGAAACTCCTGGGGGCTACACTTTAATGGGGTGTATCTCCAGAGTCCCCACTTGGCTCTCAAGATGAAAAGTGAAGAAAGATCCCCTCACATCTCTCATAGGGACAGGGGAAGAGCAAACGTTGCAAAACATACCCAGGTTTTCCCATAGCCTAAACATGTACTACATAGCAAAAGCAGCTGCCCTGGAGTTTGCAATTTTTAACAAATCCAAATCTTTCAAACAGCACTATTTTGCATTTGTGTAGTACAGGTGCCTTATGCTAGAGATTACTTTCTTTTTAAACTCTGTGCAAATAAATCTTTATTCCTAGATGAAGTAAATTATTTTCCAGGAAAATGGAAAATGAGGAACTGACTTCAGGCTTGAAAGAAAATCAAAACAGAGACATGACCATAGAATAAACAGAGGAATTTGGCCAAGAGCTACTCATTAACCATCTTTGATGCTTCACCATAGCCCCAGAATAACCAGGGTCAACATTTTACAGGTGAAGTTCACCAAACCTCTATGGAACAGATGACTCCAGTGCAGTTTCAACTGTTCCAGTGTATACACAAACAAAGGAAATCTTTGAACTTCTTTATATGATGCTAGCAAATCAAATCTAACAATGGTGGCATAAAAAGAAAACTAGGGATCACATTTACTCCAACATAGTCACACAAACATCCTAAATAAAATATTAACAAACAGGATCCAGCAAATATTAAAAGAGTAATCTTTTAATCAAGTGGAGTTTAACGTGGGAATACAAAAATATTTCCGCGGGGCCGGCGCCATGGAGTAGCAGGTAAAGCCGCCGCCTGCAGTGCTGGCATCCCATTTGGGTGCCAGTTCCAGTCTCAGCCACTCCACTTCCAATCAAGCTCTCTGCTATGGTCCAGCAAAGTAGTAGAAGATGGCCCAAGTCCTTGGGCCCCCGTATCCATGTGGGAGACCCCAAAGAAGCTCCTGGCTCCAGTCTTTGGATCGGCCCAGCTCCGGCTGTTGTGCCCATTTGGGGAGTGAACCAGCAGATGGAGGATTTCTCTCTCTCTGCTTCTGCCTCTCAATAACTCTGCCTTTCAAATAAATAAATAGGGGCCGGTGCCGTGGCTCACTTGGTTAATCCTCTGCCTGTGGCACCGGCATCCCATATGGGCGCCGGGTTCTAGTCCAGCTCTCTGCTGTGGCCCAGGAGGGCAGTGGAGGGTGGCCCAAGTGCTTGGGCCCCTGCACCCGCATGGGAGACCAGGAAGAAGCTCCTGGCTCCTGGCTTCGGATCGGCACAGCGTGCCCGCCATGGCAGCCATTTGGGGAGTGAACCAACGGAAAGGGAAGACTTTTCTGTCTGTCTGTCTGTCTCTCTCTCTCTTTTGACAGGTAGAGTTAGAGAGTGAGAGAGAGAGACAGAGGGAAAGGCCTTTCTTCCATTGGTTCACCCCCCAAATGGCTGCTACAGACTGCGGGCTGCACCCATCCGAAGCCAGGAGCCAGGTGCTTCCTGCTGGTCTCCCATGTGGGTGCAGGGCCCAAGCACTTGGGCCATCCTCCACTGCCATCTGGGGCCACAGCAGAGAGTTGGACTGGAAGAAGAGCAACTGGGACAGAATCTGGCGCCCCAACCGGGACTAGAACCTGGGGTGCCAGCGCCACAGGCGGAGGATTAGCCAAGTGAGCCGCTGCACCTGCCTCTCTGTCTCTATCTCTGTCTCTGTCTCTCTCTCTCTCACTGTTTATAACTGTACCTGTCAAATAAAAAATAAATAAATCTTTAGAAATATTTTCTGGGGCTGGCACTGTGGCATAGCAGATAAAGCTGCTGCCTGTAGTGCCAGCATCCCACATGGGAGTCGGTTCGAGGCCTGACTGCTCTACTTCCAATCCAGCTCTCTGCTGTGGCCTGGGAAAGCAGTAGAGGATGGCTCAGGTCTTTGGGCCCCTGCACCACATGGGAGACCTGGAAGAACTCCTGGCTCCTGGCTTCGGATTGGCACAGCTCTGGCCATTGCAGCTAACTGGGGAGTGAACCAGCAGATGGAAGACCTCTCTCTCTCTGCCTCTCCTTCACCCTCTGTGTAACTCTTTCAAATAAATGAATAAATTTTTTAAAAAATTTCCACAAATATACTCAGTATTACAGCAATTCCCCAAAAAGAAAAAACACAATAGTATTATTATTTTCACATATCATCCATTTGATAAGCATCATCTTTGATAATAGTTTTTAATTTATTAATAATTGGCAAGCAATCCCTTAGTGTGACATAAAAAATATCTATTTCATTTAACCTATTCTAATGGTTATGGAAAAGCCCTAAAACAATTCCATGAAAGTCAAGAACACTCTACTATTATTTGTTTTTTAAGATTTTATTTATTTATTTGAGAGGTAGAGTTACAGACAGTGAAAAGGAGAGACAGAGAGAAAGGTCTTCCTTTCGCTGGTTCACTCTCCATGTGGCCGCAACAGCTGAGCTGCACTGAACCAAAGCCAGGAGCCAGTTACTTCTTCCAGGTCTCCCACATGGGTGCAGGGGCCCAAGGACTTGGGCCATCTTCTTCTGCTTTCCCAGGCCACAGCAGAGAGCTGGATTGGAAGAGGAGCAGCTGAGACTAGAACCAGCGCCCATTTGGGATACCAGTGCCGCAGGCGGAGAATTAACCTACTGAGCCATTGCGCCGGCCCCCACTCTCACTATTATTTAGCAATGTTTGGCGGTACTAGGCAAAACAAAGAGTTGGCAGGAATGAGGTATAAAAGTTAGAAATGAGAAAGCAATGGTATTATTGTATACCTAATTTAAGAAAAAAGGGATCACAGAACAGAGAGGAGACAGGGTATGAATTTGCAGCCAATCCGAATTTATTCAGAGAAAATTAACTCACAGAGGTTGACCAACTGCCAGCGTGGACACAGATTGAATACCTGGCAGAGGGCCCAGATCAGGGACTGGGCTTTTATATCGTAGGTGGGCTAGGAGTGGGAGTGGGGTAGGGGGTGGCAGGTGGAGTGAATTCCTCCACACAGGTCTTTCAAGTTTGGCCTGCTGGACTTCCGAACCTGGGGAAGAATGGGGTAGAGTGGGGTATAAAGACAATAGGATATGAGACTGAATTCAGATTCAGGGACAAGGGATAAATTCCAATTTTATCTCTCTTTTGGGCAATGAGCTCGAATGGCTGAGGCTTATGTTCTTGTTCCATCACCTAGGAAATCTCAAAAATCATCTAAACATTTGGTACAGTTGAAGAAATTAGTAGGGCAAAAACAAAATTATTAAAATAAGTCAACAAACTCCAAATGTAAAAACAATATCCATTTAGAAGGTGCAACAGAAGAAGACATTCCATTTACAACAGCAATAAAAAGTCAACTGACTAGAAATAAGCTTAATAGGAAATGAACAGGAATTACAGAAAGCTTGAAAGTATCATTGAGTTTCCCTCAAAGGAGACTGGAACATATAGAAGGGTATTGTGCATTTTTTTAAGATGTATTTATTTGACTGGAAAAACTAGAAAGAGAGAGAGAGAGAGATCTTCCATCTACTGGTTCACTCCCCAAATGGCACAATAGCTGGCATGTAACTCTTTCAAATAAATGAATAAATTTTTTTTTAAATTTCCACAAATATACTCAGTATTACAGCAATTCCCCAAAAAGAAAAAACACAATAGTATTATTATTTTCACAGATCATCCATTTGATAAGCATCATCTTTGATAATAGTTTTGAATTTATTAATAATTGGCAAGCAATCCCTTAGTGTGACACTAAGCTCTTGGCCAAAGCCAAGAGCTAGAAGCTAGGAACTCCATCTGGGTCTCCTACATGGGTGGGAGGGTCCAAGCACTTGGACCATTTTCTGCTGCTTTCTCAGGTGCATCAGCAGGGACCTGGGTCAGAAGTGGAGCAGCTGGGACTCAAAGCGGCGCCCACACGGATGCCAACATGACAGGCAGTGGATTAACTCACTGCACTACAATGCTGGCTCCTATACCCCATGTTCTTGAAGAGGAAGTCATAAAGATGTCAATTATCCTAAGTTAATTCACCTGTTTACTGTGATCCCAGTAAAGATATCAACGTGATTTTTTGGATAAGCTGAGTGTAATCATATGGAAAAATAGACAGACGTGGAAAGGCAGGTAAAATCTGAAAAAAAAAAAAAAAAGGTGAAGTTGAAGTAACTTGTCCCATAGATTCCAAATGCAAATAAAAGCCACGGATTTAGGACAGTGTGATCTTGGTGGTGAACAAGCCCACCTTGATGTCACCGTCAGCTACACTTCTCTTCCACCCTTCCCCGCTACCTTAAAGCATCTCTATCCATCTAGTTGCTCATTCCAGAGACATTGAAGCCATATTTGTTCCTTTCCTCTTCTTCCTCCTTTACCTTACATGTTAGTACTAAATTGTACAAATTCTACCTGCAAAATACCTCTAACGATTGTTGGCATTGTGGTGTATCCTCAGCCGCCATCACCATCTGGTCAGCATCCTTCCTCAGCTGGAGTTTCTTCGCTTCCACTCTTGCCCACTTCCACGTCATTCTCCACAGGGTCAAGGAGAGACCGGATCACATCGCTGTCCTGCATTTGCCCCGGTGGCCTGTGGGAGAAAGATGAGGAGGAGACGTGTGTCTTGGCCTCTTGTTCTGGGCTGAGTTCGAGAGTGGGGAAGCATGTCTCCTAGAATGAAAGGCAAGCAGCCAGCGGAGGGAAATTGGTCCTGTTTCCCACTCAGGACTCTGAAAGGAGATCTCCTGATGAACCTGGAGCAGAGAAGCAGAGAGAGGGAGCCACTGAGGAGCCAGGTGCCTGGAACAGGCTCTGAAGTCCCTGCTGTCTCCTGCAACAGGGCTGTGGTGGGTTTTCAGACTATGCAGGGAGCTGGTCAGAAAGCAGAAAACACGGAGCCTGCAGCAGAGTGCTTCAGGGGCCAGGGGAGATTGACAGGGTATCACCAGGCCAACAGGCAGCACTTTCTATGTCATTCTAGCTCAGCCTGCAGCAGTAGCTGCATCAACACCACCACCAGCCTCACTAGTGACACGGCAACCAGCAATACCGGACTGGTGCCTGCCTGGCCCCTTCCCTGCATGCTACGTGGTCATCCAGCCAGATGCCATTTTGGGAAGAAATCAGTAGAAGATGAGGAAGTCTGAGGATTGGATGCTTTCAAAGGGAACTGAATTTAAAGTGCTGAGTTGGACCAAGGTTAATAGATTGGAATGAATTTTCACATTTATTCAAGAGGCACAGAAGTAGAGAGAGACGGGCAGACAAAGCTGCCATCTGCTAGTTCACTCCTCAAATGCCCACAATAGCCAGGACTGGACTGTTGATGTACAATTAACACTTTATCCCTTTTAGTATTTTTTTTGTTCTAGTTAATACTATTGGTTGAACTCTGTAATTAACACAAAATTATTCTTAGGTGTTGAAATTTAACTGAAAAGTGATCCCTGTTAAATATAAGAGTGGGAATAAGAGAGGGAGGAGATGTACAATTTGGGACATGCTCAATTGGACTTGCCCCAAATGGTGGAGTTAGAAATGTGCCAGGGGATTCCAATACAATCCCATCAAAGTGGCACGTACCAATGCCATCTCACTAGTCCAAGTGATCAATTTCAGTTCACAATTGATCACACTGATAGGTCTAAGAGTCAAAGGGATCACACAAGCAAGACTAGTGTCTGCGAATACTAACTGATAGAATCAAAAAGGGAGAGAACAATCCAACATGGGAAGTGGGATACACAACAGACTCACAGAATGGCAGATGTCCTAAATAGCACTCTGGCCTCAGAATCAGCCCTTAAGGCATTTGGATCTGGCTGAAGAGCCCAAGAGAGTATTTTAGGCATGGAAAGCCAAGACACTCTGGCAAAAAAAAAAAAAAAAGGACCTAAATGAAAGATCTCTGTGAGTGAGATCCCAGTAGAAGGAACGGGGCCATCAGAGAAGGAGGTACCTTTCTCTGAAGGGAGGAGAGAACTTCCACTTTGACTATGACCTTGTCTGAATAAGATCAAAGTCAGCGAACTCAAAAGGCTTCCATAGCCTTGGCAACTCATGACCAGAGCCTAGGGAGATTACTGACGCCATAAACAAGAGCGTCAAATTATTAAGTTAACAACAGGAGTCACTGTGTACTTACTCCTCATGTGGGATCTCTGTCCTTAATGTGTTGTTCAATGTGAACTAATGCTATAACTAGTACTGAAACAATATTTTACACTTTATGTTCTGTGTGGGTGCAAACTGATGAAATCTTTACTTAATATATACTAAATCGATCTTCTGTATATAAAGATAATTGAAAATGAATCTTGATGTGAATGGAATGGGAGAGGGAGCGGGAGATGGGGGGGTTCGAGTGGGAGGGAAGTTATGGGGGGGAGCCATTGTAATCCATAAATTGTACTTTGGAAATTTATATTTACTAGATAAAAGTTAAAAAAAAATAGCCAGGACTGGATCAGGCCAAAGCCAGATGCCAGGAACTCAGTCCAGATATCCCACAAGAGTAATAAGGTGACTAGTGTTGTAATGCAGTGGGTTAAACCACTGCCTACAAAGCTGGCATCCCTGTGAGGATTGGTTAGAATCCTGGCTGCTTCACTTCTGATCCAGCTCCCTGCTAATATTCTGGGAAAGCAGCAGAAGATGGCCCAAGTGCTGGGCCCCTGCCATTTTTGTAGGAGACCCAGATAGAGTTCCAGGCTCCTGGCTTTGGCGGCCATTTGGGGAATGAGACTGCGGATGAAAGATCTCTTCTCTTTTTCCCTCTCCTTCTCTCTCTGTAACTCTGCCTTTTTAAAAAGATTTATTTATTTATTTGAAAGTCAGAGTTACACAGAGAGAGAAAGAGGCAGAGAGAGAGAGAAAGAGAGGTCTTCCATCCACTGGTTCACTCCCCAAATGGCCGCAACGGCCAGAGCTGTGCCAATCTGAAGCCAGGAGCCAGGAGCTTCTTTCAGGTCTCCCACACAGGTGCAGGGGCCCAAGGACTTGGTCCATCTTTCACTGCTTTCCCAGGCCATGGCAGAGAGCTGGATCGGAAGAGGAGCAGCTGGGACTAGAACCGGCGCCCATATGGGATGCCCGCGCTTCAGGCCAGGGCTTTAACCCGCTGCGCCACAGTGCCGGCCCCTGGAGGCTTTTTTTTTTCTTTCCACATCTGAGCATAGTGTGGGTAAATTCACAATCCTGCCACATATGTATTTGTTGGTGTGATTATTTGTTTGAAATCTGCCTTTCTCACTAAATTATCAGTTCCACAGGAGAGGAAATGTTTTGTTGTTTCCATTGTGAATCTGCAATGCCCAGCATGTGGTAGGCACACAAACATTATTTATTAGCTCTACATTTTACTAATGATTCATCCATATAGCTAAGCAGGTCTGTCACTTAAAGTTCCTTGCATGTATTCTAGATACTTTAAGTGCCCTGCAAGATAAAAGATTTCGAGGGCAGTACTTGTTATTGTGCTACCCATAAAACGTAAATGGCTATTGACTTTCCCCTAGAGTGGATGACTCTGCCACTCATTCCTTGCATAATATGAATAAGTAATTTAACTTCCTTGGTGGAGGAGGGAGAGGGGGAGGGTCTTTTTTTTTTTTTTTTTCCTTTTCCATAGGGAGAATGAAGGATGACCACTCCTAGCTTCACTGGTAAATGAGGAATAGCTAATAAATATGGTTATGAAACGTGCCCACCAAACAACACACCCTCTAAAACAAAATGCAGTTGCTACTCAGATTGTTTCTAGTGCGGAGAGATGTGCTTTCCAAGGTTGCATTGGGATGTCCTGAGCCTGATCTACCGATTTCGGTAAATCTTGCATTGCATGGGAGAGGCAACTCACAGAGTTTGCAAAGAGGTGCTGCCTAACCAGGATAGCTCTGGAGGAACTCAGCAGTGAGAGCGAGTTTGCTTCTTAGCAGGAGCCATATGGACTACAAACTGGCAACTGTGTCAAGCAGCCCTCTCTGCTCCACAGGAAAAATCGCAAACCACCCCCGGGCAATGGAGCTTAATTACAGAGCCAGGCAAGGCACAGACATTATTTACTACAAGTGTGAAGGTTCTGATCCAAGTTACTGCTACCCACGCCTCTTGCTCGGTTCCTGTAAATGTGGAGCTGTGCCACGCGGTGGAAGACTTTTATTTTTTGAGTTCGGCAATAAGTGTGCTCCCTTGCTGACTATTTCTTCAAGATAAATGATTTCAGTAGTTGTGCTCTATCCAGAAATAAAGGGAGTTTAGATTTTAATTTAATAATTGATCAATTTTTTTAGGTTTTTAAAAATTTATTTATTTGAAAGGTAGAGTTACAGAGAGAAGGAGAGCCAGAGAGAAAGGTCTTCCATCCACTGGTTCACTCCGCAGATGGCTGCAATGATAGGAGCTAAGCCGATCCAAAGCCAGGAGCCAGGAAGTGCTTCCTGGTCTCACATGCGGGTGCAGGGGCCCAAGCACTTGGGCCATCTTCAGTTGCTTTCCCAGGCCATAAACAGAGAGCTGGATTGGAAGAAGGGCAGCCAGGACTTGAACCAGCACCCATATGGGATTCTGGCACTGCAGGTGGAGGCTTAGCCCACTACACCACAGCACCAGCCCCAATCAATATATTTTTAAAGCATTTGTATGCCAGAGACTGTGTCAGTCCATAATCAAAATGAATAATCTTGAATTGCCTCTAGTTTAGTCAGGTAAGGGAAACTCACTCAAATTAACTTAAACAAAAACAAAGGAGCGAAGTGGAATAAGGCTGGAATATCCATGGCACCTAGTACAAGGAGCTGGGCTTCCTGTGGGACTGATCAAGGCTCTGGAAAGCCAGAGAAAATTCCCATTTCTTTTTGGGAGTGTTTGGTTCCCCATCTCTGCTTCTATGTGAGCATCTACTGAGTTTGTTCTCGCCACAGTCTCAGTTTCTTTGCTTCTAGAAGAAAATGGCCCTTTCAGCCCTCTTAGTGTTCTCTCACTCCCACCAATCACAAGGAAACCCTTTGTACAAATTGCGAATTCCCTGGGGAAGAAAACTGTACTTGGCTTAGCCTCGTTGGTCCATGTGGAATAGGCCAGCTGTCAGTTGGGATTTGATCAGGGAGCCAGAAGCCATTCCATGTACACAAGGGTGGAGGTCTTTATTAAATACAACAAGAAGATGGCACATTTGTTGTAAAGAATTACAGAGGGATGGTAGGGCAAGCAATTGTCAATTGTCTCAGCCCACATTGCCAAGCAGGTTATTTGCAACAACTCACCCCAAACCTATTGTGGAGTTCAAGGACTTTGGGATCGCTCTCCCCACCTATAGCAGCTTGCAACAAGGTGACTCTCAAGAAGTTCACCAAGGAGTTGCCGCCATGATCAAGAACCTCCCAAGCTCTCACCCTATATGAGCCCACACCCAGAGTTGAGTGATTCTCAGAGTGGCTGCAGCTCTCTTAGCTGCTGCCTGCACCCTTAAAAGGGGTTATTTATAGCAGCTTGCTTAGAAAGAGCTTGATGTCCGCCTGCGGATGCCTCCAGAGATCATTCCAGGTCTGGACTCTCTGCTAAGTCTCTTGAGTGCTTCTTATTGGAAAACTCTAACTTGAAACCTATGTGGAGGGCCATTCTGGGAAATGTTTGGGCTTCTCTTGTATGATATCGAGGAGATGGTAGAAGTCCATCGCAGTGCGCTGAGCTGAAAACATGGTCAGCACAGCCATGGAGCCCTAGAAATGCAGGACCAGTGGTTCACATGTGACTACAGGGCCCATGTAAGTGTGTGCACATGTGTGTGTGTGTAGTGAGCACAGATGGGTCTCAGGGACTGACGCATGATCTGGGCATCACTTAGTACATGAAGAAGGAAGATTTCTCACTTCCTTCCCTCTTCCTGTGTGACACAATCTGAGCTGTCCCAGAGGGCTAGTCTGAAGGAAACATTTGCCCCTCTCTCCTCCTGAGCTTTCCTCTCCCTTCTCTTCCTCCCCCTCCTTCTTCCTTTTTTAAAAAAATATTTATATATTTATTTAAATATTTATTTTAAATATTATTTAGTTTATTTAGAAGACAGAGTTACAGAGAGAGGCAGAGAGAGAGGGAGGTCTTCCATCCGCTAGTTTGCTTCCTAAATGCCTGCAATGGCCAGAGCTGAGCCAATCTGAATCGAGAAGCCAGGAGCTTCTTCTGGTTCTTTCACAAGGATGCAGGGGCCCAACAACTTGGTTCATCCTTTGATGTTTTCCCAGGTGCATTAGCAGGGAGCTCGATCAGAAGTGGAGTAGCCAGGACTGGAACCAGATCCCATATAGGATGCCAGTGCTGCACGCCGGGGCTTTAACTCACTGTGCCACAGCACCAGCCCCCTACTTCTTCTTGCAATCACGTGAGGAATTTTCTCAAGTGGGAATGACTTAAGCACTCCTTCTGCATGCATGTGAGTTAGGACCAACCAGCCCACCTGATGGCCCCAGCCTAGCATCTCAGTGAGAGATGGGACCAAACTCAGCCAGAGCCCTCCCTAAGTCTGCATTGTTGGAAGACTGCAAAATTAGTCCAATGTGAAGCCTGGATTTATGCTCTGCTCTTAGAGAAGGCCTTTCTCAGAGACAGAGAGAGACACAGAGCCCGGATGGTCTCTTTTGTGTCCCTACATTCAGTAATAACTGAAGCCATCTACTTCTGATCTTTTTAATCCCATGAATCAATAAATTTCCTATTTTGCTTAGGTCAATGTGAGTTGCATGTTTTGAGCAAACATTCCAAAGAAGCCTATTTCTCCACCACCATCTCTATCTGCTGAAATCTCACTCAACATTTAACACGTTTCTCATGTGGTGCAGCCCTCACACCACCTCCCTCCAGAACTCATTTCATCTTGTAAAACTGAAACTCTGTCCCTGTTAAACACTAACTCCTCATTCCTCTCTGCCCCTGTCCCGGCAACCACCATTCTCTTTTTTGTCTCTATGAATTTGACTACTCTAGGTATATGTGACTGGCTTATTTCACTTAACAGGGTTCATTCTTGCTGTGGCATGTGTCAGAATTTCCTGTCTTTTTAAGGCTGAATAATATTTCATGGCATGCACCCACCACATTATTTTTATCCACTCATCTGCCAGTGGGTAATTGGGTTGTTTTCGCCTTTGGGCTATTATGAACGGCGCTATGAACACTGGTCTGTAAGTGTCTGTTGGAGTTCCTGACCTCAATTATTTTGGGGAATATACTCAGCAACAGCATTTCTGGGTCATATGGAAATTCTGTTTAATTTTTTGAGAGACTGCCATTCTGCTCCTTTAGTGGATGCACCATTTTACATTTCCACAGATAGTGCACCAGAGTTCCAGTTTCTCCATGTCCTCATGATAACTTGTTATTTTCTGGGGTTTTGTTTTACAGTAGCCATTCTCATATATGGTTTTGATTTGCACCTCCCTGGTGACTAATGATACAAACATCTTTTCATGTGCTTACTGCCATTTGTATATCTTCTTTGGAGAAATGTCTATTCAAGTTCATTGCTCAATTTTAAATTGGATTTTTTTGTTGTTGTTGAGTTGGAGGAGGGCTTTATAGATCCTGGATATTAGCTCCTTATCAGGTATATGAATTGCAAATACTGTCTCCCATTAACAGGGTGGCCTTTTCACTCTGCTGATTCTGTCCTGTGATGCACAAGCGTTTTGCAATGTGATATAATTAATGTTTCGTTGTCTTTGCTCTGGCATCATATCCAAGAAATCATTGACCAATCCGATGTTGTGAAACTTTTCCCTATATTCTCTTCTTTTATAGTTTTAAGCATATATGTAAGTCTTTAATCTTTATTTTTAATTGATTTTTGCGAAAGTGGTAAAGTAAGGGTCCAACTTCATTCTTTTGCATCCACTTTTTCCGGAACCATTTCTTGAAAAGACTGTCTTTTTCCTTTGCATGTTCTTGGCATCCTTGTTGAAAATCATTTGACCACATAGGTGAAGGTTTATTCCTAGACTTTAGTCTATTTCATACATCTTTCTTTATGTTGATGCTACTCTGTTAAGATAAATGTAATATTCTTTGTAAAAGTTGTAAAAAAACTTGTAAAAATTTTGAAATTAGAAAACGTGAGACCTCCAACTTCATACTTTAGATTGTTTTGACTATTTGGGTACCTTCAGATTCCATATATATTTTATCATGAGTTCTTATATATTTTTGCAAAAAATCCTAAGAATTTTATTCTTTTAAATATTTTAAGTTGAGTTATTTTCTTGAATCTTTTTCTTTTTTATTGGAAAGACAGAGTTATAGAGAGAGAGAGAGAGAGGAGACAGAGACAGAGACAGAGAGATCTAGAGAGAAAGAGAGAGAGCTCTTTTATCTACTGGTTCACTCCTTAAGTAGCCACAAAAACAGGTGTGTGCCAGGCCAAGGCCAGGAACCCAGGATTACATCTAGGTTTCCCATGTGAGTGGCAAAGACCCACGTCATTTGGCTATCATCTGCTGCCGTCCCAAGAGCGTTAGTGGAAAACTGGATTGGATGAGGTCATATAAGATGGATACATCCCAAGTGACAGTTCACCCACTGGGCCACAATGTCTGTCCCTTAAATTGTTTTATTTCTTTCTAAAATATTTACTTATTTATTTGAAATGCAGAGTTTTGGGGGGGGGGAGGAGGGAGAGAGTGAGAGCGAGAGTGAGAAAGAGCGAGCTTCCGTCTGCTGGTTCACTCCCCAAATGGCTGTAACAACCAGGGCTGGGCCAGGACAAAGCCAAGAGCCAGGAACTTCATCTGGGTCTCCCAGGTGGGTGTAGGGGCCCACGCACTTGGGCCATCCTCTACTGTTGTCCCAGGCACATTAGCAGGGAGCTAGATCAGAAGTGGAGCAACTGGGACTCGAACTCGTGCCCATATGGGATGCAGGTATCACAGGCAGTGGCTGAGCCAGCTGCACCACAACACTGGCTCCGCAACTTATTTTTGTGTGTTGATTTTGTGTCTTGTAACTTTGCTGATTTTATTAGTTCTAATGGGGTATTTGATGGAATCGTAAGGGTTTTCTACATAAATGATCATGGACACAATTTTATTTTTTCCTTTCCAATTTTGATGCCTTGTATTTTTTTCCCTCATTAATTTTTTGGGCTAGGACTTCCAGAATTATGCTAAATAGAAGTGGGAAAAGTGGACGTCCTTGTCTTGTTTCTGATCTTTCACATTTGAGTCTGACGTTAGTTTGGGTGTGTCCTAATTGGTGCTGTTCAGTTGCTGTGGTTTCTTTTTTCACCTAGCCTGTTGAGTGTGTTTGTCATGAGAAGCTGTTCAATTTTGTCAAATACATTTTCTGCATCGTTTAAAACAATCATGTGATTTTTTCCCCCACCACCTTCTATTTCTGGGAATAAATTCCACTTGGTCATAGTACATACATATTTTAATGTATTGTTGAATTCCCATTTGCTAGTTGTTTTTTTTTTTAAGATTTATTTATTTGTTTGAAAGGTAGAGTTATAAAGAGGCAGAGGCAGAGGCAGGGAGAGGGAGGGATAAGTCTTCCATCCGCTGGTTTACTCCCCATATGGCCACCAATCCGAAGCCAATCCGAAGCCAAGAGCAAGGAGCTTCTTCCAGATCTTCCACATGTATGCAGGGGCCAAAGGACTTGGGCCATCTTCTACTGCTTTCCCAGATCATAGCAGAGAGCTGGATCTGAAGTGGAGCAACTGGGACTGGAACCGGCGCCCACGTGGGATGCCAGCACTTGCAGGTGGTGGCTTTACCTTCTACACTACAGTGCTAACCCCTTTCCCAGGTATTTTTCTCCCTTAAACCCATTCCATTTCATTTTTTAAAAAGATTTTATTTATTTATTTGAGGGTTGAGTACAGACAGAAAGAGGGAGAGACAGAAAGAAAGGTGTTTCATCTTCTGGTTCACTCCCCAAATGGGCACAATGGCTGGAGCTAGGCCAATCCAAAGCCAGGATCCTGGAGCTTCTTGTGCATCTCCCACGTGGATGCAGGGGCCCAAGCACTTGGACCATCTTGTACTGCTTTCCCAGGCCATAGCAGAGAGCTGGATCGGAAGAGGAGCAGCTGGGATATCAACTGGCACCCATATGGGATTCCAGTGCCGCTGGCGGAGGCTTAGCCCACTATGCCACAGCGCCGGCCCCATAATCCTAGGTTTTATAGATGAGCCAAGTGAATCCCAAAGAGGTGAGGCAATTTTCCTAGTAGGTGGTTGGAGTTGGAGTTTAAATGTAAGCCTATCAGATTCTAGAATCCATGCCATTTTCGATATATCAGGCTGCCCCCTCTTACCCCACATTAGGATAAGGGACAGAGGTGGAGCTACCAGATACTGGCTCTGACTTTAGAAGAAAAGAAAAATCTAACAATATTCGAACTTCTGCTTGCTGATGTGTAAAATAGGGATCACAATGCGAAACAAGTTTCCAGAGTTGTTAGGAAGCTTGGAGAAGACAAAGAATGCGGCACCTCTGGACCAGCAGGTGCTTCCAGTACACAGCAGCACGTGTGCCTCCAGCCCCATTCTGGGTCTCCCAGCCTCGAGCTGACTTGCTCTGTGACCTTGGCCAGAGGCTTCATTTGCAGCCTTTTGGCCAAACGAGTGGTTCCTTTCCTTTGCTATAAATACTCCTGAACACTAAAGGCTTCAACAAGTCGTCCTGTGAATTTATTTTCCGGCCAACAAGGAGGTTTTCATTTCCTCTGTGACTCAGCTGTTCCGTTTTGCAGCTCCCTACTAAATATCTCCAGCCATGGACGTATCAGATATCCTTGTCTTCTGGCCCCCGTTCAGTAGCCTCAACTCCACATCTTGAATTCTTTATCTTCCTTTTCTTCTTCTTTTTTGGGGGGGAGGGGGAGGAGAGTAAATTTCTGACAAGAGCTTTGCTGGGGGAGACACGAAGCATTTTTAGGAGCGCCCCCGTATTCATCACAACAACTCCATGCGGATTATTTTTGATCCCACTGTCTGGAGAGGGTCACTGGGATTCACAGTGGTAATGAGGTTTCCCAAAACATCGTAGCAGGTAGGGGAGGAAGCGGCGGATGGCAAATTCACGAATCCTACCCTGGGTTTTGTGGGCTACACAGTCTTCCACTTTGTAAGAACGTGTCCCTTCCCTCAGAAGTGAGAAGCACAAAGCAAGAATCCCAAGCTGGGGGGAGGAGCTGTACTGGCCACAGGAAGTGAGCTCTCAGCTGCTCTAGAGGGGCTGCCGTTAGAACTGCGAAGCCAACTGCGCTTTATGTTTATGTACAGACTGTCATAGAGAACTGTGTTCCAAGAGCTGAAGTTGCCATACTGTTTCCCACCTAAAAGGCCCAAAGCCCTCACCAAAGCTATAAATACCGGGATCACTTCATCTTTGAAAGGCAGCCATTGAGAGGCCTTGCTTAAATAGCCCGGAGCTGGTACATACAATGTACCTGTGTGTGATGAAAGGAGCCTTTATGAGTTTGCTGCTACGAGAGGCCAAAGAGCAGGGTGAATAGCGTGTGCTGGAAGGTCTGGCACACAGCACAGGCACATTCTGGGGGCTAAAGCGTGCAGTAGGCCCTGCGGGGCTGAGTTTTAATCTTTGCCACATGTGTGACTTCACGCTACCTGTTCAACCAGCTTCCGTACCCGTCTCCACGGCCAGAAAAAGTTGGCATGAAAGAGAGAGCTCTCTTTGGCTGGCTGCTGGTCTGAGGGAACAGTAGAAGGCACATTCTCGGATCCCCTGAAGTTTGAAGCATCCGCAGCACTGGCGCTTGCCCTGACGCCCTCCTGAAGTTAGAGGCTTCTCCTCCTCCCAGAGTCTGTCTCCAGCCTCCCCCTTGTGTTCAATAATGCAAATAGTGCGCATCAGGCCTGATGCTTCAACTCGATTGCTTATCTATCGCTGATTCCTGCACTCATTCCGTCTGCAACAAATGGTGTTGAGGATCTACTCTGTGACACATACACTCCGCTAGGTTCTGCAGATGGAATCCTGACCAAGACCAACCTGGTCTTTGCCCTCACAACTGTACTTTCTGGTTAGGGAGCAGAAAAGGAAATAAGAAAGCAAGACAATTGCAGGTTGTGAAAGTTTCTTTAAAGAAGAAAAGCCCAAGGCCAACTCCATGGTGCAGTGGGTTGAGCTACCACTTGATTCTGGCATCCCATATGGGCACTGGTTCAAGTTCCAGCTCCTCTACTTTTTTTTTTGGACAGGCAGAGTAAACAGTGAGAGAGAGAGACAGAGAGAAAGGTCTTCCTTTTGCCGTTGGTTCACCCTCCAATGGCCGCTGCGGCCGACGCACCGCGCTGATCCGAAGGCAGGAGCCCAGTGCTTCTCCTGGTCTCCCATGGGGTGCAGGGCCCAAGCACTTGGGCCATCCTCCACTGCACTCCCGGGCCACAGCAGAGAGCTGGCCTGGAAGAGGGGCAACCGGGACAGAATCTGGCGCCCCAACAGGGACTAGAACCCGGTGTGCCTGCGCCACAAGCGGAGGATTAGCCTATTGAGCCGCTACGCCGGCCACTCCTCTACTTCTGATCCAGCTCCTTGCTAATGTGCTTGGGAAAGCAGCAGAAGAAGGCCCAAGTGTTTGGGCCCTTCCCACCCATGTAAGAGACCCAGGTGAAGTCCCAGGCTCTTGGCTTCAGCCACCAGTCCCAGTTTACAGATGGGAATGCTGAGACCCAGTCATACGGTTTGCCTAGGGGCCCAAAGCTGGTATGTGGTAGAACCAGGACAGGACCCCAGGTTTTTCTCCCTGGGAACTCTTACCTTCTCCACCATAGCGCCTCACTTTGGTGGAGCTTAACTCAGGACCGGGCTGAGCTCATGTGGAGGCTGAGGTTCTAGTGCCACTGCTGTGAGCCTTGGGGACAGTGGAGCAGGCAACAGCAGCACAGCAGTCTTTGTCCAGTTCCTTCTTCTGGGGTGTGCAGCAGTCGGGGAGGATGTCAGTGGCCCTTAGTCCTCCAACTCCTGAAACCCAGGGCTTTCTATGGCTACATCCTTCTGCGAGATAGGACAGACCCCTACCCCTTAGCCTTTCCTTGGGAGGCATGATTCTGTTCTGCCAGGGACCTGTGTGTTCTTTCCCACTTCTGCAGGTGTCTTGGTAGCATATATATATATATATATATATATATGTATACACACATACACATATATATATATATACACACATATGTATGTATGCTATATATATAAATATATATATTTTAAATGACAGTGGTAGAAGCAGCAGGGACAGACAAAAGAGGCTGGTTCAGTGACATTCTGGGCTGAAAACTCTACCCTACATACCTACATGGAGACCACTTATGGATTCAACACTGTCATCTCCCATTTTTTGGTTGGCTTATTCTCCACTTTGTAAGGATGTAATGCCAGCACGACTCAACTCTGCATCCTGACAAACACAGCCCCAGTTCTGCACATTGGATGTCGTGTCTAGTCTTCCTTCCCTCTCTACTCCAACCCTCTGCCATTTCCTTTGAATTGCGGGTGCTCTGATGCTTTATATATGTAAAATGTCTAGCATGTGTCTGACACATGGTTGGCATTCAAAACATGCTGGCCGGGTCTCCCTCTGTCCTATCCTAACATATGCAGCAAGGAAATAACTAGATCATATGGCAGCAACATAGCCAGCCCAGATTGTCTGGGACAGTCCCAAATTTAAGTAATTTACTCCTTTGCAAAAGGGCAACATTTTAAATGTACAATTATATGAAGCTTAATTTTCAAAGAAATATTTATTCAGATACTATGGCAGACAGAATTTAAGGTGGCCCCCAAGAATTCTTGCGCCCCAGCCCTGTATATATTCTGCATAATGCCTGGGATTGTATATAGGAGGGAATTGACTCCTAGTTAAGTTATGTCATATGGCACAGTTAACTTAAAACGGGGGATTCTCTAGATGGGCCTGATCTTGTCAGATGAGCCCTTGCAAGCCAGGAGGTTTCTTTGGCTGGTCACAGAAATGTCCGAGGGCTGACGCCCAGTGAAGATTCCATGTGCCATTGCATCCCAGAGCCTGGGAACTGAGAGCTGACCCCAGCTGACAGCCAGTGGAGTAGCAGGACCTCAGTGCTGCAGCTGCAAGGAACCAAATCCTATCGACAAGGATAGGGTTGGAAGCTGCTTCTTCTCCAGAGCATCCAGCCAAAAACTCGACCTGGCCCACGCCTTAGCTTCCCCTTTGTGATCCCCTGAACCTGGTACCCAGGCACGGCCGACTGGACTCCCGTTTGGTAGAACTATGAGCCCAGTGGGTGCATTAGTCCGTTCTTTGTTGCTGTAGTGAAATACTTGAGGCAGGCTAACTTTACAAAGAAGGGGTCAGTGTTGTGGCAGGTTAAGCTGCTTGCTTGTGGTGCTGACATCTCGTATTAGAGTACTTTCCTTCCGATCCAGCTCCTGGCAAACGTGCCTGAGAAGGCAGCAGAAGATGACCCCGGGACTTAGGCCCCTCCCAACTATGTGGGAAACCTGGATGGAGTTCCTCCCTCCTGGCTTTGGCTTCACCCAGCCTTGGCTGTTGTCATTTGGGGAGTAAACCAGTGGGTAGAAGATTTCTCTCTCTCTCTCTCTTGCTCTCTCTCTGTGTTGCTCTGCTTTTCAAATAAATATAAAGAAATACATATTTTTAGAAAGCATCTTAAAAACTTCATAAAGAAAAGAGGGTTATTTAGCTCACAGTTCTGGAGGTCCAAAAGCATGGCCCCCAGCATCGGCTCAGTTCCGACGAGGACCTCATGGTGAATGTGTCACAACAACACGCATGGGCAAAAGAGATCACATCACCAGACAGAAAGCCACAGAGTGGAGGGTCAGCCTTTATCCTTTATAACAACCCTCTGGACCAAGACGTGCCATGCAAAATCCCTTAGTTCCTTCCCAGGGGAGCACTCTCAAGGACCTAAGGTTCTCTACTAGGCTCCTCCTCTTCAAGACGCCACCACCTCTCAATACTGCCACCCTGGGGACCAAGCTTCCAGCACAAGAATCCTAAGGGAACAAAGTCAAACCATAGCAATGGATGTTTTAAGCTGCTGGGCCTGTGTGATTTGTTGCGCAGTAATAGAAACTAATACAAGAAAAAAATAAATCACATAAATGTATAAATAATGTTTTATTACATAAAATAAGGTCACCACTTTTACATAGTCAGCTCAATGTATTTTGACAAATTTCTGTAGTCAAGCAACCACCATCTCAATCAACATATAGAATATTTCTACCACTCCAAAAGTTCCCGTGTGATCCTCCACTGTCAATAATTTCCTTCGGTCCCCAGTTCCTGAACTACTTGTTTTCTGTTCCTATCCATTTTTGCCTTTTCTAGAATATCATAAAAATGGAACATAGTATGTATAGCCTTTTATGTTTGATTTATTTCATTTAACATACTGCATTTGGGATTCATCTGTGTTGTTGCATGTAAGTAGTTCATTCTTTTATAGCTAATATTTTGTGTGTATCATAATTTATCAATTCACCTATTATATATATAATATATATTTGGATTGTATTGAATTATCAGCAATTAAGAAGAGTACTTCTCTGAGCATTTATATAAAATAGATGCTTTTATTTATTTTGAGGAGATATTTAAGTGTATTACAAATATCTAATATCTAAGTGCTGGATTGTATAAATTTGTGGTTTTTAAAGAAATCTTGTGGGGCCAGTGCCGTGGCTCAGTATGCCTCCAATATGGCGCCAGCATCCCATATGGGCACCAATTCTAGTCCCAGCTGCCCCTCTTCCAATTCAGCTCTCTACTATGGCCTGGGAAGGCAGTAGAAGATGGCCCAAGTACTTGGGCCCCTGCACCACATGGGAGACCAGGAAGAGGCACCTGGCTCCTGGCTTTGCATAGGCACAGTGCCAGCCACTGTGGCCATCTGGGGAGTGAACCAATGGAAGGAAGACCTTTCTCTCTGTCTCTCCCTCTCACTGTCTGTAACTTTACCTCTCAAATAAATAAATAAAACCTTTTTAAAAAAAGAAATTTTTTTGTTTTCATTTTATTTGGAAGGCAGATAGAGAGACAAACATACAGTGGCCTTCCATTTGCTGAGCCACACCCCAAATGCCCCCCCAACAGCTGGGGTTGGGCCAGGCTGAAGCCAGGAACCTGAAAGGTCTTCCACTTGGATGGCAAGGACCCAATTACTTGAGGCTGCACCTGACATCTCCCAGGGTGTGTATTAGCTAGAAGCTGGATCAGAAGCGAAAAGCCAGAACTGGAACCAGGAATTCCAATATGGGATACAGACATTCCAAGAGGCATTTTAACTACTGCACAAAATGCACACCTCTAAGTTTGTGTTTAACTTATGAGAAACTGCCAAACTATTTCAAAGTCACTGTTCCATTTTGCATTTCACTCAGAAATGTATGCAGGCTTTTCGACATTATCAACACTTTGTATTATCATTCTTATAAGTATGTGGTAAAATCCTATGAGATTTAATTTTCGTTTCCCTAATGACTAATGATGTTGCACATCTTCTCATGTGCCTTATTGTTATCCATGTATTGTCCTTGGGGAAAAGTTTATGCAAATATTTGGTCCATTTGTATAGAACGTTCTACATACAAGTCCTCTATCACTATTTCCTAGCTTCAGCCTGGTCCAACCCCAACTGTTGTGGCCATTTGGGGAGTGAATCAGCAGGTGGAAGATGTCTCTAGCTTTCCCTCTCTCTCTCTCTCTGTATATATATATATATATATATATATATATATATATACATATACATATGCATGTATATATATAATAAATAAAATAACTCCTTTAAAAAATAAGAAAAAGCGGCGCTGGCACACCGGGTTCTAGTCCCGGTTGGGGCACCGGATTCTGTCTCGGTTGCTTCTCTTCCAGTCCAGCTCTCTGCTGTGGCCCGGGAAGGCAGTGGAGGATGGCCCCAGTGCTTGGACCAGGAAGAAGCACCTGGATCCTGGCTTCGGGTCAGCGCAGCACCGGCCATAGCAGCCATTTGGGGAGTGAACCAACAGAAGGAAGACCTTTCTCTCTGTCTCTCTCTCTCTCATGGTCTATAACTCTGCTTGTCAAATAATAATAATAAAGAAAGCCATACACTTTTTTAGACAGATCATAAATGGGGGTGGAGTGTGGCGGGAGAGACAGAGAGATACCAAAGCCAGGAGGGAGGAACCCCATCTGAGTTTCCCACGTGAGTGGCAGGTACCCGAGTACCATCATCCAGTGCCTCCCAGATGTAGTAGCAGGAAGCAGGTTTGGAAGTGCAGAGTAGCCAGGACTTAATCCAGGCACTCTAATATGGAATGCTCAACCTGCTGTGGCATAACACCCACCCCAACATGACGCATCTTTGTGCATACTCATAATTTTAAAAGTTTGTGGAAAAATAGAATTAAGAAATAAAGTTTATTTTGGTGCAAAAAATGTTTAAATCCACACACAGTTTATTCACAATATGTATTTTACATCACCTTTATGAAGATGCCTTTAAGTTATCACTGCCTATCCAGTTCTCTTTCTCTTTCCTTTTGGAACTCCAGTTACATGTATGTTTCATCATTTGGTTTTGTTCCACAACTCATGGATCCATATCACATTTTTCTAAACTCTATGGTAAGCTGGGCCATTTATTCCCATGAAGATGGAGTGGAGGAGTGTTTAGCCATAGAGCAGCACCAGGATTTTATCCAAGGAACTGTGAAGGGAGATTTCTAAGAGAGCAGAAAGCCAACCAGACTAGCAAGGGCTCAAGTCTTGCATAAAACTATTTTTCTCAGAGTCAGCAAGAGGGAAGACTGGGTACTTTAAAAAAAAAAAGATTTATATATAGTTATTTGAAAGGTAAACTTACAGAGAGGCAGAGGCAGAAAGAGAGAGAGAGCAGTCTTCCATCTGCTGGTTCCTTCCCCACATGGCCGCAACCGCTAGAGCTGAGCTGACCCAAAGCAGGAAGCAGGAGGTTCTTCCGGTTCTGTCACGCTGGTGCAAGGGCCCAAGGACTTGGGCCATCTTCCACTGCTCTCTTATGGCAAAGCAGAGAGCTGGATCAGAAGTGTAGCAGCCAAAACTCGAACCAGCACCCATATGAGATGCCGGCACTGAAAAGTGGCGGCTTTACCTGTTATGTTACAGCTCCAGCCCTTCTGTTACGTTTTAAATTGCTGTTCCATCCACTTGATCTTGGAAGCTATATTGATATAAATTATATCAGCCTTTTTCACTAGTGGTACTTGACATATAGCAGGTATACAAACATTTCAAATGAATGATGATATGAAATCAGAGGTGTGGATTGAATTCAGTGTCACCACTTAATAGTCAAGTTCATTTGAGCGTTCATTTTATCTTTTCTATCCCTTACATTCTCGTCTATAAAGTAAGATGATCAAAAATCCCAATTCAAGGCCAGTGCTGTGGTATAGTGGGTAAAGTCACCATTATAGGTGCTGGTTCAAGTCCTGGCTGCCCCACCTCCAGTTCAGCTCCCTGCTAATGTGCCTGCAAAAGCAGCGGAGGATGGCCCAAGTGCTTGGGCCCCTGCACCCACGTGGGAGACCTGGAGGAAGCTCCTGGCTCCTGGCTTCAGATCAGCCCAGCTCTACCCATTGCAGCCAATTTGGGGATAAATCAGTGGATGGAAGATCTCTCTCTCTCTCTCTCTAACTCTATCTCTCTAATAAACAAATAGATCTTTAAAAAAAAAAAAAAAGTCCCAAACCACTGGGTGGTTGTGATGATTAAATAGTGGAGTACATGAATCAGATATAAGCCTCATATCACAAACAGGGGAACAAAACGTGCAGCTTTTTAGTTGTCTGTATAAGTGAATCTAACATATTTCAGTCACCATTCTGTCGGATGATGGCTATTTATTATTAGTCAATTTATTGTTCTACTGGCCATTTCTCTTTCTTTCTTTCTTTCTTTCTTTTTTTTTTACAGGCAGAGTTAGAGAGAGAGAGAGAGACAGAGAGAAAGGTCTTCCTTCCGTTGGTTCACCCCCCAAATGGCCGCTATGGCCAGCGCGCTGCACCGATCCAAAGCCAGGAGCCGGGTACTTCCTCCTGGTCTCCCATGCAGGTGCAGGGCCCAAGCACTTGGGCCATCCTCCACTGCCTTCCTGGGCCACAGCAGAGAGCTGGACTGGAAAAGGAGCAACTGGGACAGAACCTGGCACCCCAACCAGGACTAGAACCTGGGGTGCTGGCGCCGCAGGCGGAGAATTAACCTAGTGAGCCATGGCGCTGGCCTCTACTCGTCATTTCAAGGCAAACCCTCACCCCTCTCTCATCCACCCCTGTGTAAACTACAGTTCTGAAAGGTTCTCGAGGTGACAATGTGTACTTGTATGGATGGACTAGGCTCCTGTCTCTGACATCCTCATACTCACTGGCACCTGCCGAGAGGGCTGGTTTCCAGTCTGGCTTCTGGTCATGCGACTCATGCAGATTCTAACTAAAAGGACTCCATAGGGTTGTCAATTTTCTGGGCATGTCTGAGCCACACAAGAAAATACTCTGGTGTTTCTGGTGCCTTTTAGGGGAGTGTAGGGTCCAGTATTTTGGCCTGTCTGTGGACACAACGTGCAGTCACTTCAGCTCTGCTCCTGTAAGCCCGTCTGGATACTCCTTGGAGGCTGCGACTTCTCAGGCTCTGATTTCCTCTATTCCAGGTCCCTTGACCTCCTTGAGGGGTCTGTCATCCCTTATTCCTTCCATGGCACCAGAATGAGGACAGGCATCTGTGAGCCTTTCTCGATGATACACCAGGATCTCAGCTCTCTAGTTCTCCTTCTCTGCTCTCTCTTCCTCAAGGAAGTTTTGTTTGCTTGGTTTTTTGCTTTTACTTGAAGCAGGAAGAAAATTGATTCCAACCAATCTCAGGATCTCATAAAACAATGTTATGCCATAAATTATGTGCACCAAGCTTTTTGAGCTTAGCCAGAATTTTTACATACTCAAAATATCCGTGTTTTGAAAGATAATTTTTCTCTTTAAATACTATCTTTACCATGAGCTCAAAACCTGTATTTGGGAGTCCTAAATTGAGAATTGACTCTCTTCTTTCACTGATTCTACTATGGCAAGCATCTCTTTGTACTGAATACTGAATTTAAACAGACAGGTCTCCAAATGAGGAGAAGATTGAAAATGAAAAAAAAAAACCTGAAAATAATTATTGAGATTATTTTTGATTAATACATCAAAACATTATACAGTTCCATGTAGATAAAAGATGTCATAGTTGATCATAGTTTCTGTATTTAGCATTCTCTCACTAAGAGATTCAGAATCAGTGTTGTTAACCTTAATGTATATTTAGTATAACTTATATATCTCTCTTTCCTTTGTTTTGTTTTTAATTCTTGCTGTCTGTTTTTTTTATGACTTCTAAGTTTTCTTTGCTTTAGATATTCTGTTCCTGGGGAGCAGAGATGTTTTTCCTAAATAGTACACCCGTTTCCTGATGGTGCTGAGCACTTTCCCATCTTCCCTTCTAAACCACATGTTACAGGTGGCTCACTTTTCAAATGTAGTCCAACACTCCGGCCAAGAGTCCACTTGCAGTTTATGTAGTCACCAATGGCTGCTGAGGATCATCCACCGGAGTCAACAGGTCATGTGTTATAGAAGCAGGGGTAGCAAGTTAACAGGGTATTCACACCCAATGCTTATGCCCATACGTCTATTTTTTTTTTTTAAGATTTTATTTATTTATTTGAAAGTCAGAGTTATAGCACCCATATTGGGTGCTGGCACTGCAGAGGGTGGATTAACCAGTTCTGTTTCAGCCCCAGCCCAGCCATGCATCTATTTTTTCTAAATGGTTTACATACGCTATTTCCTTGAGTTATCCTAAATCTTTGAAATGAGTACTTTTTAAAAGTTTTTTAAAGATTTATTTATCTATTTGAAAGGCAGAGTTACAGAGAGGCAAAGGCAGAGAGAGAGAGAGAGAGAGAGAGAGAGAGAGAGAGAAAGGGAGAGGTCTTCCATCTGCTAGTTCAATCCCCAGATGGCCGCAATGGCCAGAGCTGTGCTGATCCGGAGCCAGGAGCCAGGAGCCTCTTCCAGGTCTCCCATGCGGGTGCAGGGGCCCAAGGACTTGGGCTATCTTCTACTGCTTTCCCAGGCCATAGCAGGGAGCTGGATTGGAACTGGAGCAGCCAGGACTCAAACTAGGACCCATATGGGATGCTGGCACTGCAAGTGGCAGCTTTACCCGCTACTCCACAGCACCAGCCCCAAGAGATATATACTTTATAAATATAAATATATAAATTTATTAATATAAATAAAGCATTTTATAAAGTATATATCTATTTATATCTATATATCTGTTTTGTAACTGAGAAATCCAAGTCTTGATGGGTTTTCTCGCTCAGGTTTTCCCAGCTAGTCCGTGAGAAGAGTCAGAATTCCAATCCATGTGGTTCAACTCCTGAACCCACAATCTTGACCAATCTGCTGCCTCACATTTGTCACATTTTTACTCAAACCTAGAAAATTCATGGGTAGAAATCAGTCAAGTGTGATTTATGTTAGGAAACCACAGTCACTACACTTAATGTGTATTGTGTCTTGCTTTTGGAGAATGAGTTGTATGGCCACAGGGCTCTGAGTGGTCTGCAACACTTTTCAATGTTGAAGATATCTTGTATGGAGGCACCTGTGTTCTCTCCCTCCCTCTCTCACCCTTCTGATAGACAGAGCTGCTAGAGAGATGGCTGAATACAGCTGTCAGAGTCTGACCCAACTTCCAGATTCCACACCTTGTGCTCTGCGGTCTCTTATTCCCACCAAGTAACAAGTAACCTGTTTTCCCTGGTATAGCACTGTAGAGTTTATAACACCCAGGGCTTTGCTCTTCATTTTAATATGGGAGGATGTTGGACTTACAGGCGCTACCAACTGTGTTCTAACGTCCCATTGATTTCCTGTCAAAGAGAATATTGAGTGGGGAGAACAAGGACATTGTGGAGCCATTGTTCCTGCTGTGGTCAGGGAGAGGAGGCAGCAGCTTGACAAAGGGAAGTAAATAGCCCATTAGAGTTGGTGGTGAGGGTGAAAGCATAGAGGAGAATGCTACGTAATAGACCAAAAGTGTCAGGCCATGGGCAGAAAACAGAATCAAAGAATGAATGAGGCAAAACAACCAATAGTCAAGGTCAGAATTCAAGGGATTGAGAAGCAGAAACATTTTGACATCCAGATAGAGGTGATGAAAGTATCCACCCAAATAACTGGTTAAATTGGCAGATGGATCAACAAATCCTATTTTTCCAAACCACCCTCCACCTCTGCCACTGGTTTTAGAAAACAAAGAAAAATAGGGTAAGAAAGAAACAAAAGAAAGAAGGAAATTATATTTGTCATACTGATGGAGGGGTGTTTTATGGAACCAGGGCATGAATATAGCTGGGTCTCAGACATACGCAGAGCTACAACATCCTCAGAAGTCCTCCTATCTTCTCGGTGCTTCTGTTTGCTCTTCACTCTTTCTTTTGCTTTCTCCAGAACCATAGCAGCTCCTTAACTTCTGTGTTAGAAGCCTATCCAGATCATTTTATTCTGGATTCGAATTCTATAATTTGGGAAGAAAACAGTCTTGTTGGCCCAACTAAGTCAGGTGCCCACCCCCAGACTAAACCATTGTGCCTAGGTTTGGGGTCAAGTTGTATTGGCATAGCTGGTGAGAGCCTACTTTGTGGGTTAGAACCCATCTTTTAGTTTCACTGTTTCCCATGCTAGTATATGTTGCTGTGAGCATCAAATTAAACAATATCTATGAAAGAGTGCCATGAAAAAGTGAAACACTATTACAATTCTTAGGACTGAGATTGGTAACCAGGGGAAAGAACGTGGAGCCCAAACTGCTTTTGTAGTAATTATAGTTTCCATGCATTATAAACATAGCCTGGATATATAGAGTCCTATAAATTTGCTTCTAAGACCATGTCACCTATTCTGAAGTGAAGGTGGATCTCAGAATTAGAGAGAGGTGGTTATTACTTGGTTTTCCAAAAACTAAAACAGAAGACAGGTAAGACTAATCAAGGATGCTTGAAGGGGAAAGTGGCTAGATTTTAAGATTGCTCAGTAGAATCTGTTTCTGGAAACTAAACTAATTGTACACCTGGAAAGAGTGCCTTGTTGATACTTGTTTCTCACTAACTTTGTCACAAAGATGCTTTGATGCTCTGTTTATTATCGCTTTCTTTTAGTTGTAAGCAAAGTGCTTGAGATTATGTGGTCCCCTGGCTGTAAATGTCTGTTAAATTCCTTGAATCTTCCTGCACTACAAAGACAAGCAAAAAAGAAGATGCACACACACACATACACAATTTACTAAGCTAAAAGAAAAACGCCATAAGCTTTCATTTAAAATTTTTAGAGATTCTTTGCTTGAGATCACAGTATCTATTTTTAGTCAATTAAAGCCTTAAATTCCATTCTACTTCAAAGGGTTCTAGAAGAAGGCAATACAGACTGCTTGTTTTAGTTCTAACTTGCTGTGTTGGTTGGAGTAAATTATTTAACTTACTTCTGGTGTTTTTGGACAAGAAGTAACATGAGTCTGCTTCTTGAGTGTTTCCAGAACACTTAAAAACCATCCTGGAGTACATTATCTAAAGTAACTCATGGCTGAGTCTGTTTTCCCTTGATGGCAGTAGACTGCAGAGTTTTAATTACAAATGTACTTGACATGATTTTAAGTAACAGTAAGATGCACCATCAGTTTACTAAAAAAATTCAAGATAAAGGTAGAGAGAAAAGAAGTATGAAACAATGGTAGTATACCTTTGGATTTCAGTTGCATGAAAATGTAAAATATGAACATCTATAAATTGAAGAACTGCAGTGATGCCTACCTCCTAGGGTTGTTGTGAGGGTTAAATGAGATTATATATGAGAATATGATTTCATGCTCTTAAGTGCTATAATATAAATATTGATGGTTGATTTACTTGCTGTACAACCAAGCCTTTAATAATCTCTATCCCTAAATTTTATAGTAGGGGCAAAGTGAGGGTCAGAGAAATAAAATGACTTTTTGTGTACTTATGGTTCGTGGCACAGCTGAGACAGAAAGAGGACTTTCTAAATGGTTGATGTTGACAATGATTAGTAATTGTAGTTATATACAGTGAAGCATCAGAGCTCAGACAAAACAGTGTAACCTCAGTTCAAACAAAGCAGTCATGAAATGCCAATCCCTTAAATGCACAGTGCTTTAGCAATAGTACAGGACAAGGCCAGGCTGATTTAGGTCATGGCATTAGGGTGGCTGGGATTGAGGGCATATGAGAAATGCACTTGTGTAGAATTCTGATGTGTTAAATAAGCTTCCTCCCCATGGAAAACAAAATTGTGCTCAGCCTGAGTGAAGGGTTTGCTGGAATTCTAAGTCCTCTGTTTGGGATATCCCTCCAGGAGGCCAACCCCAACCCCAAGCAGTTGGCCTTGATCTGAAAATGACAAAGCAGAATGAATCTCAGGTATATGACTCCTGGCCCTGAACAGACCTGTTTGCAGCAGAACCATACGTGCCTGTGACTTAGTCACCAGGAGGCTGGGCTGTAGTCATCAGGAGACTGGGCTGACGACACTGCTGGAGTTACAAGAAATGAATCTTTTTTTTAAAAAAAGATTTATTTATTTATTTATTTATTTATTTGAAAAGCAGAGTTACAGAGAGGCAGAAGGGGGGCGGGAGAGAGAGAGAGAGAGAGAGAGAGAGAGAGAGAGAGAGAATCTTCCTTCCGTTGGTTCACTCCCCAGATGGCCGCAATGCCAGGAGCTCAGCCAATCTGAAGCTGGGAGCCAGGAGCTTCTGGGTCTCCCACGTGGGTGCAGGGGCCCAAGGACTTGAACCATCTTCTGCTGCTTTCCCAGGCGCATTAGCATGGAGCCAAATCAGAAGCGGAGCAGCCTGAACCCCAACCAGTGCCCCATATGGGCATAGGCACTGCAAGTAGCACCTTTATTGGCTAGGCCACAGCAAAGGCCCCGAAATGAACCTTTCAAGTGCAATCACCTGTACTCATTCTGCTGCATCTCTGACAGGACACTAGATCCCACAGCAGCTTTCCTCAAGGCTTATCAAAGCTTTGCAGGCAGGATCCAGCGCACTGTGGCTTTATCTATAGGAGGCAGATTAGGAGGGGGTTGTCACCATCTCCCACCCTCTCCTGGGGCTGTGACGCCCGGTTAAACGATTGCTGTAAGCTCCCTGGCTGAGGGGAAGCAGAACCAGGTCTCTTAACTGTGATGCTCAACCTGGCATTAGTCTGGCCAGCCCTTCAAACGGAAGCCAGCTGCATAACGCGGTCAAGGATTTGAAAAGTAGGACGTGTCCGTTAGTTGGCACACAGCAGTATGCTGGAGGCGGGTCCCCCCGGAGTCCTGGCTTTCCCGGGGCCCTGGGCCTGGAGGAAGGCAGTAAGAGCGCATCGCCACGCCCTGGTCCAGGGGCCTCCTGGCCCGTGGCTCCTGTCTGTCTCTTTAGGTACCCTGCCTCCTGCGGCGGGGACCAGCCAGCGGGCGCCCTGTTCCCCTATGGGCTAGTGGAAGCTAAGGCCCGCACAGCGCGCTGCGGCGCCTTCTTTAGTCTTTGTTTGCAGTACGGGAGAATCTGGAACCGGGAGCGCGACTACAATGTCCTCTTCGCCTTTTAAAAAACGGTGTCCTGATGTGAGACTGTTTCTTGCCAGCGTGAAACTTCCGCAGGCAGAGCCGGCCGCGCTGCGAGCCCTACCTTCTGCCTCCCGCTCGGCCGGCCTCCCGATCCGAGGTTCCCTGGGCGGCGCGGAGAGAAGAGCCGAGCAGATCGACAGCCGGTCGCGGGTGGGAAGCTGCTCCCGCCGCTGGTGGCTGGCGCAGCAGAAGGGGGGAGATTATTCCATTCATAAAACTCACATCGCGGCCCACTGCTTCGCGTCGGCCCGCCGCCACCCCCGCAGCTGGGCAGGGCCGGGCGGTGAGTGCCCAGGGCCGCGGAACCCGGGATTCTCCAGGAGGCCCCAGTTTGCAGCCCCGGCCACGTGCGCTCACTCGGTCTCTCCAGATCGCTGACCTCTAGCGCGGATGAGCACCCTGGGCTGAGACGCACAGACAAGATGGCTTTGCGGCTCAATTCATAAATGAAACCCCCTCCTTTGAGTTCAGGCTGTCCGACATTTTGTGACATGCCTTTTTTTTTTTTTTTTTTTGGTTTATCATAGATTTCGGAAGCGACTACCCAACCCTACTGCATATCCTTTTCTAAACGACTGGCTTTTTAGGGCCCTGTTTATACAGTTTTCACGCTGGTGAGTGGGGAGGGAGGGGCATGGAAATGATGGCGGGGGCGGGGCGGGGCAGGTGTCCTAAGGAAAGACGCGATCTCCATCCCAATGACGAGTGGTTATTAACAACGGCCCTCCCTGCGAAACCCTTAACACTGCCCCTCGGCTTCCCTAGCAGCAGGAGGCGAGCCCTCATTCGCGGAGCTGGCGCCTCCCCGCCCCCTCCCCACTACTCTTCGCTCTGGAAATTACAACTCCTGCGCGCGCTGCGCGGGCAAGCGGCGGCGGCGGCGGCAGCGGCGGGGAGGCTGGGAGGGGATTCCCGAGCCCGCCTGGCCCTCGCCCTCCGCCCGCCCGCCGGCTGCAGCGTCGCGCGGCCAAGGTCAGAGGCGCCGCAGGAGCAGCAGCTGCTAACCAGGGAAGTGGGTCAATCCTGGCCGAAGGAAGAGAGCCCCAGGGCGCAGCGGTCCCGCGCTCGCAGCTGAAGGCGAAGAGGGCCATCTCCGGGCAGGTCGGGCTCCGCTCTGGTGGCCGCGGCCGCAGCGACCCAGCGAGTGGAGGCCCAGCTGTCCACAAGCTGTGAGCTTCCGCCCAAGCTGCTGCTCCGGGCGCTGTCCGCCGCCTCGTGGTGCTGAACCCAACGCACAGCAGAGCCTGCGCACCTGCCGGCTCACCTGCCGATCGCCCGGATAGGGGGCGGGGCGGGAAAAGGTAGTCTTGGGGCAGACGCCCTTCGCATCTGAGGTCTGGAAACCCAGAGCCAGCGGATAGGAGCCCGGCCGCTGGACCTGGTGTTAAGACGAGGCGCGCTGCAGTCGGCCGCGGCGCCAGTGCTGATTCATCACCTGGAGCGCCTTGCAGGCCACCGCCAGGGCAGCCGACCGGCCCCGGACCCCGGCCGCAGGTTGAAGCCGCAGGTGCAGGAGCCTCGCGAACAGGAGGTGAGGACCCCCTCCTTTCTCCTGGCCCCAGTCATCTTAGGGCGGTGGCCACAGGACAGAGGGGCGTGCCCCGGGCAGTGAAGTGTTAGTGCTCGTGTGGTGCCCTGGTTCGCGCCTCATCGGTGCTAACCGCGCTTGTCCTCCTCCGCCCATTTCTAGAGCTCCGGCCTGTTTCCCCTCGAGCGCCGAGGAGCTCGGGCTGCCGGCGCCGCCATGGAGGAGGAGCTGAAGTGTCCCGTGTGCGGCTCTCTGTTTCGGGAACCCATCATCCTGCCCTGCTCCCACAACGTCTGCCTGCCTTGCGCTCGCACCATTGCGGTACAGACCCCGGACGGTGAGCAGCACCTGCCCCCGCCGCTCCTGCTTTCCCGGGGCTCGGGGCTGCCTGCAGGCGCCGCTGCCGCCGCCGCCGCCGCTCCGACCCTGGACCAAGACGCGGCTGCAGGGCCGGCCTGCGGCGGTACAGGCGGGGGCGCAGGGGGCGGCCTGGGCGGCGGCGCGGGAGCTGCAGGAGACCACGCAGACAAGCTGAGCTTGTACAGCGAGACAGATAGCGGCTATGGCTCCTACACCCCAAGCCTCAAGTCCCCCAATGGGGTTCGGGTGCTGCCCATGGTGCCGGCGCCACCAGGCTCGTCGGCTGCCGCGGCCCGTGGTGCCGCCTGCTCGTCGCTGTCCTCGTCCTCAAGCTCCATCACGTGCCCGCAGTGCCACCGCAGCGCCTCTTTGGACCACCGCGGTCTGCGCGGCTTCCAGCGCAACCGGCTGCTAGAGGCCATCGTGCAACGGTACCAGCAGGGCCGCGGGGCCGCGCCCGGGGCCTCCGCTCCCGCGCCCGTGGCCATCTGCCAGTTGTGTGACCGCACCCCGCCGGAGCCGGCCGCCACGCTCTGCGAGCAGTGCGACGTGCTGTACTGTGCTGCCTGCCAGCTCAAGTGCCATCCATCCCGGGGACCCTTCGCTAAGCATCGCCTGGTGCAGCCGCCGCCGCCTCCTGCCCCCGCCGAGGCTACCTCGGCGTCCCCTGGCACGGCCCAGGGCGCCCCCAGTGGAGGCGGTGGCTGCAGGAGCCCCGGGGGCGCAGCGGCAGGGGGCAGTACAACCCGGAAGTTCCCCACGTGTCCCGAACACGAAATGGAGAACTACAGTATGTACTGTGTGAGCTGCCGAACCCCAGTGTGTTACCTGTGCCTGGAAGAGGGCCGGCACGGCAAGCACGAGGTGAAGCCCCTGGGGGCCATGTGGAAACAGCACAAGGTGAGTGAGCGAGCGCGGGTGCCAAGGAAGAAAGTGCGAGAAGGGTTCCTGGCAAAGGGTCGGCCAGAGGGTGAAGCAGCAAGCGCCTCTTCATTCATTCCACCAGTCAGTCATTTGACAGACACTGGCTTAATGAACTTGAGGTGCTCTGAGCTAGTTTGGGGATGGGAAGAGAAAGGGCAGACGGTTTAGTAAGTTCCTTCCCACCTCCCATTGTGTGATTCCACAAAGAGCCCCCAAAATGCATAAGCAGAGCTCTTTTACCCCCAAAGGTACCGTGAAGGCCCCTCCTGGTTTGAGCTATGTAAGATCCCCCTTTCTTCTTGGAAAAAACTTTTATTTTTTTTAAAAGTGTCTTATCACCTGGTTGCAGGAAAATGTCTAATGCCTTCTTATACTCTGCAAATCTGCTCCCAAAACAGGACAGCTTCTCTCCAAGCCCTCGCTACACACACACACACACACACCAGTTCACTTCTGAAGCATAAATTTTCCATCTCTTGCAGTTAGTCTGCATCACTTTCTACTTCCAGGATGCCTCCCAGCCTAAAGGGAAGATGTAATTCCTCCTGGGCCTTGTTTGAGCATTTGGTTGTGTGCCCTTTCACAAAGGGAGCCTGTTTTCTCCAGAGCCCTTCTCTTGCCTGGGCCAATGGGAGAGTGGTGGAGTCACTGAATAAACTCTTAGAAGACAGCCAGGCACACCTGCATTTGTAGGCTGTCCACAAGTCTTCCTCCCCTGAGACTTGAGGGGTGGGGGATGGGGGCGCTGCGCTCAGCAACTTATGGATGAAATGTGTCTT
This sequence comes from Lepus europaeus, assembly GCF_033115175.1. Classification (NCBI taxonomy): domain Eukaryota; kingdom Metazoa; phylum Chordata; class Mammalia; order Lagomorpha; family Leporidae; genus Lepus; species Lepus europaeus. The sequence goes on from NC_084840.1 coordinate 50,055,266, forward strand.
TGTATCTAGCGCAGGGGTTTGGGGGGGCAAGCCACCAAAATCTGGTCAGGCCCTTGATTGGGCCCCAAGGAAAGACTGGGGTCAGTTTTTTTAACATTCACCTAGATTTTTTTTCCAAAGGCCTTAACAGAGTGATTGGGCTCATTGCCCAGAGGCCTATGAGCCCTTATTCAAGGGTCCCTAACTGCACCTGCATTTCAGACAACAATGATTCAGTGCACTCTTTCTAGTAAACTTCCGCCCCAGAAGAGGCAGAAGGTCTCCAAACTGCCTGGCTGGAAATACTGTATGTGTTGGAGTGAGGAAAGGCACAGGAAAATAAAGTCAATTGCCAAGGCCATGCTGTGCCATCTGACTGGAAATAGGTTAAACGGGAAGTGTAGAAGAGGAGACTAATTGTTCACATATAGGTTTGTTGTTCATATATATATACATATATACATATATACATGGTATATATATAGTCTTACTGTATATAGTTTCATCTGTTACAATGAGCATATGTTGTTATTGTAATTTAACATTTTAAAATAAAAAGTAGAATCAAAACAAATTGGAAATACCTTAGAAATACACATAGGAAAGGGAGATTTGCATAGCAGATTGGAAAAGAAGAAATAGGGAGTCAAATCCTTCGTTTATGAGCAATTGGGGCCAATTTGCATTTCCTACCCTAAATGCATCTAGTGGGTAGAAGCCAGGGAGGCGACTTAACACCCTACGGTGCACAGGAAAAGCCCCCCAAACAATTAACTAGCCCCCAGTGTCAACGGCGCCTCTGGTGAAACCCTCCCTGCACTTATTCAGACCTGCCCCCAATTCTCAGGATTTACGATGTAGTAGCTGTATGAGTTTCAGCACAAATTTCAACCTACTGAAAATTATCATGGGGATTAAATATATAAAACTACTTGTTTAGCTTCTAGCACAGTACCTGGTCCATGAAATGTTACTAATTATCTTTATGGTCCCGATACTTAAAAAAATCATTGCACTTACAGAAGCCTATAGGGCAGCAATAAAGAGCACTTATTTGGCCTCATTGACTTGGTTACCTGGAGAAAAGGTGAGCTGGTAACTTCTGATGTTGTTAATGCTGGGTCCTAAAATAGCTCTCAGGATGTATGCCCTCAATTAGTTATCATTCATATGACATTCCGTGGCATATTGTTTCACAGTAATGGTAGCTGCCTTACTTAGTTCATCTTTTAAGTAATTAGACATCATTTTGCAAGTTAAAAAAATCATTTATAAAGAGGCTTTTTTATCAGTTACCAAGGCAAGAAGTATAGGTTCTAAATCTCACATTCCGATTTCACAGCTGTTAAATTTTCACAGCCGAGGGGGTCAAAACTGATCTTGGCTGTTACCACTCAAATGTTAAGAATCAGTGAAGAGCAGGAACTGAACAGATTTGAGGTGAGAATCTGTAATCATAAGCAAGTAAATGTCTTACATGGAAAAAGTGAGTCTGATGATGAGTCGCGCCTTCAATCATCAAGGTCATGTGGGGATAAATCATTGGTCATCCCTGGCTTGGTGTCAATAGCAGCTTTTTTTATTATTATTATTATTATTTCTATCCTCAACCAACAATGCAAAGTTATGAGGAAATACAAGAAGCAGGTATGCTATCTACTTCAGGAAGTGGGCAGGATAACCTGTGGGGATAGGACTGTGCGGGATCTGTCATCTCCAGTGCCACTGCTTCAGGGATCTAAGACAGCGTCCTATCCTCAGGAGGAATGCCACTTTGGGGCAAACCTGTTCCTGAGAATGGGTGGAAGCTCTGCTGTTCTCCTTCAGCGGGTGCCATTGTTTTTCTATAGAAGGAGAAATTCTGAGTGCTTATTATGAGCATCTCAAGTAGGAGCTGGAGATCAAGAGAAGAGACAAGCAAGGGAGCCCTGGTCAGCCTTTGGTGGGTGGGCACTTAGACCACCGTGTGAACTGAGCATGGCTACTTTTGCAAAATACACTAGTATATTCCATTTCAGACTCCTAGTGTGGCAGTTTAAGTTCTTTAGTATACCTCAAGGTCTGTGGGTTTTTTGTTTTGTTTTGTTATGCCTAAAAATCCTGGAACTCATGGAAAGTCTCCTTGGACTAGGAAAACTAGAATTGGGACAGCAACATTTTCCTAACATTCCTGTGATTGGAGAAGCCTTCATCAAAGCCTGGCTTTAACTCCTCTCTGGCATACCTGATTATGTGATTCTTAGGTAAAAAGACATAGAAGTGACACTGAAATCTATTTTAAAACGAGACTGATTGTCACCTTTTAAAAACAGTGTGAAAAACGTTAGTCCTTGGCGAAACACAATTTTATGTGATTCTTCTGGAAGAGGGTTAACTGTTTCAAAGAACCTCTGATGTGAAAAAATTCTGTGTTCTGTGAAAAGCAGGACAGGGGAGGGGAGAAAGGAATTCTGGACAAACGCTCTTTGCTGCTTTCCTGGAACTGAAAGGAAACCTATTCACTGTCTGGATTTCCTTTTAGTTTGTGACATCGTTGTTCTATACAGAATCAGAGAGAACGTCTTGTCCAGTCCTTCTCCACTTCTGAAGGGCCTGTCCAGGTTGTGGTAGAGATTGTGACAGTCATGCCAGAGGGCCTGGGCAGACCTTGGTGAGAGCTTCAGCAGATTCATCCTGCCCTGCTTGGACTTGCCCTCTGCAAAGCTCTTTATGGCAAGAACTGTAAGGGACTTAAATTTTTTATTTTCTAAGGCTGGCTCTTTCCGAATAGAGGTTATAAACTGTAGCCTCCTTGATTTGCCAATAAGGAAGGTTGAGGTTGGCAGTGCTTGCTAAATTGGCATAGTAAGTTGTAAAATAATTTTGTAAAACACGGTCCCTTATTGTCCCTCAGTGGACATTTTGAATAACTATGAACATACAACAGGATGCTATATATTTTTTAAAGATTTACTTACTTATTTGAAAGGCAGAGTTACAGAGAGGCAGAGAGAGAGAGAGAGAGAGAGAGAGAGAGAGAGAGAGAGGTCTTCCATCCACTGGTTCACTTCCCAAATGGCCACAACAACTGGAGCTATGCTGATCCAAAGTGAAGCCAGGAGCCAGGAGCTTCTTCTGGGTCTCCCACATGGGTGTAGGGGTCCAAGGACTTGGGCCATCTTCTACTGCTTTCCTAGGCCATAGCACAGTGCTGGATCTGAAGTGGAGCAGCTGAGACTCAACCAGTGCCCATGTGGGATGCTGACACTGCAGGCGGCGGCTTTACCTGCTACACCACAGTGCCAGCCGCAGGATTCAATAATTGTACCTGAACAAAAACAGATGCACATGACATCATCTGAAGAGTAATTATGCACATGACATCATGAAGAGTGGTTGCCAGCAAGCTCTTAAAAAATGAGGAAAGAGATGGAGACACAATCCTTCTCTCATTCAGTTGGAGTGGGGCCGTAGGAAAAGGGAATCACAAGCAGAATGAGTGGGGCATGCATCTGGTACAGTGGTAAAGACACCACTTGGGACACCTAGATCCCATATCAGAGGACCTGGGTAGAGTCCTGGCTCCTCCAATGCTGATCCAGCTCTTTGCTAATACATGCCCTGGGAGGCAGGGAGACCCAGGATGAGTTCTGGGCTCCTGTATTCAGACTGGCCAAACCCCAGTTGTTGCAGGCATTTGGAGAGTGAAGCAACAGAAAGAAGATCTTTCTCTCCCTGTTTCCCTGCCTTTCAAATAAAATGAAAATAAATAAATATAATTTAAAAAAAATTAGAGCGTGAAGTTGGGGAGCCAAAGTGCTTTGTTCAGAACAAGTAGGAATGAAGAGCTTGATCTATGAGAGCAACTCGTGCTGCCCCTCCAAGGGGAGAGGTGGGCTGGAGGACGCAGAAGGAAGGGTCTGCAAGGACAGGGCAAGGTGAGGGGGCTGGGGAGCCCAGGAGGGGAGACGTCTAATAACACATACATCAGACAGGAATGTGGATGCCTGCCAGTACTCCCTCCAGAAGGGGGGTGGGCCTTAGTCACATGTCATCTAAAAAGTCTGTCCAGATGGTGTGTAGTTTAAAAAATTAGGTCAAGGTTGTGTTAGAATATTTAGGCAAATATTGCGCTTACTCCATCCCTCACTCCTTGTCGGTAGTTTGGGTGATTCTGCCAAAAAAACAAAAACCGATGACATATAAATAATCAGAAATGACAGGCTGCCTAAAATGAAGAGTAGGTGCTTACCATCACTCAATAAATTATTTGTCACCACAGAGTGGCTTTGCCTATCTGCTGACTATGTACTCATATAACTAAAAATCTCTAGCATTTCCAATAATGACTTAAAACTAGATACTTCTTGACTACCACATCCTTTTCCTGAGCTTATGCCTCTAATGAGTATTTAGTCTTCAATTCACCTATTCACCTAATTTCTTTCTTTCTTTCTTTCTTTCTTTTTTTTTTTTTTTGACAGGCAGAGTTAGACAGTGAGAGAGAGACAGAGAGAAAGGTCTTCCTTCTGTTGGTTCACCCCACAAATGGCCGCTACGGCCGACGTGCTGTGCCGATCCGAAGCCAGGAGCCAGGTGCTTCTCCTGGTCTCCCATGCGGGTGCAGTGCCCAAGCACTTGGGCCATCCTCCACTGTCTTCCCTGGCCACAGCAGAGAGCTGGACTGAAAGAGGAGCAACTGGGACAGAATCCAGTGCCCCAACCGGGACTAGAACCCAGAGTGCCAGCGTCACAGGTGGAGGATTAGCCTAGTGAGCCATGGCGCTAGCCAATTCACCTAATTTCTTATCTAGTCAATAAGTCTTGGATGCCTGTAGTACACCAGGCACTGTCTTAAGCCCTGAGGCCACAGAAGAAATTATTCTCTTCCTTAAAAGAACAGAAATCTAGTCCCAGAGAAAGAAGATGCACAAGAGAACAGATACAAAAATAGCTAGGTAATTTCTGATGGTGAAAAGTGCTAAGATAGATGTAAAATCAACGTGATAAACAAATACTTAGGCAGACTTCTTTGGTGGGGAAGACTAGAAAAACACCTCTAAGGAGGATGTGCCCAAGCTAAGACTTGAAGACCAGGCATGACAGAATCAGACAAGCCTGGTTCTGAAGGCAGCGATGTGTTCTGGGCCGATGTGTTTGGTGCCTCATGGAAAAGATGCATTAAGAGGCAAACGCAGAGAGTGAGAGGACATCTGGCAGCCACGAGTAACACTGGATTTTATGGTCAATTCACCGGAACCCACTGCAGGACTTTATGCTGAGGAATGGTGTGTATTTTTTTTTTTTGAAGGTGACTCTGATTATTGTTTATAAAATGGTTGGTAGGGAGACAAGAATGGAAGAAGGAAGACCAATCCGAGACTGCTGTGGTAGATTGGGCTATAAATGTGGGAACTTGAATTAGGAGAGAGGCAACAGAAATGGAGAGAAGTTTATGTATTTGTTTCCCCTGAGTTTCCTGGACTTATGTCTTTTATAATTTTTGGAAAAGTTTGTCCACTCTCTCTTGAGATATGTTTCAGCTCTATTTTCTCTCTCTCTCTCTCTCTCTCTCTCTCACACACACACACACACACACACACATTCTTCTGGGGTTTCAGTGTCATGCATGCTACATTATATGACACTGTCCCACAGTTCTTGGATGTTCTGGTTTTTTTTTCTTCCCATTCTTTTTGTCTCTTCATGTTATAATATAGATAATTTTTATTGACTCTTCAAGTTCACAGATTATTTCTGATTAACCCCTATCCATCTGCCCTCTACATCTTCCCAATTGTCCTGTCCCTTCTCCAGCAAAAGGGAGCCTCAAATGGTAGGCACCCAGGGCAGTTTTCTGTATCTCACCCAGGAAGAGTTTTTTCTTTTACTTTAATTATAAGGGGTCTTCACTCTGCTCAGGGTAGGGCTAGAGAAATGGTTTTCTTTCTTTTAAGTTATGCTGTATAAAATTTTATAGAGCCCTACAAGATGTATTAAAGGCATTTTTAAATAAATTGATAAGGGGCCTATGATGTGGCACAGCAGGTTAAGCTGCTGCCTGCATGCTGGCATTCCATATGGGAACTTGTTTGAGACACGGCTGCTCCATTTCCAGTCCAGCTCTCTGCTAATGTGCCTAGGAAAGCAGCGGAGAGTGGTCCAAGTGCTTAACTCCTGCGCCCATGTGGGAGACCTGGAAGAAGCTATAGTTTCAGCATGGTACAGCCATGGTCATTGGGCCATTTGGGAAGTGAACCAGTGGATGGAGGACCTCTCTCTCTCTCCCTCTCTGTCTTTAACTCTGCCTTTCAAATAAATAATAAATACATCTTTTAAAAATAAATTGATGAATAAAAAAGCAGTTAGCTTGAAAAAACCAAAGAGAACTAGACTCCTGTTGCAAACTGCATGAAGATAGTCCCCTACTTCTGAGTGGTGCCCCAGTCACTGTTGCAAAAACTAAATGCTATTTGGAAAGAAACAGGAATCTTTTCAGCCATTGGAATTGCGCTACTGCTTCCCATCATTCCCATATGGTAAAGAGACTCCAAGAGGAAGATTGTGGCTGGTATAAACAGCCCAGTCATTCATCTCATTGCACTCCTTTCATGGGAACAGCCTTACATCCCAGCTACTTGTTTGGAGGGTATGATTTTTTTAACCTCTCAAATTTGTTCTCCTTACCAAAGTATCTACAGTTATCACTGGTGAATGCTTGTCTTCCACTCAACTCTACCTTCCCAGCATAGTTCTGCACCTGTTGGAGCCTAATGGCAATGTGGAAATATACAAAGGGGGATGTCAGGGCACACTGAAGGCAGGAAGACCCTGCTAGGTGGTGTCAGGAACAGTAAGGGATCTGAGATTTTGGCCTACTCACAAGCTAACCAATTAGCTTGCTACCGTTCATGGGAGCAGCCCGAAAACATGAGACTGCTGAGCCAAAGATAAAGAATAGTTTCTTACTCACAGCAATGGAAGTAGTCCAAGTGTCAGCATGCTTGGGCCACTTCCAAGAAGATGAAGAGAGCTGATGATGCCTGCACACGCAGCAGTGGCATTACAAGAGATGATCCCTAAGCCTAGTGAGCCCAAGTGTTTTTGAAAAAGGCAGTAACATGGAGTCCCGTGCTCCAGAAGGAGGTGCCGTCTCTCTGTTCTAAAGCTGTCCTCTGTACAGACATTCCTGGACACGTACTCCAGAGCCAGCAGCATTCAGTGCCTCACTTGCAAGGCACATAAGTCACCAAGACCCATGAAAAATCATCTTCCACCAAGAGGATTAATTAAATCAACATTTTAATCATCCTCAAATGATTCCTGCCATTTGGGCCTTGTAGGCACCATAGATTACTTCCTGAGGCTCCTCTTGTTCTCAAACCATCTTGTTTCATGGTCTCAGGGCCATCTGGGTAAAGCAGGCAGGATCTGTGCTGACATATGTCAGGTTTCATGTTCCGTTGGGGTTTGCTGGGTGTCACGGTGTGGTTGAATGTCTGTGAGGGGGCCCAGTTAAAGCTGAACGGGAAGAGTGGCTTTCATTTCTGAGTCCATCTGTGTCCCCTGAAGCGTGTCAAGGGAAACCGTTTCATGGTTTCCATGTTACTCAGAGTAGGATAAGCTCTCTTTGAGCACCACTGTAATCTACTGGCTGAGATAGGGGCTGTGGATCCACGAAGGGGATGATTTTACAACCAACCTAATGTGGGTACATCTAATATAAAGCGATGGGTAAGTGCCTTATCTTTCATGTGAATCAGCTGATGAGAGAACGGAGGGGAGAAGGCAGTTACTTCTGCCTGAAGAGTGGGAAGGGAGGGGAGGAAAGAGTAATGAGGGGGAGCCTGAAGACAAGCTTCTGTGTGAGCCAGGGTTATGAATGGTGTGTAGTTTTTTTGTTTTGTTTTTTTATAACTTTTTTAAAAAAAGATATATTTATTTATTTGAAAGGCAGAGTTACAGAGATGAAGAGGCAGAGAGAGAGAGGAGGGTCTTCCATCTGTTGGTTCACTCCCCCAAATGACCACAACGGTGGAGCTGGGCCGATCTGAAGCCAGGAGCCAGGAGCCAGGAGCCAGGAGCTTCTTCTGGGTCTCCCACGCAGGTGCAGGGGCCCAAGGCCTTAGGCCATCTTCTACTGCTTTCCCAGGCCATAGCAAAGAGCTGGATCCAAAGTGGAGCAGCTAGACTTGAACAGCGCCCATATGGGATGCCAGCACTGGAGGCGGTGACTCCACAGCTATGCCACAGTGCTGGCTCGATTAGTTTTTCTCAGTTGGGAAAAAAAGAAGAAACGTAAGTATGCAGCATTGTATGCAGTGTTAAGAAAAATGCTTAAATCTGATCCCTACTTTCAAACACTTATTATCTGCTGTGGTAGAGCACTAGAGGTTGACACAAAACGGAGAGACATTGAGAAAAGTGGTATCATGTCTAATAAAAACAAGGGAACGTGAATCACACATTCTTTTAGCATCTGAGACTTACAGAAAACATCCTGGATCTGGGAACAATGGGAAATAATGATGGGATAAAAGGATTCTGGAAGCCACATTGAAGGGGACATCTTGTTTGATCTTCAAAGAATTAAATTTAAGCTTCATTTAAATTTCATTGAAGAACCAGAATAGCCAAGCTGTTATCCTTTTGAAGATTCTTGTAAATTATCACCATTTTTCCCATTTGCCAATAAAACCTAGCAGAACAAAAACCTGTTGGACATCTCAGTTTGTTTTGCTAAGTTAAGGTGATAGAGGTGAGGAGAGATGGAAAAAAAAAAAAAAAAAGGAAGTGTGGAAACTGGCTAAGAAAAGAGATTCAAGAGGAAGGTGGCAGTGAAAGGGGATTAAAAATAAGATTGGATAAGAAGCTGATTTTGGATTGGTCATTAGCTCTAGCCATTTGAAGACAGGAGGACTTACCTCTGCACAAGAAATCTAGGAAGATGGTGTCCAAATGAAAGGACCAATGAGAGGAAACTCTGGGACAAATTCTCAACAAGCACAGTTGTCATAGAAACTGTTTTGTTATGGTTGCCAGAGAGTGGAATTGGCCTAATCCTTAATCCTAAATCCTAAATCACATTCTACTCCAGCATTGGTTCCCAGGTGATGAGCACCTCACCTGGCTTTGTTCAGCAGATAGCCCAGGTACATTGGGAAGTTAGGATTCTGGTCAATAGCTTTGCGCACCTGACAGTCTATCCCAGGCTTGTGCAATCAGAGCATGAGCTGGGTTGATCTCTGGTCTCTGACCGTTCTTCGTGTGAGTATGACTTGCTGTGCCACATTTTACTTTTCTGCCAGTGGATATTCTCAAGGTCTTTCCAGACACGTATACTCTCGACAGGTTTAAAAATGAAATCCCTTGACTAGACTTTCTGTATTTCTACTCATGGTGTCTTATAGCTAACAGAGACTGACAAGAGACCTTTCTTTTTTAAAAGCAGCTTTTTACATGACAAATGTAAATAACCGTGTACTTTGAGTGACTTGAGAGCAAGGGCTGGGTCTTTCTTATCTTTGTATGTCCAGACCCAACAGAGTAGCTGGCACCAGATAGACCATATTGAATAGGACTTAACACTAAAATGTATTCTAATATCAATTCTATAAATTATGATTTCATTTCAGTCCTTTAAAAGTACCTGTTGAATCACAGAACAGGGTGATTGATAAATGAAAGGTCATTTCAGGGGATAGTATGAAAAATTAGGAATTTTCTGAGCTCATGTTAAAAAGAAATACCCATATTTAAAAGAACCATTAGTGTGGCTATCTTCTCCTCCTTTTTTCCTCCCTTTTATTAGTTTATTTAATTTATTTGAGAGAGAGACAGAGAGAGGGAGATCTCATCCACTGGTTCACACCGCAAATACCTGAAATAGTTAGGGCTGGGGCCAAAGCTGGCAGCCAGGAACTTGATCCAGGGACCCAACTACTTGAGCCATCACCTGCTGCCTCCCAGGGTATGCATTAGCAGGAAGCTGGAATCTGGAGTAGAGCTAGAACATGAACCCAGGCTCTCTCATACAGGACGTAGGTGTCCTAATCACTAGGCTACACACTCACCTGCCTTCCCTCCCTTTGTGTGATAGTGGTGTCAGAAGCCAGAAGCTAGCTGGCAGATGTTACGGTGACTTTTCCTAGAAGTTAGTACTACTTCATCATGCCCAGAAAACACACTGTTTAGTTTAGTAGACTGACATTACTGAAATCGTTAGTGCTACCAAGGCAGTAGAATGCAGGGAATGAAAAAACTAGCTGCCAGTTTTCAGTACTGAAACTCTACCACTTGCCATGGTCATCACCTAGTAGATGAGAATGCATTTGAAGGACTTAACACAGTGCACAGCACGTATTAAGTGCTCAGTAAAGGAAAATGATGATCACAATTATTATCGCCAGGTCAAGGCTGGCATTGGTGGGAAAGGAGGGAACTGTTTCCATTCCCTCTTAACCATTGCACCCTCTTGTATGGGACCGGGAGGCAATGTCTGCACTAATTAACATCTGGCTGTTGTCAAGGCCACTTGACCACATCACATTGAATGCATGCCTAGACAGATCTATTCCAGGTTTGCGTGGACCAACTTTCTGGTCTATCATTGACTAATGCAATGGAAAGAGTACTTGAACTGAAATAAAAGACCTGGGTTCCATTTGGAACTATATGGCTAAGACTGAGTTAGTTGCCACATAACAGTGCTGTCAGATGAAGCTAGTAAAGGCACCTTTCGGACATTCAAGGCACTCAGTTCATTGCAGTCCTCCTCAGCTTCTTGCCTGAAGGCATAAGGAATTTCACCTGCTTCGCCTCTTCTCTGGTAACTCAGTGCCCATTTTTGTGACATGATTCCATCTTATGAATGTATGTATTAAAGAATGACTTATTAGAAAAGGTTATACATCCTATGTTAGTCTTCTAAGGTTGCACAACAAATTGCCACAAAGGAAGGGGCTTAAAACAACATCAATTTATTCTCTCATACTTCTGGAGCTTGGACGTCCAAAACTGAGGTATTGGCAGGCCTGGGTTCCTGCTGAAAGCACTAGAGAAGGCCTTGTTTCAAGCCTCTCTCCTAGCTGCTGGTGGTTTCTTGGCTTATTTCAGCAAAACACCGATCTTCACATGGATTTCTCCCTCGGTGCATATGTGTCTGTGTTCAAATTTCTCCTTTGTGTAACGACACCGGTTATAATGGATTAGAGCCCATTCTACTCCAGTAAGAGCTCGTCCTAATTGATTACATTAGCAAATAAGGCCACATTCTGTGGTAGTAGGGGTAGGATTTCAACATGTGGATATTTGTGGGAGAATTCAAGGTATAACATATAATAATATTAATCATTGGTTAATGTTCCAGTAATGGTTACTTTGGGTGGAGAAATGAAATAAGAAAAGAGCTGGCAATGGAAAGAAAATTAAGTTACTAACCCAGGCAGGTTAAGCCAATTGTTTCTTTAATCCTGTTAAACTATTCAGCCAGATTGCTCTCCCATGGATCTTAGATGCCAGGGGTTAGCTGGAGAGAATGGAGACTTGAACTAGGGGAAGGAGGCGGAGTGTTAGGTGGGTGGTGCTACACAACTGCCAATCTTTCCAAGCCTCCTTGACCTTTTGCTCAATTTTTAATTCCAAGGAGGTGGTGTATTGGTCTGTTTTCCATTGCTATAACAAAATACCTGAAGCTGGGTAATATATAAATAAAATGGGTTTGTTCCACTCACAGTTTTGGAGGCTGAAAGTTCAGATTGGGAGGCCCTATTAGTTTGGCCTCTGGTGGCTGACGTCACAGCATATGAATGTGTGAGAGGGGTCTTGTGGTGAGACAGGGAGCCAGCAACTCGGGAGGAAGCAGTCTTGCTCTTTTTTTTAATTAATTTATTTTTTTGACAGGCAGAGTTAGACAGTGAGAGAGACAGAGAGAGAGACAGAGAGAAAGGTCTTCCTTTTCCATTGGTTCACCCCCCAAGTGGCCGCCAGGGCTGGCGCTGTGCCAGTCCGAAGCCAGGAGCCAGGAGCTTCCTCCTGGTCTCCCATGTGGGTGCAGGGCCCAAGCACTTGGGCCATCCTCCACTGCCTTCCCGGGCCACAGCAGAGAGCTGGACTGGAAAAGGAGCAACCAGGACAAAACCGGCACCCCAACTGGGACTAGAACCCAAGGTGCCGGCACTGCAGGCAGAGGATTAGCCTAGTGAGCTGCAGCGCTGGCCCAGTCTTGCTCTTTCTGTAACAACCTGCCCTTGAAAACTAACCAAGGTTAGTTTATTTATTTTTTTAAAGATTTATTTATTTGAAAGCCAGAGTTACACAGAGAGAAGGAGAGGCAGAGAGAGAGAGAGGTCTTCCATCCGCTGGTTCACTCCCCAATTGGCCACAACGGCCAGAGCTGCGCTGATCCAAACCCAGGAGCCAGGAGCTTCTTCTGGGTCTCCCATGCAGGTGCAGGGGCCCAAGGACTTGGGCCATCTTCTACTGCTTTCCCAGGCCATAGCAGAGAGCTGGATCAGAAGTGGAGCAGCCGGGACTCAAACCAGTGCCCATATGGGACACCAACACTGCAGGTGGCAGCTTTACCCACTATGCCACAGCACCAGCCCCCAGGACTACTTTAGTTCCTTTTGAGGGCAGCACCTCCAATGACCTAGCACCTCTACTAGTCCCCATCTCTAGAAGACTCCACCACCTCTCACATCATCACACTGGGGATGAAGCTTCCAACACATGAACTGTGTGGGATATGCCACATCCAAGCACTGGCAGGTGGCATCCTGCTGGCCTAGATGGGGCCATGGCCTGTCCCTTGTCTGGGTGCAGGCAATGGTCCTGGGGCCCTGATTTCAGCACTACCAGGCTGTAGGGAAAAGGCAATATTTCAAAGAAAATTCTGGATACTGGTAAGAAGGACAAGTGGATGATTAACAGCAGGGAAACAACAGTCCCCACAGTTGTGTCAGGCAGCTTCACCGGAGCCTCATTAAATTCAGTATAGTCTCGAACCCAGGGCTTTCCATGCATGCTGTCACTTAAACCTGTGGACTGTGTATCCTGATCCCTATTCACGGAAGGCCATGAAGAGGGGAAGACACCTGATATTGGAGTGTCTGGAGAATTCTGAGTCCAGTAGGCCAGCTTGTGGTTCCACTGTCTTCATTCCTGGCCATCCTCTGCTCTTCTCAGTAGTAAAGAGTCTTCATCTGAATCCCGCTTTGAGAAAGGGGTCTCCCCACTCCATCCCGCCATTCCTACGCCATCCTGTTTTGGAGAGGTCTGACCCTATCTTCAAGAATAGTCCTGGCCAGCGCTGTGGCTCAACAGGCTAATCCTCCACCTAGCGGCGCCAGCACACCGGGTTCTAGTCCCGGTTGGGGCACCGGATTCTGTCCCGGTTGCCCCTCTTCCAGGCAGCTCTCTGCTATAGTGCAGTGGAGGATGGCCCAAGTGCTTGGGCCCTGCACCCCATGGGAGACCAGGAGAAGCACCTGGCTCCTGCCTTCAGATCAGCACGGTGCACCAGCTGCAGCACACCGGCCGCGGCGGCCATTGGAGGGTGAACCAACGGCAAAGGAAGACCTTTCTCTCTGTCTCTCTCTCTCACTGTCCACTCTGCCTGTCAAAAAAAAAAAAAAAAAAAAAAAAGAATAGTCCTATCGTGAGGAATTCAGCATATGATATTCAGGTACACAGTCAACCCCAAACACCTGCTGTTAAGGCTGGCCCAGGTGATGCCACATAGCTTTTCCAGGCTCAACACTGTGGAGGCCTCTGGTGGAAGTTTGGGTGGTGGTGGTGGTGATGGAGAGGTCTTGCTCAGGCTGCCAAAGAACATAAGACCACTCCCCTCCTTTCCTCCCTCCCTCCTCCTTCCTTTCTTTTTAATTTTTGCAATAACATACTTTGAATTTACTTTATAATCATAGGCATAATAGTCCACCATATATAGTGTTTGACAACTGAAAAGTAGAAAAACCGCTGTCCCACAGGAATATAGCCAAGGGCTATAAATGATTAGCAAATCATAAGATGTCAGTTTCACTCTTACACATTCTGGTTTTTTGGTTTGTTTTATACTTTATATATTAGCTACCACAAGTCAGAGAAAACATATATCTGTCTTTTTGGGTCTGACTTATTTCACTAAGCATAATGGTCTCCAGTTTTATCCATTTTCTTGCAATATCAGGGTTTCGTCTTTTTTTATGGGTGGGCATTATTCAAGATGTGTATTTACCACATTTTATTTATCCAGTCATCAGTTGATGGACATCTGGGTTGATTCCATATCTTAGCTCTTGTGAACTGAACTGTTATAAACCTGGGGGTACAAATAATGCTTTCATTTGCTGATTTCATTTCCTCCAGGTAAATTCTCGGGAGTGAGATGGCTTTGTCATATGGTAATTTTATTTTCAAACTTTTTAGGAATCTCTATACTGTCTTTCATAGTGGTTGTACTAGTTTACATTCCCACCAACAATTCATTAGGGTGCCTTTTTCACCACATACTCACCAGCATTTGTTATTTTGATTTTTTATTATTTATTTGAAAGTCAGAGGTACACAGAGAGGAGAGGATAGGCAGAGAGAGAGAGAGAGAGAGGACTTCTATCTGCTGGTTCATTCCCCAATTTGCCACAACGGCTAGAGTTGTGCTGATCTGAAGCCAGGAGCCAGGAGCCAGGAGCTTCTTCCAGGTCTCCCACGTGGGTGCAGGTGCCCAAGGAATTGGGCCATCTTCTACTGCTTTCCTAGGACATAGCAGAGAGCTGGGTAGGAAGTGGAGCAGCTGGGTCTTGAACCGGCCCCATATGGGATGCTGGTGCTTCAGGCCAGGGCATTAACCAGCAGCGGCCCCTATTTTTTGATTTTTGAATGATACCATTTCTAACAGGTGAGGTGAAACCTCATTGTGGTTTCTAGTTGCATTTCCCTGGTGGCTAGTGAACCTGAACACTTACATCTTTCTAAGAACTACAATCCGACTGTGTATTGTCCCTCCCACCCTCAGCTGTATTAGGACCCATGTTCAGTGGGGCTACACTGATGTCCAAGGTACTCTTGGTCCTCCTTTCTTCCCCCTACACCCTTCTCTGTGTCGGGTAGAGCAGGGAGGGAGTGTTGATCAGTGTCTCTTTCTCCCATGGCGAGGGCTTCTGGGCTTCACTGCCGCCCTGGCTCATAGCCCAGGATGACAGCAGCATTGCTTTGTCAATGATGGCGAAGTGACTGTGGTAGCGATTCCCTAGGCAGCTGCACATTTGAAATCTTAGAGGGGCAGAGAGTGGAGCCCAGATCTGACAAAGCCACTGTTGGCACTCAGGCAGCCTGCTGAGCGTGCAGAACGCCAGGGACAGGGCTCTGTTGGGAAGCAATGATGCAGCTAGAAGACGGAGGACTGTCCTGGCCATAAATCTGAGGGATTTTGATGGGAAAACAGCCTTGTCCTCCACCCATATTAGTTGAGTATGTACAGGGCAGTGTAACTGAGTGTAAAGAGCATGAGCTTTGGATTCCAGAAAACCTGCGTTTGAGTCTTGGCTCCACCACTTACTAGCTGTGTTACCTTGAGCAGATTATTTCAGTTCTCTAAGCCTGGGTCCCCTCTCCTGTAAAATGGGGATGACACAGCATCTCCCTGATAGGTTGTAAAGGATCAACTGAATTAGGCTTGCAAAGAGCTTAGTGCTTAGTGATTTGTCAATTGGTAGTGCTGTTGCTCTTGATAGGCAGTCCCCAGTTGCTGCTGATCTTATCCCAGAGGCCACTAACTCCAGCTTGCGGCTGGGTTCAGGTAGCCAGAGTTTGACCCTGTGGAATAAGAATGCCATCACTTTCAGAAGATCCACCATCCTGCCCTCTGCAGGTGGAGCTTTGTTGGTAGATGTTGGTTCTGTGGGTGGATCTCGTCTTGATAACTAATTCATAACCCCAGCTGTCAGTTGAAGTAGAAACTGTGGGGAGTTCATTTTCTTCTTCTTTTTTTATTAAATTTATTTGACAGATAGAGTTAGACAGTGAGAGAGAGAGACGGAGAGAAAGGTCTTCCTTCTGTTGGTTCACCCCCCAATGGCCGCTATGGCCGGAACTATGCTGAGCCGAAGCCAGGAGCCAGGTGCTTCCTCCTGGTCTCCCATGCAGGTGCAGGTGCCCAAGCACTTGGGCCATCCTCCACTGCCTTCCTGGGCCACAGCAGAGAGCTGGACTGGAAGAGGAGCCACCGGGACTAGAACCCGGAGCCCATATGGGATGCTGGCACCGCAGGCGGAGGATTAACCAAATGAGCCACGGCGCCGGCCTAGGGAGTTCATTTTCTTTTTTTTTTTTTTTTTTTTTTTTGACAGGCAGAGTGGACAGTGAGAGAGAGACAGAGAGAAAGGTCTTCCTTTTGCCGTTGGTTCACCCTCCAATGGCCGCCGCGGTAGCGTGCTGCGGCCGGCGCACCACGCTGTTCCGATGGCAGGAGCCAGGTGCTTCTCCTGGTCTCCCATGGGGTGCAGGGCCCAAGGACTTGGGCCATCCTCCACTGCACTCCCTGGCCACAGCAGAGAGCTGGCCTGGAAGAGGGGCAACCGGGACAGGATCGGTGCCCCGACCGGGACTAGAACCCGGTGTGCCGGCGCCGCAAGGCGGAGGATTAGCCTAGTGAGCCGCGGCACCGGCTGGGAGTTCATTTTCAAAGTAAGGTATTCAGCTGTGAGTAGAAAATTATTCACAACCAGCTTATATAAACCATTAATTGTTAACTATTAATAATAGCTTGCAGATGTGTGGAAAGCTACAAGTAGCTAGTTAGCATAACAGCTAAGTTAGAATCCACACAGTACATGCACCTGGAAAGTGCCAAAGCAAGGAGGATGTTGAGCAAATAGAATGTTAGAGGTGGTTAACTTAGCAAAACTAAAGCAGATGGAAATAATACTTAGGTGATGTCTGGGAAGATTGTAACCCCATAGTACTCAGCGAATGAGGAAATGGGAGAGGGACCTGCATGCTAGAAAATAAATTGTTTGCTGTGGCTTCACTGGGTGTGCCTGCCTGCCAGACACCCATTCTTGCAAGATTGTTAATAAAGTCTCACTTTCACTGCACTTCTTGAATCCAAGTCCATCCTTTGAGTGGACAAGTGAGGATATATCTCACAAAATAGATCTTCAACTAGGCACCATATATGGGGAGGACCATGCCAGTTGCTGGGCTCTGAGCTTAGAGGTGACACCCACTGAATAAATCCCACATGACTTCATTGAGCATGTGGTCTTCTGAAACAGCAGGCATTGAACAGTTTAATGACCACACGTGAAATGAGCTTTAAAAAAGGGTAAATTCAATTGCCAAGTGTGATAGGCTAAATGATGACCTCCAAGAATGTCCACATTCTAATCCCTGGGACCCAGGAATGTTCCCTAACATAGAAAAGGGAACTTTGCAGATTGGTGAAGTTAAAGATCTTGAGGTAAGGAAATGATGCTGGGTCTCTCAGCGGAGTCAACACAAGAGGCAGCAGGATCAGAGTTAGCAGTAGATGTGAGGCTGGCGCCGTGGCTCAACAGGCTAATCCTCCGCCTAGCGGCGCTGGCACACCGGGTTCTAGTCCCGGTCGGGGCACTGGATTCTGTCCCAGTTGCCCCTCTTCCAGGCAGCTCTCTGCTGTGGCCCGGGAGTGCAGTGGAGGATGGTCCAAGTGCTTGTGGCCCTGCACCCGCATGGGAGACCAGGAGAAGCACCTGGCTCCTGCCTTCGGATCAGCACGGTGTGCCGGCCGCAAAGCGCCGGCCACGGCGGCCATTGGAGGGTGAACCAATGGTAAAGGAAGACCTTTCTCTCTGTCTCTCTGTCTCTCTCTCACTGTCCACTCTGCCTGTCAAAAAAAAAAGGCAGTAGATGTGAGGATGGGAGCAAGATATCTCAGTCCATGTAGGCTGCTATAACAAAATGCCATCGACTGTGTGGCACAAAAACTACAGAAATGTATTTCTCACAGTTCTGGAGACTGGAAGTCCAAGGTCAAGGCACTAGCAGATTCAGCATCTGGCGGGGACCTCTGGTTTCCTAATATATAGATAGTACCTTCTTCCTGTGTCCTTACATGGTAGAAGGAGTGAAGGGGCTCTCTGAGCTCTCGCTCTCTCTCTCTCTCTCTTTTAAAGATTCATTTATTTATTTGAAAGGCACACACAGAGAGAGAGAGAGAGAGAGAGAGAGAGAGATCAAGAAATCTTCTATATACTGGCTTGCTCCCCAAATGGCTCAAATGACTGCAATGGCCGAGGCTAGTCTGGGCTGAAGCCAGAAACCTGGAGCTTCATTTGGGTCTCCAATATGGAGAGCAGGGACTCAAGTACTTGAGCTTCTATTGCTGCCTTCCCAAGTGCATTAGGAGGGAGCTAGATTGGTGCTCCAATATGGGATGCCAGCACAGCAGGTGGCAACCTAGCTCACTGCACCGTAACACTGGCCTCTGGAGCCTGTTTTATAAGGCATCAATTTCATTTATGAGGGCTGCATGCTAATGACCTAATCATCCCTAAAGACTCCACCTCCTAATACCATTACCTTGGGAGTCAAGATTCAACGTAAGATTTGAGAGGCCAGCACTGTGGCTCAGTAGATTAATCCTCCGCCTGTGGCACCAGCATCCCATTTGAGCACCAGTTCCCGGCTGCTCCAGTTCCCATCCAGCTCTCCGATATGGCCTAGAAAGCAGAAGATGACCCAAGTCCTTGGGCCCCTACACCCGCAGGGGAGACCCGGAAGCAGCTTTTGGCTCCTGGTTTTGGATCAGCTCAACTCCAGCTGTTGTGGCCATTTGGGAAGTGAACAAGCAGATGGAAGACCTTTGTCTCTGTCTCTCCCTCTCACTGTTTGTACTCTCTCAAATAAATAAACAAAATCTTAAAAAAAAAAAGAATTTGAGGGGGACACCAGTCATTTAGACCATAGCAGCAAGGATTGAGTGATGTGAGGAAAGAACCACAAACTAAAGAAAGCAGGTGACCTCCAGAAACCCCCTTACCTGGAGGCAGATTCTCCCTTGGTGCCTCCAGAAGGAATCAGCTCTGCTGACTCAGCTCTGGGAGACTCTCTTTAGACTGATGGCCTAGGAACTGTAAGATAACAAGCTTATGTTGTTTTAGGCTGATGAGTTTATGGTGACTTGTTAGAGCAGTGGTAGCAAACTAATAGATGGTCCTGACCTACAATACTTGGACTTAACAATTTCTCAACTTTATAATAGTGCAAAAGTGGTATGCATGCAATATCCACACTTCAAATTTTGAGTTTAATATTCAACACTTTATTATAAAAAAGGCTTTGTGTTAGGTGATTTGCCCAAATGTAGATTCACATAAGTGCTCTGAGCATGTTTAAGGTGGACTAAGTTAAGCTATGATGTTTGGCAAGTTAGGTGTATTAAATGCATTTTTTAAAATTTATTTGACAGATGAGTTAGACAGTGAGAGAAGGACAGAGAGAAAGGTCTTCCTTCTGTTGGTTCACCCCCCAAAATGGCCACTATGGCCAGAACTACACCGATCCAAAGCCAGGAGCCAGGTGCTTCTTCCTGGTCTCCCATGTGGGTGCAGGGCCCAAGCACCTGGGCCACCCTCCACTGCCTTCCTGGGCCACAGCAGAGAGCTGGACTAGAAGAGGAGCAACTGAGACTAGAACCCAGTGCCCATATGGGATGCCGGCGCCACAGGCAGAGGATTAACCAAGTGAGCCACGGCGCCGCCCCTAAATGCATTTTGGACTCATGGTATTTTCAACGAATGATGGGTTTATTGGGAGATACATGTTTTAAGTCCAGGATCAATGTATACCATTAGAATCCATGACAGAATGGGTCTGGGGACTTAAGGAAAGGTCGATCCTCTCAGAATATTATCTTACTTTGCACCAGCCCTGGATGGGGGCAGTGAAAGGTGGTAGTGTCTTCAGAGATAATGGATTCTTCTGTGTTGACAGAGCTATGGCAGTGGCCTCCCTGTAGAGGTTCAGGAGGTTGGAAGCTGCTTTGCTGTGTTGAACAGACTATTGGATCAGCATATAACAAGCACCATTCAAATTCATCTCTCGTCTTTATCAGCTCTGTAACTCTAACACAGGGAGCCAGTGGACAGAGGCTCATCTTCTGAGCTGCTTTGCTTCATGGGATCCCCAACTCTGAGCAGCCACTGAAGAGAGAGGCTGCCTGGGTCAATCCCGGCTCCCAGGTCTACCAAAGACCCTTTCTTCTGGCAGAGATCCCTGTAGCCTGTAACCCTCAGGCCAACCAGGCAGGGGCCTGCCCCCCTCGATGCATCCCTCAGCAAACACTAAGCTGATCTCTCCCTCTATGGACTCCTGTTCAGGGGCCCACCCTTCTCCACCATTCCTCTCAGGACAATTTCTTGTACCACAGGGAGCAAAGTCTCTACACCTTGTCCCTTAGAGATGGGAACTGGAACCTGGGAGCTAACTGGGAAGGGGGACACCTGTGTGGGTTTGGGAATCCAGGAGGCATGGCTGCCACTACCTCATGGGGGAGGGGTCTGTTCCAAGTTTCCCTCTCAGGCCCTGCTTGGTCCTATTCTTTCCTTGCCCCCAGGACTTTCATGTCCCTGCCTCATTTTCTGTCCCCATAGGTTGTCTTCAAGGACTCTGCGGTTTCCTACTTTGCCTTCTAGGCTCAGGACTGTTGCCACATCTGCTTTAATCATAAGGGCAATCAAGGCTCAGCCCCACAGCTCCAAGATCTGATTTAAGCTGTCATATTACCAGGCTCTTGGAGCCCAAGGCTGGCAGTTCAGAGAAAACTAGAAAACAAATTGGTCTTTGCTGGCTGGAGCAGGGTTCTTGCAACTGTTGGCAGGGTACTCAGCAGGGCCTGTGGGGGGACCCTCCAGTGTTCAGACAGAGACAGGGAGTAGGGGGCTTTGGAAGTTCTATCTAGTGTGACTACACTTGGGCCAGATCAACAGTAGCGGTTAACCTGGAAATAGTTAAATCCCAGAGGTGGTGAAAAGCATGTCAGTGCACAGGGTAGGATCAGACTGCCGGTGCCCAGCACCATGCGGCTCTTTGTGCCCCAGAAACAGTGGGTGGGGAATGACCACATGGCCATTTCATTTATGCCAGGTGTGTGAGAGGATTGAGAACTGAATAGCTCGAGGGAATTAAACAAAATCTAGAGCTAAATCAATTCTCTGACACAAGTATTTATGGAACACATTCCATGTGTCAGGCCCCACGCTGCTTACTGCATGGTATATGGAGTTGCTCAAGGCAGTGCCTGTGGGTTTGGCGTCAGGGCACAGGACAGGGAGCTGATGCAGCTCTCCGGACCAGTTCTGTAAGGACAGCGGGATGTGTCTTGAAGCCAGACCTTGTTCCGGGAGTTCAAAGGACATACTTCATTTGGGGAGAGCAACAAAAGCTTCAAGGGGAGGGGGCATTTGAGATCAATGGGATGATAACAGACAACAATGGGCAAAGCAGTAGAGGGAGACCATCCAAGGCAGAAAGGACAGCAAAAACCAAGGCAGGGAGGAGGACAGAATGGGGCTGTCTGATGGATCCAGAGTGAAGGGTGGAGACCACATGGAGAGGCTGGGAGGTAATGCTGGAGAGGGCAGGAACATAAAGAGCTTTGGGTCCTGAGCTAAGTAGCTGGACCTTGGCTCTGTGGGGAGGGGAGGACATTGTGGAGTGGAGAAATGATGTGACCAGGAGATTATTTGGATAGGCAGAATTCACTTACCTGGAGTAATCTTTAAGCAGCGGTCATCAAGTACTTGGACACAGTCTCCACCAGGTCCTAAGACCTGCCATTTGTGGGGGCTGTGATTCTGTTGGGAGCCTTGCCTATTCTAGTTTAGCAGTACAGGTTATAGTGCCCAAAAGGAGAATATCATGGATGATAAATGTTTCTTCAAACATTAGTGAGTGCTGTTAACTGCACTCAAATAGCTAGACAATGTATTATCAAGGGTCTTACTTCTCTGTGCCCTTCAAGCAATAGTTTGGACAGTCATGTACCACAGTCTCTAGCACTTTCAGATTCAAAGAAGAATGGCTTTTAGGAGCTATGTGATCTTGGACAAGGTCACAGATACCCTTTAAGTGAAAGGAAAGTGTCTACAACCCTTTCTGAGTGTTAGCTGTCAGCAGGCATGCTAATCTGCATGTTTGTACTTCACTGCTCCTTTACAGGTAAACATTTTAAAAATGCTTCTCACTTTTTAAAAAATTTATTTAAAATTTATTTGAAAAGCAGAGTGATTTTGCCCATCCAATGGAACTTTCCTAGATACACATTTTACTAGAAACTCAGCTTCCTTGTGTGTAAAATGAGAGAATATGGATATTATCATTTTAAGTTTCTTTGTCTTTAACATCCTGTACTTTCCTGGGTAATCCTAACACTACAGAACAGAGACCATTTCACATGGGTAGGATCTGGGGTGGAGGTGAGGGCCATTGTGGACTTGATAGGACATCTCTCAACAGTACCTGGCCTTCACACTGCCCATCAAGGCCAGCAAATCAGGGCACAGGAGACCTCAGGCGGCTGAACACATTGTTGGCCCTGGTACAATCAGTCGTACTCAAAAGACCTCTCCAGATGGGTCTAATGAGGCAACAGAAGGGAATCCAGGTGGAGAGCCTGGTGGCCAGAAGCAGTGTCCACCAAGCTATTAGACGTTTCTCCTTTCAACCGGGCATCTGCCTGAGGTCACAGATCTCCTTCAAAACCACTCTCTTATTGGGTCCTTTGCTAAGCTCCTTGTCTTTTCTCCAAGGAGGAAGCAGGTCAGCAGGCTGTGGGGAGGGTTGGGCTGCCAGGAGGCCAATGTTGGCTGGGCAGAACCACGTTGGCCCCTGGTGTTGGACAGATGGCACGTGCCCCTCACTTACCCAGCCTCTTAAGTAGAGGCAAGATTGTCTCCTACTCAGGGAAGATGAAGGCAGGGTGATGGATCTACTGGGATCTATCCCATTCAGCATGCAGCTCTAGGCAAGTTCTCGTTTTGCTTTTTATTTAGCCAAGGAGTATTTTTTTGAGCACCTCTTTTGTATTGCACTATTGGCTAGGAATAGAGACAAAAGAAAAAGGCCATCAAGACATATAGAAATCAGTGAATTGTACACCCCCTCTTAGGGAGATGCAATGGACCGAATGTTTGTGTGCCCCCAAAACTCTTATGTTGAAGCTCTAATCCTCAACATGCTATTAGGAGGTGAGGCCATTAGGAGGTAATTAGATTTAGATGAGGTCATGAGGGTGGAGGCCCCATGATTAATGCCCTTACTGCAGGGTCTTATCCACCCGTACAAGGATGGACTGGGCCTGAGGAAAGGTAAGTGCCTCTTGCCCGTTCCTCAGCCTCCCAATCCCAGAGACAATCAGACACAGCGGTGAGCCAAGTCAAGCAGGGATTCATTTATTTCGCACGTAACAGAGCCTTTTATAGAACAAAGCTGCAGAGTCATTGGGGCAGGGCATAAGGACCAACCAATCACTTAAAAGGTCATTTTATGGGGCGATTTCTATGGGACTAGCCATATGTCTATACACTTGCTATCAGTTGTTGTCATCCCCTTGATGTTGCGCAGCCAATCAGCTTTGGTGGTAAACAAGTTTGAGTTCCACCCACCTTACTTCCTCTCGGTGCCATCTTTGAATTGCCTCGTGTAACTAATTTCCCCACACTTACAAAAAGAGGAAGAGAGAGCAGAGATCTGTCTGCATGCATGTACCAAGGAAAGGCCATGTGAGGACCTAACCAGGAATAGGGCCCTCACCAGGAGCTAAGCCATGCTGACACACTCAACTCAGACTTCCAGCCTCTAGAAGTGTGAGAAGTAAATGTTCCTTGTTTAAGACACTGTGGTATTCTGTTATAGCAGCAGCGCTGACTGACACAGAAAGGACCAGGCCCAGCTTCAGTGGGGATAGGGCTGCTATTCTTTTCCAAACACTGGAAAACTTCACTTTGAAAATCCCTGTGATTAAAGATGCTCCTCAGGGCCTGTGAGTAAGCCTGACAGCTCAGTTTCCTTTCAAGCAAAAGTATCTTGGGATGGGTTGAGTTGTCTCACTGCCCTGTACCCCTCAGAGGATGGGTGTAATGGCCTGTGCTCTCTTCTGGTCACATGTGGTAATTGAAACCTAAATTAAGTATCACCCCCTCAGTCACATTAGCCGCCATTGCAGTGCTCAGGAGCCACTCGTGGCTAGTGGCTACCATATTGAATGGAGCAGGACATAGAACTCTGTTGTTGTGGCTTTAAGTCCTATTGGATGTCTTATTGCATGAAACTGGCGATAGATGAAGGTCCACCCTGAGTGAGCAATGGAAGGAAGGAGCCTATGCTAGCTGAGGTAGGGATGGGGATGGCAAAGCCCAAGGAGTAAGGAAAAGCCTCAGTGTGGAGTTCCTAGCTCTCTTTGAGCAGGACAGAGCCCAAACCTTGACCTTACCTTGACTGTTGGTGCTCTTCAGTCCCAAGGGTTCTTGCTTCTCCTTCCACATATCTCCCTGTGTCTTCTCATCTACCCCATAGCTTTATTGGCCATCTCTTCCAGAGATGTTCAGCTGAGGCTGCATTGGTACAGTCTGGTGGCTTTCAAACTGCATCAGAACCCCTGCAGGGCTTTGTTAAAATACGGATTCCTGGGCTTCACCCCAGCTTGTGTCAGCAGATCTGAGGTAGAGCCAGAGAGGGCTGCTGCTGCTGTTGGTCCTGGGACTACACTTGGAGAGCCACTGGTGTGGTTTAAGAATCACACTCAGCAGCAGGAGTTGCACAGTGGGTCAAGCTGCCATTTGAGATGCAGGATCAGTTCAAGTCCCGGCTACTTCCCTTCCAATCCAGCGTCCTGCTGATGCATTTGGGAAGGCAGAATATGGTCCAAGTACTTAGGTCCCTGACACTCACGTGGGAAACTGAGATGGAGATTGGGGCTCCTGGCTTCATCCTGGCCTAGCCCTGGCTGTTGCAGCTTTTTGAAGAGTGAACCAGTGGATGGAACATTGATCTCTCTGTAACTCTCCCTTCCCCCTTCACTTTGCCTTTCAAATAAATAATTTTTAAAAGCTTATTGTATTTTTTTTTAAAAATCACATTTATTGACTCATTCATTCAACAGATATTTATTTGGTGCTACGATGTGCCAGGTGCTCTTCCAGTGCCGGGATATGGCTGTGACCATGCAGGCAAAGTCCCTGTCCTAGGTGACTTACATTCTAGGGACAGGAGACAGTAAACAAATGCTCTGGGCCAGACGATGAGGATGTGATTGAGAAGAAAGATGCCAGGGGAGTGGAAAGGGCTGATTTACAGGGTTGTGAGGACCTCACTGACAAGGTGACGTCTGAGCAGAGACCTGAAGAAAGTGGTGTAGGGAAAGGGAGATCCCGACTTTTCTGGTTCTGTTTTGTTCTACCTTCAGGTTTTTACTTTGAAAAATAAGAGTCAAGGGCACGCATCTGGTGGTTAAGAGGCCTGCATCCCATTTGGGAGAGTTCTGGTTCATTGCCCTCCTCTGGGTCCTGATTTCACTGTCTTGCTGATCCAGACCCTTTGAGGCAGCAGTGATGGCCTCAGTAATTGGGTTCCTGCCAACCAAGTGGGAGACCTGGATTGAGTTCCCAGTTCCCAACTTAGTTTTCCCCTCAGCCCCAGTTGTGGGCATTTGAGGAGTGAATCAGCAGACAGGAATTCATTCACATTCTCTCTCTCCTCTCTCACTCCCCCTCCTCTCTTCCTCCCTCTCTTTCTCCCCTCTATCTCTCAAATAGAAAAAAAAAATTTAAACAAAAAAAAAATCAGTCATGTGAGTCATGTTAAAAATCAAAGTCACCATTCTACTCAATAGCTAGGCTATAAAGGCCAGTTTTGACCATGTGAATGTGGTTAGAATCATGATGCCAAAGGTCATAGGCTGGAGCTCATCCTGCAGGGACAGCTTTGTACCCAGCAGCTGGCACTCAGGCTTCATCAGTCCCCTCTAGGGGTGACACACTTCTCTGAGGGGTCCCAAGGGCTCAAAGGACTGGCACTAGGAGCTTGCGTCTCCTTCTATACCATGCCTTGGGATATTCAGTTCACAGGCCTCTTCCTGCACATCCTGACCCCAGGCCAAAAGGCAACTATGTAGATGGAATGGAAAGTGCTTATCCTGGAGTCTGGAATGTTTGGAAGCACTGACTGATGAGAGATAGAGCAACTGCAGGAATAGAAGGGCCAGGTAGAGCTAAGGGCTCTGTCTGTCTTCCTCTGGGCTCTGTGTACATCAGGGGCAGGACTGTTGGCATCAATTAATCAGGGAGTGCTCCTCACCACTAACCAGTGTTGGAGTCGAGATAGGCCAGTAAATACTTACCTGCTGCTGCTGGAAACCTCAGCATCTATTGGAGGGACCAGGAGTCAGTGGCAGGACTGTTTATGTGTGGGATCAGTTCCATCCCCTCCTACAAGCTGTTCTGATAGAGTGCAAATTGTGTGCCTTTAGTGCCTACTTCCTGTTTTTAATATGTGACATCTCTTTCAGGCACAACTATCTCAGGCCTTAAATGGAGTTTCAGATAAGGCGAAAGAAGCAAAGGAGTTTCTCGTTCAGCTCAAGAACATCCTGCAGCAGATCCAGGTGAGCACAGTTCTGGCATTGGAGGCACATCCAGTGTAGACAGTTTGCGAAATATTTCAAGTAGCAAAAAGAAAGGAAACATCATGTGGCAAGTATTTTACAGTGATGAACATTAGAAGGCTAATGTGTCCTACTGTATGACCTTGGATGCTAAAATTTCACATTCAAATACGTGTCCAACATATGTGACATCTGATATGGAAAAGGAGTCTTATCCAAAGACAATTAGAGAGAATCATATAATGGAGACATAGAAAGATGGGATCTACCACTCTACATGGCGACTTGGCCATAGGGCCCCATGTAGTATCTGTGTATGGTGCCTTTGTATCTAAATACGCCCATGTAACCAAGGCATCAAAATATAAATGTGTCGTGCACTAAGTAATGTATTGACTAAGCACCTGTGAACCCAACACAGGATCAATGAGGCACAGTCTCTGGCATCAGGGAGCTCTGTCCATAGCAGGGGGAGAGCGCACATGTGTGCTGCTGTGTGAATGCGCACATGGAGAGGAACTACTTCTGCAGACAAGGGACCCGTCCATAAAGCATTCCAATACTGGATGGATAAAAGGAGTTGAGGACCTTTAAATTCTTTTTTTTTAAGATTTATTTTTTTATTTGAAAGGCAGAGTTACAGAGGGATATATATAGAGAGATATAGAGATAGATACATAGAGAGAGTTCTCCCACTGGTTCAATCCCCAAATGGCTACATTGGCCAGGGCTGGACCAGGCCAAAGCTAAGAGCCAGGAGCTTCATCCTGTCTGGGTGCAGGAGCCCAAGTACTTGGGCCATCTTCTGCTGCTTTTCCAGGAACAGTATCAGGGAGCTGGATTGGAAGTGGAGCAGCTGGGACATGAACCGGTACCTATATGGGATGCCAGCACTACAAGCAGTGACTTAACCTGCTGTGCTATAGCACTGACCCTCTTGAATTCTTAATCAGCCTATAAAAACCATTTTTCCAAACAAGTTAAAAGTGCAGACATCAGCCATGGAGCATTAAAAAATTTTCTTTTTTATTTTATTTGGGAGTCAGAGAGAGACAGAGACTGACAGAGAAAGAGCCATCCAATGTTTCACTCCCCAAATGTCCTTAACAGCGACACCTGGGCCAGGCCAAAATCAGGAGCTGGGAATTCAATCCAGGTCTCTCACATGGGTGGCCAGGACTAAAGTATTTGAGCTATCATGTGCTGCCTCCCAGGGTGCAGCAGGAAACTGGAATCAGGATTCACATGCAGGCACCCCCAACAGTGGCTTAGGTGCTGTTCCAAACACCCACTAACAGGGCATTGAAGCCATGATATTTTCAATGTCTCACAGATATGAGAAGCATTAGTCTCCCAGGGCTATCATAATAAAATGCTAGGAACTGGTGACTTGAGCAACAGAAAGTCATTGTCGGATAGTTCTGGATTCTAGAAGTCCAGGATCAAGGTGTCAGTGGGGCTCCTGTGAGGCCTCTCGTGTTGACTCACAGAGGCCACCCCTCTCTGTGTCTTCACAAGGTTTTCTCTCTGTGTCTGTGTCCTGATTTCCTCTTCCTTTGAGGGTACCTGTCATATTAGATTAGGGTCCACCCAAATTACCTCATTTAACCTAAGGCCCTGTCTCCGGCAGGATGTTCTGTCTGGTGGCCGTGGCCATGTCCCACTCTACTCCAGTGACTCTTAACACTAAGGCAGTTCAGGAGAAAGCAACAAGTTTTCTCTACAAAAGGATTTTTCAAGGGGCTTGGCAGGTTCCAAATGATTCTGATCACAAATACCTGAAGGACTGGGCAAGAGAAGAATTAAAAAAAAACCAAAAAGTGCCGCCAAAGAGGATACAGTCTGGATGATGATCACTCAAGGAAATGGGTAGCTCAAGGAATTAGAAAAAACAGGTGCTTTAGCAAAATCTTAACTGTAGCATCATTCTGAAGGATTTTCAAAGTCTCCATGTGTTTTGTTGAGTTGAGGCTTAACAATGGGCAGCTCAAAGCCAAGTTGAACCATTTGTATGTACAGTACTTGAGTAAACTATCAGAAAATGAGCCTGGTGTATTGCAAAGTGCAAAAAAAAATTAAGCATATCAAAACAATTGCCTTAGCACTGAAAAACATACAGTTTCAGGATAGCAGTTTTGGATGTATCAACAGTTTTTTGTTTTGTTTTGTTTTGTTTGTTTGCCCATTTGCAACAAATGGGCAGCTAGCACATGAAAACATTCTCAAGTCAGTTAATCACCAAGGAAATACAAATCAAAACCACAGTGGTATTGTACATCACTTCCACTACCATGGCTATAATTAGGGAAATAATAAACGTTGGGAAGATGTGGAGAAATGGAAGCCCCATTGCTGATGAGAATGTAAAATGTATGCAGCCTTGGAAAACAGACTACCAGTGCCTCTAGAGTTAAACATGGAGTTACTGTATGGGTTAGCAATTCTATTCTTAGACCTATAACCAAGAGAACTGAATACATGTATAGGGGCTGGCATTATAGTATAGTGGGTAAACTCATTGCCTGCAATGCCTTCATCTCATATGGGAGTTGGTTCAACTCCCAGCTGCTCCACTTTTGACCCAACTCCCTTTTCCCAGACTGGGAAAAGCAGTGGAAGATGGACCACGTATTTGGGCCCCCACCACGCACATGGGAGGCCTGGATGAAGCTTCTGGCTGCTGGCTTCAGCCTAGCCCAGCACTGGCTTTTGCAGCCATCTGGGAAGTGAACTAGCAGATAAAAGATCTCTCTCTCTCTCTGACTTTCAAAATAAATACAGAAATCTTTAAAAAAGAAACATGACTATAAAAAAAACTTGTACATGAATATTCATAGCACTATTCATAATGTAGAAATAATCAAAAGATTCATCAACTGATATGTGGACAAATCATGGCATATTAATACAATAAGATTTTATTTGGCAATAAAAAGGGATGCAAACTGATGGATATAGATGAACCTTGATAACATTGTTAAGTTAAAAAAAACAGTCACAAAAGATCCCTTATTAAGTAATTCCATTTATATGAAATATACAGAATGGGTAGAAAGATTAAAGGTTGTCCATGGCTGTGGATGGGACGGAGAGTAACTGCTAATAGATATGGGGTTTCCTTTCAGGGTCATGAAAATATGCTAATTAGATTATGGTGTTGGTTGCACAACTCCATGAATATATTCAAATATGTTGAATTACACATTTAAATGAATGGGATATGGATTATATATCCACATTTTAAAAAGCATTATTAGATGCAAGCCTGGACATATTCTGACCTCAGGAGATACTCTGGAACTTTCTTGAACAACCCTTCTGCATTACTCTCAGGGTTACTAAGGGATGTCCCTCAGACGTGGCATGGCTTGATCTCCAAAAAGATCCCTGGGAATGTAGATGTAGCTCTCTGTTAGATAAGAGGGAGAAACTTCATGAACAGACTGAAACACTTACCAAAAATAAGAGGGAAGTCTTTAGGCAACTTCTGGATAAAATTTCGGTGATTATCTTAACATCTACATGTAAAGAAGTAAAAAACAAATGGTTAAGGAAGCTCTTCCATCCATTAGATTCTCTTCCAGTGACAGGGTGAAAAAGGAGAGAATTTGAAGACTATATCAGAGACGAATATATCACAACTCAAGCTGACTTCTGAACACTTTTGTAAAATGAAAACTTATAAAACACAATTAACTTAGTTTTCCCTTGGAGAAGACGCTGGAATTGGCAGTCCTACAAACTGAAGTCCTCTGTTCATCAACAGAAGAGAGCTAAGATGCTAACCCATGAATTATGTCTAGCCCCTGAAAGATGACAGAATTTGACAGAATGAATTCAGTATCTGTGCCAGACTGTGTGTCAGAGAGGTAGATCAGTTGATGACTAGAATTCGTTCTCATTGCCTCAGAGCCCACAGGACAAAGTGATTCTGAGTGCTCTCCCATGGGAATAAGCCACTTAAGCCACTAATATACAGTGCTTGCTTGAACCCATTTTCTGTTTTACATTTCTATATTAGTCAACCTATTACAGCAATGATCTGGCAATCAGGAGAAATATTTGTGAGCAGTTCCTGAACAAAGGCTACTTTGGAAACAGTTGTTTTCTGTGTGTAGCATGCTCCACATGTATACTCAAATACAGGCTGTCTAGTAAGTCTACAATCTTAAGAATAAAAAATAACCCTTTATGAGGTGTAGAAGATGGTGGTTTGATGTTTTTAGCAGTGATATACAGAGAAGTCTTAAGCAACATTTGTGGTTTGAATCTCCAAGATGCAAATATTAGTCTCCAAGAAAACCTAAGCTGGGGGGCAGTGCTCTGGCATAGCAGGTAAAACTGCTACCTGCAGCGCCGGCATCCCATATGGGTGCCAGTTTAAGTCCTGGTTGCTCCTCTTCCAGTCCAGCTCTCTGCTATGGCCTGGGAAGGCAGTGGAGGATGGCCCAAGTGCTTGGGCCCCTGCACCCGCATGGGAGACCTGAAAGAAGCTCCTGGCTCCTGGCTTTGGACTGGTTCAGCTCTGGCCATTGTGGCCGTCTGCGGAGTGAACCAATGGATGGAAGACCTCTCTTTCTGCCTCTGCCTCTCTGTGATTCTGCCTTTCAAAGAAAGAAAGAAATCTTTAAAAAAAAAATAAAAAAAAACCTAAGCTGGAATTTGTTGTTTTGAGTTTTAAAATAAATAAAACACTGAAAAAATGAATTCTTATTTTCTAGAGGCCAAGATTAATGTAATGTGCTTCATTTTCATGCTCTGATTATTCCTTCTGAACCATAGGCCAGGTCTTGTTGTTTAGCCAAAGAGAAGATTTTTTTTTTTTTAGCAATTTCTTTTCGGGTATGCATCCGCAGTCATTAAGAACAGCTGAGGCAAGCACTTGGCACAGCACTTGATGCTTGGGTTGCCCACATCCCATATTGGAGCCCCTGGGTTCAAGTCCTGGCTCTGCTTCCAATCCAGCATTCCTGCAGTGCACTCCCTGGAAGGCAGCAGGTAATGGCTCAAGTGCCTGGGCCCCTGCCACCCTCGTGGGAGGCCCAGATTGAGTTCTGGGCTCCTGTCTTTGGCCTGGCCCAGCTGTGACTGTTGAGGGCATTTGGGAGTAAACCAGCGGATAAAAGATATCTCTCTTTCCCCCTTTCTCTCTCTTTCTCTGCCTTTAAGTAAATTTTAAAAATCTAACAAGGAAAATAGAACTGATTATGAAACACCTTTTCTTCCTCATGAAGTGGTCTCGATCAGTTTTCTAGTTTAGACAACAGATCACTTTTACAGGTATTTCCTGCAAGCTGTACTCCAGTTGGAATGTTAAATTTTTGCTGTTAATTTTAAGATATTTAATGTTTAGGTATTTGAGCTACAATAAGCCCATCACTTAATATTGCGAAGTTTTTTTAAGTGTAAAAATTTTGTAGCATAAGTGGCTAAGGCTATTTATTATATAACAATTTTATTGCCCTGTATCATTCTCCCCTTTTTAAAATTTGCCATCGTGTTAGAAGCTTTAGACCATCCTACAAGCATTGCTGTGGGCCTGCCTGCAGAGACTGGTGACTTGCTGGAAATCAAGGAAAGCAGTGTATTTGCTATTTGTATTATTTCGGTCACTGCAGCAGACACGATTATGAGAGGCAGAGACTCATGCATTTATGGAATAAGTAAGAAAGACGATGGTAAAGACAAATGGAATCGGGGCTGGTGTTATGGAGCAATGGTTTAAGCCGCTGCCTGTGACACTGGCATCCCATATGAATCTGGGCTGCTCTACTTGCGATCCCGCTCCCTACCACTACACCTGGAAGAGGAGTGGAGGATGAGCCAAGTACTAGGACCCCTGCCACCCATGTGGGAGACCTGGATGAAGTTCCAGACTTCTGGATTTGGCCCGACACAGCCCCAGCTGTTGTGGCCATTTGGGGAGTGAACAAACAGATGGAAGATCCCTGCTCCTCCGGCTCCTTGTAACTCTGCCTTTCAGATAAAAATCTTTTTAAAAAATAAACAAAGGGAATCATTCCAAATCTACCTGAAAACAACTGGATTATATAAAATAAGATCTAAAGAGGATTAAAAACATATTTTCACTCTGCCAAACTAGAAATTATCATAGGCCGTTTGCTTGCTTGAGTCAGGCATTTGCATTTGAGATAGTATGTCAGGATTAAATTAAATTTACTATTTTTGTTTACTGAAAACATTAAAGCACTTTGGCCACTCTTAATTGTATTTTTAGAAAGTGTTATACTGTGTCTTATGGCTTTAAGTTAATATATTAATAGTAATCTGAGTTAATATTAAAGGAAAGAGTATTGCCCCTTAATACAATTACCAGTAAAAAATCAGGGAGGGGCAGGCATTTGGCACTGCAGTTAGCTTGCTGCTTGGGATGCTCACACCCGGTATCGGAATACCTAGCAAGAGTCCCGGCTCCTCCGCTTCCGATCCAGCTTCCTGCTAACGTGCATTCTGGGGGAAAGCAGATGATGACTCAAGCACTTGGGTTCCTGCCACCCAACCGGAAGATGTGGGTTGAGTTCCAGCCTCCTCACTTCTTCCTGGCACTGCCCTGGCTGTTGTGGGCATCTGGCGAGTTAGCGAGTCAGTCAGTGGTTAGAAGCCCTCTCTCTGTTTACATGTCTCTCTCTTACTACCTTTCCAAAACTAAACAAAAAACAGGAAATAAGTAAGTTTTAAAAATGTTTTAAGGCCCTGTCTCCAAATATAATCACATTCTGAGATACTGGAGGTGAACCCTTCAACGTAGCAATTTCAGGGCACATAATTTTCAGCCCGTAACGTGAGCTCTGAATACACATTGTCCTTAGAGATCCAGAAGGATTTATCTTTTTCTAAAACTCAGACCCTGTAGTCTGAGCACTTTTCCATTTCTTTTCTTTTCTTTTTTTTTTTTTTTTCCTGGTCATAAAAAGCAAACGTAAGGGTTACAGGAATTTTGTAAAGTAAGGAAAAATAGAATGAAGAAAAGGCCCACCAATATCCCACTACCTGAGGTAAACCCTTCCACCATTTTGACATGTGTTGTTCCATTACATTAGTGACACACACAAACACACACACACAGTATGTATGGGATTATGCTGTGCACATCTTGCTCCCTGCCTGTTTTCCTCCCTAATGGTCTTTGCTGAGCACTTCCTATGGCATTAAAAGTGCTCAGGTTTGAATGACTACAGGCAGCTCCATGATACAGACACGCTGAAATTCACAGTGCACTCCCCCAATTCACATTTATTTTTATTGCTTTTAAATATTTATTTTATTTATTTGAAAGACAGTTACAGAGAGAGAGAGAGACAGACAGACAGACAGGTCTTCTATCCACTGGTTCACTCCCCAAATGACTGCAATGGCCAGAGCTGAGCTGATCCAAAGCCAGGAGCCAGGAGCTTCTTCCAAGTCTCCCATACGGATGCAGGGGCCCAAGCCCTTGTGCCATCTTCTACTGCTTTCCCAGGCCATAGCAGAGAGCTGGATGGGAACTGGAGCAGCCGGGACTCGAACCAGCACCCATATGGGATGCCAGCGCTGCAGGCTGGGGCTTTAACCTGCTGCACCACAGCCCCAACCCCCAAATCACATTTATATTGCTTCCAACTTAACAACTTGTAGGCAACCCTGGGATGAAATTCTCCATTCTCTGAAATACTTAATTGTGGGTAGCACTCACCAGATTCCGTCGTCTTCTCCCTAAAGCTCTCTGCTTCTCCCCACCCCTCTACCCCCAGGAAAATGGCCTGGACTATGAAGCCTGCTTGGTGGCTCAGTGTGATGCTCTGGTTGATGCTTTGACTCGGCAGAAAGCCAAGCTTCTCACCAAGGTGACTAAAGAGAGAGAGCACAAAATGAAGGTAGGCACCTGAGTGAGCAGCACATCTAACCCCTGGTACATCCTCCACATCCAGCGAGGGGTCCACCAGGCAACAGGCACTGGGTGAATCCGCATTGAGTGAATCAGTGAACGAGGCAAGGAAGGCTAACCCAGCTGGTTCCGTAACACTCCCGTGACTTGACAGAAGCCAGCCCACAACCTGTACCCTACTGCTTGCAAGTTAGAAGTCCACCTTCTCTAAGCGCTTCTTTCTTTCTAAGGGACTCCTCGTTTTATATTGTAGGACAGAAGTGACCAATCGTATTGAAAAGGCCTGGCTCTGCTCAGGTCTCCCGTTCTTCAGGTTCTGTCTGATGTCTCATGTGTGTAATCATATGTGCGCGCGCACACACACACACACACACTCCATGCACACTGAGAACCTTCCTCGGGCAGAGGCCTATGAACACTATGAAATCGTTAAGAACTGTTATTGTCTGAAGAGCTCCATCTATACTAGAGACTTTCCCAACTGCACTAGAAAATATTACTTTGAAATAAAGAAGAAATGAGAATTGGAGAGGACTCCTGGTTTATAAAGGAAGTGGCTAAGGCCATTGAGTTACCATGACCACCAGCTGGTCCAAAGTGACCTGTTGAACTCTCCTCTAGAGAGAAGTTCAGATGTTGTCCTTTCTCTGCATTACTGCTCAAAGGTTAGGAAGTGGACAGTGTTGGGTGTTGTGGCCTTGCATGCCGGGGAGCATCTTCATTTACTCCCCAGTAAAAAGGACACCCGGAGCTTAGGAAGGAGTGGGTGCAAGTTGGTCCAGGTAGCACCATCTCTTCAGCGCTGCCTACGCAGTGGATCTGTGACTGTCAATGCAGCCTGGCTGCTCCTCCTCTGATGGGCTAGTTGCTTAGAGGAAACTTCCCATTGCAGATGGTTTGGGACCAGATCAATCACTGCACACTGAAGCTGCGCCAGTCCACAGGGCTGATGGAGTACTGCCTGGAGGTGATCAAGGAGAATGACGCCTCTGGGTTCCTGCAGGTGAGCCAGCTCCGCCAAGGACACAGGGCTTCCTCCAACTCCACCACCACTCCCTAACCTAGCTCAAGTTTTAGGAGAGAGTCTTCCTTGCCTTGGAGTTGAGTAGATCCACCTTTGCTCAGTGATTTCAGAAGACCTAGATTTTTACCCTGGCTCTGATTCTCACTAGCTGTGACCCTAATTTCACATCAATCTTTTAAACATCTTCCCCACAAACAGGAAAGGACCATCTTTGCCAAACAAGCTGGATAGAAGAGAATGGCAGATCCTTCATGGCCCCTTCCCTCACTGGGCAGAATTCTGCAGAGTTGGTCAGTGACCAGTTGTCCACAGAGACAGCTTAGCCTTCTAGGAGTCATCTCGCCAGCATTCAGGCTGACTCGGGGTCATGAGTAGCTCTCAGAACGTGGCAACGACTCAGCTACGTCTATGGGGGAAATGAGGAATCCTCTTGATTATTCCCTAAGCGGGGAGCATGGGATCTGGGCTCTGCAGGGACAAACGCAAGTGTCTGATAAGCAGGACTTTCCAGCAAGAATGTCGTGTAGTCAGAGTTTGGAACAGAAGCTACAGAACAACTTGGAGGAGACACACCAGTGGGGAACAGGCTTCCAAACTCTGTAGATGTGATATTACCTTTCTTCAGGCCCTGGGACAAACTCCTAGTATGTTTCACTTTGCAAAATACTACATCTAACAAAACAGACATAATGAAAGGTACTTATGTATATTTTAGAAAAGCATCATTTACTTCACGGAGGGGTTTGGCCCAATGTCTTTAAATAGAAAGTGCTGCTTTATATTTAACATGATTGTAAATTTCAAATATGATGGGAACAATGAAATGCATTTTTGTACCATCAGTGTTGCAAGAGCAGGGGCCATGTTATGTCTGCCATGACTTGAGAGCACACACAGTGCAGCCCATCCAGGCTCTGAGCCTGGACAAAGCTCCCACCCCTCCCTCACCACTGGCTGCAGAGTTTTCCCTTTGTAGATTGAAACTTTAAACTCTGTGCTTCCCTTTAAGATCTCAGATGCTCTGATCAAGCGTGTGCAGGTGTCTCAGGAACAGTGGGTCAAAGGAGCCCTGGAGCCCAAAGTGTCTGCAGAGTTCGACCTGACCTTGGACAGCGAGCCGCTGCTGCAGGCCATCCACCAGCTGGACTTCATTCAGATGAAATGTAGGGGTGAGCCGTGGTTGGCCCCAGTTCAGTCAGTGCTTCTTTCCAAAGAGGCATCCAGTCTGAGGGGGCAGCTTGGTGCCATTGGAGGCCTGTGACACACAGAGTGTGGCAGAGTGGGAGGGGAGGGATGCTGGAGTTACAGGCCTAGGTTCAAGAGCTGGCTCAGCCATCTCTGACTGTGTGAGCTGGAGTAGAAACACCCCATCTGAGCTTTCTCATTTGCAAAGCAAGGATCATTTACTCATTTAGAGACACTTTGAGAGTGTCCACCATTCACCTGGTGCTCTGGAGGCAGCAGGAAACAAGTCTACAAACTCC
This sequence comes from Lepus europaeus, assembly GCF_033115175.1. NCBI lineage: Eukaryota > Metazoa > Chordata > Mammalia > Lagomorpha > Leporidae > Lepus > Lepus europaeus. The sequence goes on from NC_084840.1 coordinate 50,092,255, forward strand.
CACCTGAAAGTAAGCTTCTATCCTAGAGAAGGAAATAATATGCAAACAAATCGATGATATAATGTCTGGCAGTGGCAGGTGTTATGAAGAAAAAGCAGAAGAAGTGGGCAGCAGCGGATATTGGAGGGTGCATTGCATTATAAAGTGGGGAAGAAAAAGAGGACGAGTAGGAGGGGTGGGGAGAAGGAGACATCATCTAGGGGAACAACATTGCAGGCAGCAGAGGGATGGCAAATGCAAAGGCCCTAAGGCAGGAATAAGTTTTCTGTGTCCAAGAAGAGCCAGGTCATAGGTAAGAGCAGAATGAATGAGGTGAGGATAGCAGGAGGTGGCTTCTGGAGCCAGAGGGGCACACAGCAAAGGATTATATCAAGTTTGTACAACTTGCCTTGGTTATAACATTTGCAAGTGATGGCCAGAAGCAGAGTCCTGTTCTATGTGCTGTCTCTCCAGCGATGCCCGGGAACATTCCAGAGGGGGAATAAAGCTGCTTGGCTTTTTGTGGACTGAGGGCTACACCTGCAGAATCTGTGAATTCAGGAAGTCCTCACCTGCAGAATACGTGGCCATTTTTAAACAAAAGGAAAAACTAGCCTCTTCCACATCCTCCTGCTTACTCCCATACAGTTTGCACCTTGGGTGAGGTTTGGAAACACCACCTGCCCCGGGGTGTGAATGAGACACAGTCCTGCAGCGTGGTGCCAGTGCCCAGGGCAGAGGGAGCCTGGACTGGTGGGGGAGCTGCAACAGAGTGGGAGGGATTGCCCTGGGGAGTGGAGGTGTGGTGGAGGAGGCTTGGGGCTGCTCCACACACTCCTGGCAGATAGGATTTCAGGGCTGAGAGAGGAAGCAGGGAGCGGAGCAGCGAAGGCCAGGGAACAGAGATAGGACTGCTAGAATTTGCCAACTGACAGTCAGCCCTGGGACCGAGTCCACCATCAAGTCAGGGGCTTCACCCAGCTAAATCATCCGTTAAACCTGAAAGAAAGCATCCTAATTCTCAGAGCCACATTGAAATACGTAGTTTTTACAAAGCTAATGTTGCCATTTTCACCCAAAGAGTAAAAAAAAAAAAAAAAAAAAAAAAAAAGAGGAGAATATATCTATTTCTAAAATCTATTGAGCCTGCATTGAGCTGAAAAAAAATATTTTTCCTACTCTCACCATAATAGAGAGATTCCCATCCCTACACGCTTGAGTTGACTGTCCAGTACTCTGAGGTTGCTTCTCTTGCCCAGATCTGGTTCTTTGACTTTTTCAATGCTTCCAGCCAAAGGCCCCCATTCCCAGGCCTGGCTCTCACTTGACTGGTGGCCCTGCAGAGAGGGTCTGCACAGGCTGGGCGGCCCCTGGAACGTGGACCCTGTTGGAACTCATGTGCTTCTCACAGATCGTAGGGTCAAAACCAGTGCTTTTCAGTAGGAAAGAGGATGTGTTTCCTTAAGGTTACAGGCTGAGGGATAGGCCCATCTGCATGGCCCGCTGGGATTCCAGGACATTCTCCAGACCTGAGAAGTGCACAGAGTGGGAGTGACCACATAGGTGGCCAGGGGCAGAAATGAGCCTCCTTACCCTGTGCAATGAGGGTGATGTGGGGAATTTGCTGGGGCCGTGGGGGGCACCATGCACTAACCCGAGTGAGTTCATGTCACCACAGTGCCGCCCGTCCCCCTGCTGCAGCTCGAGAAGTGCTGCACCCGCAACAACAGTGTCACCCTGGCCTGGAGGATGCCACCCTTCACCCACAGCCCTGTGGATGGCTACATCCTGGAGCTGGATGACGGCGATGGGGGCCAGTTCCGGGTGAGCTTGCTGCTCGTTTGAGGGGTCCAGGTCAGGAGGCCAAAAGTGAAACGACCTGTGGGGCTGCCCTTAGCCCTGATTCCACCTCGAGAGAGCATTGGCTGCAAGGACAAAGAGGACTGGCCATCCTGGGTTGGTGGGATATGGGGCTTCCCTACCCAGGGCTGGATCTGGCCAGAGCCTGCAGGCAGAGGAGTCCATTGTATAGAATATTCCAGATCACTTTGCTGTGGGACTAGGGAAGAGCTCAGAGAAAGTACCACCTACATGCACCTCCTTCCCCAGTTATCCCCAACCCTAGTTGAGTCTTTAATGCTTCCTCACACACTCTCTCCTCACTCAGTGACACATTTCCTTAACAGATTTTGTCACACCTTGGCCTATCTGTTTCACTCATTATTTCACCTGTTTGAAGAGTTACATGCATCTGGAGAAGAGGAAGCCTTCTCTGGCCCTCACGCCCCTGGCAAGGCACAGGGTGTGCAGAGCTGTTGAATGGCTGTTGAATTGGGTGACAATCTACATCCATGCTTGATGACTGCTGTGGGACAATGAAGTCTCTTAGTGAGCCTGACATGCATCTTCTAGAAACCCTGGGACAGCTCTCCTCTCCAACCCAGACCCTAATAGAGCACTATCTTGAGATTCCACACAGGGGATTCATGGTGGATGTGGATACCACGGAGCATAAACTGTCCCATTTCAGATCAAGAAGACTCGTAAAGACTCATGCCAAGAAACCATTGCCATCATAAAAACTCCTGCCTTTCTTCTCCTGAGGAGTTGTACCCATTTACTAAACCTTGCTGCAGGTCAACATGCCTTTAGTTTCTCTCAAAGGGATGTATGTACATGGTGTTTCATTTTTTTTGTTTAAAAAATATAAGAATATAAGAGTTGGGAAAATAGCTGTATTGGTACTCCCTGTCTGCATATATAATGCCTGGCACACAGCTACTATTGATATCTTAGGATAATAAGTGAAACAAATGGAGCACAAAGTAAACCCCTAGAGAAGAAACTTTGGGGTCCAATGCAGAAGTGCCCACCACTCTAGGAAAACAGAAACCCTAGGAGGGCCAAGGAGAAGATACTGATCTCAGGGCAGGAAGAATGGGGAGTGGATGTCCCCAGGGGCTCCAGGGTCTAACCTTAGCAGAGATAGGACATTCCTGAGTGGTGCCCCAGTTGACTGCTAATGTGTAGTCCCTGCCTGCCTAGGGTCCATCCCCTACAACTGTATACCTCTGAGCTTCATGGCAGAGGAGCTGGGCAGCTGATAGGAAGGGCTTTTTGCCCAGTTTGGACAATGTCTATGTCCTGGCCACAACTTACTGGGATTTCTCTTGCTTAGTAATTTCTACTGGGACAATAGCATCTTTAATATCAATGTGTTCCCAGCAACTGTGTGTCTTTCCTGTCTTTCAGGAAGTGTACGTTGGCAAGGAGACCCTGTGTACAATTGATGGTCTTCACTTCAACAGCACCTACAACGCCAGGGTCAAAGCTTTCAACTCCTCTGGCGTTGGGCCTTACAGCAAAACCGTTGTCCTGCAGACATCCGATGGTGAGCACCAGAGTCTTTTAGTAGCCCAGATGGCCATCTACAGAAGCCATGACAACCGGGTGGTATTGGGCATGGCCATGTTCTCCAAGGCGTGCACTACTGGGACTGTGGGTGGGCTCACAAAGTACCAAAGTGGGCTCCCAGGTCCAACCCACATTTTATCCTTTAGACCAGTGAAAAGCTATCAGCTGCTTAAGATGGGGGTGGAGGGACTGGAGGCAAAGAGGGGCCAGATAAGGTGCATCCACGTGTTGCCAGCCTTGTCCCTACTCCTTGCCCACATCCTCCTCCCTGCAAGCCACAATAGAAACAAACATCCCCCCACTCCATTTTGCTAGAAGGGGGGCTAATTGTGGAGTGGCTCAGGAGACCCAAACTTGTGTTTCTGAAGGGCTGAGCGGGGAGCAGAGAAGAATGCCACCTGGCTGTCAGGGTGGGGACACACTGGTCCCTCGACTAGAGCCTTTCTTGCAGTAGGAATACATCCCTCAGATACCCAGCACAGCAATGCAGAACTGATGGTTTATACACTCAACTGCATGCTTTATAGATTTTAGACAATGAAAGCCCATGACTATTCAGTGGAAATTTAATCATCTAAGTCCTTAGCGAGGAGTGATGATATAAATAAAAACCACATACAAAGACAGGCCTGCTACATGTGGCATTGCCCAGCAAGGTTACAGGGGCAATGCTTCCTACTCCCTGCTGGTTCTAAGGACAGTGCTAACCCTGCATTTCTTGTCATCCTTTAGTCCAGTGTATCTTCTGATTGCCATGAGAAAAACACGACACACCTGTGTGGTCTTCCAGGGGCCAAGAAGAATGAACCAGAGCAGACAAAGGTGTCAAAGGGCTGCTAGGGCTGCTTTTCTGAAAATGGTGTGGCTCGCAGACTCATGTTATACACCCTGCAATGTTCACTAGCTTTCTGCCACTAGAACTGTTCAGCCTAGAGAAGGGCCATCCTTCCCATGTGTGTTATAGTCATAGTGTTGGAGTAAAAGCCTCACTTTCCACAACCTGTGGGATTTGGTGAGCAGAAAGGGGTGATACCTGATGAGCTGCAAATTGAGCTTGGCCATATCGCTTTACCTCTGAATGGCTTAAGCCTCCCGCCCCTGAAGTGAGTCCTGATGTCTACTTCCTCCTTAACTTATAACAGTATTTGAACATTGGGAAGGAAAGGTGTTAGAAACCAAGACTCTGACATGCATCTAGATTTGAGGCTTTGAGGCCTGAATGTCTGTGGTCCTCAGCTAGTGTAGTTCATGAGGCTGGGAACTTGGGTGAGCACAGAGCAGGCAGTGAGCATGTGCATGTGAGTGTATACATGCCTGCACACCTGTGTGGTAATCACACAGGAAGACGATTCAATGCTGGGCGTCTTCTTTCTGAATTGAGTGAGTCTGTGTCTCGGTGCTTAGACTATGAGTGAATTCTATCACCTGACCCTGCTGCTCTTCCTTCTTTTCCAGTGGCCTGGTTCACATTTGACCCTAACTCTGGGCACCGGGACATCATTTTATCCAATGACAACCAGACAGCCACTTGCAGCAGCTACGATGATCGAGTGGTGCTAGGCACAGCTGCCTTCTCCAAGGGCGTGCACTACTGGGAGCTGCACGTGGACCGGTATGACAACCACCCCGATCCTGCCTTCGGAGTGGCCAGGGCCAGCGTGGTCAAGGACATGATGCTGGGCAAGGACGACAAGGCCTGGGCCATGTACGTGGACAACAACCGCAGCTGGTTCATGCACTGCAACTCCCACACGAACAGGTGCGCACAGCCCTGCCCTGTCCTCTGTTTATGAATGAGGATCCTGTAGGACAGGGTCCCTCCTGCCATCCCCAGGCCAGACACTGGGAAGGGTGGAGGTGTTTTCAGCCACTTTGGTCTCCAGTTTCCAGGTGGCTTTGATGCTGAACAGGTAGAAGTGATCATTTACCTGTAGCCCAAATGAGAGTGTATAATGAAGACTAAAACAGCACCAGCCCAAGGAGGAATTCTGCTGGATACCTTGCTAGTGGCTTTCTTCCTGCTTCGGCTCCACTTTCCTTTACAGCTGTCAACCCAGGCTTGAGTCGCTGTAGAACATTCCCAGGTACCCTCCACAGAGGGAGTGGATGTATTGCCACTGCAGGTCATTTGCCTAGAGTGATCCCTGCCACTGCTCTGGTCTCACATGGGCTTTGAGCCAAGGCAGTGTCCTCAGTAGGATGGGTCTGGGGGGGAGGGAGGGCATGCTGGGTACTCACTGTGAACGAGTCTGCCAAGGGTGCCCTCAGCTGCCACTTTACCCTGAAGAGAGGCTGAGCCCAGGAGTGGTGACACCTGGGTGGACACAGGCGACTCAAGTCCTGGAGGAGACAGACAGGCCCACATCACTACTGGGTCCCCAGGGCAGGAAGGCAGGGGGTAAGGCAGCCCAAGAGCTGCTCTGGGCAGATGCCCCCAGGCCTGGGCTTCTCCCAGGGATGTGGCTGGGGTTAGGGGTGTGGGTTGGTCTTTCACCTCAGACACAGAAGGCGGAGCTCCCTGCCCCCCCCCCCCCAACTCCCAACATAGCTTAGTGCTCTTTTCCCTTTCCCCTGGGATTCTGTGCTCACACCTGGCCTATGTGTAGGGGACAGGGGTGAGGGGACAGAGAACCCCCAAGGCCAGCACTGGCCAAGGAACCCAGAAATGGAGAGTGGAAGTCGTGGCTGCCTGGGGCTGTTGCCTCCATGCGGAGCCTCCTTTCTGGTATGCTAAGAGCCATCTTCCCAGCCAGGAGGGGTGGGAAACCTCAAGGAGCCAATCTCCCTGGGCCTCAGCTGCAGGCATAGTCCATCCCAGAGCCTCTGAGTGCCCTGGAGCCACCCACAGCTCCTAGAAACATCCCCGGGATACCTTCCCCTGGGTGGGAGGATCCAGATTCTCTGGGAGGAAGCCAGGTCGGCACTGGTGAGGGCCTCAGGACCTGCCTCCTCACCAGCCTTTCCACTGGCAGTGCCCTTTCTCTCCGGGGGCCCAGGTGAGGGGCGAGCACTCTGTCCCTGTGCATCCTGTGCCCAGACCTGCAGGTTGACCAGATGCCGTATGCTGACTGGATGCTACAGGCCACCCAGGTGCTGCAGGCTGGTTCCACCCCTTCTGCAGCACCCTCAGTCCCAGATGGGCTGAGTCCAGGTGCACCAGCTCCAACTCTGCTGGCACCTAGATGCATTGTTTGCTACTGTGAGTTATAAATAAATAAAATAAATTTATTGAATCCTTACTTTGTGCCATAGGAATCACCTGATATATTTTATTTCATTGAATCCTCACAAAACTGCTATTATCATCACCCTTTTACAGATTATGAGACCGAGGCTTAGAAAGTTTAGGCAACGGCCCCCATCACACGGTGAGTTAACTGTGTTGTCAGGGTTTAACTCAGGATTCCAACCCCTGTCTTGTGGGGTGAAAACTCCTCATCCTTCCTGGACGTTGGCCATAGACTTGCATCCTCAGTGGGCTGGAAGGCACTTCTTGGACCTTTGCTGCTTGCTTCTTAGTGCCATGGTGGGAGGAGCAGGAAGAAAGTGGAGCCGGAAAATTCAGGGGGAGGAATATGCCCCTACTTGTGTCCCCCTCCCACACCTCATATGCAGAGCGGGGGCAGGGAGCACTGTCCCAGAAGTCTGGGCAGGAGTGTGCACGGTGTTGAGAATCATGGGGCCTTCACTTCCCTGCACTGACCTTGCCTGGCAGCTAGCCATGCTTGAGTGAGAAGCACGTTTCCTTCACGGCCGACTGGTCACTACCGCCCCCTGTGGTCAGGGCCCAGAAAGCATCAACAGCCCCATGTCAAGACTCTCTTGCAGTCAGCCCACCAAGTCCTCCTTGAGACTTCCTGTGGTGACCCTTGTCACCGCTCACCTCTCTCAGCATCCTACCCAACTGCAGCTGCCTCCAGCTGATCAAGGACAAATATGGCTTTGTGACCAGAACTGAGCCCTAAGCCACACTGAGACCTCAGCCCTAAGCCAAGGGAAGCTCAGGGAGGAGGCAAGGTCAGCCAAGGCTCTGCTGGGATAGTGAAGCTCCTATAAAGATCTACCTCCATCTAGTGGATAGGAATTCTTGCCATCCACAAAATGCAGTAGCACCAGGATTTATCGAGAGCCCCGCAACTGACATTCTCAAGGTGACCATGGGATGGTGACCCAGAGGCCCTGATTTTCAATTCAACCATGTGCCACCTTGCAGGGGTCCCCAGGCTGTTTCTGGGAAGTGTTGCTGAAGGGGGTGGGGTTGGACCTTTCAACATTCTCTGAAGTCCTGGAGGTCTGTATCACTCTCAGGCAAAGCATCCTCACTGGGCTAAAACCATAAGGGCACTAAGTTAGTTCTTTTCCTTGGCTGGTTAAGACAGCTTCCCTACCATGTTCCGTGCTCCATATTTTTTTTTTTTTTTAAGAGAGAGGAGGAGAGGCAGAAAGACAGAGAGAGAGAGGTCTTCCATCTGCTGGTTTACTCCCTAGATGGCCACAACAGTCAGAGCTGCGCCAATCTGAAGCCAGGAGCCAGGAGCTTCTTCTGGGTCTCCCATGTGGGTGCAGGGGCCCAAGGATTTGGGCCATGCTCCACTGCTTTCCCAGGCCACAGCAGAGAGCTGGATCGGAAGTGGAACAGCTGGGACTTGAACTGGCGCCCATATAGGATGCCGGCACTGCAGGTGGTGGCTTCACCTGCTACGCCACAGCACCGGCCCCAGCTCCATAGTTTCAAATGAAACCCACTCATCAAAGCCTGAGTCCCCTGGAGTGCAGGTTTCAGATACAGTCAGACGGAAGGGGTTGATCCACCTGGTTCCTTAGGGTGAGACTTCATTTGTGGCCAGTTGACAGGGGGTATGCACTGCGAGCAAAAGCATATCCTCAGAAAAGCAGCTCCCTGCCACCACCTGTTGGGCTCTGTTTTTAGGAGAGGGTGTTCCCTGTATTTCTGAATGAATTCTTCTGAGTTGTCCTCTGCATCCGGGGCTCCGTGTGGTGACGTGTCTTCCTGGGGCTTCTCTTCGCAGGACAGAAGGAGGCGTGTGCAAGGGGGCCACCGTCGGCGTGCTGCTGGACCTGAATAAGCACACCCTGACCTTCTTTATCAATGGGCAGCAGCAGGGCCCCACAGCCTTCAGCCATGTGGACGGTGTCTTCATGCCAGCCCTCAGCCTCAATCGCAACGTGCAGGTACCATGAGCCCCTATGGGCCAGAGCTGGCCTGCTGCTCCCTGCTGCTTGCCCATACGGCCTGACAGAGGGGCCACCCATCAGCCCGCCCTGGGCATTCCCTGGAGATGGGCTGCTCTGCTGTTGACTTGTTCATTTCAAACAAGCAGGGATTCTAAGGCAGCAGCTGTGGCAAAGCAGAGCTCAGTTTGGGGCCCAGTGCTAGGGAGTTCCGATGGCTCAGAAGGCTAGAAACAGAGACAACGGGAGAGCCCCGAGGGTACAGAGGGAGAGAAACATGGGGATTCTATCTTCTTCCTCTAGCAGAGTTCCCTCCCTGCTTTCCCCCTAACTCTTGCCAGGGTGGGAGTGAGGTGAGGCAGGGTCCTGCTTTGTGATGCCCATTAGATGCCCATCAATTACTTCTGGATTATATTTGCCTTCCACCCATTTGCAAACTGGATTTAAGGCAACCTGAAATATGGGCTTTTGGCCAACAGGGTTAACAGAACAGCAATAGATAAGGGAGGAGGCCCATGGGAGGAAAGTACACCCAAATCTGTGGCCACGAGACTAGCATCTGCTGCAGCACACGCAGTGACTTTGCCTGGGGTCTCCATGGCCCACATAGTCAGCTGTGTGACTCTCACTATGAGGGAAGAGGCACCAACCAACATGGACCTCAGTGATACCGAACGGCATAATAACAGCACAGTGATGACATGGAGCAGCCCTCAGGCAAACAGAGCACACTGCATGTGGCTGTGGCTGCTGTGCTGTAGACACTGAGGTCCTCGTGGCTGCTTTCCCACCCTCGGTTATCCTGTTTTCTTTTCCAGGTCACCCTGCACACAGGATTGGAAGTGCCAACAAACCTGGGGCGGCCAAAGCCGTCAGGCAATTAGCCTCCCAGCTCCACTTCTCCAGCCAGGCTTGTGAGCCCTGCTATCCTCACTAAGCTCAAATCACCCATGAGGGCAGGACGAGTGAGTCCTGGATGCAACCCAGTAGTCACTGAACGTCATAGAAACACATTTTCTTTGGGGCACAGGGAATGGGTCGGCAGGCTGTGCCTGTGGCTGCCACTATCAAGTCCTAACCGTGGGTGTGTGTTTCACCTTCATTCCACCTGGATGTTACAAACACTCATAAAGAAGCACCTTTCTCACGAAAGTGGGAAATCACTTGGGTTTTAGGTTCATGTTTCCTACCATCCAAGTTTCTGAAGCTTGTCTTTCTTTGGAGGCAGAGAGGAAGCTAGACTTTGAGATGGGCATCCTGAGAGCAGGAGTCAGGGAGCTGTGTGCAACCCCACCCCTGAGTGCTAGACCCTTGCAGACATGCCCTTCCTCCTGGAGAGTCCCACAGTTGCAGGTTCTGCTCTTTGCTAAGATAAGGTATCTTTTAGTTTTTCCGTCCTGGTGTCTTTAGTAAGATGTGCCTGCCACTTATAGATTTGATTTGGAGTTGTTAGAATGGGACATTAATCACTCATGCTTGATTGTTGTTTGTCTCATTGAATTATTGAGAATTTTTTAAAAAGGCTTTCTTAGGGGCCTTTATTAATCAACCAACTGTGCTCACTGTCTCCCCTCCCTCTTCTCTCTCTCTCTCTCTCTCTCTCACACACACACACACACACACACAAACACACACACACGTACATACGGGGATGTGTGAAAGTCTGCTAAAATTCCATTCATTCAGTTCTTAGTTCCTACACATAAATGAAAATACTGGTATTCTAATGTTTATGTAATGAGTTTTCCCCCTGGTGGCGGTTCTTTTCAGGAGCGGACGCCCCACGAAGTTAACTGAAAATGTATATGAGTTGCTCTTCTGAGCTGTGCCACAGACCCATAAGCATGGAAGGTGGGAGGCACTGGGAAAGACTGTGATGGCTTATCTACTCTTTGTTCTGAGATCTACCCTACTGCCATCAAGAACGTACCACAAATGCAAGAGGGGGCCCACGTGGCAGGCAAGGGTGGCTCTGCCATGATGGAGCAGAGTGGGTGTGACCTCTGAAAAAGGCAAGAAACAAATGGGTACTGTCACATCCCTTGCCTCCCAGCTCCCCACCACAGGCCTTGCTGTGTTGAGTCCTGCGTGCCAGGGCGGGGCTCCGGGGTTGAGACCTCCCCTCCTTCATGGGAGCATCAACCCCCTCCCTTGAGACCCGCTTTGAGTCATCCTCACCTCTTAGAGACCTTGCTCCAGGGGTCTGCATGGTCTGTTCCCTCCTCTCTTCTCCCCTGTCACCTGTCATCTCCACTTCCACCTCCAATAACCTCTCTCTCCTTTTTAGAAGAATCTATTTTATCAAGTCTTTTACTTTTTTGAGGTCGAGGAGTAACTTCCCTGTTGCTGGGTTGGATTTTTATAAAACTCGCCTTCACTGGCGCCAACTGTGCTTCCTCGTTCTGCCTTCGCACCTGCTTTCTGGGTAACCACCACCAGGGCTGCAGACTGTCCCCCTTGGTCAGCACGTTCAACAATCCTACCTCAAAGCTCAGATCCCGCAAGGCTGCCTGGGCCACTGTCTCTGCAGATGTAGCCTGCCAGGGCAGCTGTCTGGAGTCACTAGGAGCTGCTCGGTGCTGAGTTCAAGTCTCCACTGCAGGGCCCTGGAGCCACCTGCTTCTTCGAAGTTTAGATCTTGCCTCTTCATCTTTGTCCCACAAAGCAGGTTCTGGCTCTCCTCCTCCTGTTTGAGATCCAGAATCCTTGAGATCCAGAATCCACAAGACTTGGGCTGCCACATCCTTGCTCATACAACAGACTCTGTGCTTCCAGTTTCCTGCAGCTGCGTCCCAAGCCATACCTCCCTGGGGGTATTGGCTTGGAGTATAAGGACCATCACTAAAGACTGAGGGACACAGAGGAGTTTCCATTTTCCTGAGGCCAAGGAAGCCATGGCAGCATGGCCAGCAGGTCTGGTTGCCGTCAGCTTTGTGAAATATCTTGCTTTCTTTTGAAAAAGAGAAGCCATTGTAAGAACTGTGTAGAAAAGGTGGGCTCGGCAGGGCCATCTGGCAGGAGCAGCTTCAACAGAGGACCCACAAGGGAAAGGTTGTGGAGACCCCAGAATCATCACAGCCGGGTCACCAGCTGGTCCCAGCTCGGCAGGGCAATTACCTATGGACTCAACAGCCACAGGAGAGCCAGCACCTGGGGCAGGAGAGATGTGGAAAACGCAGAAGGGAAATGCCTGCGATTCCAGGTGGCCTCCTTAAGGAGAAAAGTCCTCAAGCTCACAGAGGAGAAGTCAGGCTCCCTGCCGCTGTGGCTGCTGCCACTCGCCTGCTGCCCACAACTCTACGGCACCCCCAGCCCCTGCAGCAGTGAGGGTGGGGGCTAGGGCTACTCTCCCGTTTCTCACTTGTCCAGGAGCCCAGGGACAGCGCCAAGCTGTCCTTCACGGTCACTTTTCTGTCTGCAGCACGAAACACCTTTCAGGGCCAAGAATAGACTGAAGAGAGAGGGCAGGTCTGCACCACATGCTTGTGTTTTTGAGGGATCAGAAAAACAAAGAGGGGATTTCTCCACTCCACACAGCCGGGAAGACCCTAGGATTCAGAGCAGAAGCGACGGGTCATGTCTGCCACTGAATTCCCTATCACTTCACAATGTGGCAACATTTTTGTACCTAAAAGTGATATCACCGGATACTTTTCTTGGGCTAGCTGAGGAATAACTTGGGATAAATCTCCCAAGCAAGTTCAGTGAGAAAGGAACTCAAAGTAGTTTAAAGAGTTGAGTTCCAATGCATTGTAAATAATGCCTCTGTAATGTATTTCTGCAGTTTGTTCTTTGCTAGTGAGCAAGTTTGGTCAAAGTGTATGCCTTTCCTTTCAAAACTAATCTCTTTCTAAAATACCTAACCAGCACTTCTCTACATAGCGCCCCAGCTCCTAAGTCAAAGCGGGAGAAGACATGACCCATTGGTCTTGTTTTTTCTCCCCCTCCGTCCTCTATGGGAAAATAATAACTCTAATTAAAGGGAATTCCAGTAATACTGACCTGCAAGGTAACTGACCTAAACACTAGAAAACCGTATCTAGTTCTAGGCTCCTTGTTTTCTGGTGTAGTTGTAACAGCACCCTTAGGTGCCCCATGACCCACCAGCATTGGGGAGGGTCTTGCTTTCCAGAGTGAGCCTAGGCAACACCGTGGGGCACCCTGAGAGATGAGGAGGCCATCCTCCTCTCTAAGCTCTTTCTTTTGCTCTTGCTGCCCCCACCTTCTGCCCCATCAGAGCACTCTCAGGAAATGAGCAGAATGCGGGATCTTTGTGTCCTTCTTCCAGGGATATTTGCATTGAAGCCTTAATTCTAACTGCAAGTGAAAGGCTTGGTCCCCTTTGAAGGCACAGTGCAGTCCCAATGAGCAGATGGCTCACCCACCGATGAAGCACGAGGCACTGCCAGTCCCATGGTTACCTGCTGGCTGCGTGATAGTCAAGTGGATCAAATCCTTTGAGAGCTTCAACATGTGAATGCCAACATAGGCTATTACATGGGGATGTTGCCAGGGTTTTTCAACCTGTGCTGGCATTTGGGAGGTGTGGCCTGTGTACTGAAGGACACTGAACAACATCCCTGGTCTCTACCCACTAGTTAGCTGTGACAACCAAAAGAACCTATAGACATTGCCAAATGTCCCCAGGGGGCTGGTCCCAATTGAGGACCAGTAGCTTGAGCTAGTGCTTTGTCATGCACCAATATACAGAATGACTGTGACTGTGGAGCACCCACTTCCATGTCACTGGAAAGCCTGCATACAAAGTTGCTGGACTTCATCTTAATACCCATAGTTCTTTAGTCAGACAGGTAGGGAAATTGGGTGAGCCACAGTCTGCTGGTCTCACGTCCCTTGCAGAAGATGCCTTCCCTATTCCTAGAAAGCAAAACTCACTGTCTTCATTTTCCTTGGCCAAATTTTACTGGAAGCCACAGGGACTTCTTAATAGATTTGTGGCCTTCAACAACACTTAATCGGATATTATTAGAGGATATTTAAGGTCCACCCTGAGCATGGGAAATCAAAGGGCTTTTCTTTTACCAATAAGCCTGTGGGTATTTTCATTGCTGGCCTTCTTTAGCACTCTCCTCCTTGAAGATAAAAAAAATCCTCACATGAAAATGGATTGTAAGAGGATAAGGGGAAGTGTGAGGCAGGATGTACTGATGAGACATGGGTTCAGCCCTCAGACACTCATCTCTTTTAACCTGGCTTCAACATCCATTTATAACATGGGTGGGGACAATCTCTTCATCTTTCTGTGCCTCAGGATCCCCACCTGAAATTGAGACTGGTCATACTAACCTACCTCCTCTGATGTACTGTGAGGATTTGAGAATAACACTTTTTAAAGAAAAAAGTACAGCCTTTCGTCTCTTGAGTCTAGGCTGATGGTTCACAGTCAATGAATCAAACCCGTGTAATTTTCCAGATTGTTCTCTGGCCACAGTGTCTTCCATTCAAGCCTCCATGTGACCGGAGCAAGTATCTGTTACACAACTGCCTGGCCTTGCAGGAGTTAAACAAACATTTAAGACAGGTTTCTTGTGACTCCAGAAAAGAACACTCCAAATATCTCCCCATTCCTGGTGAGGCCTGTTTCAGTGGCACTCTTTGAGTGCTGAGAGCAGGATCCTTGTCGGTAGTCTCCTTGCTAACCTAAAGGCATCTGTGAGCAGCAGCCACATTATATTAAGGCAGACATTAACCTGCTTCCTGCCCTCTTTATTAACTAGGTTGTGGAATCTAAGGGGTCTCCGAACCCATAGCTTGTCTCCTTTGTTTCCAAAATGAACGTGATTAGGTACAATGAACTAAATGGGTGGTTGGCCTACAAGGCAAAGGGGGCTGGCTGACTGTGTTGTGTTCAGGTAACTGGTAACTGCTGGGACTTCACTGGCACAAGACATGAAGTGGCTGGATGGAGAGGCCTGGTTTTTCTGATGACATTGAGTTCACTCACAAGTGGTTGGAGTTAAGACTTTTGGGACAGTTGAGAGGCATCGCTTTTCTCTCAAGGGGTGCAGCTCATTGAGTGTGCCAGCTGCCTAACCTTGTCCTGGGGAAGGCCCAGGGGTGCCTGGCACTGTATACCACAACAGGCCCTTGAATGAGCCTCCAAGGAGAGGCCAAAAACAGGCTTCAGTTTGGGAAGGGAGCCTTTGCTGCTGAGGAAGCAGGACCACGTTGGGTGCTTGCTCCATGACTCCCATGCAGGAAGGCCTTCCCAACTTCTCCCACCCCCGGAGACTGGACAGCCCAACCCCAGGCTTTCTCAGCACTGAGAGGAAGTGGGGAGTGGGCAAAACAGAAAATGTTAAATGCATGATGTAGAATTGCTCCCTTTGCACTACGCTGTTGTATTAAGCATGAGAGGTGTTTGTTTCACGTTGGCAAAGGAATTTAACAAGAAACAAAAAGCTTTGTGTCCTTATTTTGGCTGTTGACAGAATTTCCACTCTCCTTCTTCATTACCCCTACCCCCATCCCCTTTCTGTCACTGGTTGTAGGTATTTGATGGCTGCTGTTGGTCCTTTTGCTGTTCATGATCCACTGAAGACAAGGAGGGGTGGGGAGTGGTAAGGAAAGTAACTTTTTTCTAATTTTTGTATTGGTATCCACAAGCGTTTGTATTTTTTGAATTGCAAACACTGTGTTTTCTGGTCTTTGGGGGTTGGTTGAACTTTCTGTATTACCTTTTGGAAAACTTGAGTTTTACCACAGTCCTAAGCAGATTTGAAATAAATTCTTTTGACACTGCCAACAACTGAAAGACAAATTGTGGTCTGTAGTTACTGCTCAGTGGCAAGATCTGCCTTTCTCCAAACTGGCTCTGACTGCCCAATGGGCAGGGCAGAGGCCACAGTAGGGGAAGGCATCGCTGGGTGGCAGGTCAGTGTGGTCCTGCTTGGCAGGCCCAGGAAATCTGGAGGTGATTACATGTGACTCTAAATTGTTAGGCAACACCTCAGACAGTGGGAAGTTATGGGAATAACCATTAATATAAGGTTAACATAAATTCATGATGAAAAATTGATGATGGGTTCTAAGTAGAGACAGATATTTGGGGGAAACATCCTAACCCACCTTAGGAGCATCAAAGAGCCTAACCAGCCCCTTTAGCCACAGAGACCAAGACCAGACGTTCTATCCTGAAGATTCCATTCCTTGTTGCTACTCTCCAATCATGATCCTCAAGAGCAGCAGTTTCACATGTCCTTTGACAGTCTTAAAACCAGCTATCTGCTGGATACTGATTGGGCTCAGCTGGATTAAGGGTGACTACATGTTGGGGGTCAGGGGAAGCAGACTCTTAAAATGAGGAGTTTCTTGGTGGGGCTGGGTTGTGGTGCTCCATGGATCAATATCCATAAAAGCCAAGCGAAAGAAGCAGGACTGGACAGAGGGAGACATTGAGCTGTGATGTAAACCCAATGAAGGTCTCTGCCAACTTGACTCTGGAGTTCTGCATGAGGATGAGGGGGCTGGGTTTTTATATCTTCACACCCATCGTTCATTTTGGATCACCCCAGGAAGCAGCTGAGGCAATCCCTGCAGAGGGCTGACAGCTTATTCTAAAAGGACTCTGTCCTTCATCCCTGAAAGGCAATCTAGTAGAACGTCGCAAGGTCCATCATAATCCACTGCCTGTGCCGTGCAGGTCTGTGCTGCATAGTGTCAGGAGAGCTATTCTGGAATTCTAGTGAGGCATGTTTGGACAGCAAAGTTGGTGGGTCCCTATCCCTGTAGTTGACCTTGGAGCTACCAATGATACCATTTGCCTCCTTTTCATTCTAGATCCTCCTCATCCTCAGGAGTGCCTCTGCTAATTTTTGGTGGCTTACCTGTTGGCATGATCCAGATCCTCATCCCTGGGGGTGGGGGGTGGGGGGGGAGGAATCTGAGCCTCTGTCACCAGGCTCTTCTCAGACCAGGGGTGCTGCCTTTTTCCAGTTCCTATCAAAATTGGGCAAAGGAAGTATTCAGGGACACCCCAGTGAATGACTAGGGTACAAACAGAACCCTCCCTGCCACCATCATGTAACCACTATTGACAGTCATACCCACCCCTGCAAGGTGCAAGGCTCTTCTTGCCCATAGGACAACGTTAGCTAGTTGTTTAGTGAGATAACTGCTGTGCCCTCTGATCCCTCATTGGGAGAGTAGGACTTCTAAGTTAAGAGGGCCACAAGTCGTGAGGATAGGAATCCCAGGAAGTAATGGTAGAATAGATTCCTGGGAAAGAACAGTAGACAGACCATGCATTCTTTATTACTGGGACACAGCACTTTGTAAATGTAATGACACTTAAGGTTTATGCTGCCCCTTGGAGGGTGCTGCCTCATCCTCACAGAACATCATCTCTGAGATGGCTCTTGAGCTGCACCTTCGACGGATCTTTCCCTCCTTCTATTAGGCTGGTAGTTCAGGATGGTGGACTCCAGAACCGTCTTGCATCTCTTTTGTGTCACATGAGTCCCTTGGTTGTAAGCAATGCTGTCTTATGAGACTCCGTTCCAAGAGATAATCACTCTGTGCACTGTTGGGATAATGGAGCTGGCTGAGATCCTGCAGACAGGAAAGACCCATGACTGGGGTAAGGATCTACTTCCATGAAAATAGATCTCTCTTCCTTCCAGGGTGGAAAGAACTCATAGCAAATGTGTCACTTTGTGGTTGCTTGGTCTCCCCAGGTGATGGTCCCCTACTGGGGACTCAGTGTTGGCCTCGGTTATTGGCAGATTGAATGTTTCAGCAGCAGCAGCAGTTGGATGAGCTTGAGTAGGAATAATAGAGCAGCCACCCACTTGGACTTGAGTCCATCCATGATAAAGCACAAGATAAAAGATACTTCCTCCTCTGCCAGTTGGTCCCAGAGTGAGTTCAATGAGGGAGACCACACTGTGGTATGTCTGGGTTTTAGCCACACTGCCTGCTTGTGCATGAACCCCAACAGGCAATGGATTGCCACTGGCCCTATCCAACTTCATCAGGTGGCAGGACTGACTGAACTGAGCTCATGATGGGACTTCTGGCCTCATATCATTTGGCATACCAGCGCCCAGCTGGGAAGCTGACTTTTACTGCAGATCCACTATGATCTTTTGGCTCAATATTTGGGCTCCACTCATGGCCTTGCTAGGGGGCTTGATGATGCCATTCTCCTGTTGGGGCCCCTCCCTGCCCATCACACAGATTCCCTAAAGTGACTTCAAACACCCTCACCATCTGACCTGGACATTTCTTCCATCCTGGACCACGTATTTTTTCTTTTCCAAACTTGCTTTGTGCTCTCCCCTCTCAGCATACACTGCTCCCTTTGACTGACGCATTGTCCCACTACTGGATCAGGATGTCCCTTGCCCTGGTGTGCTGGTGCCCATGACATCACAGCTGCATGCTGGGTTTGCCCCCACTGTCCTCGTGTTCACCACTGAGTTACAGCACCCAGCCCAATGTCTGAGTGTGCGGCACAGTACACAATGGGGAAACCCATGAGTCGGTTACATTTTCAGCACCAAGCT
Organism: Lepus europaeus; assembly: GCF_033115175.1. Classification (NCBI taxonomy): domain Eukaryota; kingdom Metazoa; phylum Chordata; class Mammalia; order Lagomorpha; family Leporidae; genus Lepus; species Lepus europaeus. The sequence goes on from NC_084840.1 coordinate 50,110,368, forward strand.
CAGTTACCCTCTCTCAGAACACCTGTTCAGATCCTCATGGTTAAACCTGATCTGCTTCAGGGTAGTTCATGTCTCTTGTATATATCCACACACAGCAGCCATGAACTCCTAGAGGGCAGGGACACTGTGTTTTTGTCATCTCTGTATCTCCCTGCATCTAGCTTTACCTCTGACTTGGAATTGGTGGTAAGGATTATTTGGGTATAAATATATTAATGAAGAAATGCCTGAGTATTCATAAGAGTGCTTGATCCTGGGCTTTTAAGACAAGACAGGTTTGGAATATACAGTGAAGAGAGAAGGGAACAAGTTCTCTAGATGAGAAAATCAATTGAATGACAGTACAATTGCAGTACTGGGAGCAGTCAGGCTACCAGCTGGTAAGAGTGTGGGCAGTGCTGGGAGAGTGGAATCAGTAGTATTACGAAGTAACCTGAGAGGGAGACAACATTCATTTGAAAAGAGATACTAAGATATGAGTTAAAATCAGCAGTTAATTGTCATATATATCATAAAAAGTTATTTTTTAATTTATATAACCTTTTATAAAGTAGATTTCTATACATAGTAGGCTGAAAACTAAAACTGCTTTTCCTTGAGGGACAGCTCTGTGGTGTAGTAGGCTAAGCCTCTGCCTGCAGTGCTGGCATCCCATATGGGCACTGGTTTGTGTCCTGGCTGCTCCTTTTCTGATCCAGCTCTCTGCTATGACCTAAGAAAGCAGCAGAGGATGGCCCAAGTTCTTGGGCCCTTGTACCCACGTGGGAGACCTAGAAGAAGCTCCTGGCTTCAGATCAGCTCAGCTCTGGCCATTGTGGCCATTTGGGGAATGAACCAGTGGATGGAAGACCTTTCTCTCTGTCTCTCCCTCTCTCTATAACTCTACATCTCAAATAAATACATAAAAATCTTAAAAAAAAAAACCTGTTTTTCCACAAAACTGATATTTTACCACATTCTTAGTTTCTTCATGACAAAATAACAAATCATTAAAAATGTTATAAGGCAATTTAATGTTTATTACTAATGTTTTCAAAACAGTAAAATTATGAAAAATCTTATTACAGTCACATGTATCAAACTTCAGTGAACAAGAAATGAAAAGTGAAACTTGCTGGAGAATATTCAAATGTTTTTCAGTGGGTTTACTTAACACTCCTGCTGCACATGGTCCAATTGTTCAGTGCCTTAAAACAGACACTTCAGCAACTAGAAATGTTAGTTCTATTTGACTTTTCCCCTTAGGAGAAAGCAGTCTTTGAAACATGAATTAAAAGTAGTCTAGAAGTCTTGCAAGGGTCCAGGCCAGCACAGTGGCTAGTTGCCATTCCTCTTTTTATCTAATAAAATACTTCATTTTGCTACTCTTGAAGAATTTATTTTCTTGATATCACTTGGGCTCAGAATCAATGTTCCATTTTTGAATTTTCCAACTTGTCCAGCCCGTCCACTTGACAAAATACTGGGAGCTGACTTCTTCTTTTTGGATTTCCTGTATTTAAAGCAAGAGAGAGGCACTGTGTACAGGTAAGCTTCTAGTGAGTGCTGCAGCACCACCATCCGGGCTACTGCAGGCTGGGCTACAAACTCCAGATTCCCTCCCTGGAGCCCCGGCTCCACGCGGCACCACTGGCCTGCCTGCAGTCTCTGAAACACGTGCCTTCCTGCCTCAGGAACTCTGTGTGGAACATTCTGCTTCCAGACCTTTCCAGGCTGTCATCTCCTCCTTGTGCAGTTGTCAACCTCCTTCAAGTAACCGCCCAGCTCACTTCCAGTGATTTTCTCTCACAACTCCTTTTCAACCCTTTCACTGTACTTGCCAGTGCCTGACAGCACCTTACTTTCCATTTGTATGTTTTGGGTGTTTCCCTCACTAGAGTACAAGCTCCTCAAAGGAAGGGATACCCTCAGTGTGATAACGGCTGTATACACAACGTAGGACAGCTGTGTGCGCGGCACACAGTGGGTACTCCACAGACACCTGTGCCACAACAAATGACCACTTCATGGCGTGTACAAGCACAAGCAGTCTAAGAATAAAGGTTAAGACAAAAAGAGTCAATTTTGAAAAGAGTAATACAAATAGAGTAGAACACACACTTGAATGAAGTTAAACAAAATCAATGTCCATTACTCATAGTTCCAGTGTTCTACATTACATAGTATACCAAAGCACAGGAGACACAGACCCCGACTGCACTGTCTTGTCAGCAGACTCTCTTAAATGTCTGGTCTTTGAAAATGGGACACAGGAGAAGCTTCCTGTTTTCAGTTCTGGGGCAGATTCTTGTTCTTGGGCAATTAACTTAATACTATCTTCCCCTTATAGGGACTGATTATGATAAGAGACAGTTACACACTCCAACAGGCTAGAAATATCACATATACTTAAGGTGTTATTTTCAGAACTAACTAATCAATAGGCTTATCCAGATCATTCAATGCTAGTACCTGATGGCATCACTCACCTTTCTTCTTGCCCTTTCTTCTTCTTTTTCTTGAAAATATCTGTGTCCTGGGCCTGATTTCAAAATTTAAGATAATATATGTGTCAGTACCAGATAACAGAAATTCCAGAAAAGGCAAGAGATTTGTGACCAAAAGCCACTGGGATACTACTTGTTCTTAATATATTTTTTCCAAGTGGGACCATAAAACATTTTTACCCTAAAGTCCTTTCAAGAATGTGAAATTCAATTTTACACTGAGAAGTTAAACCTTCCATTTTAGGAGAAAGAAAAGGCATGTCACATCTATTCTGCTTGTGGTTCTTCATAATGAGGTCTTTGTGGTGTATACAACCGAAAATGCAAAGAAAAAAAAAGATTACATATAGGAAGAAGGTCAAGGTCACCTATTTGAATAGGCATTTGTTATTTCAAAAGCAAAGCTTTCATGTTAATAGGCCAGATGATTTGGTTGGTATTACAAAATGTAGCTGACTCAAAGAAGCGAGGAATTTGATCATTTAGGTCTGGTGTCTTGACAGCTCTCTGAGCACCATTCCTAGTGGCAAACTGTGTCCCTTTCTCTTCCAGCTTAACAGAGTAAAGAACAGACTGTCACACATACCATTTTCTTTTCTTTTTCCTTTGCTGCCTGTTTTTCTTTGATTTGTTCCTGCAAAACCTTGTAATTCACATAAGTATTTTTGGGAGGCTGAAATCAAAGAACAAGGACATATGTCACCATTTATAATTCCGCAGAAATTTCCCAGGATCCCCTGCCCTGACATGCATGCCCCTGGCTTTCCCCTTTCTGCATCCTTCCCGATGGTAGAAGTTAACAGCAGCCCCTCACTTTAGCACCCAGCATAATGGCACGTTCCTGCTCCAGGACTCTTTCTGTTCCTTTTCCATAACCCGTGATTCCAAACCGGTGTACTTCCAAACGAGCCTGCAGACACAAAACAGGATCAGACCCAAGCACATTCTAACTACCGCACAGAAAAAACACATTCCTGACACGCTGCTCTGTTCCAACAGCATGTGGTAATAATCGCATTCTGCTGTGGTGTGGCTGAAGGGGCTCTGCGGAAGCACCTGCACCATGTTACCACGATCTCACAACATCTTTCTGCCATCTTTAATTTGGACAGTTCAAGCAAAGAATTATCTCCACACAAATTATGACAGAGCAAAGATACAATGTAGAGCTCTAAAATACTTTAGAATGCTTTCTAAAACAAGACATTACCCATAAAGGCAGAAATTCCAGATGAAAAACACCTTTCCAAACATACCAATATAGACTTATAGCAGTTTCAAATACAGATCCATGATTTTAGAAGGAAGAGAAAAAGTCCCAATACTCAATCTTGGATTTCCTCGTCCTTTTGTTATTCATTAAAAGAAGATTTATTTATTTGAAAGACAAAGTTACAGAGAGAGGTAGAAACAGAGAGAGAGAGAGGTCTTCCACCCCCTGGTTCACTCCCCAAATGGCTGCAATGGCCAGAGCTGGGCCGATCCAAAGCCAGGAGCCAGGAGTTTCTTCCAGGCTCCCAAGTGGGTGCAGGGACCCAAGCACTTGGGCCATCTTCTACTGATTTCCCAGGCCATGGCAGGGAGCTGGATAGGAAGTGGAGCAGCCAGGTCTCGAACAGGCACCCATGTAGGATGCCAGAACCGCAGGCAGTGGCTTTACCTGCTACACCACAGTGCCAGTCCCTTATTCATTTTTAAAACCTGTTACTACCAAATAATACACACATCTCCACTTTTCTTGATATTTTACCATTGCCATTGTAGTCATACAAACATTACATACTAAATGAGTATATAATATACAATCAAGTGGATGTAGTGATTTGATTAACCATTTTCCTAACCATTTGACATGTAAAATATTAGTTTTATTATAAAAAGCCATTAATTTATTATACATTTTTAATAAATTTAACACATATAATAAATATAATAAAATTAATTTAAATAATAACCTCAAAGTACTTACCTTTTCTAGATTAAATTCTTGCACATCCACATCTTTCTCGAGGACACTAGTTTTGGCCTGCAAAGAAAAAAAAAATTCTTATTAAAATCATCTGTTACTGTACCATTGTTGTATCTATCACCAACAGAATAATCATGTTTTTAAAAGCCTTGAGCTTAACAGACTCACACTCATTAGACTGGCTACTAATAAAAAAATCAGAAAAATTTTTAACATAAGAAAGAAAGTAAAAAATGTTGGTGAGGATGTGGAGAAATGAGAACCCCTGAGCTCTACTGATGGGAATGTTAAATGGTGCAGCTGCTATGGAGAACAGTATGACAATTCCTCACAAAAGGTGAAACAGGTTATCCAGATGATCCAGCAATTCCACCTCTGGGTATATACTCAAATATGTACACACCTATATTCTTTTTTTTCATTTGACAGAGTTACTGAGAGAGACAGAAAGAAAGGTCTTCCTTCCATTGGTTCACCCCCCAAAATGGACGCTACGCCGATCTGAAGCCAGGAGCCAGGTCCTTCCTCCTGGTCTCCCATGCGGGTACAGGGGCCCAAACACTTGGGCCATCCTCCACTGCCCTCCCGGGCCACACCAGAGAGCTGGACTGGAAGAGGAGCAACCGGGGCTAGAACCAGCGCCCATATGGGATGCCAGCGCCACAGGCGGAGGATTAACCAAGTGATCCACGGCGCCAGCCCCACACCTACATTCTTCACAACAGTGTTGTTCACAATTAAAATGCAGAAGCAACCCAAATGTCAATTGACAAATGGATTTTTAAAAAACGTGGCATATTCATACAATGATTATTATTCTGGCTCATTAAAAAAAAAAAGAAAGAAAGAAAAAGGGAACTCTGACACATGCTACCACCTGGGAATCTTGAGGCATTATGCTAAGTGGAAAAAAAGCCAGTCACAAAAGGGCAAATACCGTATGATTCCACTCAAACGAGGTATCTACAGTAGTCAGATTCACACAGAATAGAATGGAGGCTGTCAGGCACTGGGGTGGGAGAATGAGGAGCTATTGTGCAACGTTCATAGAGTGCCAGTTGAAAAGATGCAAAAGTTCTAGAGAAGGGACCAGTGCTGTGGCACAGTGGGGTAAGCCACTACCTGCAATGTTGCATCCCATATGAGCAACTAGTTTTAAGTCCTGGATGCCCCACTACCTATCCAGCTCCCTGTTAACACATCTGGGCAGGCAGTGAAAGAGGGCCCAATTGCTTGGGGGCCCCTGTCACATACACAGGGAGACCTAGATGGAGTTCCAGGCTTCTGGCTTCAGCCTGGCCCAGACATGGCTGCTGCAGCCATTAAGGGAATGGATCGGCTGAATGGATGCTCTCTCTCCTTCTGTGTCTCCCTCCACTGCCTCTGTCACCCTGCCCCTTTCAAATAATTAAATCATTTTTTTTTTTTTTTGACAGGCAGAGTGGACAGAGAGAGAGAGAGACAGAGAGAAAGGTCTTCCTTTGCTGTTGGTTCACTCTCCAATGGCCGCTGCGGCCGGCGCACCGCGCTGATCCGAAGCCAGGAGCCAGGCACCTCTCCTGGTCTCCCATGCGGGCACAGGGCCTAAGAACCTGGGCCATCCTCCACTGCACTCCCGGGCCACAGTAGAGAGTTGGCCTGGAAGAGGGGCAACCGGGACAGAATCTGGCGTCCCGACCGGGACTAGAACCCGGTGTGCCGGCGTCGCAGGCAGAGGATTAGCCTATTGAGCTGCGGCGCCAGCCACAAAAAAAAATAAATCTTTAAAAGACAAAGTTCTGGGGCTGGTGCTGTGGCATCGTGGGTAAAGCCACCACCTGCAGTTCCGGCATCTCATATGAGCGCCAGTTCGAGTCCTGGCTACTCTACTTCTGATCCAGCTCTCTGCTATTGCCTGGGAAAGCAGCAGAAGATGGCCCAAGTGCTTGGGCCCCTGCACCCACAGGAAGAAGCTCCTGGCTTCGGATTGGTGTAGCTTCAGCCATTGTGGCCATCTGAGGAGTGACCCAGCGGACGGAAGACCTCTCTCTCTGCTTCTGCCTCTCTGTAACTCTGCCTTTCAAATAAATAAATCTTTAAAAAAAAAAGTTCTAAAGACAGAGGGTAGTGATGGCTGCACAACACTGATGATGTATGTAAATGAACTCAAACTTTAAAAGGGCAAAGAATGGCAATTTTATGCTGTGTATTTAACCACAATAAAAAAAAAAATGGCTATGGAGGGGCTGGTGCTGTGGCATAGTAGGTTAAGCCTCCACCTGTGGCACTGGCATCCCATAAAGGTGCCAGTTCGAGTCCTGGCTGCTCCACTTTCAATCCAGCTCCCTGCTAATGTGCCTAGGAAAGCAGTGGAAGATGGCGCAAGTGTTTGGGCCTCTGCATCCACGTGAAAGACCTGGATGAAGCTCTGAGCTCCTGGCTTTTGACTGACCCAGCCCAGGCCATTGTGGACATGTGGGGAGTGAACCAGTAGATGGAAGATTTCTCTCCTCTCTCTCTCTGTCTCTCCATCTTCTGCTGTAACACTTTCAAATAAATACATTTTAAAAAATAATTAAGAATTGGCCAGAAGCATGAGATTGTTTTTTAAAGATTTATTTTACTTATTTGAAAGGCAGAGTTAGAGAGAGAGGGGGAGAGACAGAGATCTTCCATTTGGTGGTTTACTCCCCAAATGGCCACAATGGCCAAGGCTGGATCCTGCCAAAGCCAGGAGCCAGGAGCCTCCTCCAGGTCTCCCACATGGGTGCAGGGGCCCCAGGACTTGGGCCATCTTTCTTAGGCACCTTAGCAGGGAGCTGGATCAGAAGTGGAACAGCCGGGACTTGAACCGGAGCCCATATGGGATATGGGACACTGCAGGTTAACCTGCTACACCACAACACCAGTCCCGAAGCATGAGATTTAAAGGAATCTGTTTTGTCAATGACATTCTACACTTAGACAACGGTAGCAGTCACTACTCAACTCCAGCTCCAAACTCTGTGCCAACAAGAAGGGGGATGTACCAGTGTGCAGTCTCTAGAAAAGGTGCTGGCTCCCTTGGAGGAAAATGGTAAATGGAGGTGGTCAACCCTGAGCTGCCAGCGGCTGTTTTCCAAGGCAGGTGTCCTGCTGTCCCTGTTCCACAGAGCACAGTCTGTGCCTGGAGGGCTCCATAACACCCTGGCCTAGGCCACAAAGAGGTGCTGAGCACAATGCAGTTCATGTCTCTTGCTTTATCTTTCTCCAAACATGAGTTCTATTTTAGTTTATCCTCATTTTTCCCTATCTGCATTTAAGTGTATGGTCAGTCACTGAATGTTTTCAGATGTCAGCTTCTGCCTCTATGAAATGACTATTCAGATGAGGGACCTCATGTTTATTTCACAGAGGAGTTAATGTAATGAAACAGGTTGAAGTATGGTAAGTAGGCAGCAAGGGCCCAACAAGCAGGAAGTCTTAAAAGCGCTGCTAGTAACTACTCTGCTGACCGTATAGTCAGCAGCATCCTGGGCACTGGCACAGCACTACACCTTAGAGAGTAACTGTCAAGGTCTGGATTTATGGCCTTGCCCTGTGCTATTAGTCACAATAGACACATTTCCACCTTACTTTACTGAGCTTCCTGGCTTTCACTATGCTTACAATCTGCTTCCATCACACAGTTCCCACTTGGTTGACAGAATCAAATGCCTTCCAAAGGGCCATGGGCATGCCACTGGGGCACTTCCATTTTATTTACCTAGAAAGAGAATTACTTCCTATTCCACGATTGGGAGAATGCTGGTTTACTTTTCCAGTGGAAAATATACCTATTTAGTATGATAAATAGAAATATATACTTTCTTTTTTAAATTTTTATTTTTATTTTTACTTTTTGACAGGCAGAGTTAGTGAGAGACAGAGAGAAAGGTCTTCCTTCCGTTGGTTCACTCCCCCAATGGCCGCCACGGCCGGTGCTGCACCGATCCGAAGCCAGGAGCCAGGAGCCAGGAGCCAGGAGCTTCTTCCTGGTCTCCCATGTGGGTTCAGGGCCCAAGCACTTGGGCCATCCTCCACTGCCTTCCCGGGCCACAGCAGAGAGCTGGACTGGAAGAGGAGCAACCAGGACAGAACCTGGGGTGCCGGCGCCACAGGCAGAAGATTAGCCCAGTGAGCCACAGCGCTGGCCAGAAATATATACTTTCAAAAAAAGGATTAAATCTTGATGATTTCAGGGTCACATCTAAACCCTCAAATACAAATTTTATCTACACCAACAAAAAACAACCTTAATACTGCTCAGATCTCCAAAATTCCATGAAATATTTACTTCTTTTTCTAAACAGCTAAATAATTCCTCACTTTTCTTCCCTCCAACCCACCCAACTGCAGTAATGATTAACTAAACTCTCTGAGTTGAACATTTCTTTCAGGTGTTGTGATGTAGCAGGTTAAGCCTCTACTTGCCATGCCAACATGACATATCAGAATTCCAGTTCGAGTCCTGGCTGCTCTACTTGTGATCCAGTTTCCTTCTAATGTGTCTGGGAAAGCAGCAGAAGATGGTTCAAGAGCTTGGGCCCCTGCCACCCATGTGGAACATCAGGATGGAGTTCCAGGCTTCTGGCTTCAGCCTGTCCTAGCCCTGGCTGATGCAGCAGCCATTAAGAGGTGAACCAGTGTATGGAAGATATTTCTCTCTCTCTCTGCTGATCAAATAGATAAATCTTAATTTAAAAAAAAAAAAAAAAAAGAACTGAAACACTATCAAAGCATTCTTGCCAATTGTGTGATAGCCACTTTGAGGCAAAACCCATGGGCCCTGGTGAGAAATTCTCCGGAAGAGAGGCAGCGTCCAGTCTCTGACTGTCCCTGCTGTCCCCAACAGCAGTCCCACAAGATAGCAGACTCCCTGTACCTCAGGCCAGTCATTCTGGCTGTGGGAACACCAGGGATCAGGGGCTGGCTAGACCAAGTGTAGGGCTGTGTGCTTGGGTGGCAGTTCTGGCCCAGCCACAGATACCCTGGTGTCCCTATGCCACCATTAACATTCACCAGAAACATCTTAGTTTTATAGCTGTTGATGTTTCTGAGAAAGGGTTGAGGTCTGGATCCGTGCATGTAACAAATGCAAACTTTGCTAATTATTTCATGTATGCCAAGTCTCTATTAGCTTGACCTCATCACCATCTAACTTTTGCTTTAATTCATAGCTTTAAACTTACTTTCCTACATCATTTGTAAAACATTCTCTGATTTAGAAATGATTCCTATCATATTCACTGTGGTGGGAGGCATAATTTCCTACAGGCAATGTTGGGTCCTCCTCTACATCCAGGCTTACAGAATTGTGCTTCCCTGACTATACACATGAGGCGTGCCAATGTGGTTTTCTTTGGCCAAAGAAACCCAAGCAGGGAGTATGTATGCCCCCTTCCATGTGGAACCCTTGAGAGCCATTCATCACCCCTTCTCTTCACTAAAGCAAGTGATAACCCTCTGGGTGGTGGTACCCCATCTTTCTGAGTCCTTAGATGAGCATCATGTGGGACAGAAGATCTGCCCTTGCTAATCCTGATGAACATTCAACTTGAGAAAAAATTAACTTTTACGTTTTAAGACTCTGAGATGTAGGAATTGTCACTGAGCTACAGTCTAACCTTATACAATGGAGACAGAAAAGTCTGCAGATTATGAGAACTTGTATGCTATACAATGGAGAAAGAGGAAAGCTTTAAAACAGTTTGACAGAAACATGGCAGGTAAGGGATGAAGACAACAAGCCACCAGATTCAGTGAATCTGCCCACAGTGGGCTGATCATGAATATTTTCTCTAGCATGGCTTAGATTTTTTGTTTTATTTTACTGTTACAGAAAATGAGGGCAGTTTCAGGAATATTAAGCAGTTCGTTCTCACTTCACTGAAGGTAAACTACTTCAACTCATTACTTTCTTCTTCACACATATCTGACAATAGATCTACTCAGATCAGGGAGAGCGCTATAAAAAGAAGGGCACAGAGGACTGCGTTGTAGAGCACCGAGGAATGAGCTACACATTTATTGTAGGGTCAGGATCCAGTTTCAAAATCAGGATGTCTTTACAATTTAGAAAAGCAATACTAGGAATAAACTGAGTGTTACATACCACAACCCACAAATAAACATTACTTCTGCAGCAATAACTGTGTGAATATGCACACCAAGTGGGATAAACAAAAAAATGACTTTAAAGAAGGCTCAACAAGTTTTTCTGCCAAATAAATTTGTACCAATTGTGAAAGAAAAGTAACAACTCAGCTGTGGTTTCCAGAGCGTTGGGTGTTTGGGATTGTGAATATAGGACTGTGGGGTTAAATGTTTAGCTGAAGGCAAGTAACTTAACCTCTCCAGGCATCAAGTTCCTCAGAAATGAAGACAGGGTCTCCGGAATTGAGAGACAATGAAGGGGATTGGTGAATATAAATAATCACTCTCAGTACACAGTGAACTCCAGGTGAAACCAGCCATTTGCTTGCACACTTAGAAGCAGCCTACAGGTATACATCCAAGGTCACAAGAGGCAAGAATCCCTTCTGCTCCAGTTTATGTTCTGTTATTTCTACTAGGTGTTTCTTATCCCCTTTTTATCTAGGTCATGAAGGAAGCTAAAGCTCCTGAGGCAGAGTCAGTGAGTAACAAATGCTCAGGGTAGAGAAATGGCACTGATATAAGCCATAAAGGCTAAGCAATATTTGTTTCCTTTAGGCTACAAATGACATTTTAATTGCTTAAGACCATGAGAATTTTCTTCTTTACAGGCAGCTTTGTGCCTATTAAACAGTGAGTTCACACTCTCATTCCTCAAATCACTAGGCCACCCCATCTCAAATCTTGATCATTGGAACAAGCCCCTAATTCAGTTCCCTCATGCATCCTGCTCAACTATAATCCAATCACCATCCAGGGGCCAGAGTGATCTTTAAAAATATAAAGCAGATCATCTCATGCGTTTGCTTAAAATTCCTTGGCAGTTTTCCATATACTCAAAACTAAAGTCCAAAGGCCCACTCCTGACTCTGAGAGTCCTGGATAGGGCAAGACTTCTGCTTGGCTCTCTTACATCAGGCTTACACATTCTCCTGTGTCCTACTTCAGCTGGTCTTCTTTCAGCTCCTTGACCTTGTGAGGCCTTGTCACAGCCCAGGGCATTTGCAAGGCTGTTTTCTCTCTGCCTAAATTGCTCTTCTCCACCATTTTACTAATACCATTTAATACAGCATTAGCCTGAATATTATCTCCTCAGAGAGAGACCCTGACCACTCTATCTAGAGTCAATTCTACCAGCTATTCTCAGGACCCTGTTTGTTTTCTTCAGAGTGTTTACTCTTTTTAACTTTATTACTAATTTATCTAGGGTTTCGCCTGACTCTACCAGCAGATCAGTAGTATACTCCAGGAGGGTAAAGGATTGTTTTTTGTTCACTACTGCATCTCCAGCGTATGGCTAGTAAGCCCAATTATTTGTGGAATGAATGAATGAATGAATAAGTAACCTCTTACTATTTTCCATCAAACTATTTCTATTATCACTGGGACAATAAAAATGACACAAGATCAGGAAGTTCATTTGTAGGTTAGACAATTGGAACAGGTAAAATGTTACATAAACGATGGCCAAGTTCCCAGATCAGCCCATAAAAATCTGTTGCAATGATGTTTCATCATAGAATTTATAACACAAGTTTAGGTTCTGGGAAAAGAAGGTCATTTCCTGGGTTCAGACAGGGCCAGCTGGATTGTTGTCCAATTCACCACCACCTCTTCCTTTCTCAAGTAGTCTCTAGAGATGGCCAGCTGATTTCATGATTAATCAATGGAAGCTATCATTACTTTATTATATATTCTTGCCAATTCCATGTCAGTTTAAATTACCCTATAATGGCTTATAAACTCTTAGAGAAAAAGGGCACAACCATACTTTTCCATGTTATACAACTCTTAGCACAGCATTATGTATGCTAATTTGCCCCAAATAACTGACTACCCTTTTATGGCAAACCTTATATCCAGACTATGCTAAAATAATCAATGTCTGGGCCGACACTATGGCATAGTAGGTAAAGCTACTGCCTGCAACACCAGTATCCCATATGGGTGCCTGTCTGTGCCTTGGCTGCTTCACTTCTGATCAAACTTCCTTCCAACGGCTTGTGAAAAGCAGCAGCAGATGACCCAAGGCTTGGGCCCCTGTTACACATGTAGGAAACACAGATCAAACTCCTGGTTCCTGGCTTTGGCCTGGGTCAGCTCTAGCCACGCAGCCACTTGGGGAGAGAAGCAGTAGATGGAAGGCCTCTCCTCCTCTGTCTCTCCCTCGTTCTCTCTCTGTAATTCTGACTTTCAAATCAACGAATAAGTAAACGTCTAAAATAAAATAATATAACCAATGTCATACTAATTTGCATTTATCTACAGGCTGTATTGTTAACATTCTAGTTGGGGTATACATGTTTTTAGTATGTCCACATTCTATATCTCCTTATCCAGATATCCTCAAGTTTCCATAGGATAATTTTTTTTTAAAAGAGGAAACTGGAAGCACCAAGGACAACTGAAAACACTCATTAATTAAGTTCAGGAAGTTCAAAATGTGGAATGAGTCGAGGTTCCTGAGAAAAGTAAACTGCAGTGACAAACATGGAGGACAATTAACAAGCCTGCCACAGATGTCCTATTAATAACAGACAATGAGATGCAGACTCATTCAATGCCAATTTTTTGTTCTTTCCATTAAAAAGAAAACTTTTCATTTCAAAAAAAGGAAACCATATATAAGAGGAAACCAAAATCCAAGAGATTTGAGGAAACAAGAGAGGATGCCTAAATGCTGTATGTTAGTACAGTTCTCTAAATGCCAAATTATATTGCACAGGGGTTCATTCCAATCTTTTCTGCAACATGTTCACACAAAAAATACCAATATTAGTTTTTGTAACGTACTCCAGTGTAAGAACAATGGTCAGGTTGAGGGCTCTGACTACCCCAAAGGCCAAGGGAAATTCACATTTTGGTTCACCTGTAACAGTTCTCAGTGTCCCAGTGTCTGAAACATAAAAGTTGGGAGAATGACCCAGAATCCTAAAATAAAGGTAGATATTACTACAGAATACCTTAGTAATCTTTGAGTAAGAGATGCTGGTGAGCTTGACATGAAGCAGTACATGAATTCAAGGAAAGATTACATATACGGTTTATAAAATCATAAAGATGCAGTAAACACTGGGAATTAACATGTCTTTCAGAAAAACAATGCAGCCAGACTATCTTCATAGTAGGTGGAACTGTAGCTTCCAAAAAGATATGGCCATGTCTTAATCCCCAGAACCTGTGAATGTCAGCTTATCTGGCAAAAGGGTCTTCAGAGTTTAGTTAAGAATCTCAAGATGAGATCATCCCAGATTTAGGGTGGACCTAAATCCAGTGCAGATGCCCTTCTAAGAAACAGGAGGGGGCCAGCGTTGTGGCATAGTGGGTAAAGCCATTGCCTGTAACACCAGCATCCCATATTGGCACTGGTTCATATTCTGGCTGCTCCATTTCTGATCCAACTCCCTGTTAATGGCCTGAGAAGACAGCAGAGGACGGCCCAAGCACTTGGGCCCCTACCACCCATGTGGGAGACCAGGATGAAGCTCCTGGCTCATTGCTTTGACCTGGCCCACCCCTGGCTGGTGTGGCCATTTGAGGAATGAACTAGAAGATGGAAGATCTTACTCTCTCTGTCTCTCCCTTTTTCTGTAACTCTGACTTTTGAATAAATAAATCTTAAAAAAAAAAGAAAGAAAGAAAAAGGAGGAATATGAGACTCTGACACTGGAGGGATGACAGCCAGTAAGGACTGAGGTAGACACTACAGTTATATAGCCACAAGGAAGAGGAAAGGAAAAGATTCTGCCACAGAGCCCTCAGAGGGAGCAGGGCATAGCCTTGTCAACAACTTAATTTTGAATTTTGGGCCTACATAACTATCACTGAAAAAATTTCTGTTGTTTCAGGTCAGCAAGTTTTTGAAAATTTGTTATGGCAGCATTAGACACTAATATAATCCTCATTTCCTTTTTTTTTTTTTTTTTTAAAGATTTACTTTAGAGATAGAGATAGAGACAGGGAAAGAGAGAGAGGAGAGGAGAGAGCAGAGAGGAGAGAGAGGTTTTCTATCTGTTGATTCACTCCCTAAATGGCCGCAATGGCTGGAGTTGGACTGATCCAAAGCCAGGAGCCAGGAGCTTCTTCCAGGTCTCCCACGTGGGTGCAGGAGCCCAAGCACTTGGGCCATCCTCGGCTGCTTTCCCAGATGCATTAGCAGGGAGCTGAATCAGAAGTGGAGTGGCTGGAACTCGAACCAGCACTCACATGGGATGCCCAGCACTTCAGGATGGGGCTTTAATCTACTACACCACAATGCCAGCCCCCCTCATTTCCATTTTTTTTTTTTTTAATAGACAAAGATTTATGGACACAAGGGAATACAACAGAAATGGGATGTCTGGATTTCAGGGATGAATTTGCCAAAGTCATTATGATATACTTGTAGGGGGAAAATAGCTTAGCTAAAGGTATTCTAATACCTGACTTCAGAATATACTACAAAGCAATGGTAACCAAAACAGCATGGTACTGGCATAAAAACAGACATATAGACCAATGGAATAGAACAGAAAATCTAGAAAAAAAAAAATCCCATGTATGTGATACTTAATTTTAGTGTAAACTTGGCTGCATTAAGGAATACCTAAAAACCTGAAAAACATTATTTCAGTTGTGTTAATGAGGGTGTTTCCAGAAGAGGTTAGCTTATGAGTCAGAGTGGCTGAAGTGGAAAATCCACCTCAACGTGAGTGGGCACAATCAATTAGTTGAGGGACCTGGAGAGAATAAATCTAGAAGATGCATTGGTCTCTCTCTGAGAGCTGGAATATGGCGATATTCCTTGCCTTGGACATCAAATTCCCAGCCTGCTGGTTTTTGGACTCGAGGATTTATACCAGTGGCCTCCTTGCCAGTACTCAGCTTCCACTCTCCAACTAAGAGTTGCACCATCAGCTTCCTTGGTTCTGACGCCTTTGGCCTCCAAACTGAGTCACGCTATTGGCATCTCAAGGTCTCCAGATTGAAGAAGACCTGTCATGGGACTTCTCAGCTGCCATATACATGTGAGCAAGTTCCCCCTTTTCTCATATTTATATCCATTTATCCTATTGATTCTGTCTCTCCATAGAACCATGACTGATATAATATATTTAAAGTCAACTGGTATTTGACAAAAGCAGCAATAACATGCATTGGATTAAGGAAATGCTCTTCAATATATGGTGTTGGAGGGGCAGATGCTTGGCCAGTGGTCAAGCCTTGGTTAAGATGCCCACAGCTCTTACGAGCATACTCAGATTCAAAAACTGGTTCTGCTCCTTACTCTAGTTTCCTGCAAATGCAGACTCTGGGAAGCAGCACTGATGGCTCAAATTAATTGGATTCCTACCACCCACGTGGAATCTAGACTGCGTTCCTGTGTTCCTGGCTACTGGACTTGGCCTGGCCCAGCCCTGGTCATTGCAGGCATTGCAGGCATTGCAACACACAGGAGCTCTGTCTCTGTCTCTTCGCCACTCAAATAAAATAAATAAAACAAAATAAATAAATAAAATAAAAGGGTGCTGGGAAAATTGGATACCCACATGCAAAAGAAACCATACCTTCATCTCTCATTGTATACAAAAATCAACTCAAGATGGATCATAGATTTAAACAGAAGACCTGAAATTATTAGCTTAAAGTGTTTCTCTTTTAAAACATTGGTCTAGGTAAAGTTTTTGGATATTATTCCAAAATCACAACATAAGCTAAAACTGATGACTAAGATTACATCAAACTAAAAACTGCACGCAAAAGAAGCAAACAACAGAGTAGAAAAATAACATATAAAATAGAAAAAAATATTTGCAAGCTGTATATCTGACAAGGGGTTAATAATCAAAACATACAAGGTACTCAAACAACTTAATAGAATAAATAACCCAATTAAAAATGGGCAAATGAGCTGAATAAACATTTCTCAAAAGAGAATATACAAATGGCCAAGTATATGAAAACATGCTCAATATCACTAATCATAGAAACGTAAATCAAAACCACAAGCAAATAATCAGCTCATCTCAGAATGGTTATAGCCAAAAAGAAAAGTAACAAATACTGGTGAGAATGCATGGAAAGGGGAACTCTTCTACAGTGCTGGTAAGAATCTAAATTTAGTACAGCCATATGGAAAACAGTATGGAGGCTCTTCAAAAATCTACAAATACTACTACTGTGTTATCCAGCAATTCCACTGTGAGGTGTACAGCCACAGGAAATGAAGGTATGGAAACAGTCTGTTTATCCACAGATGAATGGATAAGCAAAATGAATGATACATACAATCGAGTATTAGTTAGCCATGAAATAGAACAAAATTATGTCATTTGCAGCAACATGGATGGAACTGGAGGTCATAACGTTAAGTAAAATAAGACAGGACCAGAAAAAGAAATACTATATGTTCTCACTTACATGTAGAAGCTAAAAAGTTAATCTTGGAACCAGTGCTGTGGCACAGTGGGTAAAGCTAGTGCCTGCAGTGTCAGCATTCGATATGAGTGCTAGTCCCAGCTGCTCCACTTCCTTTCCAGCTCCCTGTTAATGTGCCTGGGAAAGCAGTAGAGGATGGTGAAAGTACTTGGGCCCCTGCACCCACATGGGAGCCCTGGATGAAGCTCTTGGCTCCTGGATTCTGCGTGGCCAAACCCTGGCTGTTGCAGTCATTTGGGGAGTGAATCAGCATATGGAAGACCTCTCTGTCACTTCCTCTCTCTCTATTAACACTACCTTTCAAATAAAAATAAATCTTAAAAAAAATTAACTGAACATCTAAATAGCTACTAGAGAGGATTTTGAATGTTTCCAACACAAAGACATGATAAATGTCAGCAGTGACAGATCAATTACCCTGATCTGTTACACACTGTATACATGCATCGAAATGTCACACTATACCCCATAAATATATACAATTACTATGGATTAACTGAAAATAAAAATATGTTTAAAAAAAGTTTTGAGGGGTGATCACACCTCCTTCACGGACAGAATTTTGCAAAGGTCAAATGTACAAGTTTAGTCTGAGACTGCTGCTGAGTAAAAACACAGCCGGTGCCGTGGCTTAACAGGCTAATCCTCCGCCTTGCGGCGCCGGCACACCAGGTTCTAGTCCCGGTTGGGGCGCTGGATTCTATCCCGGTTGCCCCTCTTCCAGGCTAGCTCTCTGCTATGGCCCGGGAAGGCAGTGGAGGATGGCCCAAGTCCTTGGGCCCTGCACCCGCATGGGAAACCAGGAGAAGCACCTGGCTCCTGGCTTCGGATCGGCATGGTGCACCGGCCGCGGCGGCCATTGGAGGGTGAACCAACGGCAAAAAGGAAGACCTTTCTCTCTCTCTCTCTCTCTCTCTCTCTCTCTCACTATCCACTCTGCCTGTCAAAAAAAAAAAACAAAAAAAAAAAACAAAACAAAAAAACAAAACCACACACAAATTGATTTCCCACCTTGCCTTATGAGCAAGGATTTCTGTATATTTTGTTCACTGCTGTGAACAAGGCCTAGAACACTGAATAGCACATAGTAGGAAGGCCAGAAATAGTTGCTGAACCATTTTCTCTAAGCCCTAATGAGCAGAAGGCTTATACTGGAAAAACGTTAACTCAGCAGACCTGGGTTTATCAAACCTGCACATTTCCAAGAAAGTCTTATTTTCATGACTGTCCAGTGACTGGCTCCTGAGAAGTGAGCAATTTGAATATTCTGTCTGACCAGAGGGTTTCTGCATACCTGAGACCTTGAGCCACTGAAGTAGCTCTCAAGTTTCCCCAGATGGTTTGTATTAACAATGTGATTTATGGCAAACACCTGCTTTGCTCTGGCAGTCTAGATCTTAAACAACAAGGTCCGTCTCCAGGCCTATGTGACTCACCAGGACTATACGCTCAGTCCTGAGTCATGTGAGCCCTTTCAGTAAATCCTTGGGCCTGAGGGTGGTCTTAGGGGCCCTTGACCCAGTCTATAAATGTATTCACCAAACAGCACAGTGCTAGGGCTTCATCACACACATATAAACTAACCAACTCATTACCTTTGTGCTCCCATCTTGTGCCTGTTTCAGCTTTCTTTTTTTGTGTCTGCTGTGAAATTCTACCACTTCTACTCGATCCCTTGTTTTCTTCGTGGGAGAGGAAGATAGCGCAGCAGCAGGGACTTCTGGTCCTGAGGGTACATCTGGAGAGGTGACAGCAGGAGCACAGTGCAGCTCTTCTCGGAGTTCCTCGAAAAAGCTAGAGGCATTCTTCTTCTGGCTTCTTAGGAGCGAGCCAGGCAGGGGAGCTTTCTCTACTACCAAGGATGCTACTGAACTCCCGTCTTTTTTCTTGTTTTCTCTTTTCTTTCTGATCTTCTTCTGTTCTGTTTCTTCTGTTTCTCCTGTTTGTTCAAAGACAACAAGGAAAAATAAGTATTCCTGGTGATATTTAACTATCACCAATGTCAAATACATGAATGCAGTCGTGCATATACATGATGATAAGCTCTCAGAAGTACACAAGACAAAGTGTTTTTCTGCATACAAGGGGTATCTGCACAACTTACAGAATTCAAAATGTAGTTCTCTTTTCCCAGATAACTGTCTTTGCCACACCTCAGTCATCACTTAACTGTCATTTCTGCAGTGGGCCCCAGTATTCCCATATTGCTCATGCTTTGTACAAAGACTGTCTGCCTCGGCAGTCGGTGTTCTTACTCAACCCTTTCTAGGTGCTTATAATAGCACTTTATTTCAGTTATAAGTTAACATGAACCTAATACAACTGTCTTAATCTGAACTCCTTTTTTTTTTTTTTTTTAATGACAGGCAGAGTCATAGACAGTGAGAGAGACAGAGAGAGGGATCTTCCTTCCGTTGGTTCACCCCACAAATGGCCGCCACGGCCGGCAGTGCGCCGATCTGAAGCCAGGAGCCTCTTTCTGGTCTCCCATGTGGGTGCAGGAGCCCAAGCAACTTGGGCCATCCTCCACTGCCCTCCCGGGCCACAGCAGAGAGCTGGACTGGAAGAGGAGCAACCGGGACTAGAACCCGGCACCCATATGGGATGCCGGTGCCACAAAGAGAGCCACCACGCCAGCCCCTGAACTCCTTTATTTTCTACTGAAGCATTGTATCTACTCTGTTTCATCTGTTAAAATGCTTTCAGTCACCTGAAAGTTCTGACTAAAATTCTAGGTCTCATTACTCATTACAGTACAAATGCCACAGCAACCTCCAAATATCAGCTTGACTTATTATTTGTGTAGTCTATTCTCAAAAAAAAAAGACAACAAAATTTTTGTAATAGAGATATAAAAACGTGTAGACACAGTCTATGCCTGCAGAGCTCTCACTTGGCATGGTTTCCAGGCTGTGTGTACATGAATTATGACTTTGCATAGTCCTTTCCTCTGGATTTTAAAATTCTCAAGTTCAGAGCCTAAGTCTCCTCTGTCTTCCACTATTTTCAAGGGCACAGAGATGATCTGTCCATAGTACAAATACGTGGAAGTGCGCAGCTGGAGCTAAACTGTGGGAATTAGAATCCAGATTCCAAATTAGTAGCTAAGTAACCTTCATCAAATTTGATTATCTGGCATAGCAACCTGCAACGCTGGCATCCCACATAGGTGCTAGTTGTGTCTCCGCTGCTCTATTTCCAATTAGCAATGATTAATTAGCAATAATCGCGCCTCGGATAAACCTCATTGGCTACGATACTGCCACTGCGCAAAGCTCAGCTGCTCTGCTTCCAATCCAGCTTCCCGCTAACAGGCCTAGAAAAGCAGCAAAAGATTTTCAAGTGCTTGGACCTCTGCCACCCATGTGGGAGACCTGGACGGAGTTTCAGGTTCCTGGCTTCAGCCTGCCCCAGGCCCCGCTGTTGCATCATCCGGGGAGTGATCCAGCAGATGGAAGATCTCTGTTTCTTTCCCTCTCTGTAATTCTTTCAAATAAATAAACAAATCATTTAAAAAAAAAGTTTTTCTTTAATCTCTAGTACTTGCTTCTATATTTGTAACAATAGAATGACTATTTAATGAGGTGAAAATCCAGTGAGTAAATATACAAAAACCATGTAGTATATGGTTAAGTTCTCAACACTTTCAATCTATTATGCTGTTGAGGTGAGCTTACAATCTTTGAGCAACTGCTCAAGATAATTTTTGCAAGGTCACTGTAAATTTAAGAAACGTGTTTGATTCTAAAAGGCATTACTGTTTAACGACTGATGAACTTCTGCACATGTACAGGGTTTGTCACCTTCCCCACAGCAAGTTCTTCAGACTTCAGGGCTGCCTTCCTTCTGAAATGCCAGGCAGTTATCCATCTTTAAGCATAAGCCTTTCCTTTTCCCCCTTTAAGATAAGAGAAGGAGAGCAAAAGGTTGGCCAACTTGTCCAAAAAAAAAAAAAAAAAAAAGAGGTGGTGAGAAGCTTCATGGAAACCTTCTCTGAAGTCCTTGGCTAGGTTACACAGGAAGGAGCAAGTTCTCCAGGACCTTCTTTTTTTCCGAAGCGCCAGGCGGCTGCCAATCTTTAATCATAAGCCTTCTTACTTTCCTTTTCCCTCATTAAGATAAAGGAGAGCAAAAGGTCGGCCAACTTGCCAAAGGAAAAAAAAAAAGTTAAGCTTCACGAAAACGTTCTCCAAAGCCCTCGACCGAGGGCACACTCCTAAGGCCGGAGGCCTCCACGTGCCAAGGTGGCACCCACGCACCAGGGTCAGGCATGTTTGGACGCTGCTTTGAGGGGGGAATTCCAGAGTTCGAGAGCCTTGGGCACATCACCCCAGTTAAGTCTGAAAGCCTTGGCGCTTCCGACTAGCAGTAGGATGGCCTTCACTCGCGGGGCGGGGAAGGGGTGTGCTGGGCCCAGCGTCGGAACCGGGTGGGACGGAATGAGCGGGTGCCAGCCGTGCAAGAACCTTTAGCCTGAAAGAGGAGGCCGATCCAGTTCGCGCTCCACGTGGGTTTCCGAAGCCCTGCACTCACCAAAGTCGTACAGGTTCTGCAGCAGAGTATCCAGAAGTGTCGGGGAACTCGGAGGCGGAGCAAGCCCCTGCTCCTGTGCCATCCTGGGGTCCGCAGTAAACTCACGCCCACCGCGCCAGGCCGGGATTCCGCCGGGCGGCGGCCCCCACTTCCGGATTCCCGTGCCTGCGCGCCTGCGCCGCAGGGCCCCACGCGGCTTCCGTCCTGGTTAAGATGGCGGCGGCCGGGGTCTTGGGGAGCGGTCGTAGAGGGTGCCGCCGCCCTGGGCGAGGTCGGGCCGCCCTGCGCGGAAGAACCGCCCCCTGCAGCCGCACCACCAACGCTTAGCAAAGAAAGCGAGGCCCCGCCCGGGACGGCAGCTGCACCATGGATTCTTCTAGTTCATCTAATTATTTCTCTGTCGGCTCCACCAATCCCAGCGCTGTCGTTCTCCTCTACTCGGTAGGCGCGCCCAAGGGAACGAGGCCCGGGGCGGGACCGCGAGAGAGGACCCCCTTGTCCAGGTCTCTTACCCTTTTGGCCCACCACCGCCCGCCCCAAGCGTGTGGGTCCTGAGAGCCTTGAAGAGGGGCTGTGTGATTGGGCTTGGTCTCCAAGGCAACGGTCTATCGCCATGAGTCAGTGTAAATATGTATGTGCTTTCCCAAGTTTACCGGTGATGGTTCTCCTAGTTTCTTCCCACTTCTTCCTCCTCTTTACCTGGATCAGGCTCTGGGCCTCCAGAAAGCCCCGGGACCCAGGAGTAGGGATGACAATTGGAGTCTTATAACCTCTAGCGAGAGCGTGTGGAGCAGACAAGAGAAACCTGCGGGTCTGACCCAGCCTGAAATATCCTGGAGCTCACCACCCAACCATTTGGTGTTGTGATATTCCTGGGAGAGAAGCACTCGGCTCTTATGTGGGGATAGTTTTTAATACTAGAGGAAGATTTAGAACTAGTGGAATTTGTATTGCCCTGCTATTGTCTACTCATCATTGTACGTTTTCCACAAGTCATTTTGGAAGACAGCTGTTGCCACCCGGACTCTTAACCAACTTGCCTTTTCACCCCCTAACTCCCTATCCGTTTTCTGGTTTTAGCTGGTCTTTTTTTGCCAAAGTGTTACTCAGAATTCTTATGAAGAAATTATGAGGTGGAAGCTTTTAACCCTTGGGGTTGCACAATTGTAGGGCAGGTGGCTTTGGTTTGTTTCTTGTTGTTAACCACTAAATTAATGTCTATTTTAGAAGGAACTAGAATGCGTTTTAAAGGCAATTATTGTGCCCTGGCTGTTAGTGCCAGCTTGTCAAATCTGTACAGGAAAGGCAAAAGGGGAGACACCAAAGAACAAGACAAGAAACCTAGTTTAAAGAGAGAATATGTGACTACCTTCAAATGGAGACACCAGTATTCTTTGAACTTGGGGATACTTCTGTTGCCTTTCTGTCGAGAACTTTGGGTTTATGATTGCTGTTAGTTGCCTCTTATCTGAAGCTTTTAACCTCTCTCCTTGTTGACCTCCTCACTCTGCGGTTCTGTGTTAGGAATATTTTGATTTTGTTTTCTAACTTTGCAGGCATATAGGGAGAAGAGTGGCTGTGCAGTGCTGGCTCACAGTAGACAGCTTTTTTGGCCCTAAACTGCTTTGTGATTGACTGAAAATTTTCTCAGGTATATTAATAGAAGAAGTTGGTTATAACTTCCCCATCCCCAGTCTCCTTAACGGTTAAGACTTTTGTCATCTTGTTCATATGAGGAGTAAGGCAATTGGAGGCGAGCATTTTCTACTGATTCTGAACAGTAGCCTCTTTGCAGGTAGTTCTCTGTTCTCTTTTGTGACTTTTATAGCTTACTTCATGATAACCCCAATTTTTTCTTACTTTAGGCTGTCCTATTTCCTCAGCTGTGTTTATTGTGCAATATTCTCTGTCTAATCTAAAAGTTGTACTTCAAGATGTGTTAATGGTGATTGCAGGGAACATTAGGAGTACCTTTAGTAGTATCCTAGTCATCATTATCAATGTGTTAGATACAGAATGGTCTCGAAGAGCTGTTAAATTTTCATGAAGGTTGCAACCCCACTTTATTAAAAAGTAAAGAATAAATTTATAAATTGATTGAGTAAATTTTATTGAAAACAAAGCTAATAAAGACTCAGGACTTAGTATTCTTTTAAGAATTTTACTGAATTTTTCCTATTGTCTATCTTGTTGAGGTTATTTATGTCCATCACACTGGAAGGTAGAGATCATGTATAGTTTTGTTTGTTTGTTTTTTTGACAGGCAGAGTGGACAAGTGAGAGAGAGAGACAGAGAGAAAGGTCTTCCTTTTCAGTTGGTTCACCCCCCAATGGCCGCTGTGGCCGGTGTGCTGCGGCCAGCGCACCGCGCTGATCCGATGGCAGGAGACAGGTGCTTCTCCTGGTCTCCCATGGGGTGCAGGGCCCAAGGACTTGGGCCATCCTCCACTGCACTCCCTGGCCACAGCAGAGAGCTGGCCTGAAAGAGGAGCAACCGGGACAGAATCCGGTGCCCCGACCAGGACTAGAACCTGGTGTGCCAGTGCCGCAGGCGGAGGATTAGCTTATTGAGCCACAGCGCTGGCCAGAGATCATATATGGTGATATGCTATTGTGCATCTCTCCAACTCCATGCTTTGTGAGGCCATTAGTAGCTTGAAGTCTGCTGTTTTAAAGAGTATATGTGCTAGGGCTGGCACTGTGGTGTAGCGGGTAAAGCTGCCACCTGCAGTGTCGGCATCCCATATGGGCGCCAGTTCGAGTCCCAGCCTGGGAAAGCAGAAGATGGCAGAAGCTCCTAGCTTCAGAGTGGCTCAGCTCCAGCCATTGAAGCCATCTGGGTAGTGAACCAGCAGATGGAAGACCGCTATCTCTTTCTCTCTCTGCCTTTCAAATAAATAAATAAATAAAGCTTACAGAAAATAAGAGAAGAGTGTGTGTGCCACAGAAATTAGCCAGTGTTAATAGGCTCTTGCTTGCTGGCTAAATGTTAAACATTAACTAGCACATTACTGGTGGTGTCCCCTAAGTGTGCACTACCTCACTTTCTGTTGTAGTTGGTCTTTTCCTAAGGGCATTTGTGTAAGCTCAGTCCCTTGCCTCCCTTGGCTGAGCTTAGTTGTTAGCCTGAATAATGGTGCCTGGTACACTATGGGTTCTCAATTGCTAGATATTGAATGAATGGATTTTCCGGAGCACTTGTAAGCAAGGTACAAGGAGAGGTTTGTTAAGCTATTGGTTAGGGAGAGGCCTGCTATACAAATTCAGATAGAGGACAAAGACTTTACCCAAATCTTACTTGGGCTCTTTACATTGTGTTCCTGGGTGAGTAGCCATGTAAATATATTTGCTTTTTGATATAAATACTTCTCCAGCATGGCTCAGCAAAAGCCAGTTAATAAGCAGTTAGCAGTCGTAGCTACATTTTAGAATCATTTAGAACACTTAAAAAACATTCTGATGCCCAGGTACCAGTTAAGACCACATTAATCAACAATCTCTAGAGGTGAGGCTTCAGAATATTTTTATTGAGCAGCATAACATAAAAACCACCAGATTAGATTGGGTTAGGGCCAGATTGGGGACATTTTGACCATTTCCTGTGAGTATTGGGGAGCTGTTATTTTAACAGGATTCAAAAAGAAGCTTCGTTTAATAATTTGTATTTCCAATCTACAAACAGTGACTAAATTTCTGCTAAGAATAGGGACTACAAAAATGTGTAAGGCATTACCTGTCTGGGAAAGAAATCTATGGCTTTGTGGGGGAAAGCACCAAATTCAAGTTTATTAAAATATTTTAGATATCATCTTGAAAATCTAGTTATTGAGGATTCAGTAAAGATGCAAATGAGAGAATGACCAGTTCAGTCTAGGTAATGTGGAGAACCAGGAAATGGTACGCAGAGGAGGTGGACACCAGCTGTGATTGATGGATAAATATTTTCCAGGTGAACAGTGAGGAAAGGGCATTTGTAAACGTCTCTCTGAATGGTACCACCATGCACCAGGTTACTTATAAAAGAAACTGTGTCTGTCTTGATCACCACCCTGTACCCAACACATAACCATAGTGCCAAGCACATAATAAGTGCTAATATTTGAGAATGAATGCTGTTGAGCAGAGGTCTTGGGAGTCCTGAAATACCATAGCCTGTTTAGGGAACTGCAGGTCTTTGTATAGCTAGACTGTTGGGAGAAGGGGAATGATAGATGTGGGTGGTCGGGACGCATGAAGGGCTTGGGGTCAAATGCTAAGATGAGTAGACTTGATTGTGCAAGTAACAGAGAGCCATGGAAGGAGTGTAGATCATCATATTTGACAAGCTTTTTCAAAATATATATGGCTGCTTCTCTTCCTTGTGGGTTCTTACTTGTCTTGAGGTCTTCCCCTATGCCTCTGATTCTGATCCTTTTCTGCTTCCACTTCCAGTACTACTAAATGAGAAGTTCCTAAGATCCCTTTTAGCCCTAAAATTATGATGATAGTTTCAGGTCTGAGCTGATATAAGTGTACATTGCTTTATTAACGAGAAATATAAAATTTGACTATCTTACAATAACTACATTTTTACACCAGAATTCCAGCATCGTGGTCAGATGTTGGAATTGCAAAGAAGAAACCACCTGTTGAATACATAGTGTATTAGGTATAGGTAGTAGCAAAGAAGACCTAATGAAGAGGGTGTGCATAATTCCATCTGGGCAGCTTGGGGATGAACTTGCACAGAAAACTGATGTCTAAGCAAGTACAACATGTGTAAAGGTCCAGGGATATGCCAACAATAAAATGTGTTGGGGAAATGCAACTTTTTCAGTCGAGAGGCCTGTGGGCAATGACTCTGGAGTGGGAAGGAAAGACCAGGCTGTGGTAGATCTTAACATGATCCCAGAAGTGACTTAGGTCTTACTCTGAAGGAAGTGTGAGTCCATTTATGTATTTTAGGCAGGGAGTAATTTGATCAGGATTGTGCTTTGAAAAGAACACAAGGGCAGCATAGAGTATTGATTCAAAGGGAACAAAACCATAGTCAAGATCAGTGAGGAAAGTGTTGTAATAAGGAGTGCAGGCTGCACAGGAAGCCTGAGCTTAAGCAGTGGCCATGTAGATGAGGAATGGCCACGCTACATTCTTAGAAGCTATGTTAACAAGGCTGGATGGATTATGATTATGTAGCCACTACAATGTTTAAAACACTATTTAGTACAGGGTAATATTTGTAGTTGAAAAGACAGGATAAATGATTTAGCTTGTTCTCTATTTTGAAAAAAAGATGTATACCTATAGCTATGAAAGGAAAGAATAAGGAAACTACTTCATATTATGATGATTCATCTCTGGAATGTAAAATTGTGGGCAATTTATATTTGCTTACATGTTTTTGTCTTTCCAGATTTTCCATAAATAAATGTAGTGAAGAGTGAACAAGGTCTGTGAAACTGATAGGCCCGACTTTGAATCATGTCTCTGCCCTTTACAAGCTGTGAGACCTTGCACAAATTATTTCACTGCTTTATCTTAGTTTTCCCATTATAAAATGGGGGTGATGATAATAAATACCTCATAGGTTTGTTGGGAGGAGTGTTCTTTAATATGTCAAGCTCTTAGAATAGTGGCTGACAACTGTGTTCACTACAATTATTGCTACCACTACCTTTTATTTTTTTTTAAAGATTTATTTTATTTATTTGAAAGTCAGAGTTACACAGAGAGAGAAGGAGAGGCAGAGAGAGAGGGGTCTTCCATCCGCTGGTTCACTCTCCAGATGGGCGCAACGGCTGGAGCTGTGCTTCTTCCAAGAGCCAGGAGCTTCTTCCAGGTCTCCCACGTGGGTACAGAGGCCCAAGGACTTGGGCCATCTTCTACTGCTGCCCCAGGCCATAGCAGAGAACTGGATCAGAAGAGGAGCAGCCGGGACTAGAACCGACGCCCATATGGGATGCCAACGTCTCAGGCCAGAGCTATAACACGCTGCGCCACAGTGCAGGCCCCTTTTTATTTTTTATTTTTTAAAGATTTTTTTAAAAAAATATATTTGAAAGAGTTACAGAGAGAGGTAGAGACGCAGAGAGAGAAGTCTTCAATCTTGTGTGTCACTCCCCAAATGGCTGCAACAGCCGGAGCTGAGCTGATCCAAAGCCAGGAACTTCTTCGGGGTCTCCCACATGAATGCAGGGGCCCAAGGACTTGGGCCATCTTCCATTGCTTTCCCAGGTGCATTGGTAGGGAGCAGGATCAGAAGTGGAGCAGCTGGGACTCAAACTGGAGCCCATATGAGATGCCAGCGCTGCAGGCAGGGGCTTTAACCTGCTGCCCCACAGTGCCAGCCCCACTACCATTAATTTTATAATCAGAAAAGTACTTTTAGTAAATTAACAATTCAGGATTCCTTGGTAGACTTACAACAAGCGGTTTCAGGGTCTGGTTGGATTGCAGTGGCTTGAACAGCAGGTAAAGAAGTATTCACCACAATGCAGACTGCTTATAGGGGAGTACTTTTTTCTTTAGTTTTTATTTGTCACAATTTTAGATTTCTGATACATGTTTTGTTGTAATTTTTATTTTTTTTGACAGGCAGAGTTAGACAGTGAGAGAGAGAGACAGAAAGAAAGGTCTTCCTTCCATTGGTCACCCCACAAATGGCCACTACGGCTGGCGCACTGCGCCGATCCGAAGCCAGGAGCCAGGTGCTTCCTCCTGGTCTCCCATGCGGGTGCAGGGCCCAAGCACTTGGGCCACCCTCCAGTGTCTTCCCGGGCCACAGCAGAGAGCTGGACTGGAAGAGGAGCAACCGGGACAGAATCCAGTGCCCAAACTGGGACTAGAACCCAGGGTGCTGGCACCGCAGGCGGTGGATTAGCCTAGTGAGCCGCAGCGCTGGACTGTTGTAATTTTTAAAGCCAAGTTGAGGCAGACAAAAAAAAATTGTCAGTATGGTAGGTGAAACCTTGTAAAATTGGTCAGATTGCTCTAGAGCTTATTCTCATTTTTCCCCAAAGGATTGATGGCTTTGCAAAGAAACCAATTAGAAATATGATGATAACATTATGATAATTCAGTATTGTTAGATTTCTTTTTCTTAGTATAGGAAAATCTGTCAGAACACTCTAGTTCAGATGAATTAAAATGTTTGACAAAAATGAACTTACCAATGTCCTTAAACTGTCCTAATTTATTGTATAATATGTGCTTTTTTCTTTTGCCTGATCCACAGAAAGAGCTCAAAAAGTGGGATGAATTTGAAGATATTTTAGAAGAGAGGAGGCATGTCAGTGACTTGAAATTTGCAATGAAATGCTATACACCTCTTGTCTACAAGGGTATTACCCCTTGCAAGCCAAGTGATATTAAAAACAGTGTTCTCAATTCTGAAGAGATTCATTATGTCATTAAGCAGGTAAGTTTTCAGCCATAGCCAGATTTGTTCATTGTCAACAAATTCTTTCTCTTCTTGATTCTGTGAATTTGTTTTGCTATCTTAAATATGTTCTTTCAGGTGTACATCAAATACATACCATGCCTGTAGTGCGTAGCTTCTTTGCTAGATGTAACTTGAATACAGTGTATAGTAGAGAATGAAGACAGTTATACAATGGAAGTGAAATGATAGATGTGTTCGGGGGAGCCCAATATGTAGGGGCACTGATTTGTTCTGTGGGCAGCTAATTTGGTGTAGGGAGTTAGGAAAGTGACTTTTTAGATTCATTTATTTATTTGAAATAGAGAGAAACACGCACATACGGATAACTTCGTTTGTGGTTCACTCCCCAAATGTCCACAATAACCAGGGCTATGCTGGTTCGAAGCCAGGAGACCACATGAAGACCGTCTGAGTCTCCCATGTAGGTGGTAGGAACCCAAGTACTTGAGCCATCATCTGCTGTCTCCCAGGTACATTCTCAGAATGCTGGGTTGGAAGTGTGCAATAGTCTGGACTTGAACCAGGCACTCTGATATAGGACATAGACATCCTTGGTTGCAGCTTAACCTTCTATACTACAACATTGCCCTGACTTTTTCTTTATGAAGGCTAAAACATGGTAAGAGATTTTCTAGGTGAAGTGGGTGTGACTGGCAGAACAAATAACTTACTCCTGTGGTTTTCAAGCTTCCACATTATAATTTTTCAAGGAATTTTGAAGAATTCCTCTGCCTAGGTTTCACCTCCATACCAGCTAAATTGAAATGTCAGGGAGATGTTGCAAGTTTAAGAATCGCCAGCTTATTCTACAGAGTGGAGCTAAGAGGGAACGTGTAACAAACACCACCATACTGAGGGTAGTTCAGCATGACCAGACCAAAGAAAGCAAAGAGTGAAGATAAGAAATATGCCTGGCAAGGTAAGCAGTAGCCATGTTATGAAGGGCTTTGTAAGCCACATAGAGGAATAGGATTTTATCCTGCCTACAGTGCAAAGCTATTTAAAATTTCAAGATGGAGTGTGATATGTCAGCTAATGTTTTAGAAACTGCATTATGCTAAAATCAATGACCATAAGGCTGCTTATGATGCTCTTGCAGTAATACCCTCATGCCATATAGTTGCCTGGATTGGGAAGTGGTTACAGAAACAGAGAAATGGGCATATTTAAGAGATTTGACAAGTGCCAAGTAATTTAGTAGCAGGTAGTCAGGGAAGTATATTATTTAGTGACCAGTTGGGTGTAAGAAGGGAAGGAAGGTGAAAAATTAGGGCAATAGAGCCAGTCACTAAGATAGGAAACTCCCAAGAGGGAACAAGTTTAGGAGGGTTATGAAATTCTGCTTTGAACATGTGATTTGACAGCATCAGATGGAGGTACTTGATAGAGAGGATTAGGGCTCCCTGATGGCTAGCCCTCATTGTCATATTGCCTAGGTGCTCACATGGCTGTAGGTCTACAGGTGATAAACTGATGCATTTGCAGCTGTTGCTGGCCTGTTGCTTCATCTCTCCCCCGCCCCCATTCTCATGTTCACTGCTATGGCAGGATGGCTCGCAATGACTGGCCTCAGTTTTATTAGCAGCAACCTTCTGTTGCTCCATGACTCCATTTATTTTTTTACTAGTCAGGAGAGAATGTATTCCTTTCCTAACTAGCTTCATGAAAGAATACTGTGCCTACAGGTACCAACTCTCCCTTTTGATTCTTTGTAAATATCTTATTACAGATATTTTTATGTGAATAAGTGTGTCTGTGAGTGAGTGTATATGTGAGCAAGTGTGTGTGTGTGTGTGTATGACTGTAAATGTGAGACTGTGAGAGCGTGTCCGTGTGAGTATGTGAAGAGGTGAGCATGTGTATGAGTATGTGTGCCTGTGTGTGAGCATGTGTGTGTGTCTGTGCATGAGTGTGTGTGTGTGAGGTGGGTTATGAAGCATGAAAGAATTTCCTGAATGTTAGGAACTTAAAATTGAATGTAAGTATCTTAAGGGAAAGCACATAGGCCACTAGTTGCATATTTTTATAAAGGAGAGAGGGAACTCATTCAGTATTGCTTGATGCTGGTTACCAAAGATTGCCTCTTTGCTCTTACAGACTGAGGCTCTCTTTTTATCTTCATAGTAGACAGAATGTTTGAGCTTCTCTTTGATCTTACCTGTTACCTCCAGTCCATAGTAGAGAGCTCTTCAGTTTCAACTTAAGGATACTGTCCTAGACTATAGGTTGTGCCATCCTTATTCTGCAGTTTCCTCTGACCTCTTGAAATCTGCTCTGCTTTCTTTATAATTTTGCAAATCTCTATAATGTTTGGTTCAATAGAGAACAGCTGGGTTCTCATAGCTGCTTCTATGTTCAATCTGTTATATGTTGTTTGAGTTGAAATAAACTGAGTACACACAGATACATAGTTGGAAAAGGAAGTAGGAAGTATTTTTTTAAAAAAATTTATTTGCAAGGCAGAGAGAAAGGAGAGAGAGCAAAGAAGACAGAGATAGAAATCTTCTATTTAGTGTTTCACTCTCCAGATGGCCAGAGCTGGGCCAGGCTGAAGCCAGGAATTCCACTGTGGTCTCTCATGTGGGTGGCAGGGGCCCAAACAACTGGGCCATCTTCCTCTGCCCACCCATATGCACCAGGAAGAAGCTGGATTGCAAGCAGAGCAGCCGGGACTTAAACCTGCCCTCCAGTATAGAATGCCAGTGTTGCACGTGGCAGGTTAACCGGCTTCACCACAACGCTGGCCCTGGGATTAGTTTTTAAGCAGGCTTTTCAGGTAACCAGGACTCATTCTTTGATATTACACCAAGATTCTACAAGTGATAGTTTTTTAAAGGTGGTAAAGCTCATGATGGCAGAAAGAGAGGGAGAGACAGAGAAAGATCTTCCGTCTGCTGATTCACACCCCAGATAGTCACAATGACAGATGAGCCAGACTGAAGCCAGGAGCCGGGTGCCAGGAACTTCATCTGGGTCTCCCATGTTGGGGCAGGGGCCCAAGCGCTTGGACCATCTTCTGCTGCTTTCCTAAGCACATTAACAGGGAGTAGCCAGGACTCAAACTGGCACCCATATGGGATGCCAGTGTTGCAGGTGGTAGCTTAACCTGTTGTGCTACAATTCTGGCTGGTCCCCATTGATTTTCTTTTTTTTTAATGTATATATCCCCAGTTACCATCATGGCTTAATGGTAAAGGAGATAGAATTGTTTTTTATTTTATTGATTTGAGAGACAGAGCGAGTGAGTGTGTGTATGTTCCCATCTGCTAGTTCACTACCTAAAAGCCCACAGTGGCCAAGACTAGGTTGATCAAAGCCAGGAGGCAGAGACTTAATCCAAGTCTCCCATATTGGTGGCAAGAACCCAATTACTCGAACCAGTACTGCTGCTTCCCAGTGCCTGTGTTAGCAGGAAGCTGGAGTTAAAAACTGGTGCCAGATACAAGTACCAAGTACCAGATATGTCAGTATGGGAAGCAGGTGTCTTTTTTTTTTTTTTTTAAGATTTATTTATTTTTTTGAAATGCAGAGTGTTGCTCTGGTCAGCCACTCGAACGGCCCACAGCCTGTGTGCAGTCATGCCATTCCTGATTACCATTGTTCCTCATTCCTACCCCTATCTGAGCAAGCACTCCTGTGGACTCTCGTTTTGAATGCTGGTTAGTCAGTGACGGGTAAGATCCTCTGGGGGACAACCTAAGACAGGCACAGCTGCATATGGAGACCACATGGAAACGGGGTCAACAATGGTATGGCCAAGAATCATGCCTCCCATTGCTCAAAAATAAACGAAGAGAGGGAAATGTGGTGGAATGACAAGGCCATGCCAAGATGGCCACTGGCAAGCGAGTATCAGTTACTCAGGAATGGCTTTGAAATCCAGCTAGCAATGGAACCTGCCTGGCAACAGGCTGTGATTGGTTAGGGCATAGACCGCCCCTTGACCAGATTAGCTGCCTTGGCTATATAAGCTGTTGTAGCAACTGAAATAAATGAGTCTGCCGGCTGCTCACCTCTGGCCCATTTTCACCCGACTCACGGGGTCTGTGTGGTGACTCCGCACCTCTTGCCCCCACCACGCTCCTCCTCTCAGGGACGAATCCACAGCAACATCAGAATTACAGAGAGGCAGAGGCAGAAATAGAATGAGAGAGAGAGAGAGTTCCACCTGCTGGTTCACTCCCCAGATGGCTGCAATGGCTGGAGCTGCACCGATCCTAGCCAAGAGCCAGGAGCTTCTTCCAGATCTGCCACGTGGTTGCAGGGGCCCAAGGACTTGGGCCATCTTCTACTGCTTTCTCAGGCCACAGCAGAGAGCTGGATCGGAAGTGGAGCAGCCGGAACTCGAACCGGCACCCCTAAGGGATGCTGACACTGCAGGCGGCAGCTTTGCCGTCTATGCCACAGCACTGGCCCAGAAGCAGCTGTCTTAATCAGCATTTTTACTGCTAGGCCAAATGCCTGCCTCTATTTGTGAGGGTTTTTAAAGGAAAACAAAGGTGTCAGTCTATACAAACCTACATTCAGAAATTAATTCTCTTAAAATTAATTGAATGTCTTAAATACAAGAATTTGCCCAGCAATTAGGAAGGTAGGACCTATTTTAGATAAGTATTCACAATGGAATTTTTAAAAATTGTGAGTGTAAGGTGAACGTTTGACATACCATTAAAACATTAGGATGCTCTTGTTCCTCACTGGAGTGCCTGGGTGTGAGTTTCAGCTCTGCTCTGGATTCTAGCTTCCTGCTAATGTGAACCCTGAGGGCAGGATACAATGGCTCACTAGTTGAGTCCCTGCCACTCACTTGGGAACCTTAGATTGAGTTCCTGGCTGTGCTTCAGTGTGGCTCAGCCTCAGCTATTGCAAGCATTTGGGGAGTGAAGCAGTGAATGGGAGATCCTCCCTATCCCTTTCTCTCTGCCTTTCAAGTTAAATAAAGTAATAAAATTCTGCATGGCCTTATAAAATAGGATTTGGGACTCAAATGGATTATTTCCAGGAAACTTTTCAGAGAGGTCTGAGACACAAACCCCCTCCTACATATAAATGTACGCACACATAATATATATGAAAATATGTGTATAAATATAATTACTATATGTGTATTGAATGTGTCTAAATATATATTCACCTCCCAAAATTTAACACTGTGTCCTAAAGCAAGCAAAATCTGTGATAACAATGTATTAATATTGTGTAACTCTTTACTGAGGACCTTATGTCATAGGAGGGGAAAGAGTAGATGGTTCTGGGGCTGCACACTTCTATTCAAGACTGAATAGATGTGAACCTAGTTAGTGAAGGTTCAGGTATTCTCAGGGATTGGGAAAGTGTTAGCACATTTCAGGGGAACCATGGCTTTCTAGAAGCAAAGTAGTTCTGAGGCCATCACATGATGCTGCTTTCAGAAGGCCATCTCCCCATTATCACTGCAAAGTCCAGGAGACAGTTAACATCCTAGGAATGGGTCTGATGAAAGTAGGCTGTCAGGGAAAAGGAGGGCTACTACAGATCTGAGTTGGGCTCCTCCTCACATACTTGGATGGCATCATTCCCACAAGCCATAGCTAGTGTCCCTGACAGAGACATCTTGATGGTCCTAGAGTGGAACCCCACAAAGGGCAAGTATGTTTCCAGCTGAGGTAGAAGATCTCTGATAGATGCTGGTGCCAGATGTGTGCTATGTAAGTCATCAGCAGAGTGCCAGAACCTGGCAAATGGGGTCAGAGGCCACTGTCCACAGAGTGGATTTGTGGCCCTCAAGGGTGGACCAACATACCCAGTCTTCCTCTTCTTCACAGTAAAATTTTACTGTAACATTATAACTAGCAGACACAGACTGACTTCATTTTCATCACCCTCAAGAATGGTAACACACTCTAAAGTCAACCTAGTTCTTCTTCCAAATGCAAGAAGTAACATTTGAGCTGGCAGGGACAGGTAGTCCTCGCAGGGGGACCAGCCTACCTTCCATTGGCCTTCAGAGAGGATAGACTTGCAGATCCACCTATCACCTAAAGTGATAAAACAGGCGAGGCTCTGGAGCGGGGTGCACAAGAAGGTGGTGAAACTGTCATTGCCTTTTGACGGTGGGGGCTAGTAGCAGAGCCAAGCTAGGGAACAAGGGTAGATCACTGTACTGAAAAGGATGCATTTATAAAGCCACAACTGACTATGCATCCTCTGGAGGCATCCTTCTAAAACAAGTCTGAGTCAGCCTAGTGATTGAAAACTATCAATGGCTCCCAGTTGCCTTCAGGATGAAGCTTATTTTTTAAGACTTTTTGTTTGTTTATTTGAAAGGCAGAGTGCCAGAGAAATCTTTCATCCATTAGGGGAAGAGATCTTCTGTCCACTGGTTCACTCCCCAGGTGGTCACAACTGCCAAGACTGGGCAAAGCCAGGAGCCTGGAACTCCATCAGGTCTCTCTTGTGGGTGGCAGTGGCCCAAATAGTTAGTCCATCATCTGCTGCTTTCCAAGGTGCATTAGCAAGGAGCTAGATCAGAAGTGGAGCAGTCAGCAGCCTATGCTGTGGCATAGTAGGTAAAGCCACCTCGTGCAGTGCTGCCATCCCATATGGGTGTTGATTCAAGTCCTGGCTGGTCCACTTCTGATCCAGCTCTCTGCTGTGGCCTGGGAAAGCAGTAAAGGGTAGCCAAGTCCTTGGGCCCCTGTACCTGCATGGGAGACTAGGAAGAAGCTTCCGGCCTTGGGTCAGCATAGCTCTGCCATTGCAGCCATTTGGGGAGTGAGCCAGTGGCAAATGGAAGACCTCTCTTTCTGCCTCTGCTTCTCTGTAACCCTGCCTTTCAAATAAATAAATAAATAAATCTTTAAAAAAAAAAAAAGTGTAGCATCATAGCGAGCAGTTTAATCTGCTGTGCTACACTGCTAGCTCTCCTTAGGGTAAAGCCTATAGTTCACCATCCTAGTCACAAAGTATTCTGCAGGTTACTTTCCTGCCACCTTTCTCTCCCCATTTTTCTGCCTCAGCAGTTGCCACAGCTCCTGCAACACTGCTAGCCTATGTTTTTGCTTCCAGTACTTGCTCACTCTTTTGCCTGAAAAACCCTTCTTTTTTTTTTTTTTTTTTAAGAATTATTTTTTATTTCTTTGAAAGACACAGTAACAGAAAGAGGTAGAGCCAGAGAGAGAGAGAGGTCTTCCATTCTGCTGGTTCACTCTTCAAATGACCGCAACAGCCAGAGCTGAGCTGATCCGGAGCCAGCAGCCAGGGGCTTCCTCCAGGTCTCCCACGCGGGTGCAGGGGCCCAAGGACTTGGGCCATCTTCTACTTCTTTCCCAGGTCATAGCAGAGAGCTGGGTTGGAAGAAGAGCAGCCGGGACTCGAACCGGCGCCCATATGGGATGCTGGTGCTGCAGGCTGGGGCTTTAACCCACTGCGCCACAGCGCCAGCCCCTGAAAAACCCTTCTTGGAGTGGCAAACTCCTGATGAATGTGATCTCTCCCTTGGCCTCTAACCCCATCCAGGGTTGGCCTCCCCAGCGGGCCCGCTGTGATTTTGGGCTGGTGAAGAAGAAAGTCAGTTTTCAGGTTCTAAATTTGACTCCCATACCCTGAGGCTTACCTGGGAAGATCTTGTTTTTCTGACTTTGAATTGAAATTTAATCAGGTTAAGGTCTGAGGAAAATTATTTTACCTCTTCTGCTGGTTTCTTTTTTGATTTGAATATATGACCTGTGCTCCTAATCCCTTTGTTTTAATGACCTTAAGTATGATGAAGAAGCTATCAGTGTTCTTCACCTATTTCATAAGTGAAGTCAAAAGTCCTCATCAACTGGACACTAGTGACTCTAGTGACTCTCAGCCACTAGCTCTTCCTTAGAATTGCCTGGAGAGCTTTTGCAACGAGTTAACTATTATTACCCACCAGAACCTAACCTCTATGAAGGCAAGAAATTTTGTCTCTGCTATATTTCCATAGCACATATTATTCAATAATTATATGTTGAATTAATGAAAAAAATGATGCATTGGTTTCATCTATGATGATTCTGATTTAACTGGTGTGGGATAGGACCCAGGCATCTCTTTCTTTTTCTTCTACTTTTTTTTTTTTTAAAGATTTATTTTTATTTATTTGAAAGAGCTACAGAGAGGTAGAGACAGAGTGGTCTTCCATACACTGGTTCACTCTCCAGATGGCTGCAATGGCCGGAACTGCACTGATTTGAAGGCAGGAGCCAGGAGTTTCTTCCGGGTCTCCCACATGGGTGCAGGGGCCCAAGGACTTGGGCCATCTTCTACTGCTTTTCCAGGCCATAGCAGAGAGCTGGATTGTAAGAGGAGCAGCTGGGACTAGAACCGGTGCCCATATGGGATGCTGGTGCTTCAGGCTAGGGCTTTAACCCACTGCGTCACAGCGCCAGTCTCTTTTTCTTTTTTTCAAAAGCTTCCCAAGTAATCATGCACATCCAGGTTAAGTGTGACTTTTATATAAAAGACCTTATTCAAATGTCCAGCATTTCTCAAACTTCTCTTTGATATTGAATAAAAATCACTTAATTCCAGTAGATTGGAAAAGTTACAAATCCATGATAATGCAGCACAATCTGACCTTCCATAATATGCAGAATTTTTAATTTTAAAAATTTGTTTATTTTTACTTTATTTGAAAGGCCAACAGACAGAACTGTCCACCAGTTCACTCCCCAAATGCCCACAACAGCCAGAGCTAGGCCAGGCTGAAAAGCCTGGTACAGGGACCCAAGTACTTGAGCCATCATATGCTGCCTCACAGGGTACAAATTAGAAAGAAACTGGAATCAGGATCATACCTGGGACTCAAACATAGGCATTCTGACAGGATGCAGGTAGCCCAAGCAGCATCTTAACTGCTCTACCAAATTCCCACCCTGAGTAAATAGTAAATTTTATATTTTAACATAACTTTTTTTTTTTTTGACAGGCAGAGTGGACAGTGAGAGAGAGGGACAGAGAGAAAGGTCTTCCTTTTCCGTTGGTTCAACCCCCAACGGCTGCTGCGGCCGGCGCACCATGCTGATCCGAAGCCAGGAGCCAGGTGCTTCTCCTGGTCTCCCATGGGGTGCAGGGCCCAAGCACTTGGGCCATCCTCCACTGCACTCCCGGGCCACAGCAGAGAGCTGGCCTGGAAAAGGAGCAACCGGGACAGAATCCGGCGCCCCAACCGGGACTAGAACCCAGTGTGCCGGCGCGGCAGGTGGAGGATTAGCCTAGTGAGCCGTGGTGCCGCCCATTAACATAACTTTTAAAAAATGAAATGATAATTTAAAAAAAAAAAAAAAGGTCTTGGTCTTTTCTATCTTGGGAAAGCAATTTCACTTTAACTGATATTCTCCCTTTCTCCTCGTTCAAACTTTTTAGTTATTTTGTGGCCACTGTGCTTCTCTACCTCATGTTCACGCAGTCTTCAATCTAGTTATACTCAATATGTCTTTTCTTGTGACCATACTTTCTTGCTGTGATCACTAGTTCAGATAACCTTGGAATAAAAGTAAAGGAATACAGAAAAGAGGAAATAATTTATTCTAGTCCTTCTCTCTGAGGCCTATTGAATTGAGCCCCCAGAAGATATGGAGCTGGGTAGAGGAGGAGGTTGTACATTTGTGGATGTAGTAAATAACACTGAATTACTCACTTTATTTTTTTTTTAAAGATTTTATTTATTTGAGAGGTAGAGTTACAGACAGAGAGAGGGAGAGACGGAGAGAAAGGTCTTTTCCATCCGGTGATTCACTCCACAGATGGCCCCAATGGCCAGAGCTAAGCTGATCCAAAGGCAGGAACTCCTTCCAGGTCTCCCACATGGGTGCAGGTGCCCAAGCACTTGGGCATCATCCTTCACTGCTTTCCAGGCCATAAGCAGAGAGCTGGATTGGAAGAGGGGTAGCCAGGACACAAACCAGCACCTATATGGGATGCCAGTGCTGCAGGCGGAGGCTTAACCTACTATGCCAGCCCCACTTTATTATTTTTTTAAAATTTGTCTTATTTCATTTATTTGAAAGGCAGGATGACACAGAGAGGGATACATAAAGAGGATGAGATCTTCCGTCTACCAGTTTACTTCCCAAATGGTTGCAATAGCCATGGCTGGGCCAGGCTAAAGCCAGAAACCAGGAACTTCCATCTGGGTCTTCCATGTGGGTGGCAGGGGCTTAAATATTTAGAAGACTATCTTCTGCTCTTCCCAGGCAGTGATCCTGAGAGCTGAATCAATAGCACAGCAACCAGGACTACAATGTGGTATGCAGCATCACAAGTAGCAACCTAACTTGCTGCACCACAATGCTGGCCCCTGGATTATCCACTTTAGAGATTTATTTTATTTATTTGACAGGCAGAGTTACAGAGAGAGGTAGAGACAGAGAGGTCTTCCATCCGCTGGTTCACTCCCCAAATGGCCGCAACGGCTGGAGCTGTGCCAATCAGGAGCCAGGAGCTTCTTCCGGGTCTCCTACGTGGGTGCAGGGGCCCAAGGACTTGGGCCGTCTTCTACTGCTCTTCCAGGCCATAGCAGAGAGCTGGATCAGAAGAGGAACAGCTGGGACTAGAACCGGCGCCCATATGGGATGCCGGCACTTGAGGCCAGGGAGTTAACCCGCTGTGCCACAGCGCCGGCCCCTGGATTATCCACTTTAAAGTGATTAATTTTATGTGGTGTGAATGTCACCTCAGTGACAAAAGATTCTCCATCACCGTATGTAATTGGGGTTACAGCATCCCATCCGACAGAGCGTTCTTTGAATGAATTAATCTGTCCTAAAGACTTCCTTCCTTTTCAAAGTACTTGTTTAGGAGAAAGTGGAAAGAATCACATTAGTCTTCATTGAGAACTGAATCTGCGACTTGTTTATCTCCAGACCCTTGACAGTTCTAGGCTTACAGTAAACATTTTGTTCCCAATTGAAAAGCTGTGGTAGGTGGGGCTGGCACTGTGACATAGTGGGTAAAGCCTGCCATCTGCTGTGCTGGCATCCCATATGGGTGCCAGTTCAAGACTTGGCTGCTCCACTTCTGATTCAGCTCTCCTGTGGCCTAGGAAAGCAGTAGAAGATGACCCAAGTGCTTGGGCCCCTGCACCTGCATTGGAGACCTGGAAGAAGCTCCTGGCTCCTAGCTTTAGATCAGTTCAGCTCTGGCCATTGCAGCCATTTGGGGAGTGAACCAGTGGATGGAAGACTTCTCTTTCTGGCTCTCCCTCTCTCTATCTCTGCCTTTGCCTCTCTGTAACTCTACCTTTCAAATAAATAAATAAATCTTAAAAAAAAAAAACACACACAAACAGTTGTGGTGGGGCAGGCATTGTAATACAGCTACACTGCTCCTTGTGATGCTGAGTGCTCATTCAAATCCCAGCTACTCAGCTTCTGGTCCAACTTCCTGCTAATGTGCCTGGGAAAGCAGCAGAAGATAGCTCAAGTATATTGGCCTTTGCCACTCATGGAAGATAAGGATGACAGTCCTGGCTTCTGGCTTTGGCCTTGCCTACCACTGGCTATTGTGGGCATTTGGGGAGTGAATTAGCAGATGGAATGATATGTATCTCTCTTTCCTGTTCCTCCAACACCTCCCACCCCCTTTTTAAGATTTTTATTTGAAAGGCAAAGTTGCAGAGAGGGAAAGACAGACTGAGAGAGAAGTATTCCATCCGCCGTTTTACTCCCCAAATGGTTACAATGGCCAGGGCTGGGCCAGGCTGAACCCAGGAGCCAGGAGCTTCATCTAAGTCTCCCTTGTGGGTATAGGGGCCCAAGCACTAGAACCTCCTCCAGTACTTTCCCAGGACATTAGCAGGGAACTGGATTGGAAATGGAGCTGCCAGGACACAAACTGGTGCCCTTATGGGATTCCGGCATCGCAGATGGTGGCTTTACCTGCTATGCCACAATGCTGGTCCCTCAGCCTTTCAAATAAATAAATAAACTTTAAAAAACAAGTTGTAGTATGCTATGTAAATAAAATTTCATTTTAATAATTACTCTTTTGATAGTTTAGGAATTTTGATACCAATAATTTGTGTCTGGTGTCTGAATTGCTTATTTCAGCGTAATCTGTTACTTTTAGCTTGTACTCTTGTATTACCTTGAAATAGCATGGAGCAAGCAGGTAAAGTGGTGCAGCAATCTACTGAGAGAAACTACTAAAGTCCTTATCATAGGCAGCAACTTATTTTAAAGAGTTTGGATGTAAATCTAGTAACCAAATGGAACGATGTTTTCTTTACTCTAAAATGCTAGACTACAAAGCTGATTCTCTTTGAGTCTCTATCCTTTAAACTTGTCTGAATAGGACCATTTGTCTACTGTGTTGGAAAGTAAATTATATCAAATTAAGATAAAAAAAACACCATTTTTGAGTTGTATTGTATTGGTCCACTTGGAACTATTGCCATACTTGTTTGAATATAAGAGACATGGCCTCCTTTTTCAAAGAAATTTATCCCTGTTTCCCTTCTGTCATAGCTTTCCATGGAATCACTTCAATCTGTCGATGTCCTCCGAGAAGAAGTTTGTGAGATCTTGGATGAAATGAGCCACAAACTGCGTCTGGGAGCTATACGGTTTTTTGCTTTTGCCCTGAGCAAAATATTTAAACAAATTTTCTCAAAGGTGTGTGTAAATGAAGAAGGTATTCAAAAAGTGAGTATTGATTGTTTAACACCAATCTTTTCTTAAACCCTTATGATTTAGTCAACTCACAAATGTGTCCCTTGGCCAGTAAATGCCAGGGGCCTAGTCATCACGGATCCCCTCTGAACAGATAGGATATGCCTCTTTGAGGGTTGGTTTGTTTTTTCTTTTTAAGTTCAGACTTTGCACTAACTTAACTTTATGGCCTAACTTATGTCAGATGCTCACAAAACTTACAAAAGTAATACAGAGAATTTATATGCTTAACTTAGATTCCCCAAAAATATTTCCTTTATCCTTTTCCCAATACCTTTGTATGTTTTCCTATAGATAAGGATATTCTTTTATGCTGCAATAATCAATTAAGTTGATAGTGATACAGTACTAGTAATACAAACTTCATTCATACTTTGGCAGTTGTCCCAATTATACCCTGCATAGATGAGAAAGTCCTCGATCATGTGTTGCATTCAGCATCTCTGTCTCTTTAAACTCTTGATTTAGAACAATTCCTTAGTGTTTTTGTTTGTGTTTCATGATTTTTTTTTTTTTTTTTTTTTGACAGGCAGAGTGGATAGTGAGAGAGACAGAGAAAAAGGTCTTCCTTTTTTGCCGTTGGTTCACCCTCCAATGGTCACTGCGGCTGGCGCACCGCACTGATCCGAAGCCAGGAGCCAGGTGCTTCTCCTGGTCTCCCATGCAGGTGCAGGGCCCAAGGACATGATTTTTTTTTTAAGATTTATTTTATTTGTTTGAAAGGTAGGGTTACAGAGAGAGGGAGAGATAGAGATCTTCCATCTGCTGGTTCACTCCTCAAATGGCCACAACAGCCAGAGCTGAGCCAGGCCGAAGTCGGTAGCCTCCTCTGGGCCTCCCATTTGGGTACAGGGGCCCAAGGACTTGGGCCATCTTCTGCTGCTTTCCCAAGTGCACCAGCAGGGAGCTGGATCAGAAGTGGAGCAGCCAGGACTTGAATTGGCACGCATGTGGGATTCTAGCTTTGCTAGTGGTGACCCAACCTGCTACGCCACAGTGCCAGCCCCATGATATTCTTTTTTTAAAAAACAAGCCAACTATTTCATAGTGTCCCCTGATTTGGATTTATGTTACCTCTGCATTAGATTGTGAATCTAATGTGAAGCAATGTTGTATTCTTCTCAATGCATCATATCGGGAGCACATGGTGTCTGTCCTATTACTGGAGGTGCTCATTTCATCATTAATCCATAAAATTTGCATTTTTAATATTTTGCAATATATGAAATTGTTTAACTAGAACTCTGAAATAATGTTTTTACCTTCTCAGCCAATTAAGTTTGTGTATGATATGTAAGATGATAAACATGATGATTATTCCCTTTTTACATAGAGTTGTTCTTCTGTTTTCTTTGAAATGTGATCTTAATGATACAACTGAAATTATTTAAAGTCTAAAATTTATTTTCAAGCTGCAACGAG
Source organism: Lepus europaeus (assembly GCF_033115175.1). Taxonomy (NCBI): domain Eukaryota; kingdom Metazoa; phylum Chordata; class Mammalia; order Lagomorpha; family Leporidae; genus Lepus; species Lepus europaeus. The sequence goes on from NC_084840.1 coordinate 50,153,445, forward strand.
CCATCCAGGAGCATCCTGTTGTCTTGCTGCCTAGTCATCGAAGTTATATTGACTTTCTCATGTTGTCATTTCTTTTATACAACTATGATTTGCCTGTGCCAGTTATAGCAGCAGGAATGGGTACGTAGCTTTTCTACTTTTGTTTTAACTATAAAAATAAAAATAGGATGATTCTACTGATACTGATGTCTGTGAAGATTATGATGATGAAAATAGACTCTCCTTCTTCTTTCCAATCCTAGTGTTTAACAGTTTGAATTATGTACTTTTGTGTGGTATTTTACTTTACACAGATATATAAAGGCATATAGGCACCAGGGTTTTTTGGTTTCGGTTTAAAAAATGAGACTTCCTGTATGTGTTACCTACTTTTTTTATTTGATATTACATTGATGAATATCTACAGATCAATAAATAGATGTAACTATTTTTAAATGGTAAAATAAAGAATTTAGCGAATGCACATAATAAAAATTTACATTTTAACTATCTGTGAGTGTGCAGTTCATTGGCATAAAGTACATTCACATTGTTGGACTGTCATTACCACCACCCATTCACAAAACTTACCATCTTAAAAAATTGAAACTCTGGGCCATTAAACAGCAACTCCTCATTCTACCTTCCCTGGGTCCCCGCCTTTCTACTTTCTGTTTGTGTATTTGGCTATTCTATACTTTGTATAAGTGAACTCACATAGTATTTGTCCTTTTGTGACTGGTGTTGACTCAGCATAATGCTCTCAAGTTTGTCCATGCTGTAGCATGTGTCAGGATTTCTTTTTAAAAAGTTGAATAATAGTTGAATAATCCATTACATAAATATGCTACCTTCTTTTCTTTTCTTTTTTTTTTTTTTTTTTTTTTTTTTGACAGGCAGAGTGGATAGTGAGAGAGAGAGAGACAGAAAGAAAGGTCTTCCTTTTTGCTGTTGGTTCACCCTCCAATGGCCGCTGCGGCCAGCGCATCTCACTGATCCGATGGCAGGAGCCAGGTGCTTTTCCTGGTCTCCCATGTGGGTGCAGGGCCCAAGGACTTGGGCCATCCTCCACTGCCTTCCCGGGCCATAGCAGAGAGCTGGCCTGGAAGAGGGGCAACCGGGATAGAATCTGGCGCCCCAACCGGGACTAGAACCCGGTGTGCTGGCACCGCAAGGCGGAGGATTAGCCTGTTAAGCCACGGCGCCGGCCATTTATGCTACCTTCTTTATCCATTCATCAGTAGACTGTTGGGTTGCTTTTGCTTTTTGGCTATTGCAAATAACACTGCTTTGAGCATGAAAGTACACGTATCTGTTTAAGATCCTACTTTCAAATGGATACCAAGGGATAGAATTGCTTTATCACATATTTAGTTTTTAATTTTTTGGGGAAGTACCGTACTGTTTCTTTCTTTTTTTTTTTTTTTTTTGGAACTACCATACTATGGTGGTGGTACCATTGTATGTTCCCATCAACAATATATAAGAGTTCCATTTACACTTGCTTTTTGGATTTTTAAAAATAATAAGCATTCTTATGGGTATGAAGTGCTGTTTTATTGAAGTTTTGATTTTCATTTCCCTTATGATTAGTATTATTGATTATCTTTTCATGAGCTTATTGACCATTTGTATATCTTCTTTAGAGAAAAGTCTATTCAAGTCCGTTGCCCATTTTTGAATTGGGTTTTTTGATTTCTTGTTACTGTTGAATTGTAGGAACTCTTCATATACTCCTATTCTGGATATTTATCCCTTATCAGATATGATTTGCAAATATTGTCTCTCATTCCATTGGTTCCTTTTCAATCTGTTGATTGTGTCCTTTGATACGCAGAAGGTTTTAACCATGAGGCAAGCCCAGTTTATTTGTTCTTTTGTTCCTTTTGCTTTTGATATAAAAGCCAAGAAATTCTTGTGACATAAGTGAAATAAGCCAGACACAGAAAGACGAATATATGTCTTTCTCACTTGTGGAAGGTGACATATATAAACTACGATAAATGTGTGGGCATTGTATTATTTGGTACATAGATAGTCGCAAATCTTGTCTTCACTTAATTATATCATCCACATAATAATATTACCTTCTTTTCTCACTTTATGATTATTGTCATAAATCCCATGTTAAATGATAAAATATTTGTTTTCATATAAACATATTAAGTGTCATAAATCCCATGTTAAATGATAAAATATTTGTTTTCATATAAACATATTAAGTGAATATGACAAAATTGTTAAATCTTATAAATTAATTAATGAAATGAAAATTAAAAACAATTGTTGCCAAATCCAGTGTCAGGAAATTTTTCCCTTCTTTTTCTTCTAAGCATTTTATAATTGTAGATCTTACATTTAGAATTGCATAATATTTAGCAATATGAATGTATTATACTTTAGTGGTGTTGCTATTACAAGCAGTGTTTTAATGCTTTTATTTCTGTAGGATTGATTCTTACAAATTGAACTGCTAAGGCAAATAAATTAACAATTTCCTTTTAAGGCAGCCAGGAAAGTTAGGATTCAAGTATACATTTTGGTTAATAAATGAAGTAAATAGGAAGGTAAAAAATTGTGGGAGACTTAAGCACTTTCGTCTGAATATACAAGAAAAGAAGTTATTTGAAAAGTAAGGAAAATAGAAGGGCTGTTTTTAAATGGCAATGGTGCTCTTACCTTCATTTCAGACTTTCTTTATATAATCTCTTCCACCAAAAGTAGGTTGATATTTTTATCTGATGTGAGGAAAGTGAGAACTGGTTTGGCCTGCCTCTCAAAGGCGTGAAAGATACACATTGGTCTGTCACGCAGCTCGGCAACAGGGCTAAGAAACTGGCAGCGTGACATTGTAAGTTGTCACATTGCCCTACTATTGTTCTTGCTCTCTAGCCAGCTTGGTTGTAAAGGCAATGGTACATGGTGGCACAAGGCAAGCTCCCAATGATCACCTGGCCCACAGAGTCCCTTCTTTTCCATAATTCTGTTAAATGTATCTGCTTACGGATTTTAATATTAGAAAATATAACTAATATCGTAAGGATATCCCACATACATAAATCTTAATAGTGTTTGAGTTTAGGTCTTTATAGAAAGTTTCAAGATCTGCAAATAAATGTCAATCCTTCCTTTATTTTCTAGACTTCCTGGGAATGAAAATGATTGGTGAGCTATTGAGGATGTCAGGTGCCTTCTTCATGCGGCGCACCTTTGGTGGCAATAAACTCTACTGGGCTGTATTCTCTGAATATGTAAAAACTATGTTACGGGTAAATGAAAATAGCTACCAAGTAAATATTTTCTCTTCGCTGATATTTGCTCTAAGTTCTTAACTTCTGGATAGGCCACTTAGCTATTCCCCTCCTCCTCCCAAAAAATGTTCAGAACCTCAGTGATCTGTTTAATTTCTGTGACTCTCTTATTTAAGTTTCACTATAAGCAGTGTTTGTTCAGAGGGGTGGGGAGGGAGTTGGGGAAAGGGAATCAAAAGAAGAATTTATCATTTTGAGAGTAGGCAATGGGTTTTGTGTTTTTTGTTTTGTTTGTTTGTGTTTTCTCTTTAAAGAATGGTTATGCTCCTGTTGAATTTTTCCTCGAAGGGACAAGAAGCCGCTCTGCCAAAACATTGACTCCTAAATTTGGTAGGTCACTGACAGATGGGAAATTACAACCCCAAAGACTTTAGGTGTAGTATCAGTATATCTGCTAAATAGAAATTGACACTGTATGGATATAAGAAATTGTTTAATTTCTAAGTGTGTTTAACTGTTAATATTCATTGCTTAGTGTGTATAATGTACACTTTAGTCCTGCTTGTATACTCTTGTGTGCTGTGCTCCTCAATATATATAAAACATTTCTCTCTATGTTTAAAGGTCTTCTGAGTATTGTGATGGAACCATTTTTCAAAAGAGAAGTTTTTGATACCTACCTTGTTCCAATTAGCATCAGTTATGATAAGATATTAGAAGAAACTCTTTATGCATATGAGCTTCTAGGGGTTCCTAAGCCAAAAGAATCTACAACTGTACGTAAAACATAACCCAACTTGATTTTATGTGAATTTAGAAAATGTGCTAACTTACACATCAACTACTTTCTGAATTTACTCTGTTTTTTGTTCTCCTCCCCTATTGTGTTACTATGTTAGGGACTGTTGAAAGCCAGAAGGATTCTGTCTGAGAATTTTGGAAGCATCTATGTGTACTTTGGAGACCCTGTGTCACTTAGATCTCTGGCCTCTGGGAGGATGAGTAGGAGCCCATATAACTTGGTTCCAAGGTACAAGGCCTATGTTTTAATATCTGATGCAGCAGTAAGGACTAAAATCTAAACATATGAATTGTTATTTTTCCGTTGACCACTTCTAAGACTGAAACTTGGTTTACCTTATATCATATAGCAAATTATCACGGAAGCATTGTCATTCCATTTTCATCCATGGAAAGCTTCAATTAAAAAAGAATTCTGTGTTTGCCAGAAAAAATGGCTAACTGTGGGGATATGTATGTCAAATATAGAAAGTGAAACAATGATTGTTCTTAAGGACACTAACTTGAGGGAAGAAAAAATGCTGTTATTAACCAGTATATGTATGAGTATTGTTGAGCCATATTGCTAGGCCAGCCAAACTATGTACCAAGTATTATTTTTGATCCTAGAAAAGATTACATAACAATGCATGTGAGTCCCTCTTCTCAATAAGATTATGGTTTTATGGACAAGAAAATGTATTAGGTTCTCTCAGAATGTAAGTATAGATACACATTTGGGCGTTCTTAATTTAGAGACGTACTCCTGGAGAAGTAGGGACAACAAACCATGTACCTAGTTAGGCCTTATATGATTGTAGCATTGTTCCCTGTAGTATCAGCACAGAGCTAGAAGACCTCACTAGGAGGTGTATTTGTCTTCTCAGAAGCAGGTGTTAGCTTTTTGCTCTCACAGCCTTTTTCTCTGTAGATCTCAAATTGGGTTGGCCACTCTTACTGGCTACAACTTTCACGTTAAGCCACCTTATTATATGGCTGCTTTTAGGTCACATGTATCTCCCTGCTCCAGCTAACTCTGTGTAGGCCTCGTCAAATACTTCGCAGTTTGGTGAACCATGCCTGAAGAAGCTGTTAGAAAAGGAGCACAGTAGTGCTTGACATGTGCTCTGATGCTTTGCAGGGTAGGGCAGCACGATGGCTCAAAGTGTTGGATTCTGGAAAGATGGCAGTTCATTCTACTGGGGAAGTATTAGTTTTCTGAGATGGTTTCTATTAAAAACAATATAGGTTTGTGTTTTTGGTTTTTTTTTTTTTTTTTTGGTCTGGAACTGGGAAGTAATAGGATCCTATTTCCTTGAATAATTTAATATTCCTCAACAGCATACCCTAGAGATATATGCTTACAGGTGACCTGAAAGAATTCAGTTGTCAGAAAGTATTTGGCTTCTAAAGGCCTGTTCTGTTGCACTCCTCATTTCCGGTTGTCTAAGCAGCAGATCTGTAATTTGATGTTGTGTGTTCTTTATTTTAGGTATATTCCTCAGAAGCAATCCGAGGACATGCATGCCTTTGTCACTGAAGTTGCCTACAAAATGCAGCTTCTGCAAATTGAAAACCTAGTTCTGAGCCCATGGCCCCTAATAGTTGCTGTTCTGCTTCAGAACCGGCCATCCATGGACTTTGATGCTCTGTTAGAAAAGACTTTATGGCTGAAAGGCTTAACCCAGGCATTTGGAGGATTTCTCATTTGGCCTGGTAAGTTGGTGAGACATACGTGTAGAGAATGCCCACTTTTGTAAAAAATTTCTTCATTTTAAAAAAGTTGTAGCCTATATAGGTTGAGAAACCTATATAGGACTTTAAGCAAAACGTTGCTCAGAGAAAGGAAAACAATTCATTTCATCACTTGAGTGGTATATTGAACACAGCATGTTGATTGTTGAGAGTAATTGTGCACATGACCAGACCCACTTTTCGGTTCTAAATAGGTGGAATGTTAGAATGTTGTCTCCTTGCCACCTACCAGAGTGGAGGATGAAGGCACAGATCTTTGGCATTCCCATAACTCCTTCCATCCCCACCCACTTCTTTTTAAACTGTACTGATTAGCTCCCTGTTTGCCTCCCTGGATTATAAGTATTAAAAGGCTAGTCTTGTAGAACTTGGTGTAATTCTCAGATATCAACTTGATAGAAATTTCATTGGAATTTAAATACTATAGTTTAATGTGGGGCATATATGACAATAGTTAGCTGAAGTTGTTTTCAGTCTCTGATTTAAAATTGTACACATTGGGCCAGCGCCATGGCTCACTTGGTTAATCCTCTGCCTGCAGCGCCGGCATCCACCCATAAAGTGATATGCCTTCCATTTTGGCATGGGTCAAAGTAGGCCATATGTGTGAGTGTCTGTGTGGGAAGTGTGTTAATGTACTCATACACTGATCTTGAACCTTACTGTCTTAGTATTCTTAAAATCACATGCATGTGATTATCCAATGTGTACTTTCCTAGTATAAAATTTTGGATTCCCAAGGGCATTTCAAATTTGAGGTAGCTAAGACTGTATATTATGTGTCCTTAGAGATTTGGTTTATGAAATAGTACTTTTATTTATTTATTTTATTTGAAGGCAGGAGTAGAGAAATCTTCCATAAACTCCCTAAATGCTTGCAACAGCTGGGCCTGGACCAGGTCAAAACAGGATGCCATAAACTCAGTCTGGGGGGCTGGCGCTGTGGCATAGTGAGTAAAGCCACTGCCTGCAGTGCCAGCATCCCGTATGGGCGCCGGTTCGAGTCCCTGCTGCTCCACTTCTAATCTGGTTCTGCTGTGGCCTGGGAAGGCAGTAGAAGATGTCCCAAGTCCTTGGGCCCCTGCACCCTCATGGGAGACTGGTAAGAAGCTCCTGGCTCCTTGCTTTTGTTGATTTATTTATTTTTTTGACAGGCAGAGTGGACAGTAAGAGAGAAGAAAGAAAGGTCTTCCTTTTGCCGTTGGTTCACCCTCCAATGGCCGCTGCTCTGCGGCTGGCACACCGCACTGATCCGAAGGCAGGAGCCAGGTGCTTATCCTGGTCTCCCATGGGGTGCAGGGCCCAAGCACTTGGGCCATCCTCCACTGCACTCCCTGGCCACAACAGACAGCTGGACTGGAAGAGGGGCAACCGGGATAGAATCCGGCACCCCAACCGAGACTAGAACCCGGTGTGCTGGCGCTGCAAGGCGGAGGATTAGCCTATTGAGCCGCGGCGCCGGCTTGGCTCCTTGCTTTTGGATCGGTGCAGCTCTGGCTGTTGTGGCCAACTAGGGAGTGAACCAGTAGATGGAAGACCCCCCCTCCTCCCCACTTCTTTCTGTGTAATGCTGACTTTCAAATAAACAAATTTTTAAAAAGAAAAAAAAGACATTCATTCTGGGTTTCTCATTTGGCTGACAGAGACCCAAGCACTTGAGTCATCACCTGCCGCCTCCTGGGCTTTTTGCATTAGCTAGAAGCTGGACTCTAGATCAGAGTCAAGATTCAAACTCAGGCACTGCTGACTTGGAATATGGGTGTCTTAGCTGCTACACCAAGCACTTGCCCCTGAAATAGTATTTTTTTTAAAGAATTATTTATTTATTTGGTAGGTAGAATTACAGATAGAGGGAGAGAGAGAGAGCGATATCTTCCATCCACCAGTTCATTCTCAAAATGGCCGCGAAGGCCAGGGCTGGGCTAGGCCAAAGCCAGGAACTTCATCCAGGTCTCCCACATGGGTATAGGTCCCCAGGTACTTGGTTTATTTTTTGCTGCTTTCCCAGGTGCATTACCAGGAAGCCGAATCAGAAGTAGAGCAACAGGGACTTGAAACCAGTACCCATATGTGATGCCAGTGTCACAGGCAACAGCTTAACCTGCCATGCCACGATGCTGCCCCCCTGAACTAGTATTTTAAAAATATCTTTAACATATGGTATCATGGCCTCATTTGGTAGAGACTGAAACCAGTACCTGGCTCTTGAAAATACGTGTCGTTAAGTTAGTAGCACTCCAGCATCTAAGCCACAGACTCTCCACAGTGACCGCCTCATTTGAATGAATTGTCTTTGTATGTAGATAATGAGCCTGCTGAAGAAGTTGTCCAACACCACATCCTTCTGCATTCCAACATTGCCAGCCTCGTCAAAGACCAGGTGATTCTAAAATTGGAATCTGGAGACTCAGAAGTGGTTGATGGACTTATTTTCCAGCACATCACTCTGCTCATGTGCTCAACTTACCGGAATCAGTTGCTCAACATTTTTGTCCGTCCATCCTTAGTTGCTGTAGCACTGCAGATGACACCTGGCGTCAGGAAAGGTAACTTTCAGGAATATTGAATTTCAGAAGAAACCTGACCTTTCAGTTCCATGTAGGGAGCAATGTTTGAAGCCTCGGGATGCTCAGCCACTTCTGTGCAACCCACACAACAGCCAGGATTGGGACCTTCATATTCAGAAGTCAGATTTGTTCCCTAAATATGGGGCCATCTGCTTTGAATTTTAGAAATGGAAGGATCCTGAAATCTTGTAATTGAAGCCTCTCCTTTTATACATAAGAAATTTGTATAATTACTCACGGAAGTACCTGGTATTTGAGTACAGTTTTTGAATTTCTCATCTGATGTTCCACACTTGATCTTAGCCAAAAGGCCGAGAAGCGATCATCTGAAGCTCTCTATCTGCTGTTAACAGTTCTCATCCAACAGAGGCAGACAGGGTGGGTAAATAGTCTGGCACTACAGGGTGTGTACTGGATGCACGGTAACATTCTGGGTGCATTGAGGGGTGTAAACGTGTGTAAAGTTCAGTTCTTGTTACAGGAGCACATAGGCAAGGCCAGGGGTTTCAACTCAGGCTACACATTAGAATTACTAGAAGGTGAGCCTCATCCCAGATGTTCTCATTCAGTTGATCTGAGATTTGGCCAGCGTTAGCGTTTGGTTTTTCAAACACCTTTCTTTCTCTAAGGAAACCATAGGAGAGAGGCAACTGAGATACCCTGGCTTCTAAGATCTTGGTATCTTGCTCATTATCACACTGTCTGATTTGAGGCCTCCTTGTGATTTAGAGAAAAGTATGCTAGACTATAGTTTGCTCTGTAGATAAAATCGGCTTTAGCCTCCTTTAGGGGAATTCTTACTATCCTTGTTGTATGAATAAAAATAGGCTTTTGAAAGACTGCGTTTTGGAGTATCATGGTTGTCTTTGTGCTCTCTGAAAGTTTCAAAAGCAATGTTGTAATTTTATATCATGACTTTATTTCCAGAGGATGTCTACAGTTCCTTTCGCTTCCTACGTGATGTTTTTTCAGACGAGTTCATCTTCTTTCCAGGAAACACAGTAAAGGTAAAAGTCCTTACAACAATAAACTAGTATGTTTGCAGTGTGAGTTCTAGGAACGTTAGGCATGAATTTACAGATGTGTCTCAGACAGTATGTTATCCTTGTCCTCAAGGCCAAGTGGGACAGACTTAAAGAGATACTTGGGTACCTGCAGGTCAGCTGACTCTAGTTTTGTTTTTGGTCAAATTTAATAACTTAGGGATATTTGGTGAGAAAATGGTTACTCTTTGAAACATTATTGCAGCCACTGTAAATAAACCAACTGTTTTAGTAAGCATTTAAAATCAGCATACATTTTCCTGTTTCCTGTTAGTAACTTTTTGGGATGGGTCAGCCAAGCAGATACCATTTTTTTTTTTTTTTAAAGAGTTGTGGTATTGCCTGGTTTTGTAGACAGCTGAGGAGTGGTCAGGCTCCTGAAGTGGACTGCTGGTTTGTAGGGGCAGGGAGTGACAGAATGGACAGAATAGAAGCTGGTTTAGGTTTTTATATCCTGTGCTGTGGAGAACAAATTTAATTCTGTAGGGAATGAAGACAGGGATATCAGAGTTTTTTTGCACAAAAGCATAATTCTAAGTATTTTTAAGATGTGTTGTGTGCACTTTCTGTTTACAGTTAAGGAATGTGACTGTGCAAAGTAAAAAAGTCCATCAATCAAATCATGATTTCTAAGGCTTAGAATTTTTTTTATGTATTTGCTGTGTTGAAATTCAACATTTTGCATGTTAGAACAAATGTTTCCCTGACTTTTTTTTACCAACTAGGATTTTTTGGGAGTGGATGTGGAAATTAGCTGGTATTCTCTTGTCTGAGGACATGTGACTGTGTATTTTGAGATTGACAGTGTACCCATGAACCTGAAATAGTGGATGCCTTATGGGAATTCCTTTCCCTTTTCAGGACTTTGAAGAAGGTTGTTACTTGCTTTGTAAAAGTGAGACCATACAAGTGACTACACGGGACATTCTAGTTACAGAGAAAGGAAATGCTGTGTTAGAATTTTTAATAGGACTCTTCAGACCTTTTGTGGAATGTTATAAGGTATGTAACTTAGTTCTCCTTTAACCCCTCACCCCCACCCCCATAACAAATTGTAAGACTCCCACCCTGTGCTCATTTCTGGTATGAAAGGGGAGTGTCTTCCTCAAGTGAATGGTAAAATAGAGACACTGATTCATAGAATAGATGATTTCACCTCTTAAGGGAGACGTTGCTCCCTGCAAATAGAGGAGATGTGGTCCATTATGGACTCAAGAGAACAGTAGCTTCATGACGTCTTGAGCTCAGTATTCATGTGACCATGGTTACACCTAAACATTGTATGTCTATCGTTCATAGGGAATAGCAAGGTGTTTGATACATAGTAGGCATTCAGTAGTTGCAAAACTTGAACAATAACATAAAATCAGTTATTTATATTACTGAATGCTAATATTGAAAAGAAAAAGCTCAAATGCAGGTATCTGAAAGTTTGTCAGAGCACTTAAGAGTGGTTAGGTACAGGGAACAATTTCAGCAGGAATTGGCCCAGAATTCAGAGGGAATGAGGAATTTTGAAATCCAAACCTTAGGGGGAGAAGGGGCCCTTATCCATATTGTACAGAGGCGAATTTGGTGGCTCTCATTTCTTTATCTATGTGCACTTGATGCAACTACTGAACTGACTTGCTGGCAGAGCAGTGATTGTGATTTATGAAATAACCCATGTCAGCCTCCTTGCACAGCCTAGCACTTTTTAAGTGCCAGTTCCACGTTTAAGCACCTTTCTGCAATAGAAATCATCAAGTTTTTAGGGCTTCCCACTTTGTTAGATGTATTTAGAGGAAGACACAAAGTTGTAAAAACCTGACCCCTTGCTCTTCCCAAGTAGCATAAGATATAGTAGCATAGTAATGAACTTGCAACCTATCATAATGAAAAATTAAGTTCTTTAAAGTGTCAGTATTATTCCAATTTTTTTTCTAATTATAAAAACTAATAAAAGCTCAAAAGACATGTCCTAAAAATTCCTCTGGTTTTCCCTACTCAGACTGTGTATATGTGTGTTGGGGAGCTAGGAGGTGGTCTTTATTCTGCTCTACTCTGTCTTTCTCTTAAGAGGGAGAATGTAAGGGTATCTACTGTTCTGTTGTATGTGGCAATCTTTTTCCCCTTTTGTTCCTCTCATCCTCCCTCTTATAATCAGCTACTTTGCATATACCTCTTGAGAGAACAAGAAGAACACTTCACTGAGAAACAGTACTTGGCTGCTGTTAGAAAATTCACAAGTCAGCTTCTCAATCAAGGTCAGTCACTTCTTTGGGTATTTCTTTTACTAGAGAACAAAAATGCAGTTCACTAAATTCTTCTCCATTGTTTAGGTGCCTCTCAGTGTTACGACGTATTATCTTCTGATGTACAGAAAAATGCCTTAGCAGCTTTTGTGAGGCTTGGTGTAGTAGAGAAGAAGAAAGTGTAAGTACTGTGCAAGGTCCCATGGGTGCTTGAAGAGGCAAAGACAACAAATGATGCTTGATTACAAACTTCAGAGAGAGGTAGAAATGTATGATCTAGTACTTGTTACGTTCTGCTTTATTTATCCATCCGCTAATGAGTTAAGCCAATCTGTTATCCCTGGTTCACTCCCCAAATGGCCGCAATGGCTGGAGCTGCGCCTATCCGAAGCCAGGAGCCAGGAGCTTCTTTCGGGTCTCCCACGTGGGTGCACAAGCCAAAGAAGTTGCGCCTCCTTCTACTGCTTTCCCAGGCTATATCAGAGAGCTAGATTGGAAGTGGAGCAGCCAGGACTCGAATCAGTGTCCATATGGGATGCTGGCACTAGAGATGGCGGCTTTACCCACTATGCCACAGCGCCGGCCCCTATTGTAAAATTTTTATGTGGAAAAATTAATCAGAAAAAGAAGTACTTAGGCAAGTAATTTTGCTTTTACCTAATACTCAAATTTGCAGATTAATTACAAGGAAGATTTTTATAGAGTGTAGTGTGTGGGTTTATAGGTGGTTGGATCTTTAGATGGATGCATGATAGATAGATATTTTAAGTGAATAAAGTTAACAGTGATAAAACTGAGTGTGTAAACTTTCACAGTCATATCTTTTTTTTTTTTTTAAGATTTTTTAAAAATTTTATTTATTTGTTTGAGAGGTAGAGTTACAGAGTGAGGGAGACATAGAAAGGTCTTCATCTGCTGGTTCACTCCCCAGATAGCTGCAACTGCTGGAGTTGGGCTGGTCTGTAGCCAGGAGCCAAGAGCTTCTTCCAGGTCTCCCATGTGGGTGCATGGGTGCAAGGACTTGGACCACCTTCTGCTGTTTTCCTGGGCCATAGCAGAGAGCTGGATTGGAAGAGGAGCAGCTGGGATATGAACCAGCGCCCGTATTGGTTCTGGCGCTGCAGGGGGAGACTTAGCCCACTGTACCACAGTGCCTGCCCCACATAGTCGTATCTTTTTGTGGTCAGAAGTTTTTGAAGGACAAAGCCAGAAGGTAGAACAGGAGCAGGAAGCCTTTCAACCACTTAAGAGTAGCCTTGAGGTAGACTATTTAAAAGTGGTCTTTCTGTTTTGTGTATATATGTGTCAGGAACAATGTATAATATCATTTGTATGATAACAAGATTTGTTTCTTTTCTTCTAGAAATAATGATTATATATTTAGTGTGAATGAACCTGCCACAACCAAATTAGAAGAAATGCTTGGTAAGTACAGTTTAATAAAATGATTTTTCACATTGTATTTACCAATATATAGTAGAACAATAAAATATACTGTGGCACAAAATATCTTACCAAAATGAACAACAGTTAAGTTCAGATATAAATAAGGAACTATTTATATAGTCTAGAATTTTTTCAAGGAATCCAAAGAGAAAGGACAAAGAAGATTAACAAAGAAAACACAAGCATATATAGGCAGTCTAATACAACCTAGTCAGTTCCTAACTTGTCTAACTTCAGTCAGAGATACATACACTTCATATCTAGTCTTCATGAGAACACCTCTCATATTCATCCTCTGATGCATTCCTTTTCCTCTCCATGCTTGTCACCTTCTTTCCCAGGTGGAGGATTAGGGTCAGAGTATACATTTTTCTGACTTTCTAAACTTTTAAAGGCTGACAGCATATCCTTGAGTGGCTAATCCAACCCTTACTCTGCTCTAGATCCTTTCAAGTTTATAAAGAGATAGAGCAGCCCAAAAAATGCAAGGCCATATTTTTACATGTCCTGTAAGAGTTGAGAGTGTTGGCATAAACAGAAAGATAAATGACTGGAAGAGATGTAGAACATGTCTTATGGGACTGGTGGGATAATTTTAAGGGGAAGGTATTAACATTTGAAAAAAATAGTTGTCTGTAATTCAATACATTTGTCAAATCTGCATAGATTAAGTGTTAGATCTCTCTGTTGGTATCAGTGGAAAACTAGGGCAGAGCATGTGGATAAAGGAGAATGGTTGAAGGAAAAGGGTAGAAAGGCAATAAAATAGTTGATGCAGATTTGGAACTAGACCTTGTAAAAGGAAATATATTGATCAAAATATCAGTCTTCTATTTACATTAACCTCGAAACTCAATTCCAAATATGCTAAGAAATCGAAAAACCCCATTCTGTAAGGATGAGAGGATCCCATTCTTAGTCACAGAAGCAGCTGTAACATGTCTGGGAACATCCTTCAACACAGTAAACTTAGAGTTCGAAGAACATGGTAGGTTCAGTTCCTGAGTCTGGCTCCGCCCTGGCCCTGTGGTACTGCCTCACCATCCCCTCTTGGAGCATCGGCCGCTTCTCCGGCTGAGTGGACTAGTGTGCCTGTCGGGCTGCTCAGCCTGTAAAGCTCTGTACAGAGTCTCCTGTCTGGGGCAGTAGCATCAGAGACAGTTGTATGAGGAAGAGCAAAGCCAATGTCATTTCACTAGCTATCTTTTTTTTTTTTTTTTTTTAATCTTAGGATGTAAGATACCAATAGGAAAACCAGCCACTGCAAAACTTTAATAATAATCACCAATTATGGAAAATTTGGTCACATAATTACTGTCATCAAAGGACTGTTATTACAACAACAGGGAAGTAAAGGAAGAGATTATCTTCTCGTCCTTCGCAAGACTCCGAGAACAGAGAATTCAGTAGAGAGGAAGAAATGATCAATGTGAGCAATCAGTGTAATCTTCCCCACCACAATGGTTAAAAGCCATTTGTATCCAACAGTGTGTGTTTAAAATAAAACAATCTTTTCAAAACATGTTTGGAAAAGCAAAATTCAACTCTGATTTCATTAACACTTTCAACTTACTACATGTGCTAAACTTTTATGTTGACTTCCGAATGAAAGTACAACATCAACCTAAGGGCTCTGACTATTCAAAGAAAACTGTTGGTGCCGGTGTTGTGATACAGGTTAAGCCACTGCTTGTGAAGCCAGCATTCCGTATTGGAGTGTCATTTGGAGTTCTAGCTGCTCAGCTTCTGATCCAGCTTACCACTGATGCTCCTGGGAAGTCAGTGAAGATGGCCCAAGTACCTGGGCCCTTGCCACCCACGGGGGAAACCAGGATGGAGTTCCTGGCTCCTGGCTCTAGCTTGGCCCAGGCCTGATTGTTGCCATTTGGAGAGTAAACCAGCGGATGGAAGAACTCTCTTTCTCGCCCTCTCTTGCTGTGAATCCCCTTCCAAATAAATTAAAAATCTAAAAAATAAATAAATCAATAAAAGAAAACCTTGAAAGAGTTAAGCTATGTGAAGATCTGAAATGCTCCAAAATCCCAAACTCTTTGAGCACTGACATGATGCCATGAGTGGAAAATTCCACAGCTGTTCTCCTCTGATAGTTCACAGTAAAAATGCATCATGTACTAAAAATATTAGGTAAAGTTAACCTTCAGGGTATGTGTATAAGTTGTATATGAAGCATAAATGAATTTTGTGTTGAGGTTTGCATTCTCTCATTATGTATATGAAAATATTCCCAAATCTGAAACACTAATGCTCTCAAACATTTGGGTAAGGGATTCTTGCCTGCATCTTACATTTCTTAAGATTTGCTTTAAATAAAGTTGCCTTAAGGAGGAGTTTGACAGAGGTAAATTTTCTAGCTTTAAGTTTTACCACCTGAGGACCTTAATAAATAAAAATGAATTCGTTAAAGTATGTACAACAAAGAGATAATATGTGACCTGTCATAAATATACTTACAGATTCAAGGGAAGAGAAGTTTGAAGTAAGATGGGCGAACACTGGGAGCCTTGGCAGTTTGCTGTCTCTGGAGGTGACATTTAAGCTAAGAATTGGTTTGATCAGGAGGCAATCCTCAAGGTTTTGGGGTTGGGATTGGATTGATAAATGAAGAAACAGTGGGGTAGGGTGTTCAGAGGAACAATAATGATCATAATGTCCCGGGGTAAGTTCTGGAGGACCTAAAAGGAGATCAGCGTGGCTGGAACAAGAATTGCCAATAGTGAAACTGATGAGAAGGGAAGGGTTTCAGTCAGCTTGGATCAGCACATGAAATGCTGTAGGCTGGGCAGCTTAAACACTGATGATGTTTCTCATAGTCCCGGAGGCAGGAAGTCCAAGATCAGGGTTTCTATAAAGTAAATTCATTCTGAGGCCTCTTCTGGACTTGCCATCTCTTTGTGCCCACTTGTCCTCTTCGCAAACTCATGGAGAAGAAGCAAGCTCTCTGGTGTCTACTTGTAAGGACACTAAACCCATGGTGAGGGCCCCAACCTCATGACTTCATCTAAACCAATCACCTTCCAACGGCCCTGTCTCCAGGTAGAGACACAACATGGGTTAGGACTTCAACAGAAGAATTTGGGGGTGATGGGACACCCTTCAGTCTACAGCAGGAGTCAGCAGATACCATGGCTTAGAGACTCTGTAAAATCTGAATTGGAGTTGATAATGACATAGGGATTCAATGAAATGTTTCTCAAAATGTAGTTTGGAGCTGTCTGTATCAAATTGTCTGGAATGTGTTTTTGTTTCCCAGAGGCCAGGCTGTATTTTGCATATTCAGCTTTAAGACCCATTACTCTAGAGCATGCACTGGTGATGGGGGTGGAGGTGGAGAGGGCTTCTGTGTGGCTTTGCTTGAGGTTGATATTCTGTAAGCCCAAGAAGATTCATGTGTGTTGAGTTGATAAGTCAATAGGACAGTGTTTCTGGCTGAGCATTTTACAGCAAGCCTACTAAATTGGTAAAAAGTTGTTGTCCTCCAAGGAGAGCCAGGCTGAGTCCAAGTCAAGTGGGAAGCAGGGACCAGGACCATTTCTTGTTTTGCAGATGTGCCTCAGAAAGAATCCCATGCATCCAGTTTAGTTATTTATGCTGTGGTTGCACATGTTGAAAACCGAGAAGAGCTTTATTTACATAGATGTGTTTGGAACCCTGTCTTGGGCAAAGACTAGTGAGTTTTTGATGCAAATGGCCAGCCTTGTGACCTGGCCAGCTCTGGCATTAGAGGCTGGCAAACAGGTAGTGTGTGTATGTTGGGGTGTAGGTGGTGGATGAATGTGGTGCAGTAAAAACCAAACAAGGCTTTACAGCAGAGGCAGCTCTAGGAGATGGTGTGGAGGACTTACTGCTTCTCAGTCTCTAGCAGCCACCCTCCTGAGGTCCTCCAAGTACAGTTAAAAATCGCAGTCAAAGAATAGCATGCTTACTGGGCCAATAAAGCTTCCAAGTGCATACTTCTGCCCCACACCACACCTGTTCCTGCATAGACCCATACCATCAAACCACATTACCGACCCTGAGTTCCTCCACTTCCTCCTGTCTGTAATTCTGGAGCTGCCACTGCTGCCTTGACGTGAGTAAAAAGACCTGCAGCATCTGGGGTTCCAAGGCTTTCTCCAAACACAGTATACAATGTAGTGGCTGGGAAAATAAGGTCTAGAGTTGGACTAGGTTTGAAACCCAACCCTACCATATACAGGTGCTCTTTGACTTATGATGGCAAGTTGAAAATTCTCTAAGTTGAAAATGCGCTTAATGTACCTGTGATCATCACTGCTTAGCAACACAATACATTGTAGAGTATCCGTTGATTGCCTCATGAGTGTGTGGCTGACTGGGAGCTGCAGCTCACTGTAGCTGCCCGGCATTGCAAGAAAGTATTGTACCACATATTGTTAACCCAGGAAAATAGCAAAATATGACAGTATTACAAAGTTAAAAAATCAAAAATTGAACTATTATGAGTACCATCTGTGCTAGCTGTGTGTGATCCTCTGCTGTACTTTTTAACTTTTTATTAAAGAGACAGACACACAGCAGTCCCATCTGCCTGTTTGTTACCCACATTCCCTCAACCGCCAGGGCTGGGACACGTGAAAGCAAGAGCTGCGAATTCAGCCCTCATCTCACATGTGCACTCACCTTGAGTTATCACCTGCTACCTGCCAGGGTGTGCATTAACAGGAAGCTGGAATTGAAAGCAGAGCCAGGACTCAAACCTAGGCACCCTGACATTTCCCAAATGGTGTCTTAACTGCTAGGCAGGACACCTGCCCCCTGTGGGATTTACTCATCTTTCAGCTTTGTCAACGCATGAGTTTTGGGGGACATTCAGATCATAGCTGTAGGTAAAATATTAGAAACATTGCTTGGTGTTAAGTGTAAGCTGTTACTACTGTTACTTTACTAATTGACTTAGGGAGAATGAGATTGGATGCCTTCAGAGTAACTAGTACAGCCGTTAACATTTGCATCCCTGTCCCACCACCTTGAGAACCTGCCCCAGCCAACTACTGGTCTCAAGGCTTTAGGTGTGCTGCCCTGTGTCTGGATCTTACAAACATCTACCGCCTTCCAAGTTCAGCCAAGCCATAGGAGGAGACACAACTCTTTCTCTGCATCATCAGTATCATCAGTAGAATGGAGGCATTCACTGTGAGGTGGAAAGTAGATTTTGATGTCACATTTATTGTTATTTTTAATTAAAGTTACCAGGCTGACAGAAGTATGAATTTCCCATCAGTGAGTTCTAACACATGTTTTTGGAGCCCACGTGGACTGATTGCTTTCTGACAGTTCTGTATAGCGTCAACTTGGGATTTCTTTTTACTATTATCTTGATCAGTCACCTCTTCCTTGGACAGCATCCCTTCCTGTTTACTCATGTTGGTGAAGCCCATCTTCCAGGTGGATAGAAGATTTTTTTGCAATTGTTAAATAAGGATAAGAAGAGTGTATGTTTTGGTGGTGAAGTTGAAGTGTATCCATCAGCAGCCAGCATTCACTAGTATGCAGAAATATTATACATGAATATCATGATAATTTTTTTGTTGGCTATTGTCTGTTGTCACACATCTGGGCAGAGACTTGCCCTGCTCAAGTGTGACCTGGGAGTTCCTCCCTTAGTGAAAACCTGCTTTGTAGCTTGCACACTTTCATCAGCAAGGTATTTCACAGCAGAGCAGAGAAAAATTGAACCCTAACAATTTATTGACTCATGCTTCCTTCAACTTTCAGAGAAATCAAATGGGTTTATGGGAAAGAATCTACGCTCTTTAAGTATATAATTCCTGAAGTAGAACAGAAGGTAATGTTGTGATCAAAAAGCTGAAAGTTACTTTGATGCAGTGTGCTATTGCTTGTGAACAGCAGCCTCTGAACTGGAGAAGCTGAAGTCGCCTTGGGACCTGGGCCCCAAGTGGAAACCCCCAGTGAGTTGGCTGTGCTCCCTCTCCGAGGCAAAACTCATGACTTCTTGTTCTATTTTGTTAATGCTTATGGAGCACTTACGGTGTGCCAGGTGCTTTCCAGATATTTAATCCTCCTAGCAACTATGAGGTTGACACCATTAGGATGAGTCCCCCTTTACCAAGAAGGAAAGTGAGATGCATGAAAGAAATATGATGCGGAAAGTGTTTCCCCACGTTCCCACTTTGTTTCCATTTTACTGGTGCTTTCTGTGACAAAGAACCATGGTTCTAACAAGACTATAAAAAACAAGTTTTATTTCTTTAAAAAAATGACAACTCTCAGGCCAGAGGGCTGACTGCTAGAGTCACAGGAGCCCAGTGCCGGCGCCAAGGAGGAAGCCAGGTCTGCAGTGGGAGGGGGAAGCCGCCTGGCCCACGGATAGAGGAGGCCAGCAAAAGTTGCTGGAGCTCCCCCTGGAAACTGCTAGACAGGAAGCAGCCCTGGGGTGGGGTTCTGAGCCCTGAAGCTGCAAGCTGGGACTGCGGTTTTAGCATTCCTGAGACCCTGTGTGTGTTTCTCTCCATCTCATTCTCCCACTCCTCTTTTCATCATTCTTTGTCTCTCTCTCTGTGTCTCTCCCTCTCTTTAAAGTCATCCTGGGGAGGCCTGGTTTGTGAACGTACTGCATATGTGGATGATAACACTTTCTGATGTTTTTGTTACCTGTCTCCTTACATTTTTCCTTTTCACAGTTCAAACAAAGCAGCTTCATTTTCCTTGTCTTGGGAAACTTTTGGCAGGTGGAAGGCACAAACTTGGCAGGAAAATGTTTTCCTCTCAGGCCTTTGTCTGCAGTGATCTAAAGGCTCGGCAGCACAGCATTTGCAGGAAGAGGCAGAGCATCACGCGAGGAGCAGAGAGAGAAAGGCCTCCTTATCCCCTTACCCTGAACCGTAAAGAAAGAAGTTTTTTTAGGGCTGGGAGCCAGCGAGGCCCTTAAAAGTCTCAGTCTTAAAAAGGTCTTCGAGTCTTAAACACACAGAATTGCTGAGTCTGAAGGATCCCCTGGGATGGGCAAAAGGGACAGCTCTGCAGTACTGTCCATGAACCTGAGACTGATACCAGGGTGCTCCCCAGCCCCACCCCGCACCATCCTCCCTGCAAATGGGTATGTCTAGGAGCAGCATCCGCATCTGTGACAGAGGCCATGGTTAGAGTTTATGCTGCTAATGAGCTAGGCCCTCCTCCTTCCTTATGGTAAACTGACTGAAAAATAGACACAAGAGTCAAACAGAGATACAAATGGTTTAATTCTTGGTGAAACTGGTTTCCAGACTGTGCCTAGCCAGAAGCAGGTTTGTGTCTTTTCCCATGCCAGTTCTAGGCTATAGGCAGGAACAAGACAGAAAGCATGTACAAGTATCTGTGAGCCCTGTGGACCCCAAAATGGACAGTTACTCCAGTCTCATAGATAGAATGGTATAATCCATATCCTTTAGATTATAGAATACCTAATACAATGTAAATGCTACGCACATATCCTTTAGATTATAGAATACCTAATACAATGTAAGTGCTACACACATAGTTGTACTGTGTTGTTTGGGAAATAATGACAAGGAAAGAATCTGTACGTGGTCACTACAGATGCAGCTTCCCCTAGTGTCTTCCATCTGCAGTTGTTGGAGTCAGCACACGCTAACTCACTGACAGGGAGGGCAGGCTGTATATCCTGCAGGCAGCTACCTGGAAATGGAATCAGTAACAATTATTTTGAGTGTAAGTATTTGGGATGCTTATATTTGTCCCAAGTGTCACAATATTTGCAACAGGCATATACTACTGAAAATATTCCTTGTTTGTGTAAACAGTGCATGCTGCATTTTATCTGTGGCAGCAAGAGGTCTGCATTCTTCAAGGAGGGAGAGGAGGTAGTGGACTCAGGATATGCCCTGGAGGGAAAGCTGGGAGTCTAAGAACGAGCAGCAGGGGTGCTGCTGGGGTTGGGGGCTGCTGGCTGGCAGGGCAGTGGGAGCTGGCACAGTAACAAGTCAAACCAGGCAGGGCAAGCCCAGACTCCAGGACAGAGGTTGACGCCTAGGTAAGGAGACATGGGTCCGAGGCAGAGGGTGCACTGAGGCCTGCATCCATCACTGTAGCCGGGGGTGCTTGCTGCCTGAGCTCGGAGCGCCCTGACCCTTCACGCCTCTGGGTTTTGTAGAGAAGGCCCTTCTTTCCTCTTCATGTGAACAGACTTTCTATTCATCCTTCCATAGTCTGCTCTTCTGTTCTCCTTGGAACTGTCTCTACCTATCCAGGGAGTCATCAGTTCCTTCTTCTGGGCGTCCATATTATTGTACACACCTGTTTAGGATATTTTTTTAAAGATTTATTTATTTATTTGAAAGTCAGAGTTACACAGAGAGAGAGACAGAGAAAGAGAGGTCTTCCATCCACTGGTTCACTGGGGAGTGAACTGGCTGCAACGGCCAGAGCTGCGCTGATCCGAAGCCAGGAGCCAGGAGCTTCTTCTAGGTCTCCCACGTGGGTGCAGGGGCCCAAGGACTTGGGCCATCTTCTGCTTTCCCAGGCCATAGCAGAGAGCTGGATCGGAAGTGGAGCAGCCGGGACTAGAACTGGCACCTATTTGGGATGCTGACACTTCAGGCCAGGGAGTTAACCCACTGCGCCACAGCGCCGGCCCTACCTGTTTAGGATATTAAAAGCAGTTGTATACATTTCTGTCCCCTGTGCCTATCCGTGAGTTCTTTAAGGAGCTTGGATCAAAGCTGTTGACAAAGCAATTAGATCCCCAGCTCCTACTCCTCAAAGCCAGCACTGCTGTGTGCTGCCTCAGTAACCCATGGAGATATGTTCCTCTGATGAGAGTAAAACAGGTTCCCTGGGCAAAGGTGGTGCCAAGTAGAGTTGAGGAGAGGATGGCCCATCTCAGCCTGCTTGCCTTAGCTCCCAGCACAGTCAGCCGTGCCTTATCTCTCCAGGCAAGAGGCTAGGAAATTCTGGGCAATCTGAGTAGCTGGAACTACCTGATATCAACATTCCCAGATCATCCCACTGTGCACTGTGTGTGCAGAGCCCTGCCACCATGTTCAGAGCTGCTGGTCCTTGCCCAACTTGTAAAAGTGAGCAGGCAACCAAGTAGGAACTCTATCAAAAAAGAGAGGTGTTCTTACTTAAAAAAAAAAAAAAAAAAAAAAAAAAAAAAAATTTAATTTAATTATTTCCTTGAAAGAGACAAAGGAACACACACACACACACACAATTTCCCATCCACTGGTTCACTCCCCAGATGATCACAGTGGCCGGGGTTGGGCCATTGCCGAAACCAGGAGCTCCACTTGGGTCTCCCATGTCGATGGCAGGGGCCCAAGCACTTTGGGCCATCTTCTGCTGCTTTCCTAGGCCATTATCAGGGAGCTGGATCAAAAAAGGAGCAGCTGGGACATGAACTGGCAAACCCATGGGATGGTGTTATTGAAGGCCAACAACATTAGGGAATAAACAACAACAACAAAAAAAAAAATTGAAGGAAATGGTGGTGAATAAGGAAACCAGCACAAGAATGAGGGGAAGGAAAAACGATCAGATGAGTGGCAGCCAGGACCTGCAGGACCTGGACAGAAGTGCAGCAGTCCAGGTGAAGACTGAGTCAGGGATGTCATTACCTGATGCCCATGGGGACATTTCGTCACGTTGGATTACAAAGACTACTCTCAAAAGCCACATCCTAAATCAGGACTGTCTGTCACATATACTTCATCAAAGTATGTGCCACAGTAACTTCAACAACTTGTGTCTTAAGAAGAAAGCTGTTGCACTCAGCTTTTCACTACTACGATGAAATATCTGACATAACTAACTCTACGAAGGGAAAAGGATCATTTAGTCACAGTTTGGGATATTCAAGTCCAAGATCCGGTGGCCGCATTAGCTTGGCATCCAGTGAGGGTGGCAATGGAGGAGCACATGTTGAAGAAAAATCACAGCAAGCCAGAACGCAAAATGGCCAGGCCCAGACTTAGGCTTTGTAGCAGTGCTCACATGAGAACTCGAGAGGTCACATGAGAACTCCTTTCTTGGGGTGCACTTCCAGTGACCTCAGAACCTCCCACCAGGCCCTACCTCCTAAAGGTTCCAACACTTCCCAGGACCAAGCCTTTAACACATGGGCCTTTTGGGGGACATGAAAGTAATTCTCAGACCACAACACTCTCTACATGGAAATCAAAATCAAAAGATCTTGACTGTTTCCTTTCTACAAACCTACTGGGATTTGGTTAGCAGTGAATCCATAAATCAATTTGGAGAGAACTGACATGTTTGCAATGTTGAAACTTCCAACCTAAGGTTCATGGTAAATCTACTACTTAATTAAATTCATTTAATTACTTTCAGTGGTCTCACAGCTTTGCTTGTGAAGACTTTCTACTACATCTTTTATTAGACTTCCCCCTAGACATCTGGTATTTTTTATGCTATTATATGGTATCATT
Source organism: Lepus europaeus (assembly GCF_033115175.1). Lineage (NCBI taxonomy): Eukaryota > Metazoa > Chordata > Mammalia > Lagomorpha > Leporidae > Lepus > Lepus europaeus. Next base: position 50,176,942 of record NC_084840.1, read on the forward strand.
TTCACTGGGTGCCCTAGAATGTACAACATGTGCTTACAGCCAATCCACGTCTGTTCTAAAACAATACTGTACTGCTTCATGGGTAGTGCAGTTAAGTACTTTTTAACAGAATTCAGAATTCCCTTTTTTTTTTTTTTTGACAGAGTGGATAGTGAGAGAGAGAGAGACAGAGAGAAAGGTCTTCCTTTTTGCCGTTGGTTCACCCTCCAATGGCTGCTGCAGCCGGCGCATCACGCTGATCTGAAGCCAGGAGCCAGGTGCTTCTCCTGGTCTCCCATGCGGGTGCAGGGCCCAAGGCCTGGGCCATCCTCCACTGCCTTCCCGGGCCATAGCAGAGAGCTGGCCTGGAAGAGGGGCAACCGGGACAGAATCCGGCGCCCCAACTGGGACTAGAACCCCATGTGCCGGCGCCGCAAGGCGGAGGATTAGCCTATTGAGCCGCAACGCAGGCCCAGAATTCAGAATTCCTAATTCCTCCTGTCCTTTCTATCATTGCTGTCATTTGTTTCACTTAACATAATTGTGCATAAGCAAATGCACATATATTTACATGTATTTAAAATAATATGTAATCAAATGCAAAGTAATACTGATATTTTTAACAAATTGTGGTAAGAACACATAAAGTTAAAAAAAAGTTTTTATCTTCACTTACTCCTTTCCTGACACTCTTCCTTTTTAAGAGGAACATGTTTTAAAAATTCTCAATTGTTAAGTGAATAAAAGCAAGATGTGTTATGATATATATTGTATGACCCAATTTCTGGCATGTACATGAAACTCTTACTAGTATATCTGGTTATGGTGTTTTCGGGGGATTGGTGGGGCATAAGGACTTTGAATTTTTACTTTATTTCCTTCTGTATGAATTGAAGGTTTCTTTCTCTCTTTTTAAATAGTAGTCCACAGGTTTTTATTTACTCATTTACACATATTATATGGCAACGTCATAGGGAATGGAGTCTAGCGGCTCAGGCTCCTTTCCATGGGTTCTGACAAAGTGGGCTTCTTTGGGTGGAGCAGGCTGGTGTTTCAGCTGAACCCACGTAGCTGTCTCTTTGGGTTCCTGTATTTCTTGATCATTTTCCTTCACATCTTTCAGGAAGCTAGCTCAGCTGTTAAGAGTGCTCAATATGCTCATTATACACATTAATTCTTTTGGCAAGAAGCTTGCCCTTATTTCTAGCATGCTGGGTAACACTGTACACTCTTCCAGGTTTGCCCTGGAAACATTTAGGGGGCCTTCCTTTCTAGTATCCATTCCCTTACTGTCTCAATATCACCTTTCTTGTAGATGTGCATGTGTGCACCAAAGGAAAAACTCCATGTCTTCTAAAAGACCTAGAGAGCATGTACTCCTCTTTCCCTTTGTGTTCATCATGTTGGTGAACTGCTGGAAGATGGCAGTTGAAGGTTTCTTAACAAATGTGGATTACTTACATACCTCTTCCCACACTATGCAGTCTTTTCAAGTAGATCTTTTCACTTGACACCCCCATTCCCACATCTGTATCTCTGCTCACAGCATGCTCTACCTTTTTCTTAAACATCTGTCTTCTCCATTCCTCAAAGAACAGCACAGTTGCTAACAATCCTACAAGAAATTTCCAAGCTACTCAAAAATTACATTGCAGTCTTCCTTCTCAATATTCCTACTCTAAACAACTGGGCATTTATTCTCTAATTTGTATTTGTTGACTTTTCCCAAATTTTAAGCATCTAACAGAATAAAGCATGCAGAAATTTATTTTGAACTCTCCAGCCTCATATAACACTCTTTTAAATTAATCACTAAGTATTTAAAATCTGTGACAGTTTCCTCAGTATCTATATATTACTTTAAAAAAGCAGAACCATGTCACTTAGGTCCTAGGTGTTATGCCTATATTTTCTTTATTTCAGGATGTGCAGATGAATTTACTTTAAATTCACATTTTGTACATGTGAAATTTCCCATTCAAGAAAATCCTAAGGAACTGAGATCTGATTTAGTCACAGTTGTTATAGTTAGCAGAACACTTACTTGAATCAACTAACAACTGCCTAATCTCTCCACAAACGTAACAGAAATGAAAAACAAACTATGATCTTCAACAGTTCAGTAGCAAGAGCATAAGAATATTATTCCCATATGAAACTTGTATAACTTAAATAAAATATTCACTGTAATAATTTTATGTTTAAGAAAAATTTTAATTTATTTTTACAGAACATTTCAGATTCCCTCATGTCACAGCATAAGCAAAATGTACATATACTAATTTAACCTACACATGAAGTCCCAAATTCCCAATCCTAGATATCAAGTTGCAAAAAGCAAGTGCTGACTTCTATAGGTAGCATTTTTTAAAAAGTCCTCAGCAGTTAAGTGAAATGAGACTTTAATCAAAAAAGAGACTTAATTCCACAGGGCACGCTTTCCCAAACAGCATTTAATTCAATCAAGTCTGTGATTCCGAGCTCCAGTGACAGTGTTCTGCTTGAAGCAGACAAAACAAAGGCAGTCAATGCTAGAGCTGTATATTTCAATATGTACAGCATTTTTGAACTGCATTCAATTTTTAGAGTTTGTTTTGGAGTATAATGAAACAAAAGAATTAGAAGGTCTCAGTCCACTTTGAATATTGCAATTATTGTAATTTTTTTTTTCTGGACACAAAGGTACATTACAACACTGGTGGTCTTGAGTCAACTTCCCACTAATTGATTCAGCAAAAGCTTACTTCCTTCAGTTATAACTCTGATTAAGAGACACATACATTTTAACATAAGAAAACTCTGTACTTCCAGTTTCAAAAAGTAGACAGTTCTATGAAGACAAAACCATTTAAATATGAGTTTACATACACATTTAAGTTTCTACAACTTCATGCCTTAAGAGGAATTTTGATTTCAGAAGTATCATTTCACAGACCAGCATCATGTATTTATACTTGAGTTTCATACAGTATAATGTTATAAAGTGTAAATGGCAAAAATAATCAAATAACATAATTTTACAAAATTCAAGTTTCCAGTCATCTTAAAAAAGTATAATTTAGTTCACAGAGATATTGTTGTAGTTATCTAGAAAATCCTAAAGTTATATGAAAAAAATTAAAATTGTAATTTTTTTTTTTTTAAATTTTTGACAGGCAGAGTGGACAGTGAGAGAGAGACAGAGAGAAAGGTCTTCTTTTTGCCGTTGGTTCATCCTCCGGTGGCCGCCGTGGTAGGCGCGCTGCGGCTGGCGCGGGATGGCAGGAGCCAGGTGCTTCTCCTGGTCTCCCATGGGGTGCAGGGCCCAAGCACTTGGGCCATCCTCCACTGCACTCCCTGGCCACAGCAGAGAGCTGGCCTGGAAGAGGGGCAACCGGGACAGGATCGGTGCCCCGACCGGGACTAGAACCCGGTGTGCCAGCGCCGCAAGGTGGAGGATTAGCCTAGTGAGCCGCGGCGCAGGCCTAAAATTGTAATTTTAATAATTTCAACCTTGTGATTAAACACAGTCAAAAAGAAAATAAAAGGCTGGTCTAGCATAAGTAATCAAGTCAAGGAGTTTTACAACCTTGAGCCACTATTTGGAATCTACTTTAGCTTTTACATAATTTTTACAGTCTTATTAACACCATTTTTATTAAGAAGAAAGAAATGACCTTTTGAAATCATTGGCACCCAAAGTGGCACTTAAGGACAAGAATCACAACTAGGAAAAAAATGAATCTTGGCAAGCACAATTTCTCTCAAAGAATGAAGAATGTCATATAATTAATACACAATGGAAGCAATCATTTAGAAATCTTGGGAAGCTCATATTTATTTTTATTTGTGCGTTACTAACAATCTAAGGTAAGCATTATATTCACTTTCAAAAGCAAAGAAGGAAAGTAAAAAATAAAACAAGAAAAACACAGCACGGAGCATTCCAGGAGTTTGTTCTTTTTTTTTTTTTAAAGAAAAGATTCTCCTCTTCCCTTTCCTCTGGGCACACTATCTCACTTCGGGTCTCTACTTTGTTACAAAAATACAAAACCAAAAACAAATCTCTGCTAAAATTAGTCATGCTCAGTGAGACCACTGAGATTTGCTTATGATTTTTTTTCTACTTTCCCAGCTACTCAGTCCCTAAAATCTAAATAGTTCAGTGAAAAAATTTTTGCATTTGCTTGAAGACAGCCCCTAATAACCTACATTGAAAAGGGAGCTGAAATCACCGGCTGCAGTCAGGATCGTCAAGTTTCCTGTTTTATTATTATTTTTAAATATAACAAAGACAAAAGCTCCAGCTGGAAATTCACACAATTCAGAAACGTGTTGAAAAACATTTATCACAATCTTTAAGATTTCCAAGTAAACGTTCCCAACTCCAATAGGAAACTATGGAGCTGCTAATTAGCAAGTGAAAATAACTAGCCATCAAATTATGTTGGAAATGTCTGAATTTGTATAAAAGCTTCCTCTTACATAGGGACTGGAGAATCTGAGTCCCCAAGCTAGCTAGCTAGATCATGGAGAAAGAATTCTTTTGACTAGAGTTTACTCCAAAACCAACTTTCCCAACTCCTTTCTTTTCCCCAAAAAGTGTTCAATCACACTTCAAGAAGGGGAAGTACTGAGGCAGGGTGTTTTATATGGTACTGTACCCTTTAAGAAACGTAACCGTGTAGTGAACCGGGAAACTTTTCACACACACTTAAACTGATGTATTTGTAGACATATGTATCTGTGCTGAATAAGATACACTGTGAGAAAGTGTGTTTTGGTTCAAAGGAGAAGCTGAAATAACTGTAGTGCGATCATAAACCCATGAGAGAACTAGCATAATTTAAAAGGTCAGTATATGTTTTAACAACTCTGATATTTTTGTTATTTGGGCTTAATTTCACATTCTTTTCCTTTCTGCTTTTGATTTTGCATCTCTGAGGGCACTTTTTACTTGTAAGCTGTGTTTGAGACTATACAGAATATGCTAAATACAACAATATAAATATAAATAACATATAAGCACTATAATCTGTACACGTATGAACAGACTCAAGTCTCAGACTACTGATGTTGTGCTTTCAGGATTCACCCGCATGAGTCTAGATGCGTTCCTCAGGTCTTGGAGTTGCTTAGCAGGTTTCCCCACACCTTCTTCAAACCTTTTCTCCACCACAGGGAGCACTGTTTCATACAGAAAGGACGCATTCTGTCGGATAAAAGCCTTCTTCTCTGGGTCCTGCTCACACCGAAGACTATAGTCCACGTGCTGAACAGCCACCAAAATGATTTCCACCAGGCTCTCCAACAGCACCATGTGCAGCTCTGGGAAATACAGCTTTAAGGCCTCTTCCAAAAACGCCATGGTCTGTTTGGTGAAAGCAACCACTGTGTAACTTAGGTTCACCCAGCAGTCATCCCCTGTGTACTGCTCAAAGTTACTTACCCCGCAACTTTTCATTTCTTCTTTGAGCTTGCCCAGGGCCTCTGGAGTCATCAAGTTCATCCTCCTCCACATCTCCTCCGAGTTGCGATGCTTGGTGGCTTCAATGATGATTTCTTTGTAACTGTGCAAGGCCCCCTGGATGTCTTTCACCAGAAGGGCATGGATGATGAAGGTGAGGTCTAGTCCAATATCACCCAGCTGCTGGCAGTGCTCCTTAGCCACTTTGACACACTCTGCTGCCGTAGAGAGGCTCTCCTTGCTATCAAACACCTGCTTGCTGAAAGCGTCCACGAACATGCCCATGGCTGATCTCGCCCAGACCACAAAGGCAGAGTAGCAGCCACTGTCGGTGCCGGCGAAATCTGTCTCAAATTCTCTGGCAGTCTCAAGAAGACACGTAAAGAAGACATGGCACAGCTTATGAATATAGAGCAAAGTGGCACCTTCAATACGAAGCTGACGGATGGCCGTATGCACGGCTGCCGCTCTGTTTCTCAAAAACAGCTCGCAAGCCTTTGTGCACTGGCCAAGCCGGATCAGCTGAGAAACCGCCCTGCGAGTAGCCTTGGGCCCACCTCGCAAGGAACGATCTGGGGACAGTTCAAAAACCAGCACCTCTGTGAGCTGCCGGACCCGCTCATCCACCTTGGCCCTGAGTTCTTTTACAGGAGGTGGGCTGGGCTTGTCTTCTAGGTAATGATTCAACTTATCTAACAGGTCAACGGCCCCCTCAAAGTCCCTCTGAGCAATGCACACATCCAGGTCTTCAGGTAACTCCTGGATCCATTCCATCGATAGGTCCACCTTCTCCTCCTCTACCTCGGGGACGGCTGGTTCTTCTTCTTCATCATCCTCAAACGGGTTCGTGGCCTTGGAGGTCACTTGGGGAGGCCCTCTAGGGGCCGCTGCTTCCTCCTGTTCCCTTCGTCTTTTTTCACTGAGGGCCCTCTTGGTTTCTTCCAGCACCTCCAGCCACTCTCGTTTTATTTTGGCATTTTCTGCCTGAAAAATACGACTCTCGGGGAACATCAGCAGCTTGAACATGTCCTTCATGGGTGGGTTGTCCTTGACATTGACCACGGCCAGGCCATCTAGGGGATAGAGAGCATTGTAGCGATACATCCCCCGCCGCTGGGGCAGCCAGGTGGCCACCAGCAAACAGTCGTTCATGAGAAAGCCGTGCACCCGCTGCAGCTGGGCCATGTGATCCGCTTCGTATTCCACCAGGTCCCCGTTGTACACCAGGTACTGCCCCGGGGTCTCCAGCAGGTGCCTGCAGCCTTCCACCTTCTCAAGCAGGGTGGTGAGAGTGCGCTGCTTTCCTTCCTCGCCCGGGCCGGAACTGTCACGCGAGGCGCCCCCGGGGCTGGGAAAAAAGCCGGCCTGGCCTCGGAGGTGGTCTCGGCCCCCGGCGCCACCCGCCCCCTCCTCCCCGCCGGAGGCGGCGCCGGCTCCCGCGGCGGCGGCGGCCGCGGCCGGCAGCAGGGTGAGCGGGATGCTCTCCAGGCTGCTCTTCTGTTCCGTCAGGAGATGGCTGAGCTGGTACATCTCGCTCTCCAGGTAGGAGATCTCGCGGGCCGTCTCTATGAACTGCCGGTAGTTCTGGTAGACGTTGCGTTTCAGGTTTTGCGCTGTCTCCTCCGCCAAAGCCTGGATGCGCTGCCGGTGCTCCTGGAGGTCCCGGTCCCCGTCCGACTGCTGCGAGAGCTGCTTCACGTACAGCCGTGCCTCAAAGCCCCCTGATTCTAGCTGCCGCCGCAGGCGGCTCGCTCCACTGTCCGACATCGCCATCGCCATTTCCGTCTGGGTCTCAGGCAGCCGCTGTCACTGGTCGCCACTGCTGTGGAGACCCACCCAACTCCAGCCGAGCTCCAGGGCTTAGGAAGCAAAGATGCGAGCAAGACGAGTACGCCTGCGCCCGGGTCTGAGCTGCTCACACTGCGCCTGCGCAAGCGGCTGAGTGCAGACCGTACGACTGCGCAGGATTGCCCGCGAACTACAGCGCACGCGCAGGAGGAGTTATTGCGGAAGCGGGGAGAGGGCGAGAGAGCGAGGCTTAAGTACTGCGCATGCGCAGAGCTTGACGTTGGGGTTTGAAGTTCCTGGTGAAGCGTAAACGCGATAACTAGCTTCCTGAAACCGTCCTCGGGCCGAGCCCCGGGTTCTGCTCCAGTTTCGGAGGTGTCACGGCTGGTTTCTTGTTTAAGCCCTAGAATCTTGCCGTCGGCGTTCGGAGCAAACTCGGTTCTGGTTCCTGTTCTCAGTTCAGGTTTCCCCGAGTTCTCGCGAGACTGGCAGAGCGACCCCGAGAGCAGCCCGAGAACCGGTATCCTAGGAGTTTGAAGCCTCGGAAACGTTTTTGCGGCCTGAGTCGGGAGTCAGCCTAACGCCAGTGAGCCCCGACTGGGATCCTGGCGGTGATGGATGAGGACCTGGTTTTGGCACTTCAGCTTCAGGAGGAGTGGAACTTGCAGGTTGCGGAGCGCGATGGCGGCCAGGAGCCCCTGTCGCTGGTAGACGCGTCCTGGGAGTTGGTGGACCCCACGCCGGATTTGCAGGCCCTGTTTGTGCAGTTCAACGACCGGTTTTTCTGGGGCCAGCTGGAGGCCGTGGAGGTGAAGTGGAGCGTGCGCATGACCCTGTGAGTCCCGAGCCCCGCGGGGGGAACCGAGGCGGAGGGGGCCGCACTTCTTGCCTGCCAGTCCCAGGGGAGTTAAACCTGAGCGTTTGGCTTTGGACCCTTGATGTGTGTCTCCCTTCTTATCCAGTTCAAACAGCTAAGAACGCCACTGTGGTTGGAATTAGGACGTAATGAGGGGGAAAAAGACCAAAAGAAGAAAAAACAAAAGACAGCTCGCCCCACTTGAAAGTAACACGTTTCTAACCTTCCTATGCTAGTGCTCTAGAAAACAAGAGGGACAAGCTCTCAGATCTTTCCAGAAAGGGAGCCGGGGACGCAGAAAAACTCCCGAAGGCTGCGTGGTGGCCTAGTTAACAAACCACCACTTGGTGTAGTGAGCTAGTGTTTTGGAATGGGGAGGGAGCTGAGGTTTCCATATTTCTCGACTCAGGAGCTCTTTGGTGATGCTTCTAAAAGGATCCCCTCTCTACATATGAAGTTTGAGAGCTCCTGATTTGAGTTGGTAATCTGCACATTATCAGAGTTAAATTTCAGTTACCACTTTGCCATGCTTCTTTTGTTGACCGAGAAAGACAGAGATTTTCCATTTGCTGGTTGTCTTCCTAAATATCCACAACAGGGGGGTGGGGTGAGGTTGGGGGTGGGGTGGGGGTAGGCCAGATTGAATGCGAGAGCTAGGAACTCCATCTTGGTCTCCAACACAGGTGACAGAAACTCCAGTAGTGGGGCCATCCTCTGCTGTCTCCCAGGGGCATTCGCAGGGAGCTGGTCACTGAAGCAGGGGCTGAACCTGCTGTGTCACAGTGCCTGCCCCCCATGGTTGTTCTTGCAAAACAACCTACAGTAAGACAGATTAAGGTGTGATACAAAATTGTGTTTAAAGTACAAATCTCCTTCATATATGCTGCTTGTTCACCACCACAAACTGATTATAGCTTGTGGGGGGAAGAGGCTTAGAATAGAACAGGATTGTCCTGGATGAGCTATTGCATGCAGCCTGGCAATGGTATGGGAAGCCATTGCTCTTCATGAACTGAGATGAAACACTAGTGTCTGTTCCCAAAGAGGATATCCTTTCCAGAAAGCTCTCTCCCCATAGAGTTCTCCTGTCAGCTCTCAAGAATGTATAAGGATTTGTTTGGTCTCTCTTGTATCTGCTTGATAACTGTAACCCATTTTTGTGGTGGTTGTTTTCCAGGTGTGCTGGGATATGCAGCTATGAAGGAAGTGGTGGGATGTGTTCCATCCGTCTTAGTGAACCCCTTTTAAAGTTAAGACCAAGAAAGGATCTTGTAGAGGTATTCTTTGAGTAAACCTGATTCTTAGCTCAGTAATTTACAGATTCTTGTCATTGATTTAGATTGCTTTGAACTAACTTCTGCATTTAAAAAGAAACATTTTTCTCATAGTATGCACTTGAGTTATGGGGCAAATAATAATGAGTACCTAATACTTTTACAGTGATTCAAAGTTAAGAAAGGCTTTTAGATGTTTTATCTCGTATCTTATTTAATCTTTATGATAGCCCTATGTGTTGTGATCTTCAGTTTTTAAAAAAGATTTTTTTTTTTGAAAGGCAGAGTTAGAGGGAGAGATTGATTGATTGATTGATTGATATTCCATCTGCTGGTTCACTCCCTAAATGACTGCAACAGCCAGTGCTGGGCTAGTCCAAAGCCCAAAGCTTGGGTGTCCCACATGGGTGGCAGGGGCCCAAGCATTTGGACCATCTTGCACTGCTTTCCCAGGGACCTTCCCAGGGACTGGATCAGAAGTAGAACAGTTGAGATTCAAACTGGTGCTGCTATGGAATGCTGGTGTCACAGGCAGCAAGTTTACCTGCTGTGCCGCAATGCCGACCCCATCTTCATTTTAAATGAGGAAGTGAAGGTTTGGAGGCGTTAAGTAATTTGTTTAAGTTCCATATTTAGATGCAGAGAACCACCTAGAATCCAGGTTTTCCTGCTGAGACACAGAAATGTTCATGATCCTCTGTTAAATCACCGTGTTGCTGGGTTGGCAGCTGAAGTCAGCCGGAGGGCACACTTCACATCCAGGGCTGTGATCACTCTTGCTAGCAAAACAGAGCAGAGGGACCACTGTGCTTACTTTAGGCATCTACTAAACGTAACTTGGGTTGGACTAGGTAGACACCCAGTGTGCTCCCAGTGGGATTTGTCCTGCTGCAGTAATATGCCTTGGGAAATCTACACAGAAGAGCCTGGAGTGGTAAATATGTTAAACATAAACATGCCTGGAAATTGTGAAGGATGCTATTTTTAAGCATAATAAAAGGTAATAGGTTTCACAATATGGAAATACTTAACACTACTGAATTAGTTACATAAAAAGGTTAATATGGTAAATTGTATATTATGTGTTTCTTTTTTGATCACATTTTGTGGAAAAAAAAAAAAAGTAAGTAGCTGCTAAGTATAAAATGGCTCAACAGAAATACTTGGTTAATGAAAAAGGAGGAATAAAGAACAAAGCCCAGATGACAAAGAGGAAAGTAGGCATAAACAGTATCCATTATTACATTAAATGTAAGCAAGCTAAACACTTCAGTTAAAGATACGGAATAACAAAAAGGTTGAGGGCTGTCACTGTGGCACAGTGGGTTAAGTCTCCGCCTGCAGCACCAGCATCCCATATGGACTCTGGTTCATGTCCTGGCTGCCCCACTTCCAATCCAGCTTCTTGCTAATGGCCTAGGAAAGCAGTGGAAGATGGTCCACGTCCTTGGGCCCCTGCACCCACGTGGGAGACCTGGGTGAAGCTCTTGGCTCCTGCATTCGGCCTGGCCCAACCCTGGCCACTGTGGCTATTTGGGGAGTGAACTAGCGGATTGAAAATACCCCTCTCTGTAACTCTTGACTTTCAAATAAATAAATAAATCTTAAAGAAAAAAAAAAAAAAAAAAGGTTGAGCATCTCTAATCTGAAAATCCAAAATGTTTTAAAAATCCAAGACGTTTTTAGTACCAGCAAGATGCTACAATGGAAAATTCCACACCTAACTTGATGTCGCAGCAGAAACTCAAGTACCCTAAAAACAGCATGTAAAATTACCTTCAAGCTACATGTCTTAAGGTATATATGAAACAAATTAATTTTGTGTTTAGACTTAGGTACTATCCCCATGATGTCTCATTATGTAAGTGAAAATATTTCAAAATCCAAAATAGTTTTGGTCACAAGCATTCCAGATAAGGGATACTCAACCTATATTAGATTAAAAGAGGCGTAATTATAGTAAAGATGTACACATGTTAAGAGAATGGAAAATTATGTCATCCAGACATTTTGCAACAGAAAGCTATTATGGCTATATTAATATCTGACTAAAAAGGGGCTGGTGTTGTGGCATAGCAGGTAAAGCCTCTACCTATGATGCCAGCATCCCATATGAGCGTTGGTTCGTGTCCTGGCTGATCCACTTCCAATCCAGCTCCATGCTAGTGGCCTGGGAAAAGCAGAGGAAGTTGGCCCAAATGCTTGAGCCTTTGCCATCCATGTGGGAGACCTGGAAGAAACTCCTGACTCCCGACTTCGGTCTGGCCTAGCCCTGGCTTCTTGTGGCCATCTGGGGAGTGAACCAGAAGATGGGAGATTCTCTCTCTCTCTCTCTCTCTCTCTCTCTCTCTCTTTTTCTTCCTCTCTTTCTGTAACTCTGACTTTCAAATAAATAAATATTAAAAAAAAAATCAGACTGAAAAACCTCAAGGACACAGGTTTTACTAGAAAGGGGACATTTTATAATGATGATAAGTTTATTAAACAAAAACATGACTGTGAAAGGTAGTATAGTTTTAAGTTCTTTGAAACATAAATTTGGAGGTGCAAAAACACAACTATTTTAGTAATTCAACAAGCAGAAAAAATAGTACACATAAACCAAAAATTTGAACAGCATTATTAACCAAATCAGCCTTATAAGGAGCCCTAATTGGAAGACTATCTATGTGATAAATGTGTATTGTATAAATGATTAAACATATGAACTTTTTTTTTTTTAAACTGCTGAATGGGAGGATTAGAAATGGCCGCTAGTCCTGTGAGGGGAGCATTTCCTGTCGGCAGAAAGCCATAGCATCAGCCTGGTCAAGCACAGAGGACGAATGTATTGCAAATACTTAATTGACTCATAATGAATGGGATTCAGAAAAGGAAAAGAAGTCAAGATTTATAAATACAGATTTTATTAGTACTACTACCACTCTTACCCACTCACTCTTCAACACCTTTTGTGTGCCTGACTTTGTTTCTTTTTTTTTTTTTTTTGACAGGCAGAGTGGACAGTGAGAGAGAAACAGAGAGAAAGGTCTTCCTTTTTGCCGTTGGTTCACCCTCCAATGGCCGCTGTGGCCGGCGCACCGCACTAATCCGAAGGCAGGAGCCAGGTGCTTCTCCTGGTCTCCCATGGGGTGCAGGGCCCAAGGACTTGGGCCATCCTCCACTGCCTTCCCGGGCCATAGCAGAGAGCTGGCCTGGAAGAGGGGCAACCGGGACAGAATCCGGTGCCCTGACCGGGACTAGAACCCGATGTGCCGGCGCCGCAAGGCGGAGGATTAGCCTGTTGAGCCGCTGCGCCGGCCCTGTGTGCCTGACTTTGAACTAGATTAATTGTAGCCATTACCCTAGAGCAGGTAGGAACTTTTCCCATGTCTCATTCTTAATAAATAATAGATCCTTGGTTTAGGCTCTAGTCCCTGGCTCTCAAGGTCTTATTCTGTCCCCTGTATCACTCAGCCTCATCAATACTGCCTTATAGCTATTCCTACTGCTCATTAAAATCTGGAGAGCTGAGCCTTAAAGGACAGATTGGACTATGGACAAGAAGAGATAGTAGACTACTCTTGGCAGAATGTAAGGGAGTTTTATGAACAAAAGAGAACTCGTGACATATTTAGGACCAGAAATTGTTGCCTTTGACCAGGTAGAACATTAATGGGAAACAAGTATGTTGGGACCATATTATAGAGCTTGACTCTAGCTAAATATGGAAAGCAGTAGGTATATAAAGCTAAAAATGTTTTGTATGGTGTCATGTATTATTTTCAAAATGTGTTTAATGTTTAATTGAACCCAAAATCAGCACTCTAAATTTGTTTCTCCTTTATAAGAAAATTGTCAGTATTTTAAAAGGTTGGCAAAGTTTTGAAATGTAGAGTGGCCTTTGTTGAGTATGAATCTTTTGAATTGAATTTCATTTACTTGAAAAATAAAGTTCTTTTTAAGAAACACAGTTAATAATTTTAAAAGGGACATTTTCATAATGACCATGTTAAAATGTGTAATTTTCCCCATTTTTCTTTTCAACCTAATTTTATAAGACTAAAATTCATTATTGCAAGTTAGTTCTTCTATGAAAATTATGCTTTAAAAATTTTGGGGCCGGCGCCGCGGCTCAATAGGCTAATCCTCCACCTTGAGGCGCTGGCACACTGGGTTCTAGTCCCGGTTGGGGTGCCGGATTCTGTCCCGGTTGCCCCTCTTCCAGGCCAGCTCTCTGCTGTGGCCCGGGAGTGCAGTGGAGGATGGCCCAAGTGCTTGGGCCCTGCACCCGCATGGGAGACCAGGAGAAGCACCTGGCTCCTGCCTTTGGATCAGTGCGGTGCGCCAGCCGCGGTGGCCATTGGAGGGTGAACCAACGGCAAAGGAAGACCTTTCTCTCTGTTTCTCTCTCACTGTCCACTCTGCCTGTCAAGAAAAAAATTCTGGAAGATTTTGAAGAAAGTATGCTTTTGAATATTGTTATGATTTTTATTTTTTAAAAAAAATCATATTTGTATTTTTTAGAGCAAAAAGCCTTAGTAATCCTGAATGCTTTCTAAAATTTTACACATAAACTTCTCTATCCTTGAAGTGAAATAAACAGTAGGTTTTATTGTGTGTTTAAAATTTTACATGAATTGAAACCCTAAGACTAGAATCTTGTTCTATGCCTGTCCTTCTCTGTCCTGAGCTTCCTGCCTACTATAGGAACTATCATTAGTTCCTTAACTTTTTCTTTCATTTTTCTGGTTTTATTTTTATTTTTATTTTTTTTGACAGACAGAGTGGATAGTGAGAGAGAGAGACAGAGAGAAAGGTCTTCCTTTTTGCCGTTGGTTCACCCTCCAATGGCCACTGCACTGCGGCTGGCACACCGCACTGATCCAAAGGCAGGAGCCAGGTGCTTCTCCTGGTCTCCCATGGGGTGCAGGGCCCAAGGACTTGGGCCATCCTCCACTGCCTTCCCGGGCCATAGCAGAGAGCTGGCCTGGAAAAGGGGCAACCGGGATAGAATCCGGCGCCCCAACCGGGACTAGAACCCGGTGTGCCGGCACCGCAAGGCGGAGGATTAGCCTGTTAAGCCACGGCGCCGGCCTTCATTTTTCTGTTTTACAAATACTTCCATTCATTTACTATTCCCCTCTACCACATACACTATATATATATATATATATATATATATATATATATGATTTACTAATTTATTTGAAAGGCAGAGAGAGAGAGATCTTCCATCTGCTGATTCTCTCCTAAGAGAGAAGTTGTTGCCGGGAGTTGTGCTGATCTGAAGCCAGGAACCAGGAGCTTCTTCCGGGTCTCCCACGTAGGTGCAGGGGCCCAAGGACTTGGGCCATCTTCTACTGCTTTCCCAGGCCATAGCAGAGAGCTGGTTCAGAAGAAGAGCAGCAGCTGGGACTGGAACCAGCACCCTTATGTTATGCTGACACTGCAGATGGTGGCTTTACCTGCTACGCCACAGTACCGGCACCCACACAATGTATTTTTTAAAGATTATTTATTTGAAAGGCAGAGTTACAGAAAAAGAGGATACACACACACACACACACTCACACACATACACATCTTCCATTTACTGTTTCACTCTCCAAATGGCCACAACAGCAGGAGCTGGGCTGGGCTGAAGCCAGGAGCTTCTCTGGGTCTACCATGTGGGTAAAGGGGCCCTAGCATTTGGACTATCTTCTGCTGCTTTCCCAGGGACATTATCAGGGAGCTGGGGGACACAAACTGGTGTCTGTATAAAATACTGGCGTCACAGGCGGTGGCTTTACCCACTACACCAAAATGCCAGCCCCTGTACTTTATCTTTTTCCTATATTTTGGCACTTCCTCCAAATAATCTCATAGAACTTTTTTTCATTTTTTTTGGCTGCATAGAATTCCATCTTGTAGATGTACTATAGTGCATTCAGCTGAGCTTCTATTGCTAAACGCTTGAGTTATTTCTAATCTTTCGCCATTATAAACAGTGCCACAAAAAAATATGCTTTGCATATATGACCTTTCATGTTAGGCTGGGTATTGCTGGCTCAAAGGATAAATGAATTTGTAATTTTGTTAGATACCACCAAATTCTCCACAGAGGGTGTACCATTTCACACTTTGCCGGCAATGTGTGGTGAAGTTTATTTTCTCTTAGCTTTACTAACAATGTCAAGCTTTAGGGGTTTTGCCAATCTTGATAAGCAAGAAATAGTATCCTAATATACTATTTTTTTTAATTTTTGACAGGCAGAGTTAGAGAGAGAGACAGAGAGAAAGGTCTTCCTTTTTCCACTGGTTCACCCCCTAAATGGCTGCTACGGCTGGTGCGCCACGCTGATCCGAAGCCAGGAGCCAGGTGCTTCCTCCGGGTCTCCCATGCGGGTGCAGGGTCCAAGGACTTGGGCCATCCTCCACTGCATTCTCGGGCCACAGCAGAGAGCTGGCCTGGAAGAGGAGCAACCAGGACAGAATCCGGTGCCCCGACTGGGACCAGAACCCGGGGTGCCTGCGCAGCAGGGGGTGGATTAGCCTAGTGAGCCGTGGCACCGGCCCTAATATACTATTGATTCACATTTCTCTTATAAATGAAGTTGAGCAGGTTTTCATATGTTTATGGATCACTTATACCTCGTGAACTCTGTAACCTTTGTCCATTTTAAAATGGAAGTGTTATTTCTCTTTTCTCATTAGGAACCCTTTATAATATTAGTAATTAATAACCTATGGTATGAATTACATGTATCTTTTTCTGAGTTTCTCTTTCATATTAATGAATAAATTGTTTCCTATCAGAATTATAAAGTTTTTGTTGTAGAATTCATTTATATTTTCTTCTGGATTTTGATTAATAGAAGCCTTCCTGGACAAAGGAGTTCTTAACCTGGGAGCTACGAAGCTTCAGATGTTATATGCAACAGTTTTGAATGTGTGCTTACAAAAGTTTTCTTGAAAGGTGGTTCATGATTTTTATCAGTTTGAGCCTGTGATCAAAATGTTCCGTAACAAATTGATCTGATTGTTTTCTGTTTCAGACTCTCTTGCATGAAATGATACACGCCTATTTATTTGTGACTAATAATGATAAAGACCGGGAAGGACATGGTCCAGAGTTTTGTAAACATATGAATCGCATCAACCACCTGACTGGAGCCAATATAACGGTGTGTAAAGCCCTATGTATTTATGATGTTTAGTAGCTATTAATTCAGTAGCTCCTGAGATTTAATTAAAAATATAGGAATAGCAAGAAACAAACACTATGAGGATTTTCAGCCGTGAATGAAAGTCCTAGAGTAGAAGATGCTGATTGTTTTGTCTGAGCTTACATGGTAGAAGGGCAGCAGAGCAGCAGTGTGCCTGAGACCTCTGACTTCCTATAGGTCAACATTTAAAAAAAAATTAACTAATTTATTTATTTGAAAGGCAGAGAGACAAATAGAATTGTTGTCATTGGTTCACTCCTAAATGCCTGTAACAGCCAGGGCTGGGCCAGGCCATAGCCTGGAGCCTGGTACTCAACCCAGGTTTCCCACGTGGGTAGCAGGAACCCAGTTAAGCTATTACTGTTGTCTCCCAGGCAGCAGAGTGTGCATTAACAGAAAGCTGGCATTAGGATTGGGATGTGGGAATTGACTCCATATACTCTGATATGGAAGGCAGGTGTTCCACCAGAGACTGACCTCTTAGGCCAAACACTTGCCCTGTAGGTCAACATTTTATGCAAAGGTAATTCAGGCATGCAACACCTCTCCTCTGGAATGTTAAAAGGATCTCTGAGGTTATATTTGAGAGATTGTAGGGTTTTGTTTTTTTTTTTTTTTTTAAGATTTTATTTATTTTGGGAGGTAGAGTTACAGACAGAGAGAAAGGGAGAGAGAGAGAAAGGTCTTCATCCACTGGTTCACTCCCCAAACAGCCTCAATGGCCAGAGCTGAGCTGATCCGAAGCCAGGCACTTCTTCCCAGTCTCCCACTTGGGTACAGGGCCATCTTCTGCTTTCCCAGGCCATAACAGAGAGCTGGATCGGAAGAGGAGCAGGCAGGACACGTACTGATGCCCATTTGGGATGCCGGTGCTTCAGGCAGAGGCTTAGCCCACTATGCCACAGCACCAGCCCCTGTAGTTTCTTTCAGTCCATCCTATATTCTGGTAGTATTTCATATGTCACTTCCTTCACCAGAAATCTTTTTCATTCATATCTCTGCATAGTATTGTAGCAGGTGGCAAAGCCTGGGGTCAAAAAAGCATGAGCCGTCAGACTACTGGGGTTCAAATGCGCCTTCACTAATGATTAACCTTGTGAGCTACTTAGCTCTTCTAGGTCTTATTTTACTCACATGGCAGATGGGGGGTGATAATAATACCTATGTATTGGAGCCTTGTGAGGAGAAAGAATTAGAGGAGAAAACACATGCCAAACATTTTAGCACAATTTTGGCACTAATTAGTCATTTTTATTGTATTCATTTTATTAAATAATTATTAAATAATCATATTCTTCATATCCCCAACCCCAACTCTCCTGCTTGTGTCCTGTGTTTCTGTTTAACTGAATTTTTTACCTCCCTGCCCTCCTTATGTGTGTCCCTTCCTTAAAGTGTGCTCGCTCTTCTAATTTGTATCACAGTGTCCTTCATCTTTCCAATGGGATGTAACTTCTCCCTCTTTTTGAATCCCCTCAACAGAGATATTAACCTTTCACAATGTTTATTTTACTTTTATACTTCTGAACACAGGATAGCTTTTACTCTTCTTTATGTATATCTAGGTAAAGATGTAAAGTACCCTTCATGGGATTAGCAAATATTAAATTGAACCGAGTAGAATATGAATTCCAACATAGATTAAATTCTGTGTGTGTGTGTGTGTGTATTTTTACAAAATTTTATTCATTTATTTGAGAGAGTTCTTGTTTACTGGTTTACTCCCTAAAGGATTAAAATGCTTGAGGCAGGATCAGGGCCAAAGCTAGAAGCTGGGAATGCAATCCAAGTCTCTCACAAAGGTGGCACTTACTTGAGCCATTATCACTGTCTCCTAGGGTCTGTACTAGCAGGAAGTGGGGCCAGGAGCCAGAGAGGGGAGTCAACCCAGGCACTCCACTGTGGGATGTGGGCATCTTTGTTAGCCTAAATACTCACTTCCAGGTATTTCCTTTCTTTCAAAGTCAGTAAAGGCAGTGTGATGGAAAATGAAAAGTTCTGGACATGGCATTGTGGCTTGGAGGGTTAAGCTGTCACCTGCAGTGCCAGCATGCCATAAGGGCACCAGTTTGAGTCCTGGCTGCTCCACTTCTGATCCAGCTCCCTGCCTGTATGCCTGGGAAAGCTGTGGAAGCTCGCGGCCATTTGGGGAATCTATCATTTTTTGCTTTTCTAAAGACCTAGTTAATTATTGATTACATGTTTCAGTTATTTTTGCACCAGAATAAACTCAAATTCTATATTTTTCCATGCACTTTTGGAAGTACTTTTTTTTTTTTTTAAAGATTTATTTATTTATTTGAAAGAGTTACACAGAGAGAAGAAAGGCAGAAAGAGAGAGTGAGAGAGAGAGGTCTTCCATCCGATGGTTCACTCCTCAGTTGGCCACAATGGCCGGAGCTGCGCTGATCCGAAGCTAGGAGCCAGGAGCTTCTTCTGGGTCTCCTGCTTGGGTGCAAGGGCCCAAGGGATTGGGCCATTTTCTGTTGCTTTCCCAGGCCATAGCAGAAAGCTGGATGGGACGTGGAGCAGAGAGCTGGATGGGACGTGTCTTGAACCGGTGCCCACCTGGGGCCAGGCTGTTAACCCGCTGTGCCACAGTGCCGGCCCCTGGAAGTACTTTCTTATTTATTTATTTATTTGATAGATAGAGTTAGAAAGTGAGAGAGACAGAGAGAAAGGTCTCCCTTCTGTTGGTTCACTCCCCAAATGGCCGCTACGGCCGGAGCTACGCCAGTCCAAAGCCAGGACCAGGTGCTTCCTCCTGGTCTCCCATATGGGTGCAGGGGCCAAGCACTTGGGCCATCCTCCACTGCCTTCCCCGGGCCACAGCAGAGAGCTGGACTGGAAGAGGAGCAACTAGGACTAGAACTGGTGCCCATATGGGATACCAGCACCCCAGGCAGAGGATTAACCAAGTGAGCCACGGTGCCAACCCTGAAAGTACTTTCATAAATGACTAGGTTTAACCCTGGTGTCTTTCCCATTGTTCAGTTGGAAGAGAATATACTCTTTTATCTTGACTGTGTCTTTTTCTTAGGAAAGGTTTTTACAGAGTGAATACCCGTTGGTTCTACAAGTTACATCCTGTTAGAACAAACTTTACAGGGAATCTACTTTCATGCTGTCAGGCAATATTTTATTTTAGTGACTACATTGTTAAATAAAAGTCACATTCCTGGGCTGTAGGAGTTAGAAGAGTTGGAAGCAAAACAGATCTAATTCTCTGTCTTTGTTAGTGGATTATTAAGTGACAGGTTCTGAACATAATGGAGAGGACAGTCCAACATAATCTCTTTGCCCAAAAACTTATGTCCCAGTACCTTCTGCATCTAAAATAAGGTGCAGTATTTGCATGCTTGTCAATTAAAGTAATATTCTTGTTTCTGATAGAGAAATAATATAAAACTGTCAATGGAGTTATAGAAAACTTAGCATTACCTTTTATTAGAAGATAAAGGTCTTTGTTAGAAAAATACTTACACACAGATACTCCTTATTCTTTTTTTTTTTTTTTTTTTTTGACAGGCAGAGTGGACAGTGAGAGAGACAGAGAGAAAGGTCTCCCTTTACCATTGGTTTACCCCCCAATGGCTGCTGCGATAGGCACGCTGCGGCCGGCGCACCACGCTGATCCAAAGCCAGAAGCCAGGTGCTTCTCCTGGTCTCACATGTGGGTGCAGGGACCAAGGACTTGGGCCATCCTCCACTGTACTCCCTGGCCACAGCAGAGAGCGGGACAGGAAGAGGAGCAACCGGGACTAGAACCCGATGTGCCGACTCCGCAGGCGGAGGATTAGCCTCTTGAGCCTCGGCGCCGGCTATATACTCCTTATTCTTATACAAATAGTGATGTGCCGCTGAGAAGACAGAAGAAAAAGTGTATATAGGCACTTAGGATTGACAGTTTCTTTTTAAGAAATTTTTTTTTTTTGTTTTGAGTGGCAGAGAGAGAGAGTTCCCATGCATGTGCTGATTTCACTACCCAAGTCCCTGCAATAGCCAGGTCTGTGCCAGGAGCTGGTAACACAGTACAGGTCTCCCATGTGAGTGGCAGGGACCTAACTTAACTACTTGAGTGTCACCTGCTGCCTCCCAGGGTATGCATTAGCAGGAAGCTGGAATCAGGAGTGGAGCTGGCTCTCAGACCCAGGCACTCCCATATGGGATGCAGGTGCAAGTGGCATCTTAACTACTAATTTAGGTGCCTACTCCATGAGTGGCAATTTTTAAATTATACTCCGCATTGCTAAATGTTTCTGTGTTGGCAGAGCAAACCCTCTTTCAAGTAGAACTGCTTTCTGCTTAGGATCTAAGTTAAGATTTCATTTATAGGGTGAGTGAAAAGAATCTTGCTTAAGGACTGAAAAGAATATTACAAAGAATTTTTCATTTAACTCAATGACTTTTCCTTCACTTGGCAAATACTTACTGAATACCTTTGCTGTGCCGAGCACTACAGTTGTGTTTTATTAGGCATAAGGGCTACAAAAATGAAAACATTCAAATTCTGGAGAATTTTCAGTTTGGTAAGAGAGACACATTTCTGAACAGATAAAATGTTACCCCTAAAGTCTATCACAGAGAGTAGCCAAGAACTTCGAGAATGTGGAAAGCAAGCTTAGCAGAGGCTTCATTGGTTAGGATGCTTGTATGCTAGGGTCAAGCGTTTACAGAAAATAGTTTATTTATTATTTATTTGAAAGGCGGAGTTACAAAGAGGAAAGACAGAGAGAGAGAGAGAGATAGACAGACAGACACTGAGACTCTGATCAATCTGTCTTCCATCCTCTGGTTCACTCCACAAATGACCGCAATGGCCAGAGCTTCTTCCGAGTCTCCCACGTGGGTGTAGGGCACAAGCACTTGGGCC
This sequence comes from Lepus europaeus, assembly GCF_033115175.1. NCBI lineage: Eukaryota > Metazoa > Chordata > Mammalia > Lagomorpha > Leporidae > Lepus > Lepus europaeus. Next base: position 50,198,348 of record NC_084840.1, read on the forward strand.
ATCTTCCACTGCTTTCCCAGGCACATTGGTAGGGAGCTGGATCAGAAGTGGAACAGGGGTCTCGAATTGGCACTCATATGGGATGCTGGCGTTGCAGGTGGAGGCTTAACCTGCTATACTACAATGCTGGCCCCCAGAACATTTTGGTATGGTTACTTACAGGGAAAATTTCAGTTTATCAGTAACAATGATTCTTATGGTGTTATATATATCAAATCTTTATTTTAATTGATGTTAGTTTTAAAACTTCATTTCTGAGACAGCGTCTATGGAAGGTTTTCATGGATTTTTTTTTTTTTTTTAAGATTTATTTATTTATTTGAAAATCAGAGTTAGAGAAGGAGAGGCAGAGAGAGAGAGAGAGAGAGAGGTCTTCCATCCGCTGGTACACTCCCCAGATGACCCGACGGCGGGAGTTGTGCCAATGCAAAGCCAGGAATCAGAGCCTCCCCTGGGTCTTCCCACGTGGGTGCAGGGCCCCAAGGACTTGGGCCATCCTCCACTGCTCTCCCAGGCTGCAGCAGAGAGCTGGATCAGAAGTGGAGCAACCAGGACTTGAACTGGTACCCATATGGGATACCGACACTACAGGCGGCAACATTTACCTGCTATACCACAGTGCCGGCCCCTAATTTTTTTTTTTTTAAATTTATCTTTGTTTATTTGAAGGACAGAGTTAGAGAGAGCGGTAGACAGAGAGAAAGGTCTTCCATCCGCTGGTTCCATCTGCCCAGGGACTTAGGCTGTCTTCCATTGCTTTCCCAAATGCATTAATAGGGATCTGGATCAGAAGAGGAGCAGCTGGTTCTAGCCCATATGGGATGCTGGCACTTCAGGCCAGGGCTTAGACCCACTGCGCCAAGCGCCTGCCCCGTAGACTTTGTTTTTAAAAGCATTGTCTTCTAAGCTCATGAGTTTGGTGTGTTTTTTTTTTTTTTACACAGTTTAGGAAATATTAAATTAATTGCTGTTATTTTCCATTAGGATGGATTTTTGAGCAGGAACTAAATATAGCCATTGTTTTTCCCAAATTTAAACTTTTCAGAAAGCTCTGGGAAATGGACAGTTTAATCCTCACCCCTGCCAAGACTGTTTATATGCAATATTTTCTTAAAATTGTTAACTTGTACGTTCATCATATACTAAAACTCCTCTCTCAACTCAGGTATACCATACTTTTCACGATGAGGTGGATGAGTACCGGCGACATTGGTGGCGCTGCAATGGGCCATGTCAGTATGAAAAACCGTATTATGGCTATGTCAAACGTGCTACAAACAGGGCGCCCTCTGCTCATGACTATTGGTGGGCCAAGCACCAGAAAACCTGTGGAGGCACTTATATAAAAATCAAGGAACCAGAGAACTACTCAAAGAAAGGCAGAGGAAAGATGAAACTAGGACAGCACCTGGAATCAGCAGGGGAGAATAAAGGTACTTTAATATTTTTCCAACTTTTCCATGATCATAGCTATAATGTAAAGAATTACTATCCTTTAGGAACCAGTATTAAGATAAGCTTGGCTGGCACCGCGGCTCACTAGGCTAATCCTCTGCTTGCGGCACCGGCACCCCAGGTTTTAGTCTCGGTCAGGGTGCCGGATTCTGTCCCGGTTGCCCCTCTTCCAGTCCAGCTCTCTGCTATGGCCCAGGAAGGCAGTGGAGGATGGCCCAGGTCCTTGGGCCCTGCACCTGCATGGGAGACCAGGAAGAAGCACCTGGCTCCTGGCTTCCGATCAGCGCCATGCGGCGGCCATTGGAGGGTGAACCAATGGCAAAAAGAAAACCTTTCTCTCTGTCTCTGTCTCTCTCTCTCACTGTCCACTCTACCTGTCAAAAAAAAAAAAAAAAAAGATAAGCTTAAAGATTGTTCCTAGTATAGAAGTTTTTTTTTTTAAAGATTTATTATTTATTTGAAAATCAGAATTATGTACAGAGAGGAGAGGCAGAGAGAGAGAGAGAGAGGGAGGTCTTCCATCTGATCTTTCACTCCCCAATTGGCCGCAACGGCCGGAGCTGCACCGATCCAAAGCTAGGAGCCAGGTGCTGCTTCCGGGTCACCCACGTGGGTGCAGGGGCCCAAGGATTTGGGCCATCTTCTACTGCTTTCCCAAGCCATAGCAGAGAGATGGACTGGAAGTGGAGCAGCCAGGACTCAAACCGGCGCTCATGTGGGATGCTGGCACTGCAGGTGGCAGCTTTACCCACTACACCACAGCGCCGGTCCCCCTTGAAGTTTTCAAGTGTAGACTTAAGAAAAAAAATTTCATTTTCCATGAAATGATAATAGGAAGATATATTTCTCTATATATAGAAATGAATAAAAGAAATTTTTCCATTGATAATATTTGAAGTAAAGTCCCTTCTCCTATCTTAACCCAATTGAGTTATTAGAAAACAGACAGCAAAAGATTGTCAAATTAAAAATCAGTAATTCAAATAACAGTGCCTGAAGAGCAGGTCCTCACCACACCCCTTCTTATCAGCTGGATTCTGAGTGACTTCCACCATTACTGTATGGGTGGAAAAGGGAAATGACATATTGAGAGGGATTCAGAAAGTTCATGGAAAATGGAATTGGAAGACAATGAGAATTTTCTTTTTTACAAAATTTTTAATGAACATTAAAATTATACATACTTTTGGGATATTCTATACATAAACACTGTATAATGTCTAATCAAGGTAAACAATCTATTTCCTCAAATGTTTAACATTTATTTATGGTGAAAATATCCAAAAATCCTTTGTTATGGTCTTTTTTTTTTTTTAAGAGGACAATTAGAATTTTCCATGAACTTTTTGAAGCTCTCTTATATATGCTGTTTTTTTAAATTAAATATTTTATTGGATAGATTTGAAAGAGTGATAGGGAGAGAGAGAGAACTTCACTGTTTCACTGCCTAAATGGCCATAATGGTTGGGTTTGGGCCAGGCTGAAGCCAGGACCCTAGAGCTCCATCCACGTCTCCCATGTGGGTGGCAGGGCTCCAAGTACTTGGGCTATTTTCCACTGCTTTCTCAGGCACATTAGTAGAGAGCTGGATCAGAAGTGGAGCAGCTGAGACTTGAACCGGTTGCCCATATGGGATGCTGGCACCACAGACGGCAGCTTAACTTACTACTCCACAGTGCCAACTCCAGGATTCTTTATCTAAATATGAGATACATTTAAAAAAAAAAAAAGTTTATTTGAAAGGCACAGAGTTACAGGGAGGCAGAGGCAGAGAGAGAGGAGAGATGTCTTCCATACACTGGTTCACTCCCCAGATGGCTGCAAGGGCTGGAGCTGCGTCCATCCGAAGCCTGGAGCCAGGAGCTTCTTCTGGGTCTCTCATGCAGGTGCAGGGGTCCAAGAACTTGGGCCATCTTCCACTGCTTTCCTAGGCCATAGCAGACTGGATGAGCACCTGGGATTAGAACCGGTGCCCACATTGTAGGTGGTGGCTTTACCCACTATGTTACAGTGCTGGCCCCAAGATACATTTTTTATCTTCTGTGTTTTTTCAGTTTCAGAACTTTGTCTTTTTTTTTCTTTCTCTTAGAGCTTTGCTTTTGAAGATTGTCATTCTGCTGTTAATTGTTAATTATTCTGTGGCTCAAGTTAAATAATATATTTTTGGAAAACTGTCCTTTTCACTTAATATTTACTGTTTCATTCTGAGTTGAAGAAAATTCTTATTTGCTTCTCTTGCAGATAAAACCAGTAGAGGTGAGGCACAGCGATTAATCCCTTTTAGTGGGAAAGGATATGTTCTAGGCAAAACAAGCAACTCACCTTCATCTGGAAAGTTGATCTCTAATGCCTTCAATAAAACCCAAGGTTGTTTAAGTCAAGATCACTCAGGAAATGCCGTAAGACCAAGCTCTAAACTTGAGGTAAAATTTGAACAGAATGGTTCATATAAAAAATCTCATCTGATTTCCCCTGTTCTTAATGCCAATCACCAAAGTGTTTTAAACAACTACTTCTTTAGAGTATCAGTTGCCAACCCAAAAGCTTTCAGAAATGTGAGTGGATCCCCAATAAAAAGCTTAACAGTTGGTGATGCCACTAAAAACTCAAGCTCTTCTAGTTCTCAAAGAATGGCTACATCTTCTAATATGCCCCTAAGAAATTCTTTAAAAGCCGTGGAGTCAGCATCTGTTACTGCATCCCAGGTTGTGAGTGGATCTGAAGATAAAGTCCCAAATAAACGACCCAGGCTAGAAGACAAGACTGTTTTTGACAATTTTTTTATCAAGAAAAGGAAAATACAAAGTGGTGGAAGCGATCAGAAGTGTAGTTCATCTCCTACAACCACAACTCAAAATTCCAGTAGTTCGTCCAGTCAGAGCAAAATGGTTAATTGTCCAGTTTGTCATAATGAAGTTTTGAATTCTGAAATTAACGAGCACTTGGACTGGTGCCTTGAAGATGATAGCATGAAAGTCAAAAACTGAAAAATCCTTGAAAAATGAGTGGGTCTCATGTACCACCTGTTTTACCTCACTAATGTACTTTGTCAGCCATTCAGGAAGTTCTGGTTAAGATAAGATTTGTAGGCTATAATTAGTTCACATAACCAGTATAAAATGTTCTATTTTATATATACATATGACAATATAATTAAAAATATTTTATCTCAAGGTGCTATAGTCACATTTGCCTTATGTATACAATAGCCTAGAGTTCTGTATAATTTTTACATACTTTTGCTCTTTCTTATTCTTAAAAGATTTTAAATCTGTTAAAGGATTTTGAATCTCCTAAAAATATTCATGTGAAAAATTCTGTCAGCTATTTGGTTAAATTGGATATTTATTAAGACTTTTTCCCTGAACTGATGTTAATCTTAGTGATTACCTACTAAAACACAATCTACATTAGAAATTTTTGTAGTTGTTTTAGGGTACTCAGGTTTTTTGTCTTTCTGCTTTTTATTTTTTTAAAATCTTAACAGTAAATATATTTTCTATATTTTAAAGAATTTTATTTCTCTGTTCCACCTTTACTAAAAAGTGGTAGCAGATTTTAGGTTGAAGTAGATAAAGGAATATAGCAAAAATAATTAATGTTTCTTCTAGAATATTACTAGTAACAAATTGCCACTGTAGTTCTGTGAGGTTGGATTTCATACTGAGTTTAGCAAAGTGAGTGGTTAAAATTCAGGGCTGATAAGTAACTGGTATATATAGTTTCACAAAGTTGCCTCATTTGTGTAACAGTGGAAAATTATCTGGAAACAGCATTAACAAACCTTAAGCCAAAAGTTTAGAGCATTACAATAAAAGGAATGCCATTTGTACACTGAAAAATATGTTTTTGTTTTTAAAAATGTCCTTTTCCATGTTACAGCAAAAGGACCGAGATACTTTTATCGTTTTGCTTTTTGTCTCGTACAGCTCGTTGGTACACTCCCCGAGACCTCAGTTCACAAATTTTCTGTTTAACTTTGTCACAGTATGATTTGTACACAGTAAGGTGCCCAACTCTGCAGTGTCCACCTGTGTAACCAATACCCAAATCAAGTTAGAGAACATTTTTGTCACCACAGCTGTACCTGGTCAGTATCCATCACTCTCAAAGATTACTACTATTTTCATCTGTTACCCAAAGGTACAGCCTGTTTTTGAACTTCATAAGGTAGTATCTGTGGTGCTATCTGTAGCAGTTCATTTTCATTGCCAGAATTTTTTCATTCATTCTAATGTTAATGGACGTTTGAATTATTTTCAGTTTGGGGCTTCTCTGAATAATGCTTCTAAGAACATTCTTACTCATTTGTCTTGGGTGTGTACTCAGGATGGAACTGCTAGCTTCAGTGAAGTCTGCCCTCCTGCCAGCAATGTGTGTGAGAGTTTCAGTTGTTCAGTATTCTTAACAGTTAGCATTTTCATTTTAGCCTCTCTGGTTGGATGTTTATAAATTTTGATTTCTTAAAGCATGAAGTTAAAAATATTTAATAAACGTTTATAGTTAAATGGCTTCTAAAGTATGTGTATTATGTTGAATATATGCAGTTACACTTTCTCAAAGAATCGTTTTCTTTGAATCAGTTTAACAGATTATATGCAGTTACATTTCTGGGCCAAAACCACATAAAGGTCTGGGGCTGTGAGGTGAATGAGGTAGTCTGTGTTCTCAGGGACTAGTCTTCCTGGGGCACGAGACCAAAGCAGGTTGATCTCAGTGCTGCCCGGTCAGTGCTGTGAAGCAGGCGTCTACCAGGAACTAGTTTCTGAGGAGACAACATCCAAGATGACTGTTCTACCGTGAGTTGTTAGCCTTGCTAAAAGAAGGGTAGAGCAGGCTTTGCAAAGAGGAAATCAACTAGCACCCCCTACTGGAGGAACTAGGAGCTGTTCCAAATGCATAGGGTATAAAGTACCAAGGGCAGAAAGGCAGGACAGACTGCAGATAGGACCTGTCTAGCTAAGTAGAATTTTGAAGGCAGGGACCAAATCTATCATGCTTCCCACTTTATGTCCAGCTTGTGTAGTGCCAAATATTAAGCATCTGTTGATCAGGTGAGGCTTGAAAAGTCTTACAAGCAAGCCAAGGGCATGTTGAGAAGTGGTTTCAGTGGGTTCCTCTTGGATGGAGGCAACAGAGATGGGATGGCAGGGATCTAGAGGGTGAGTTCGGGAAACAGGCTGTACAGTCAGAAGTTGGTGTCAGGCCCTAGAGGATGATGAACATAGCAATTAGCTGGCAAGACAATGCAAATTTGAAATTACATAAGCATTTACTTAATCTGTATTGAAAACTTCTGAAAAAATTTGCACCCTAAGGATTGTTAATCAGAGTCATTTATTTCAAAGAAATCATTTTCTGTTTTGCTTAATTTTTCCTTTTAAAAAAACTTCCTACCAGACTTTGTAGTTATTTCAACCACTGTGGGTAGATGGGATTGTAAGCTGCACTTTTTTTTTTTTTTTTAAGGTTAAAAAAATTATTTTAAAGGCAGTTAGGGAGAGGAGAGAGAATCTTCCATGTACTGGTTCACTCCCCAAATGGCCAAAATGGCTGGGGCTGGATGTATTAGCAGGGAGCTGGATTGGAAGTGGAGCAGCTAGGTCTCAACTGGTGCCCATATGGGATCAGTGTCATAGGTGGAGGCAAGCCCTGTAAATTACATTTCTATAAAGAGCCTGGTGTTTTTTGATGTCAGGCTGCATATTATCTAGCAAAATTAAGGAACTTAAAACATTTTCAGTAGAATATAAATTCATATCCTAATTAGAAATTCTCACATGGATAGGGAAATAACTGACAAAAGCCTCATGTAAGCACATTGCTCCAAAGCTGTAAGGCTGTCCCCCCCCCCCCAAGTGTACAGGGCTTTTTAAACAAATATAATGGCAAATGGAAGCTGATGTATCTTTCTGCAAATCTAGTAACTATGTGGGGTTGAATGCCTGCGGCACATGTTGGGTCTCAGCTTTTTTTGTGGTTTGTTTGTTCTGGGACTTATTGTGGAACCAGTGGCTTTTTTTGTTTGTTTTTATTGGTGTTGTCTTTGAGGTTATTTTTGCATTATTTATTTTTTAAATTAATTTATTTGAGAGACTGAGATCTTCCATCCGCTGGTTCACTCCCCAAAGGGCTGCAATGGCCAGAGCTGTGCCAGTCCAAAGCCAGGAGCAAGGAGCTTCTTCCGCGTCTCCCACTTGGGTACAGGGGTTCAAGCACTTGGACCATCCTCTACTGCTTTCCCAGGCCATAGCAAAGAGCTGGACAGAAGTGGAGAAGCCAGGACTCAAACCAGCGCCGATATGGGATGCTGGCACTGCAGGCTGCGGCTTTACCCGCTACGCCACAGCACCGGCTCGTATTGCATTTTTAGCAGTTTGTTGTAGATGACTCTGAGCAGATCCACCAAATGAAGTGAAACTCTTACTATGAAAATTGTGATCATAAATTGACTAGGGAGTTAAAATTAGCAAAAAGGATGCAATGTGATTAGCTCTGGCTTTTATTTTCTCTAGTATTCAAGATAATGTTAGGCATTGTATTATTACATACTTCATCAACACATATCCTTTGAAATGCAAAGTGAAAGACATGAGGCTCTTTGTGACTCTGGAGTCATTATTGAAGTTTACAACATTGTACAAGTAGCACAGAAATAAGTGGCTTTTTGCTTTTTTTGGGTACTGGTATTAAGCCAACCAAAAGATTTGTTTACTAAACACTTGATGGTGCTCTTGGTAACTTAAATTTTCATGAAGACCTGAAGGCAAAGCAAAGGCACATGGGTAAGAGAAGCTTAAAGACAACCAGAACACTAATTGGCAGTTCTGATTCATAGAAAGGAAAGAACAGGTAATGATCTCAAGTGCTGTAAGGGGACACAGCGGGCCAAGGATGTGTGCTTGTTCAAACAAGGACTGATCAACCAGACACCCTCATGTCCCAGAACTTGTTTTCAATGTTTCACCTTTCACACTGGACACTTAACAGTCTCCTGCAAGAAGCCAATATCCAAGATATGGCAAAACATGACCATACTCAACAGGAAGTATTCCAGACAAAGCAAGACCTGTTCTTTCCCATTCTTCCTTAAAGTACAGTTCTTCTCCTTTGCATGCCTAACATTTCTGTGTTCTGGTTCATCTAGATTACTCTGAAAGCTTCCTAGGACACAAATGGCATCCTTTCCCCCTAACTGAGAGGACTAACAGAGACAAGAGCCTTTTAGGTTCTTGATGTTACGTGAATGAAATGGTGAGGCATTTCGCGAGCTCTGTGGTTTAACACTTTTACAAAAAACACGAACACTAACTCCTCTCCATACTGTTCTCAAGAACCAAAGTTTAGGTCAATTTCCAAGTTACAATGTTGTTAAGACCCAAATAATTTCCAGGTTGTAAGAATTCTTTGCAAACTAAATACATGAAAACCTGGATTTACTGAAAGTGGGAGGCTATTTTTTATTTTACAAAAGCTTCCTCACAGGATTCTATTTGTATGATAAATTCCACATATCGTGGAAGTAAAGTAAGATGGACCCACATGACTGATGTATTGCATTCTTAACACCAACTATCAAACTCCATGGGACCTGCAAGTATAGGATGGAGTATGGTTTCCCAACATGATGTGAAAGTCAAATTCAGTATCGTTCTGTGCAGAACTCCACTGTGTATCACCATGTGTATATGCATGCATATGCCAGTGTTCATTCCACTTTCTGACCCTTTATAATTCTGTTTTGTTCGCCTGGCTGTTTCGCTACTCCCCCTCCCCAGTTCTCTTTACTGCATTTTCAGTTGAATATATTCTTCCTTGGTCACCTTGTAGCTTTTCAGTCTCTGCTGACTTATATCAACATTCATTTCTTAGCTTCCTGAGGAATTTTTCCTTTCTGCTTATTTTTGTTCTGAGATTTTTCTATTTTCAATTTCACTCAGTAATTTTTACTTCTAAAAAGCGTTATTTAGTTCAGGTTAGATATTGTTAATTTTTCCCACCTGCCTTATGGTTAAGAATTTTGGTCAGCTGTAGTTGGTTCCCCTATTCTTCCTATAATAGTATTTATGTTTTTCTTTTCCTGCTCATTTTCAAACGTTTTATTTTCTTTGACTTACAAAAATAGTTGGTTTTCTGTAGCAGGGATTACTGGGTTCCTTGATTCAGGTGTGTTCTGTTGGTAAAGTGAAATACAACTTTTAGTTCTCCTCGATCACACTGTTTTTGGTGGGGTTGGAGTCTTATTCTGACTCCGAAATTTTTTTTTCCATTCTGTAGGAGCCTTGCTTCCTTCACTTTACCATCAAGCCTCTAAGAGATATCTCGACTCTCCCAGAAATGGTACTCTCTCTTAATGTCCACTTAACTTTCAGACTTCTTTTAATGCCCTAGTGGCTCGTGGTTTGACACACCAGTGTCAGTATTCCCATCACTGATGGTGAAGTCCTTGAGTTTTCGTCCCATATACTGCCACTGTTGGGTCCCTACTGCCCTCATCTCTGCCACAAACTTTCCATCAACTGTCTGACACTATTTCCAGGTGCTGCTTGTCTGGATTCATGTAAGTTGAAGTATTTTCTATGTCTCAGTTATGCTACAGGTGTGGGCGATGGGGGGCTACTTGCTCTGTATGTTTTGGAAGATTACTGATAGATATTCAGTAATTAGGCAGCAGCCAACATTCCTTGGAAAACCAGAAGCCCAGGGCCCACCTCTTAAATACCATAATACATAAATAAGATTTACCAGATTTGGGGGGGAATACTAACAACACAAAAGACAAGAGCAGAAAAATGGTATTATTTTTGTTAGAACAGGTTGTTTATGTATATATACACACATTTTAATTAGAACAAAAAAAGAGCTCTTTGAAAATACTTTACAGTTTGCAAAACTAGTGGGTGAGAATAGGGACACACTAATGCACACTGTAGAGCTAGCGTCCTGGGGATGGGAATATTCTATGAGCTTCTACAGAAGAAAAATAAAAAGATAAAAAATTAGGAAAAGAAAGGCTTCAGGTTTCTCAGCTGCCACACACACTGGAACTTACAACCAGCAAGACAATACCTTCAATATCTAAGGAAATGAATTTCAACTAGAACGCTATACTTAGCTATGTTACCAATTCAGTGTGGTAGGACAAGACAACTGGTTTCGGAACGTTTATCATTTGCACACTTGCAGAAAGTACCGGAGCGCATGCTCCAGCAGAATGAGAAAGTAAACCTATCAAGTATGGATAGCAGAGATGGGAGACCCAACACCAAGAGTGCTGAAGGCAGGTCAGCTGTGCACCAGGAAGGAAGAGCAACCAGTCCAGACTGCTACAGGTTAAAAGCCCCCCACACCACACACACACACACACACTCAAGACACTAAGGGGAAAAGTAAGCTACAGAAGCACGTAAGAGTCATCACGATTTACTTTGGATCTCAGCTTTGAACAGCCGAGTCATAATAGAAACACAACCTGATCTCACCTACAACATAACTATATGAAGATCAAGGTAGGTGGAAGTATGTGGATGAGTGGCAAGAGTGGTGAAGATTGCTGGAAAGAGAACTCATCATCCACGTGGTGAAGGTAATAAATATTACCTAATACTGAAACATCAAGAGGTAGTAATGCAGTTACATTGTTAACACCTAACAGGGCAAGGACCCATTTGAAACTGTTTTCTTAGGAGAAGGTGAGGATTTTTTTTTTAAACAATCTTTAAAGAATAGGTTTAATTAATAATTACTAAGATTAAACAAGAAAAATAAAGTCCATGTTCAAGTCCTGGCTCTCTACCCCTTACAAGGTGTGAGCAAGTCACTTCTCCTATCCTGTTTTAATTATAGATGGAAATAAAATTTGCTATGCCCACTTTGTACACGTTGAGGAAAAAGAGTCAAAGTATTGTGAAAACATCATAGGAATATAACAATTTTGGCAAAAACAGTCATCTCAATGAAGTTTTTTAAACCTTACTCAATAGCTCTTTGACCCCATGACATCCTGTTCAGAGCAAAAATTATCCATTCAATAAGATGGGCATTAGCTGCTTGTTAATAAAGCTGTTTAAACATTCTGTATTTTGTAGAGTGGTTAATATTTAAATGTGTTCTATTTATGAAACTATTTCCAGCTCACAAGTCCATGCCCTTTATACATGTCCTCGGTCCAATGGTTTATCCTTGAGCATCGCCCTATTTCAGATGAAACTGGCTTTCTGGTGATCACGAAATGAATCATTAAAAGCAAAACTGGAAGTGGGGGGCATATATCATGACTTTATAAGTCCAAAAATTATCCCTGAAGCAAGGGAGGCTGAATATCTGCTTTGGAATGCTAGTAAACTAAGTGGAACAAAAACCCAATGCAGAATGATTAGGGACATGATATAATTACACATCTGTTGTGCTCCACATTCAAAATATAGCTCCTTCTTAGACCAGTGCACTTGGGAAAGAATTAGCGTGATTTAAACCTAAGTGGAAACTACAGAGTTATAACTGATGTGAAAAACAACTGCTAAAATTGTCAACTATTCAAAACTCACTATCTAACTTTTTTCCTCTTTGCAATTGTGCTATCATAACGTTAAAGGAGGGGAATAATACTTGTTGAAGACCTACTTTGTTCATCACTGTCAGGTATGTTGTATACTGTGTTTCATTTAGGTCTCATACAAGTCTTTTTTTTTTTTACAGATAACTGTGCTTATTGCAAATTTTAAAAAGGGTCAAAAGGTCACATAATCAAGAAGTTGAGCCACAAGTAAACAGAGATTTGTTAATTCTGCCTGTTTTTTAAATTACACTATTATCAGTTACCATCTCTAATTAATTTTCCTCTCTTTCCTTCAATTTGCCCAGCTATATTTCAGTGGAAATCTCCAAATGCCCTAAGGTAGGCCAGAAAATAACAAAAATATCACACTAAAATGGTAAGTGAATGATATATGCACATGTAAATTAATATCACATTAAAGCTCTTATGTTTTAATGGATGACCACACAAATGGAACTTTCTTGCATACATACAATTGGACACCTGTGATAATTAGAGATAGATGCCTGATGCCCCTCCTTTTGGGCCTGGGGTAATGCAGCTATTACAAATATACTCAGCAGCTATGAGTGTCAAAATAATTTTAAAAATTTGACTAGAAGGGCAAGGATTTCAATGTTAAGAATGCAAACAAAGCTCATGGATCTCAGAGTCCAAATAACCCAGCATATTTCTAAAATCGCTGAATTCCTATTATTTACTGTTCTCTTTCCCTTACTATTTATAAAAAGTAATACCAAACCTTCTGGACTAAGCCAGAGCTATGGTATAGAAAAGCACATTATCTGATGATAGGGCCCATTGTTAAAGCCATTAAAGGATTAAAAAACAAAGACAGCTGGAAATAACCACCATCATTTTTTCAAGAACATTTATACATCTTTTTAATTAGATTAGCTTTACAAGCAACTTGAGAGCTCTTCCATAATGAAACACTGCTTTCCAAATTACATGACTTTATAGCCTATCTATATAGGAATCCTGAAATTCTTTGCCTACTATTGATAAAGTTCTGTGTTTTACAGCTGGTTAATGTGATGAATAAAAATAAGCATTGCGAAGATTTATCTTCAACCAGGATTGAACATATATAGGCCACAAACCATTTTCAATTTAGTTTTAAATACAGTCCTGCTTGGTGACAAGTTAACGGTCCCACTAACAACAAATGAATAGTTTCAGTGAATATTAAAAGAAATGGCTATCCTGATTTCTTGATATTTTCACACTGATCTCCAAGAAAGTAGATAAACTTTTTCAAAAAAATATACAATTTAAGACCTGTCTGTCAAGCACAACCAATAGATAGTAGAATCTGATAACTGTACAACTGCAAAGGTACACACATTTGAACAACAGAGGCTCCCAAATTAAAAGGCTATGCTATACATCTTAACAGACTGCAGTCTACCTAAAACAATTCTACTAATGCTAAAAACGATAGTGCTTTCAAATTGTGGCCCAAGGCGGTGCACTGCACTATAGACCAGATGGCAAGGACAACTTGCACTCCCAGGTCGGGCTGGCAGAGAGGCACTTACTGTAGAGATGTTATGTTATCATCTGGAAGAGGAAGTGGGACAAAGCTGAACATGGGCAAGGAAAAACAATAAACTATCGCTTTTTTTCCTGCAGGTTCTCCTAAGTGAGAACACGATACCGAATATTTAATCCCATTCTAAATTCACACTGTCAGTTTCACTAAATAATTTTTTTCATGTTTTACATGAACAATAGCAATCTTTTAATAAAAATTACTGAGCTTTCCATAGAAAAGGTCTCTAATTGGATACAAACTATACAGATGCTAAAACTGTTGTAAATTGAAATATATAGAAATATTTCTGTATACTCAGATTTTGGCAAAGAAGATCGAGGAAACAGGATAGAAAACCTAAATTGGTAAGGGCTCTTTGCTAAAGAGCCTGGGAGAATGAAATTTAAGATGTCTATCTCAACTCATTCTTTAAGTAACAGAAGTCCGGGAGGCCTTGTGTGATTATGTAATGTTCCTTCTTTTTCTAAAATGTAAAAAAGAAAACCCATAAAACATAAAAATAAAATTATCTGGTTTTGCACTTTTTTGTTTTTCTAAGCTAAGCATACGTCTTTCAGTACTGACAAGAAGGCTGGCATCACATTTAGGGAATGCCTCAACAGCTGTCTGAAGAGTCACTGAACATCAAGTTTGTAACACATTTCCTTCTCAATGCAAATTAATCTCCCCCTGATATTCTTCAAAAGAGACAAAGGTTCTGATCTGAAAATCAGATGGATCATAGTATTAGGAAAACAATAAATCTGAAAGTACAATCAATTTGAGAAGCAAAAGGGAAAACCTTAGAAATGGGAAATTACCATCTAGCTCTATAGGAAACACCTGAAGCAGAAGAAAGCCCTTTTTTCTTAGGAACTTGATGCTGAGGATAATCTCAAGTTCATTCAGTGCCAGTCACTTTCGTTTTGTTAAAAAAAAAAAAAAAAAAAAAAAAAAACTTGAAAAGATAAACCCTTCTTAGAGTGTATTTTTCCTTATAAAACATGAACTGAAGTTACTGGTAATAAATGGTGACTGTTTTACTGTGAGGCTTCATTATTAAGGATGTCAAAACATGACAGCAGCAATCCTTAAGAATCCAAATTAGAGCAAGATAGCACTACAAAACATCTGATGTTCCCATTGGTAAAGTGCTCCTTTTCTTATTTTAAGTGAAAAGAAAATTAATTAATCATCAGTCACTGGCAACAATCACTTTGAGAGGTCTTTGAGGGCAAAATTTAATAGTACGAAGAAGTTTACAAAAATAGATTGATGCTGTTTTGAGAAATAATACTGTAATTTTTTCTCAATTCAGTTTTGATAAATTGTACCTAATCATACAAAAATTACCCAAAATTCAAACCTTGATATAAAAAAGAGAGAGATGAAATGAACTCAGCTAGATGACAGATCAGACAAAATAGAAGAATGAAAAAATTTTGCACAGGGCACTTATTTCATGTCCAGATGTAAAAACCATTTTCAACTGATAGCTTATCTTCTTCCCATAAGCAGTCACAGATTCGGAGTGGATCATGCAGTACAAAGTCACAGCAGTCAAAATCTTCCTGTTGATGCAACACAAAACAGTTGTATCTTTTCCTTATTAAAATGCCGACTGGTTGTCTGTTTTTCTTTATCCCATTTATTTGTATTCACAAGTTAACAAACAGTGTCAACAATTATTGTAGTGAACTGAGGGTATTGCTGGATGAGAGGCTCTATAAGACATCTTTACTGATTGAATCAGAAGGTTTATTGAGTTCAACCCTCACTCCTTTTTCACCTGCAAGGAAAAAAATAAATAAAATTCATGTATTCATGAGGCACCAGGGAGCTTCTGCTACTGCTTCCCACGGAATTCCCAACAGTATGGACAAACATCATCTGAAAACTTTCATACTCGCACTTCCAAATGTTATCAGTGGTGTTCTATTATGATGAAGGCATTCATTTCAACTAGTAAAACCTTTAAGGGTAAAACCATCCTCTGTATAGAGAATGATTCTGTCTCCTTTTTATTTTAAAAAGCAATTATTTGTGGGCTCTGCCACAAGTAACCACTTTAAAAATACATAGAAAATCCATCAACATTCAATTTGTATGTTTTTAATAAAAGCCTGAAGTGGGATTATCAATGGCTCATGAAAATATGGCTACTCAGTAATGTGAACACTTAATGGACTTCTGGATGTACAGGTAGGGTTAAAGAATAGAAAGCAAGTGGTCCATCAGATGGGAAACTGAGACCAACTGCTCTAGAAGAGAGAGTCCATGAGCAGGGGCAGAGGAGAACTGGTGTAACCAAGAATCTTCCAGTTCGGGACCGGTGAGCTGACCTATCTGCGTATACCACTGGAGATATGCAGTCCACATGCCTAGCCTGATTCACTCGCTTTGGCTTTTCAATTTATCTCCTTTATATTAACTTTCTTCATGTCCATATTGAACATGGAAGATCTAGAATATTTTCTAAGAGTATGTATGCTTAAAAAAGGAAAGGATATTTACTGCCTTCTTGTGGCAAACGAGAGGTAACAACCAGATGGCCATTAACAGGAGTCAAGTCCCCTGTGACTGAAAAGGATAATCACAGAAAAACTTGGATGGTAACTGAATAACTACTCAGATTTTGCCTCAGACTTTCCTAATCTTTTGGCAATTTTGTAGGCTAAATATAATAATGAATATGACATTAAGGGATGTCCTTTTTTAAAAAAAGGAATTAATGAATCTGACAAAAACAAGAAGTATTCATGGTGTTAAAAAAGACTATACTTGAATTTACTGAAAGCACCACCTGATGGCAGGGTACTTTTGTTCCGTATACCCTGGCCCCAAATGATGTTTACCTGTTAGATATTTTACTTTAGCTCGTGCTCTCTCATCTGCATCAAAATACCAAACAGTTATTGCGTACCTAAAAGAAAATTTAGAATAGGGTAAGAATGATCACATTGGGGGGTAGGGTAGTGGTATGCTGTTATGATGGTATATTAAAACTTGTGATGCCAAAATTATGCCTAAACTTGAATGATGGTAAAGGACAAATGAGTACAACAACTCACTTTTCCAGTAGCCTCAACACTGAAGAGTATAGCAGAGAACCAGGAGAGGCTAAAATTGATGTCACAAAGTTGAGTTTTTATGACTTTTTGAACATCTCTTTAAACTGCTTGACTATCTTTTTTGCAACCCCACCACAGATCAGAAACAGATAACAGAAGGGTAAAAGAATGGCTACTACAGAAACAGCACATTATCCATAGCAGAAGTACTAAATGAAAAAGTGAGAAACAGAAAAGGATTCCATACACAGACGCCTGGGGCCTTTAGTGAAAGGGAGAGTATTCTCAAAAGCTTCTGAGAATATCACATTACATTATAGCAAAGTGGGATGATGGATGTTTTTAATTATAACCTGAGTCATCAAGAGGAGTTAAATTATACTAAGACTTCTAGAATTTTTATCAAAACAATTATACTATGTTTTGAGGTTTAAAGTGTAGCTAACTTCATTTTTCAGAAAATTACACTTAATTGGACTATCTTATTCCAAAAATAAATGAGGCATCACCAGTTTATAAAATAGTACAAAACATACAGTTAGATCTTCTGATAAGAGCAATGGGGAAAATGTACAGACACTATAAAATTGAGGGCGTGGCACAAATCATCAATTCTTCAGTAGAGTGCAACAATTAATTAAAATATCTTGCAAATTCTAGTCAATGGTCATGGGGGGAAAGCAAGCATGATCGAAAGATGGCACCGTATATGTGACAAAACTGAACCATGAAGCGTATTAGAAGTAAAGAGCCAAATGCAGAGCTGAGTCAGAACCCGAGCATCTGGACAACTTGAGGAGACTCTGAGGTGCCGGATCCCTCACTGGAGAATGACAGAGCTGAGATCGGAGACTGGGCTCCTGACTGCCACACTCTGCTTTGTCTAGAGTTCAACACCTTTCTTGCCAGGTGGCCTCTTCTATTTTTTTCTGGTGGCCTTGGTAATAGGAAAGGGCTCAGATATATTTCTATATGTCTTCTGTCCATGTACTTAGTAATCAGAGTTCTAATTTCTGGATCACCTCCCACCATCGCCCCACGTCCTTACCAGGAAACAACTGTAACCCATCACCTGCCATTCTCACTCGCCAGCCTTATCTCTATTCAGTCTATCTCAAGAATCGTTTTCCTCACAAATTTGCTCACCACGACTAGGACGATCTTGCCCTCTGCTCAGAGCTGCACTAACGCAGCTGGGCTTCTGGCCTCTTGACTGCTCAGTCTAACACCACCTCCTCCTTCTCTCAGGTCCCAGAGTACTTATGTTCCACACGATGTGACATTTATTTACTATTTCAAACTAATATTTATTCATCTAAAAAGGATACAACCAAACCAAGCTCAAAATCTCATTAAAAAGAAGGTCTATGAAGCAGTTTCTGGGTCAGAAAACATTTAAAGAGCCTGCAGTGGGAGGCAGAGGCAGGCACGGAGCTTCAGGACCAGGGATGGGATCCAAGAGAAAAGATTCTCCCTAGTTTCCATTTAGGACCTTTTATGATTTCTGGCTACAAACTGTTCAGCCTGCTCCTCTGTGTGAGTTAGCGTGAAGGCTGCATGACTCAGAAAGGAGAAAAAAGGGAGAGATGACACGCAAGTCTTCAGAAGCTCACGCAAGCTGACTGGACTCTAACATCATCACTAAAGCTCAGTGTCTCTAAGGGTGTGCGTCCTCTTTCCAGCACGTATCTCTCTGCATCTCCTAAGCCAGATGTTAAAACAGATTGCTGGGAATTCATTATCAGAATATTCTAGGTTCTTTCTGAAATGAAAAAGATATTTAGAAAATAGTATTTTTTTCTACAAATACCTATTTTCATAGCAATATCTGCAACAACTTCAGTTTTAAGTCTTCACATTTTAACTGAGTTATGAGAAATGGTAAAAAAAGAATTAAACATACATTTAGAGTACTAAACGTTGTAAATAAAGAAAGGACATAATAAAACACATGCTTATTAATAGGCTAAAAGGTTATTTTTCTAACATTAACTCCCACATATGCCAATCTTTCTTCTACTTTTCTTTCTTCTATTGTTTTTTCTCTTCACTTCTATTCTCTAGTTATCTCATATTTTTTTCTACTCTCTACCCATTTTTCCACATTGTTACTCTTTATTTTTCTCTCATTACTTTAAGATTTTATTTATTTATTTATTTGAGAGGTAGAGTTATAGGCAGAGGGAGGGAGAGACAGAGAGAAAGGTATTCTACCCACTGGTTCACTCCCAAAATAGCTGCAACAGCTGGAGCTGTGCCAATAAGAAGCCAGGAGTCAGGAGCTTCTTCCAGGTCTCCCACATGGGTGCAGGGGCCCAAGGACCTGGGCCATCTTCTACCGCTTTCCCAGGCCATTAGCAGAGGGCTGGATTGGAAGAGGAACAGTTGAGACACAAACTGGTGCCCATATGGGATGCCAGCACCTAGGCAGAGGCTTAGAGTACTATGGCACAATACTGGCCCCTCTCATTACCTCTGCCCTTCTCCTTTTCTATCTAGTATTTCCATCGCCCAAGTAAACACCCTCAGAAAATCAAAGGATAGGCAATAGTTCAGAGATGAAATCACAAAGAGACAGGGTTAGAAGGATGAGAAGTTTCCTTTTCTTATCCAAGACAAGGAGTGACTGTGCAAAGAAATACACAGCATTTAGTACCAACTATGAATAAATCATATACAATTATTCAAATAAAAATGACTATAAAACATAATAAAAAGTACCCGGAGAAGAGGAAAATACTCATTAGAAATTTTTCAAATTTACTCAAATGATCCTCTCCCATCCAACCACAGCTTTTGTAACATATTTTTTCTTAAAAGAAATACTACCTTGTAGCATATGCTGGTTGTACTTCATGAGGGTTGCGACGGTCAGACCAGAAAAACAGCAGTCTATCAAATTTGGGTTCAATATCAGCAAACTGGGCTTTGCCTTCTGGAAAAATTCGAAGTATACCTCCATTTACCTAGGAAAAGAGACAAATATGTAAGTATGAGCAACCAAAAATGCTCTAAGATTAAGCTGGGGAGGGGGCTGTTTCAGTGAACAAAATTCTGAATCAAATTATTCACAAATCCATATCAATTAACAAGGTATGATGGTAAGCTGAGATTCTAAATACTGCACTGCTGCAAGGAAAAAATTCATTTCTTGTTTGAGGGGTTTTATAAATGTTTGATGAAACATGAATATTGTCTCAATTTAATTCCCAAAATGATGGTTGAATGTTTCAAAAACTATTAAACGTTTATATATCCTAATGATCTGCTTAAACTGCCCTTAAAATGGATACCTTTCAACAAGTCATTTGGATTAAATTACTCTAAATGGCTCATGTCTAATAGCTAATTGTATTTGAAAGCTCAACACTTAATATAACAGCCACAAATGTCTCTTAAAGAATTTAAGAAAAGAAAAATATATATAAAGAATTCAATATATTGCTAGACAGTGTCTTTATTTATCATTATCATCACTCCCGCCATTCATGCCACAGTCACTGTTAGGACTCCCTTTTCAGAGTGGGCTTGATATGCTCATAATTACTTGCTTATAAAACTCAATTCCTTCTGGAATTATTATTTACTTAAATACACTATTCTCTGAAATTATATGGACTCATCCATTCCTACCAATATTGACTGAGCAGCTATTTCCCTGGGAACTGTGGTGAACCTAGGTGCAGGACAGGTAATACAGCCAGACCTTGTTGTTGAGGTGTTTACAATCTGGGAGGAGCATAAAGCTAGGCAAATCACAGCCAAACAAGAAGAAACTCCTAAAGAGGCCAACGTTTAAAATGGAAAGGAACTGCACTACCTGGTCAAGACATCATGTAGGTTGAGCCTATAGCTATAATCTAGTCAGAAAAAAATGTTCATCAGGCTCATCTTCAGGTCCAGCTCCTTGGGCCCCCCCTTGCCAGTGTTCCAGTGTTGGTTGCAGGTTGTTCACAGTGATTCCCCAGGCAATTATGTAAAAATCTCACAACTCTCCGGGTTTTCCCCTGTCCCCTTCCCTTTGACTGGAGTCACTGGGAATATCACAGATGATTGGCTGAAATGTTTAAAGAGAAATGGCTAGTCGACACCCCCCCTGGGAAACCTTCCCTGACCTTTGAACTGGGTGGCCTTACTATGCACTTCCAGAGATATGATTCTTTTTTTTTTTTCTTTTTCTTTTCTTTTTTTTTTTTTTGGACAGATAGAGTTAGCAAGTGAGACAGACAGAGAGAAAGGTCTTCCTTCCGTTGGTTCACCCCTCAAATGGCTGCTACGGCCGGCGCTGTGCCGATCCGAAGCCAGGAGCCAGGTGCTTCCTCCTGGTCTCCCATGCAGGTGCAGAGCCAAGCACCTGGGCCATCCTCCACTGCCCTCCTGGGCCACAGCAGAGAGCTGGACTGGAAGAGGAACAATCTAGACTAGAACCCGGCACCCTTATGGGATGCTGGCGCTGCAGGCAGAGGATTAACCAAGTGAGCAACGGCGCCGGCCCCAGAGATATGATTCTGACACTTGGCACAACTTACTTTAACTGTCAATCTATCCTCTGTACCTCCGACAGATCGATCCACAGCTCTACGAGAGTTATTTGCATTTCTGCTCTATCCTTAGCACCCAGAACGTCTGGCACACTACATACTCAGTGCCATCTTGAAATTGAAGTTTTCAGTTCTACATATAAAAATTTTAGGGACTGCTTTCTGCCTATGTGTCAATCTGGAATCTATACAATAATGACTTTGGCTAAGCTGTATAAAAATTCAAAGACCTGGGGTGGGTGTTTGGCTCAGTGCTTGGGTCTCCACAGAGGGCGCCCACATCCTCTAGAGGAGGGCCTGGTGGGAATCCTGGCTTCCTGCTACTGTGCACCCTGGGAAGCAGTGGATGACTCCTGTTTCCCACGTGGGTCATCTAGATTGAGTTCCTGGCTGTTGAGGGTACTTGGAGAATGAACCCGTTCTCTCCATCTATCTTTTGGTCTCCCTGCCTTTCAAATAAAATGAATGTAAATAAAAAATTTTTTTAAATTAAAAGATCAGCCCAGAAGGAGCCTCACAAAATCTAGAAGTTAATAGGAGTTGATTATGTCTATTTCTAGCTTTCTAGCTGTTCACAAAATCTGACCAAAACATCAATTTTTAAGTCTTAACTAAATTCACCAATGTCTTGTGCCTTGGGACTAAGATAGATTATTAAATTTATGTTTCTATTTTAGACTTTAAAATCTGTAATAGAAAAATCTTGGTTGTTGATATAATGCCTTATTTACTTAGCCATAAATCTACCTCCATTTTAAACCTGAAATAGGGTACAGGAAACTCTTTAAAAATCAGTACGCTTTAGAAACATAACTGGAGCACGGTTAGCATATTTTAAATTTAAAACACTTTTTAGGGTAGGATGAAATTTTTGTACATTTAAGACCTGAGTGGTTTCTACTTGGGCATAACTTTGAGGGAGAGGTTTTTTTAAAGGTCATTTGATTTTTATTTTAGAAAACCACTCTGGCTGCCCAGGTAGGCTCATTTTGTGAAAATCCACTGAGCTAAATACTATATTCACCTTTCTGCTTGATTATATTTTTTATTTTAAAACATCAACCCAAAAAATAGTCTACACAGTTTCCAAGGTACTATAAATTTTTTTTGGGGGGGGGGGATTTTTTTTTTTTTTTTGACAGGCAGAGTGGATAGTGAGAGAGAGAGACAGAGAGAAAGGTCTTCCTTTTTGCCGTTGGTTCACCCTCCAATGGCCGCTGAGGCCGGCACATCGCACTGATCCGAAGCCAGGAGCCAGGTGCTTCTCCTGGTCTCCCATGGGGTGCAGGGCCCAAGCACTTGGGCCATCCTCCACTGCACTCCCGGGCCACAGCAGAGAGCTGGCCTGGAAGAGGGGCAACCGGGATAGAATCCGGCGCCCCAACTGGGACTAGAACCCGGTGTGCCAGCGCCGCAAGGCGGAGGATTAGCCTGTTAAGCCACGGCGCCGGCCTAGGTACTATAAATTATAAGAATTCATTTAAATGTAATGAAACTTAGGTTAACATCTGGGATATATACATTTGAAATAACAGAGATTAAGTTATATTGTACATTCTGATCAGATTTATAGGGTTTGTCAGTATTCTCTTTTTCCATTGTCAGGGGAAGATGCAATTTTGTGGACAGTCAACAGCCCAATGCCATATATCTCTACAAAAAAATCCAAAGAATAAAATAGCAAATAACCCATAATAATTATATATCAATAATCTCCCCCAAAAGCCATTATAAAACAATTGTTCTCAGCAGTATCTTTATAAAAAAATTTAAAGGTAAGATGTTTTAATAAAAAGTCACTTTTGTAAGTTAAGTTTTAAAAATGCTTCATCAGTACCTCTTTTTTCTAGCTTTACTAAGGTACAAATGATATTTAAAAATGCATATATTTAAATGTATACAATTTAGATACATGAGACTCATGATACCATCAAATCACACAGTAATAAACAATCCATCACCTCCCAAGTTTCCGGTGTTCCACTGCCTTAGTTTTCTTCTTGCAGTTAGAACACTGAGCGTGAGATTTATGTTCTTATATTTTTAATTGCACAATTACTATACTGTTAATACTATATACTGTGTATAGTATACTATATACTGTATATAAAATATATTAGTATCTATTTCATTTGATAAAAATCCATACCTAATACCTGACACTGAAACAAATTTAAGAGAGAAATTAATTGTTTCATGTTTTAAATATAGTCTCACCTATGAAGAATATAAATCTTGATAATTGTGGGGAACCAGCGAGAAAAAAATAAATGCTCAATTAAGTTGCATACCTTGGCATCCCAGTCTTTATTAAGATAATATATACATGTCACACATCTTCCATCTCCATTTGGATTATCAACATGACGCACGTAACCTGTTCCATTGCCTGGATAACAAGCAACCATGGCCTGTAATAATAATAATGATTTTAAAAGTCCATGTATGCACAAAAAGGGAAAACAGTGTATAAAGCAGATCTCTTGATTTTTGGATACTCCAACTTACACTTAAACTGTTATTCTCTTTAATAGAAGCCTTATTTTGTAAAAAAGAAGAGGTAAAACCATTTGACACTGACATTTATAAAAACACACAGTAGGCTGGTGAACTATCTAAATTCTGCTTCACAGCAATGGGAAAAGCCAGCATCAAAGGATCAGAGAGCAACACTGCTATGAACCCTGGGCTATCACAAGCCATTTGCTCTTGCTTAAAACCTTAAATGCCAAAGGATTTCAAACTTTCACTTTCACAATCTTTATACATATTGATAATCAAGATCAAGTGAGTTTTTGTACCACTCCATGACAGATTTCTCTCCTCCCTCAAATCACCTGTATTACCATCTGACTGGTGGACTGTCAAACACCCTACTGGACACTGTCTCTGAATGACACCCATTTAAATAGGCAGAATTTAAATCATCAATTGCAAATCAACTCAGTGATTTTACAAAAAATTAAATTAGCCAGTGACTAAGTTCTTTTCAAATCAGAAAGAAAATAGTTTTCTGCTCATATAATAACAAGATATGGTTCAGAAGACTGTTGAGTGTTAAACATGAAGGTGGAAGAGAGATCCCAAATAAACAACACAAAACAACTTACATATCCTAGGACATGATAGCCAAATGAAGTTGGGAAAGGTGATTAAAAAAAATTCTCAGGAATTACAAAGCAAACAAAGACAAAGACATTCAAGATTACCAGTTATCCTGAAATCCTTTATTTCTTCACCTATTTTTTTTTATTTATTTATTTTTAATTTTTTGACAGGCAGAGTGGATAGTGAGAGAGAGAGACAGAGAGAAAGGTCTTCCTTTTGCCATTGGTTCACCCTCCAATGGCCGCCACGGCTGGCGCGCTGCGGCCTGCGCACCGCACTGATCCGATGGCAGGAGCCAGGTGCCTATCCTGGTCTCCCATGCGGGTGCAGGGCCCAAGCACTTGGGCCATCCTCCACTGCACTCCCAGGCCATAGCAGAGAGTTGGCCTGGAAGAGGTGCAACCGGGACAGGATCGGTGCCCCGACCGGGACTAGAACCCGGTGTGCCGTCGCCACTAGGCGGAGGATTAGCCTAGTGAGCCGCGGCGCCGGCTATTTCTTCACCTATTAATGTCAATGGCTCAGTATTAAGTTAAAGACAATGATTTGGTATAAAGTCATCAGATAATAATTAAATTGCTCTATCATCATAGTAAAGATAAATGATATTACAAATTTTTTGAAATTCATATTCAATGGAATATGTAAAAGCTGCTGAAAAAAGTAACTCAGTGGTTTCATCCCCTAGAGATCAAAAGAGAACAAAATCTTGCTTTTCCTAAGCACCCTGGACCTACTGCTCTTCATCAACAACAGAAGTTTTGGTGAACAATAATATCCACAGGTCTCTATTTCTCCTGACTCCAGATAGACTTTTTTTTTTTTAAAGATTTATTAATTAATTTGAAAGTCAGAGTTACACAGACAGAGAAGGAAATGCAGAGAGAGAGAGAGAGAGAGAGAGAGGTCCTCCATCCGCTGATTCACTCCCCAATTGGCCACAAGGGCCGGAGGTGCACTGATCAGAAGCCAGGAGCCAGGAGCTTCTTCCAGGTCTCCCACGCTGGTGCATGGTCCCAAGGACCTGGGCCATATTTTACTGCTTTCCCAGGCCATAGCAGACAGCTGGACCGGAAGTGGAGCAGTTGGGACTCGAACCAGTGCCCATATGGGATGCCGGCACTGCAGGCAGTGGCCTTACCCACTATGCCACAGTGCCGACCCCTCCAGATAGACTTAACAAGTTCCTTCTTTCGGCAATAGAGACTGGTAATAACAGGAAGAAGAATGGCATGAGGGTAGTGGGATTATGACTGTTCAAAAGAAGGTGACTCCAATAATTTCCTTAATTCTAGTTGCCAAAAAAGGGGCATTTTATGCAGCAGAGCCTGAATAATAAACTGTAAGGGGGTACAAATTTAACAATGCAATTAATACATTGTGGTTAACTGAAATAATTATCATGTATCATGGAAAACAATGGGGAACAAAACCCACAAAACCTGAACTCTTTGCTAACATGATCTCAACTCAAAAAAGTTAATTTGAGGGGTGCAGCTGGTTAAGCCACCACTTGCAATGCCAGCATTCCATATCAGAGTGCTGATTGGAGTTCCACCTCTTCTACTTCCAATCCAGCTGCTAGTGTGCTTGGAAAAGCAGTGGAAGATGGCCCAAGTGCTTGGCCCCTGCCAGTCATGTCGGAGATCTGGATAAAATTCCTGGCACCTGCTTTGGCCTGGCCCAGCCCTGGCTGTTGTAGTCATTTGGGTAGTGAATCAGCAGATGGAATCTGGTTCTCTCCTTCTCTCTGCCTTTCAAAAATAAATAAATAAATCTCTTTTATTTCTTAAAGTTAATTTGGGTCTCTCCAACTACTTGATAACCTCAGCATCTCTTGCACAAAGAAAGGAGGGGAAAAACTTTCTCCCATTTACCCACCCCACCCCATCTCACACATCTATTTAAGAAGTACCTTGTAAAGCCTACCCAGTGCCTTCTGAGGCCAAAATGATGAGACTATGTTCCTTGCTTTCATTTATCATATAACCCAGTCTAGTGGGACAAACAGCCAATAAACATGTAAAATGTTAGGCAGTGAAAAGTTACCTTTTCATAAGATATGAAAAAAATAAGTTGAGAAAGGATATAGAAAATGAAGGCATGATATTCTAGAATAGTGGTCACGGAAGTTCATTCTGAAGAGCTGAGAGTAGAGACTCAAATGAAAGGGACAGCAATTTGTGCAAATATCTGGGGGGGGGAAGTAAATGTGGTGGAGAGAAAATGAGCGGAAAGGCAGAAATGACTGTGCAGAGTAGAAAAAAAGAACTGGCCAGTGTGGCTGGAAGAAGAGTGAGCAAAGGCTAGTACTTATCAAAGTAGACACCAGATAATGCGGGGGTCGGGTCACAGGGCCTGGTAAACCACAGTAAGGACTGGATAGTCTCCTACGAATGACAGGAAGCCAGCTGAAAACGCGTCTGACTAATGTTTTAAGAGATCAGGTTTATTTTTGTATGAATAAAAAAGCACAACTGTAAAAACCTCCATATAACTCAACACCTAACATTTACTGCATGTTTACTATTTGCCAAGTTCCATTCCCAGCAATTTATGCACAGTAACTCACACAACTATGTAAAGCAAACAGTACTATCACTTCTCATCTCTGTTGAACTATTAAGAGAAATAAAGCCCAGGAAGGCGATTCGTGTCCTCAAACTCTCATGACAAGTGAATGCAGAGACTTTGGTTCCAGAATCTAAGTAATTAATCACCATACTGGACTGAAGGAGAAAAGAGAAGACTTAAGTTGGTTATTGCAGTTTACAGGACAGAACCAAAAGAGGCTGAACTCAGAGTGGCAAAGTGGGATGTATGTATTCTGAAGGCAGAAAACCAACGTGACTTGCTGATAGACTGGAAGTGGAGAGTAAGAATCAAGGATGACCCTGAGGTTTTCAGTCTATGTAAATAAATACATGG
Source organism: Lepus europaeus (assembly GCF_033115175.1). Taxonomy (NCBI): domain Eukaryota; kingdom Metazoa; phylum Chordata; class Mammalia; order Lagomorpha; family Leporidae; genus Lepus; species Lepus europaeus. The sequence goes on from NC_084840.1 coordinate 50,225,546, forward strand.
AGTCACCATTTAGTAAAATGGAAATGTCAAATCAAAGAGTGATTTTAATAATAAGCATTGGGTAGGAGAGGAGTTTTCAGCAATGGTCAGGATGAGCCACGGGGTGGCAGTTCAGCTGCCACACGGGACACCTGCATCCCACAGCGGACTGACAGGGCCCAGCTCTGCTCTCCGTTCTGGCTTTCTGCTTATGTGCCCTCTGAGTGGCAGCAGACGATGGCTCAAGTGGTTGAGTCCCAGCCACCCATGCAGGAGATCCAGACAGAATTCCTGGCTCCTGACCTCAACTCTGCTCAGTCTCAGCTGTTATAGGCATTTGGGGAATGAATCAAGAGATGGGAGCTCGCTCTCTGTCTCTGCATGTGTCTCAACCTCTCTCTCTGCCTTTCAAATAAATAAAGAAAAATTAATGAAAGAAAAGATGAGCTAGACATTTCAGACCAGAACAATACTGAGGACACCAGGATTGTGTATAATACACAGGCTCTGTTTGTAACAGTCACTTCTAAATTGGTTAGAGGTGGGGACTGCTGGGGGATGAACTGAGAAGAGGTCAAAAGGTTTGTCTCCAACTTTCAATTGAAGGGCAGTGATGAACTGTTTCTGATCTTTGAATTCCAAGTGAAACTTGAAAAAAAAATAAAAGATGAAATAAGAAAAGTTTTGAGATCTTGTAAATTGCAAGGAATACTTTTAGTTCAAGTATGTTAATTTTTACAATCCCCGAGGGGCCAACACCACTTTAGTCTTATCTTGCATCTGTAGGTCCATTTCATTCTGCTGTGATGATGCAGACACTGAGACACGAAGAAAAAGAAGATCCAGCGTCTATATTTTATCTGTCAACTCAGCTTGCTAATACCAGCCCCAGGAAAGGCATCAATCCATGACTGCAACTGTAAATAGGATCAAACCAAACATACTAGTGAAACTCTGCAAAATAGAAGGCCTAAAAACAATGCAAACCTCCATTTATAATTCTGAGGTATGTTCCCAATCAGCTATCTTGTATGTATTTAAATTGCTTACTGAGAAAAACCTATCTAAATAGTTCAATTTCCCATTGAGGAAAACTTATTTCAACATAAAACAATTGAATACTATTTCTTCGTTTTTGATATGAAAATATACATGATTGAGGATGTCCTTAAGATAGGAAACACCATAAATCTGATTTTCACTTTGAGAATAAAAGGAAGGAAGAGGTTTGCGATACCTCTTTGGAATCTGAAGACATTTATTTCTGGCATTGGAAGGCTTCAATATGAAGTTGAACCAGGAAATTTTTTTTTCCTTCTTTATTTGAGATGAATTATTTTAAAACAGAGATCCAAAGGTAGAAGAACTAAAGTATAGTGAGTTACCAAACTAATGCTTTTACACAGAATGAAGTAAAAAGGCTTACTATCTGAAATTTTATTCTATTAAAACATATTGCCTGAAGGCACACAGCCCTATGCCTTTTATAGAGGTTAATGGCTAACATTTACTAACCACTATACAGGGCCGGCGCCGTGGCTTAACAGGCTAATCCTCCGCCTTGCAGCGCCGGCACACCGGGTTCTAGTCCCGGTTGGGGCCAGCTCTCTGCTACGGCCCGGGAAGGCAGTGGAGGATGGCCCAAGTCCTTGGGCCCTGCACCCGCATGGAAGACCAGGAAAAGCACCTGGCTCCTGGCTTCGGATCAGCGAGATGCGCCAGCTGCAGTGGCTACTGGCTCCTGGCTTTGGATCAGCGAGATGCGCCAGCTGCAGTGGCTATTGGAGGGTGAACCAACGGCAAAGGAAGACCTTTCTCTCTGTCTCTCTCTCTCTCTCACTATCCACTCTGTCAAGGAAAAAAAATAAATAAATAAATAACCACTATGCAGACCAGGCATTGGTTATCTCCTTAAATCTCCACAGCAAACCTATGAAACAAGAACGACTAATTTCCCCATTTTAGAAATTAGAAAACTTGGGTGGGCATTGTGGTGCAGCAGGTTGAGCCTCTGCCTATGATGCCAGCATTCCACTCAGGTGCCGGTTTGAGGTTGGGCTGCTCCACTTCTGATCCAGCTCCCTGCTAACCTGCTGGGGAAAGCAGCTGAAGATGGCCCAAGTGGCTGGGCCACTCTATCCACATTGGAGACCGAGAAGAAACTCTAGACTCCTGGCTTCAGCCTGGTCTGGCAGCTATTTGGGGAGTGAACCAGTGGAAGGAAGATGGCTCGCTCTCTCCTCCTCTCTGTAACTCTGCTTTTCAAATAAATAAAATCAATCTCGAAAGAAAGAAAGAAAGAGAGAAAGAGAGAAAGAGAGAAAGAAAGAAATTAGACAACTTAGCTATGGTGAGAAGAAAAAAACTTGCCAAAGGTCAGGGCAGAGGGAAATGAACAGATACAGGGTAGAAGGAAAAAAAGAACCTTCTGTGTTGCTCCTCAATTCCTAGCTCCAGGAAGGCTTGCATTTAGTCTGCCTCAGAGTTGCAATGAAACTAGCAGTGTAGCCGGCACAGTGGCTTAACAGGCTAATCCTCCACCTTGCAGCGCCGGCACACTGGGTTCTAGTCCTGGTCGGGGCGCCAGATTCTATCCCGGTTGCCCCTCTTCCAGGCCAGCTCTCTGCTATGGCCCGGGAGTGCAGTGCAGTAGAGGATGGTCCAAGTGCTTGGGCCCTGCACCCACATGGGAGACCAGGAGAAGCACCTGGCTCCTGGCTTCAGATCAGCACGATGCGCTGGCCGCAGCGGCCATTGGAGGGTGAACCAATGGCAAAGGAAGACCTTTCTCTCTGTCTGTCTCTCTCTCACTGTCCACTCTGCCTGTCAAAAAAAAAAAAAAAAAAAAAAAAAGAAAGAAAGAAACTAACAGTGCAGATTCCCAAGTGGCCCACTACTTGCTATCATGGCACGTATTCATGCATAGTGCTCAACTCATGTATCTTTGAAGACTTTTCCCCATCCACTGCCAAAGCACACTTACCCATCACTATTACTATTTAGGGGGTCTACACAGATCTAGTTCATACATGTGGCAAAATAGGTCATAACATGGGAATAACAGCAAGTTGGAATTTACTATAATTTACTTTTTAAAACTTCAAGTGTTAATTACAGTAGTACTGAGAAAATGAATATAATAAGAACAAGTATAGTATCTCTTGACATAAACATGTAGGGGAATAAAGGCAATCCATAGCAGTAGATAAACCTTACCCAACTAATTCCAAGTAGAAAGAGAAGAACATAAAACAAGGTACCATGACCCTGTTATAACAGATCACAGCAAGCTTTATGGGAGAAGCAGTACCTGGGCTAACCTTGGAAGAAATACATAAAGTTGGAGAACAGGACTTTCAAACAGTAAAAGAAAACTGTATAAGTTTTAAAGGCAAGAAAATACAGTAACATTTGATGACAGGAATATTCAGATCTGCTACAGTTCCTGAGAAGGGAAAAGAACACTGCACACAAATGTGGGCAGACTGTGGCCACTTTGGCCCCTGCCTGGCCCTTGCTGACCACTGTGGACATTTGGGAAGTAAATCAAGGATGGCAGGGCTGTATGTGTGTGTGTGTGTGTGTATGTGTACTTCTCAAATGAGAACTCCTAAAAATCTTTAGAAATACTTGTTATTGTCAACAATATTGTGATCAGCAATAGCTCTAAGAACCCTTTGTGGGGCCAGTGCTGTGGCACAGCAGATAAAGCTGCTGCCTGCGGTGCTAGCATCTCATGTGGGTGCTGGTTCAAGTCCTGGCTACTACACTTTTGATCTAGTTCCCTACTCATGTGCCTGGGAAAGCAATGGAGGATGGCCCAAGTCCTTGGGTCCCTGCACCCACATGGGAGACCCAGATAAAGCTACTAGCTCCTGGCTTTGGCCTGGCTCAATCCTAGACACTGTGGTAATTTGGGGAGTGAACCAGCAGATGGAAGATACCCCCCACCCTGCCTCTCCTTCTCTGTAACTCTTTCAAATAAATAAATAAATAGAATCTTTTTTTTAAAAGAACCTTTTGTAAACAGTATCTTCCTAAAATTATTAAAACTTTTTGTTGTGAAAATGTTCTCTAATATGGTTATATTAGTTTATTCTGCCACCACCTCTGTATGAGGGCATATATCATCCTACCTACTTGCCAACTCTGGGTATTAAGTTTTATTCTTTAAAAAACTGTTGGGGCCGGCACAGTGGCATGGGGGGTAAGGCGGCGTGGTGAGTAAGGCTGCCGCCTGCAGTGCCGGCATCCCATATAGGCGCCAGTTCTAGTCCCGGCGCCCGTATGCTCCACTTCCGATCCAGCTCTCTGCTATGGCCTGGCAAAGCAGTAGAAGATGGCCCGAGTCCTTGGGCCCCTGCACCTGCATGGGAGACCCGGAGGAGGCTCCTGGCTCTTAGCTTCAGTTTGGTGGAGCTCCGGCCATTGTGGTCAACTGGGGAGTGAACCATGGGATAGAAGACCTCTCTCTTTCTCTGCCTCTCCTACTCTGTGGAACTCTGACTTTCAAGTAAATAAATAAAATCTCCAAAAAAAAAAAAAAAAAAACCTGCTTAGTTTGATAAGCAAAAATTCATCTCCCTGGGGTGGGTGTTGTGGTATAGTAGTTAAAGTGCCCCTTGGCCAGCACCATGGCTCAACAGGCTAATTCTCCGCCTAGCGGCACTGGCACACCAGATTCTAGTCCCGGTCAGGGCACCGGATTCTGTCCCAGTTGCCCCTCTTCCAGGCCAGCTCTCTGCTGTGGCCAGGGAGGGCAGTGGAGAATGGCCCAAGTGCTTGGGCCCTGCACCCCATGGGAGACCAGGAGAAGCACCTGGCTCCTGGCTTCGGATCAGTGCGGTGCGCCGGCCGCAGCGCGCTGGCCGCGGCAGCCATTGGAGGGTGAACCAACGGCAAAGGAAGACCTTTCTCTCTATCTCTCTCTCTCACTGTCCACTCTGCCTGTCAAAAATAAAAAAATAATAATAATAAAATAAAATAAAGTGCCCCTTAAGACACCCATATCCCATATTGGAATGCCTGGGTTCTAGTTCTGCCTCTACTTCCAATCCAGCTTTTTGCTAATAAGCACCCTAGGAGGCAGCAGGTAATGGCTCAAATACTTCCACCCATATGAGAAACCTAGCTTGAGTTCCAGGCTCCTGGCTTTGGCCCGGCCCAGTCCCAGCTGTTGTGGGGATTTGGGGAGTGAACTATAGGACAGATCTCTTTCTGTCTCTGTCTTACAATTAACAAATAAAACTTTAAAAATCATATTATTAATGTTTTGATTATAAATTTGTGAAGTTAACATTTTTTATATTCTTATTGGCCATTCAATTAATGTTTTATGAAATGCTTACACATAACTTTTATCCACTTCTGCAGTGAGTGGTTCATCCTTTACTGATTTTGAACAGCTCTTTAGCTATTAACCACTTTTTTTTTTTAAAGATTTATAGCTATATTAGAAAAAGTTAGAGAGAGAGAGAGAGAGAGAGAGAGAGAGATCTTTCAACTGTTGGCTCACTCCCCTGATGGCCACAATGGCCAGGGTTGAGCCAGGCTAAAGCTAGAACTAGGAGCTTCTTCCAGCTCTACCATGTGTGTGGCAGGGGTCCAAGTATTTGGGCTGTCTTCCGCTGCTTTCCCAGGTGCATTGGCAGGGAGCTGAATCGGAAATGGAGCAGCCAGGACTCAAACCAGCACCCATATGTGATGTCAGTGTTGTAGGTGGTGGCTTTTATCTGCTGTGCCACAATGACAGTCCCTTAACCACTTTTTTATAAAAAATTTTTTTCAAGAGAAAGTTTAAATATGCATTTAAAAATTAAGTGGCGTGAGAGTAATGCTCCCAACAGGCACTGCAATCTAAGAGATATAAGAATGACTTATTATTCTCCATGCTGCTATTTCCCCTTTACCAAGTAATTGATAAAGTTACACTTTATAAATGAAGACTCCATGTGGCCAAGCAGTTTACATTCTGAACTGTCTTAGCTCTGCTACCAACCTGTAATTTGTAAATCTCAGCTACAACTGCACTAGCTCTGCACAACTCTTCCTTAGATTCTCAAACAGGGTTCTGTGTTTATGCCATTCACACACCACATTCCCAACTGCAAACTTTGGGAGGAGGACAGAGCAACCTCTTCCATGAGGGGGGCAGAGGATTCTGAGCAGGTCTCAGCTTGATCCCTACCCAGGCAGTCACATGGTCTCATTCCAGCCCATGTAAGAAGATGTTACTTTTAAGATAAATGCTTTGTCATCTATGGGAAATCTGTCATATTATTAATAAAACTCCTTGGTAGAGACTGCAATTGATCATTAAAACAAAAATAGAATCAGAACAAACAATACACCTATCCGCCTGAAGTTACAAACATTCACTTTGGCGCTTATAGAGGCTCACTAAGCAGGCACTGCAGTGGCATGGGGATACGGAAATTAGATGTTAAAAATGTTTCGAGTCCAGGAGAGAGGTATGATCTAAATTGTTTAAATTATTTCAGCAAAGACAGTGTAATAAATATTCATTTTAATGGACTGTTAGAAGTTCTGGATTTTAATCCTGGAGCAGGTAGTTAACAAAAAAACTTCACTCCAGTGATAAAAGTCAAATACCCCTATTTCTCCTCAAAATCAGAGTCTGATAATTAACATTTGTTAGAAATTGCTGTAATATTAGAGAAGAGTGGTGTCAAGGCATGTGGCTAGGCTATAAACATTGAATAGGGACTACTGCTCTCACATGAACAATTACACATGCATCTAATGAATCTAATGGCCTATAATTCTGGGAACTATACCTGGGCCTTCAGTTTCACTGGTTCTATGGTTAACTCTCCTTAAGGAAATTCTGTTTTCTGATTTCAACTGGATTAAGCTGAATCCTAAAAGTGGATTAGCACTTCTTTTAATAAACCTTTCATAAAAGGTGCTTGTCACAGGCCTAAAAGGATGGAGAATAGGAGTTTCACCCATCTTATAAAATAGCTTGCAAGACTATTTTTGTGACTGCTTGCTAATAAATTTTTGTATGGATAGCAGAACTCAGTTTGAGTTTTGCTTTCATAGTAGCATGCCATTTAGAAGCTGGGTTTTGGCCGAGGAGAGCCATAGCACTCATTTGTCTGAAACCTCTGAATGTTAGCACTGATTCTTGAAAATAATCTAATACCTGTGGGGGAGAAAAAAACTTGGCTCAGGTCAGGTCATACCATGAAGTCAGAGACATAGTGTAATATATACCACCACAGAGTTTTGTATAAGGTACCCAAACAGCAAAGTCATGATGAGCTTTGTTATGGGAAATGGTGTCAGAAAAGACTTTATGCAAAAAGTGACAAATGAGCAGAATTTTGAAGAATAAAAACAGAAGTCTGCAAGAGTAGGAGAAGATTCCAAATGCAGGGAACAAAATATTTGCAAAAAAAAAAAAGAGAGAACCAATACGACATTTTGCTGATGGAAATGCAAAAAGGAGCACAATGTTGGAAGATGTAGTGCAGTGTGGCAAAGAGGATGAGACTGAAAGACAGGAAGTGGCAGCTCATAAAGGCTCTCACTCATAGGCCAGTACTAACCAAATGTGTTCAGTTAAGAATCACCTGGGCTACTTCCTAAACTATAATGGTTCCCAGCCTCTCCACTTGAAGCTACGATCTAGTAGGCACAGGATGAGGCACAGGGTGCTGTACAATGAACAAGCACTTCATTCCAAATAGCAAAAGGCCAAAGGCAAAGGGTTCTGAAGAGTAATAAATCATATGTCAATTTTCAACATTGCTACATGTAGGGGATGGACTAGATGACACATAAGAAGCTACCAACATACAGATGACAGAGAGAGTCACAACACAGAGATGTGAGAATGGAGAGGACAGGGCGGCTTAAAGTAACACTGAGAATGTAAAACAGATAGGATTTGTCTACTATATACTGACAATTTTTTTTGTTCTTTTTCTATCTTCCAGGAGAGTAATCCCTAGAAGCAGTTACTATTTTGTCTACTTTTTAATTAATGACACATAATGGATATTATTCAGGTTTAAAATAAGTTCTTGTTTCCCTCTCACTACTACTACATGTTCATCCATTCAACAGACACTTACTAAGTACCTATAATATACCAGAAACAGAAATGCCTCTGTCTTTCCTCCATCTGCCATTAGGTGGTGCTGAGATCCTGAACAAGGGACCCAGACTACACTGCCTCCTATCCAAGCTCTAACATTCGGTTCAGCAGCACTTCTAATACAGCAAAGATGTAATCATAAAGGTCTGGCCCAAACTCTTCAGAGATGGAAAATCTAAACGACAGAAAGAGCCTGGGAATTCTGATTTCCAATCCTGCACTGCTTCCTTTATGACACTGCATCTGCATTGGAGACCCGGAAGAAGTTCCTGGTTCCTGGCTTTAGGATTAAAAGAAATATAACCAGCATCACAGAGCCCAAAATAGTGGACAGTAATATAAAATAGCACTTGGTAACTTTTATCATGCTAAAACTTCAAAACTTTTTTTAAAAAAACATTTTATTGGGGCTGGCGCTATGGCTCAGCGGGTTAACACCCTGGCCTGAAGCGTTGGCATCCCATATGAGCACAGTTCGAATCCCAGCTGCTCCACTTCCGATCCAGCTCTCTGCTATGGCCTGGGAAAGCAGTGGAAGATGGCCCAAGTCCTTGGGCCCCTGCACCCGCATGGGAGACCTGGAGGAAGCCCCTGGCTCCTGGCTTCAGATCGGTACAGCTCCAGCCGTTGCGGCCATCTAGAGAGTGAACCAGCAGATGGAAGCCCTCTCTCTCGCTCTCTGCCTCTCCTCTCTCTGTGTAACTCTTTCTAATAAATAAATAAATCTTTAAAAAAATTATTTATTTATTTGAGGTAGAGTTACAGACAGTGAGAGGGAGAGACAGAGAAAGGTCTTTCATCCATTGGTTCACTCTCCAAATGGCTGCAAGGGCCAGAGCTGGGCTGATCTGAAGCCAGGAGCAAGAAGTTTCTTCCTGGTCTTCCACGCAGGTGCAGGGCCCCAAGGACTTGGGCCATCTTCTACTGCTTTCCCAGGCCATAGCAGAGTGCTGGATAAGAAGAGGAACAGCCAGAATTCAAATCGGTGCCCAAATGGGATGCTGGTGCTGCAGACAGAGGATTAACCTACTGCACCACAGCGCAAGCCCCTCAAACTTACTAGTCACTACAAAACACTAGATTTTACTGCTTCAGAAAAGTATCTTAAATATTAGGGTATTATGTTTTTATTTTGCGGCACCTAATTCTAATAAACAAATAGGAGGGGCCGAAGCAGCGGCTCACTTGGTTAGTCCTCCGCCTGCAGCGCTGGCATCCCAGATGGGCACCAGGTTCTAGTCCCCTTCCCATTGCTCCTCTTCCAGTCCAGCAATCTGCTGTGGCCTGGGAGGGCAGTGGAGGATGGCCCAAGTGTTTGGGCTCCTGCACCCACACGGGAGACCAGGAAGAAGCACCTGGCTCCTGGCTTCAGATCGGCGCAGCGCCAGCCGTGGCAGCCATTTAGGGAGTGAACCAATGGAAGGAAGATCTCTCTCTCTCTCTTTGTCTCTCTCTCTCTCACTGTCTATAACTCTACCTGTCAAATTAAAAAAAATAGGATAACTTCAGAATAAATTATTCTAATAAAAGCCTTGAAATAGCCCTATCAGTTATTTTTGAAAAAAAAAAGTATTTATATAAACACTGCATAAGATTTTGAAACTACTGATACAAAATCTAAAAGACTAGCAAAAACCTTTTCATAGTCTCCAGATATGAAAAATGAAACAATTTCACTAGAATTTTACATATTCAGGGATGGCATAAGAAAAAAAAAAAAAAGAAAAGAAAAAAGGAAAGGAAGAGGAGTGGGTTTTCAGCCTTGCAGTTAACATACAACTTGAGATGCCTGCATCCCATCAGGATGCCTGTTTCTGGTCTTGACTCCAGTTTCTTGCTAATGAAATCCTATAAGCAGTAGGTGATGGCTTAAGTAGTTGGGTTCCTATCATCTACAAGGGAGCGGTGGATTGAATTCATGGCTCCACTAGTGGATGGAAGATTTTTCTCTCTGGCATCCTCTAAAATTAAAAAAAAAAAATCTTAAAAATAAGTAAATAAGGGGGTCGGCACTGTGGTGTAGCGGGTAAAGCCACTGCCTGCAGTGCCGATATCCCATATGGGTGCCAGTTCAACTTCTGGCTGCTCCACTTCAGATCCATCTCTCTGCTATGGCTTGGGAAAGCAGTGGAAGATGGCCTAAGTCCTTGGGCCCCTGCACCTGCGCTGGAGACCCAGAAGCTCCTGGCTCCTGGCTTCAGATTGGCATAGCTCCAACAATTGCAGCCAATTGGGCAGAGAACCAGCAGATGCAAGACCTCTCTCTCTGCCTTTCCTTCTCTATGTAACTCTGCTTTTCAAATAAATAAATAAGTAAACCTTTAAAAAAATAAGTAAATAAAATAAAGAGTTCTAGAGCTAAACATAAAAGCCACTTAGAAGATTAAAATATAGAACACAAAATATTTTTAAATAAAAATTTAAAAATAAGCAATTTCCATTATAGCACTTAAGGTAAATGTTATTTAAAATCATCTTTTTTTTTAACAAAAAGGTTTTATTTATTTACTTGAGGCATAATTGCAGACGGGGATGGGGGGGGAGGGAGGGAGGGAGAGAGAGGGAGAGAGAAAGGTCTTCTATCTGCTGGTTCACTCCCCAAATGGTTCCAATGGCCAGAGTTGCACTTATCTGAAGCCAGGAGCCAGGAGCTTCTTCCAGGTCTCCCACGTGGGTACAGGGGTCCAAGGACTTGGGCCATCTTCTACTGCTTTCTCAGGCCATCAGCAGGGACTTGAACTGGTGCCCACTGGCGCTGCAGGCAGATACTTAACCTACTAAGCCATAGCACCAGCCCCTTAAAGTCATCTTAACATTTATTGAGCATACCATGTATAACAAATGGGTAGTCTAGGTCTGTCTAATTCACTATGCTATTAACTTTTATGCTCCGTAGCCATAAGAGATAGAATGAGAAAACTACAGTAAAATACGGTGGTATAGAGGGAGTAAGGTTGGATTTGGCCAGTCTAGGTTCAAATCTCAGTTCCATCACTTACCTAGCTCACTTTTGGGAATAACAGTACACACTTCAAATGTCTTGTGTTTTAAAAATAGAATCATGTGAAGGACAGACACACCACCTGATAGCCAAGTAAGCATCTACCAGATGCTGGTCGTTCTCATCATCATGACAGTCTCATTGTAATTACCACCATTCTCACACGGTCACAGGAGGATTTCATCCCTATGGTGGATAGCAGCTTTTGTCTGTCCAGTATCCATTCTCTATTCTCTTTCCATGAGCCTCATTTCCTTGGGGAATCCCGACCTATGTTCGGTTGCTAGGGTGGGTTGGATGTTGGTTCAGGAACAGGCTCATGCCGTAAGCTACTCAGTGGCAAAGGGACTCAACTCCAGGATTTTGGTAGAAGCCCTTGGTAAAGAGAAGCTCTCTTTCTGCATATGTAATGCTGAAACTATTGGAGTCATCTTGCTGTCACACAAGGAAAGCTTACAAAAGAATAGCTAGGAAAGGGCTGGGAGATATGTTTTGATAACACTGTTTGAGCCCTTGATTTCAACTGTGCTAGAAGGTTGATCACTAGATCTATAGTTACAGAGACCATCAAATACTTTTTCTGGCTTGCTTACAACCACTTGAGGGATTTTTTTTTCCTCTGGTCATTTGCATCTGAGATGACCTAACACAACAGGTATCAAACAGTGCCCAGAAGTTGGAGACCAGAATACAGGAGAGCTTAGTAGTGAAGGGAATTAGAAAGATCTGGTTCCAATTACTAGTACGTGGCTATAGGCAACGCTCTAGGCCTACTTCCTCATCTGCTTGCCTGAAAGGATTGATAAAAGGATGTAACAATGCATACAAACTGCTCAGTCTTCTGCGCAGCAATGAACAATTAGCAGAAGCTATTATTTTATCACTGATTCCCAAACCGATTATTACACCTGACCCTTCTTGAGTTCCCTATCCACATTACCAGCAGTCTAAACAGCCATCTCCAATCCCAAATTCAACATTTCCAAATCTTTTTATCCTGCTTGCACACTCCAAATCATACCCCTGGCTCCTCGAAAAGAATGCTTACTGGAGGTCAGTTCTTCATTAATAATACTATGTTCCCAACAGTATTTAATACAAGAATCCTAGCAGAATTTTCTAGACAGAAACTTCTTCCCTGGTATCTAATCAATCACCAAGTCCTGTTAAGAATCAACAGCCTGACAAGAAAGAATTTTCCCCTGTTTTGGATAAAAACAAGGGCAGGATTTTTCCAACTTCAGTATGTGACCTTTTCAATTAGCTTTCAAGAAGAACTCCAATCCTTCTACCCATCCTTTTCTTCATCTTATCCTCCTTGTGGTTTTATTTCTTTCTGTTATCTAGGATAGATTTTTTTTTTTTTTGCTAGCTTATTTTTTCCTTGACCTCACCCTACAAACTAACAAATTTAGACCAAGCCAATATTTGCAGCTCCTGTACCCAAGCTATTTAGCACCACTAGAAAAAGTTATAATTATGTAGATAGACAGCACTTAAGGTTATCTTTGACCTCATCCACCTGGATCTTCATAATTCTAGCAATTTCTATATTCCTGGTCAGATTTGTTGGCATTTTTTTAAATTCTTATTTCAAAATTCCATCATCTACCTCTCTCAGCCACTACTTCAGCTCTCAATTTCTAAATATATCTAAATCTTAAACTCTCATCATCTCATTCCCCTCACAACAGCTGGAATACAGAAGGTTCACAATAAAGTAATGGGAAAAGTAGAAGGAAGAGATGTCTCCTATGTTAAGGCTAATCCCTTTAGTACCTCTGAAATTTCAACATGCATACAAATAAACTGGGAACCTTATTAAAAATGTATATTTGGATTCAGGAGGTCTGGAGTGGGGTTAGAAGTTATGCATGCCTTCTAACAAACCAATGCTGCAAGTCTGGGGGCAACATTTAGAAAAGAAATATCTATGGCTGGTCTTGTATAGTAGGTAAAGCTGTTGCCTGAGACACCAGCATCCCATGTGGGGGCCGATGCACATCCTAGCTATTCCGCTTCCCTATCCAGCTCCCTGCTAATGGCCTGGGAAAAGCAGTGGAAAATGGCCCAAGTTGTTTGGGCAGTGTTTGGGCTCCTGCACCTACATGGGAGACCTAGATGAAGCTTCAGGCTATGGCCTGGCCCTTCCTGGACTGTTGCAGTTATCAGTGGAGTGAACCAGTGGGCAGAAGATCTTGATCTCTTTTTCTTTCAAATAAATAATAAATAAATAAATCTCAAACAACAACAAAAAAGGGTCTAGAGTCCATCCTTCCTCATCCCTCCAGAGACCTTTTACTCAAAGTCAACACCTTATTTCCTGTATCTTCAACATCTGCTTCTCTATTAATTGCCCCCTTCCCAACACATAACATACCCATCTCTTGTATTTTAACATAGAACTTTTTGGGACCAACATGGTGTTGTAGCAGGTAAAGCCACTGCCTGCACTGCTAGCATCCCATGTGGGCACCAGTTCAAGTCCTGGCTACTCCACTTCTGATCCAGCTCCCTGCTAATGTGCCTGTGAAACAAAAGAAGATGGCCCAAGTGCTTGGGCCCCTGACACCCAGTGGGAGACCCGGAAGAAGCTCCTGGCTCTGGGCTTTGGCCTGGTCCAGCCTTGGGGCCATTGCAGCCATCTGGGGAGTGAATCAGTGGATGGAAGACTTCTGTCTCTCCCTTTCTCTCTGTAACTCTGCCTTTCAAATAATCTTAAATGAAATGTTAAAAAAATAAAATAAAATAAAAATAGATTTTTGTTTTGTTCCTCTTCTACCTAGTCTCCAATCTTTTTAGCTTTCCTTGGCTCCACAGGCAGGAGCCTGTGAGGAGTAATCTATGTCAACAGTTCCCAAATTTTCTTGGTTCACAGAACCTTTAGTGTCTCAGTAATTTTTCATGGTACTTCTAGGCCAAACGAGATCTCTAGTAATTACTATTATAAAATACTAAGGGCAAGTCACTTAATAAGTATTTAAGTCCTAACAATGAAATGCCAGTTAGCACTGTGTACTTTTACATACCTTGGAATCAGATTAGACACTGACAGACTCATTTCCTGTGGGATACTGATTTTCAGGCAATACCTGCTTTTTTATCACAGCAAGCACTGGAAACTCACCTTCACAACGATATGACATCACTGAAAAGAACGCACTGATGAGATAGTATGGTGTCCAGCAGATGTTGCTGAACTTCCCTTGAAATGTTAAGATATTCCATAGCACCCTTATAAGTTTGATAGTACTCTGGGGAAGAAGTATTGAAAACCTCTAGTTACTGTAACTTTTAACCTGTCAGCTACACTTTTCTACACAGTTTTTGCAAAATTCTGGAGCACTATATTATTTTTATTATCAGAAAACACATAAAATCACAAACAAAGCAGCAACCATAAGATTTTTACAGTTAAAATCTGTGTAATTCCTAAATTAAAAGATAACAAATGCTATAATTACCACTTACTTAAGCTACATTAAATTATTCAAAGTATTCCCTTGATGCATTTTCAAATAAGCTTTATTTTCTTTGAAAATGACTATAATAGTTTTTTTCTATATCAATACTAAAAAAGCTACTTCCCATAATATGCAGTAGAATATATCTTAATGGTTTCATATTTTAACTGTTAAGAATAAGTAATTTTAGAAAAAAGGTTGCAAACCATTTCTTAATGGTAGCATAGGTTTCTTAAATATATTTTTTTTACTATGAGTACAATTATTATGAATCAAATTTAAGACAGACACCAAAGTAATTCTACAAATTTGCTAACAGCCACCAGTAAATATTATTAATGGTAAAGAAGTCAAAAGCATGAATGAAAAATTCCCAGAACAGTATCCATTATTCTAAGGAAGAAATAATTTTTAATTTGTTTTCAAAGCAGAAGGTTAAACCTCTGCCTGCGGCACCAGAATCCCTATGGGTGCCAGTTCAAGTCCCGGCTACCCCTCTTCCAATTGAGCTCACTGCTATGGCCTGGAAATGCAGTGGAAGATGGCCTAAGTCCTTGGGCCCCTGAACCCACATGAGAGACTAGGAAGAAGCCCCTGGCTCCTGGCTTCGGATCTGTATAGCTCCAGCCATTGCGGCCACTAGGGGAGTGAACCAACGGAAGGAAGACCTTTCTCTCTGTCTCTCCCTTTCACTGTCTGTAACTCTATCTCTCAAATAAATAAATAAAATCTTAAATAAAATCACAAGTACTTTTCAGTACTTGTTTAAAAAAAGCTTCCTATTGGTTACAGACAATATGATAAATAAAAATACAAGCACTATCAACAAATTAGAAAATAAACCAATGCTTACATATGTAAGAATTGTAAGTATTAACTCATTTCTGAGATTTGATTCAATCATTCTTTTTAGAAAAATTTATTTTTTGGAAAGGCAGTGTGATGGGGGTAGGGAGATGGGTATCTTTCATCTGACAGTTCACTCCTCAAATGGTTGCAACAGCCAGGGCTGGGGCAGGTGGAAGTCAGGAGCCAGAAACTCCATCTCTGTCTTCCACGTGGGTAGCAGGGGCCCAAGTATTTGGACCATCCTCTGTTTCCTTCCCAGGTGCATTGGCAGAGGGCTATATTGGAAGGAGAGAAGCCAGGACTCGAACTGGCTCTCCTGATATGAGATGCAGGTGTCCCAAGTGTTGCCTTAACCCGCTGTGCAACACTGGCTCCTGATCTAATCATCTCTACTTATTTGTATGCACAACTGGCTTTCTGTTTTGCTTTAAAGATTTATTTATTTATTTGAAATCCAGAGTTACAGAGAGAGAGAGAGGGAGAGACAGAGAGAAAGAGATATCTTCCACACAATGGTTCACTCTCCACATAGCTGCAATGGCAGAGGTGGACCAGTCCAAAGCCAGAAGACAGTAGGTTCTTACGGGTTTCTCATGTGAGTGCAGGGGCCCAAGCACTTGGCCAATCCTCTGTTACCTTCCCAGGCATATCAGCAGGAAGCTGGATCAGAAGTGGAGCAGCCAGGTGCTGCTCATATAAGATGCCGGTGTTACAGGTAGCAGCTTTACCTGCTATACCCAGTGTCTGCCCGTGTCTGCCTTTTGAAATTAACATCTAAGCATTTCAATTTTTAAATGAAGCTTAAATAAATTCATAATTATAAATAGAATATTTATTAGCACTTGACTTTATTCTGCTAAGAGGGAGGGCACAGAAAAAGATCCTTTGATTATCCTCAGCCCGTTAGTTCATCGCCCATGATGTAACACAATCAGCCCTTATCTACTCACTAGTTTCCTTTTTCACAGTGCCAAGGCTATGTGCCAATGGCCTAAGCAACAATAGATTGGTTTTAATTAAAAATAAAGTTGATCTCCCAGTATAAATAAATCAGTATCTAAAACTGAATTTTAACTTGTGATACCCATGTTAACCAGCACCATGATCAAGAGCAAATGTTTAGTTAAGGGCAACCTAGTCCAAATTCTAATAATCAGAAAAAGCTCTGCCAGGAGCTCAAAATATAATAAATTTTTAAAAAGAAAGCTTCTTATAAATAAATAATCATCTCTTCTGTTGATTAAGTTAGCACTATTCCCATCTCACAGATGGAGACTGCGAAGATTGATGAGTGACTTGCTTAGCACTAAGAGGGCCAGGTGACAAGAATCCAAAGCAGTACTAGCAGGTCCTATTCCTAATTCTGGTTTTTGTCAAAAATCATCTTTTCCTCATCCCCTGTCCCTGTGTGCTCTTTTGATAGATCATTCTAAACCACTTTGGGCTGTAACCACTCAAAACTACAACCAGTGTTTGCACATAAAAAAATCTCTATACTCAGAATGAAAACACATTTTTAAGTATCAAAGTTAAGAAAAATTGATGGGCTGGTGTTGTGGCGTAGTGGGTAAAGCCACTGCTTGCAATGTTGGAATCACATACAGGAGCTGGTACAAGTGCCGGCTGTTCCACTTTTGATTCAGCTCCCTGTTAATGTGCCTGGTAAAGCAGTGAAAGATGGACCAAGTCCTTGGACCCCTGTACCACCTGGGAGACCTGGAAAAAGCTCCTGGCTCCTGGTTCTGGACTGGCCCAGCCTCAGCTGCTGTGGCTATTCAGGGAGTGAACCAGTGGATGAAAGACCTCTCTGTCTCGCCCTCCCTTTTTCTGTAAACTCTTTCAAATAAATAAATAAAGTTAAAAAGAAAAACTGAGAGATGAGACCTTTTTTTTTTTTTTTTTTTTTTAAGGATAAAAATGTCTGAATGAATTCCAAGATCAAATTCAGAGACTTTTACACTGACAGGTTTCTATCATCTGCAGTCTACCACTAACTTCTTTTAGCACAGTTAAATCTGCTGCTTCCTCCAAGCTAAGTGCTTCAATCTAGAAATACAGTTAAGATCAAACGGTTCTCTGATCATAAAATACTTCCAATCTTGTTTAATTCATGCTTTCTTTTGTTGACTCTTAACTCTTAAACCTTTCTCTAATGTATTTGAAATTTTGAATACACTACAGTTCTAAAGCCAAATCAAAACCATGATACAATTAGAACTTCAAAATTTTGCTTTGCATATCAATCAGGTGGGATCAATATCAAACTTTGCTTCTACTAGCAACAAGTTTTTTTCTTCAAGGTCATGTAAGAGGTCACTTTCAACATCATGTCTATTATGCTGTTTTGTTTTCAAATGACATGTTTTCTGAGAATTCTTGGGCCATGGGTGTGGATGAGGGAGGTATGATATGCAGGCCTTCTCTCCTTGAGATTCATGGATGTGCTAGGTTCTATCACAATTTGTAACTCGATCAACTAACTTTTGGCATAGGCAAGGCATACAGCTTCATTTCACCTTCAGTGCAGACCTTTCTCCCAGTACTTGGGAGTTATAAATAGCTTAGACTATGCTGACTATTTTTATCTGGAAAATTATGGACTAGAAACACCACGGTAAGCATAAAAAGGATAGTTGACCACAATAGGACAACAACTCTCACAAAAGTCTTCAGTTTTAGAAACTGGATGTAAAGGTGGAGAAGCAGAGGTGAGGTATGGGTTGCAGGATTAGTTCAGGACAATTCACTGACTGTTAATTCATGAAAAATATATAACAAGAACAAAACAAAAGGTGCTTTTGAAAGACAGTACGATATAGTATAAAAACAAGTCCCTTACCCTTATAACTTTTTGAAGACACTTCTGGTTAAGGTATGTGAAGAAGTTTTTGAGAAAAGAGACATTAATAGAGACTCAAACTTTGAGGAGATATTCAGGAAGGGGACTTAAACTACATCCTAAAGAATTTAAAAGATTTGAGAAACTGAAGAGTGATAAACCAGTCACAGAATTTACAGTGCTGGGGGGAATAATTAAAGGGGCAATAAAAGGAGAAAAACAGCCTAGCTCAAAGTGGTATTTATTTGAATATGGTATTTCAAAGAATAGTGGCATATACAAGTGGATAGACAGTGTGGGACTAAGCAAATGGCAAGCATTGTATGCAAAGATAAAACTGTATAATTCAAACAAATCTTGTAAGATTTTTATAAGTGTTGATAAATTAACATAGGATGGATATGGGAGGCACGTACAGAAGAAGGAATTAAGGAAAGAATACTGTGTAATTCAGGTATAGAGTGATTAAAATCTTAACTGGGGCTGTGCAGTGGAAATACAAATATAATGCTCACTGAGTCCCTGATGAAAGCTCAGTATATCAAAATGAGTAAGAAAGGAGGCCTATCCTTAAGTGGCTCACAATAGTAGGAGAAACAGGGGGGGAACCCACTACTCTGAAGAATGTGATGTCAGTGATGGGCAGTGCCAGAGCAACAGACAGGACAGAGGTGTAATTCTGCTTAGATGGACAGGAGCAAAAAACAAGCTGAAGAATTCTCCTACCATTTTCCCCAGGGAGAGTAGGGGAAATGCACAAAGAAATAAAAATGAAGATATGTTCAGGGACTAGAAAGCTGGCCCCTCTTGGTCAGAACAGAAGATGTATGGCAGGACTTGATATATTCTTAAAAACAAAAACAGTGGGGTTGGGTGTCTGGCCCACAACAGAGTTCTGGGTCTGTTCCCAATTATAGCTTACTGCTAATGCACACTGTGGGAGGCAGCAGTGAGGGTTCATCCTGGCTCCTGGCTTCACCCTGACCTAGCTTTGGTTGTTGCAGGCATTTGGGGAGTGAACCAGTGGATGAGTGAACTAGTGGATAAGAGATCTCTCTCTTTCTAACAAATAAATAAAAGTTGAAATAATAAAAGTCTTTAAAAAATCAAATTTAAAGGTAGCAATGGATAAAATGGACTGCAGAGGAAAGATACAAACAGAAAAAGAAAAAATAGGCTTTTGTAATTATTCAGGACATAGATGAAGATAGGTTTCAATAGGAATATGTAAGTGGGAATGAGGAATAAGATAGGAAACAATTTTTTAATAAGTAAAGCCTTCATAACAATATGGGAAAGTATGCTTCTTTAAAGAATCATGCTCTTTTCACATTTAGAGACTTTCAATGGACTTAACATCAACTCATTCTTCAAAAGTCTCACCGCGCTGATCCGATGGCAGGAGCCAGGTACTTATCCTGGTCTCCCATGGGGTGCAGGGCCCAAGGACTCCACTGCACTCCCTGGCCACAGCAGAGAGCTGGCCTGGAAGAGGGGCAACCGGGACAGGATCGGTGCCCCGACCGGGACTAGAACCCGGTGTGCCGGCGCCGCAAGGCGGAGGATTAGCCTAGTGAGCCGCGGCCTACATAATTACTTCTTCAAGAAAACCCTTCCTATCCTACAGACAGGTTAGGTCTCCTTCTGCATGATCCCATAGGATCTTATATACTTCATAAACATCCAACACACATGGAATTAAAAGTTCAATGCTGTGTTTCTCTCAGGCAGGAAGACTAGAAAGGCAGAGAAGATTACTTTGACCGGGGCACTGGGTACTGCACAAATCAGACATTCTGTAAACAGAATCAGTAAACAGAATCAGACATTCTGTAAACTGAATCAGTAGAGTTCATAGACAGGACCAATTAAAAACCTCCATGGGGCAGGCCTTGTGGCACTGGGGGTTAAGCAGCTGTGTGAGAAACCCTGCATCCCACAGGAGGCCTGGTTCACACCCTGGCTACTCGGTGCTTCTGATCCAGTTTCCTGCTAATGCACCTGGGAGGCAGCAGATTATCTGGGCTCCTGCCACCCACATGAGAGACCCAGATGGAATTACTGGCTCCGGTTTCAGACTTGGTCTAGCACTAGCTGTTGTAGGCGCTTGTGGAGTGAACCAGTAGATGAAGATCTCCTGCCCTCTCTCTCACTCTGCCTTTCAAATAAACAAAATCTTTAAATAAAGTAATGCTCCACCATCTCTCCATCAGATTGCTCTACCATTCTTCATACCTCCCAACAAAGGGAAATGTCAGTCTTAATCATGCTGAGTTTGCAATACTTAAAGAAAATTCAGGTGGAGAGGTCTATCAGTCCTCTACAGATGCCATGGAAGAAGACAGATTAAGCAATCTTTAACAAGTCCTAGTACCTGAAGTCGTGGTTGCTGCTAACACTACCACTGTTATTCAATATAGTTATGGTTAACACTAATTACTGATAATATGCTGAGCATTATCTCATACTGTTTCTTCTATCCTCAAACAAGCCTTTCTGAATTAGGTCCTGTTATTGACTCTTGTTATATTAATGAGAAAGATGATGCTTGTTAAAACATTCACCTAAAATCAGGGAGCAACTGCATAGCCGAACAAAAGTCTAAAAGCAAGTAAACTAACTTAAGCACTTATAGTTCCATGAGTGCATTAGCTTACGTAGGGAGAAAAAGCATACACCAGTAGAAAAAGAGAAGACAAATCTCAGAACACAAAGGACAATGACATTTAAAAGGCAGCTACTGCAGAGGGAAAATCCAGCTTAAGAACTGGTATTCGCACCTTGTAAAGCTCCTTCTCCTTGAATGCAGAATGAATTTAGTGACTTGCTTCTCATCAAAAGAATACATCGAGGAAATGAGACATCACTTCCAACATTAGGTTAAAGACGCCTACCTGGCAAGAAACTGACGTTCTCAGCCCAACAACCCACATGAATGCTGCCAAAAACCAGTGAATGAGCAAGTTGGAAGAAGACCCCTCCCCATTCAAGCCCTCAGGGATCAGGATAAGAATTTAGCTTAAAAAACCAAAAAACAAACAAACAAACAAAAAAACCCTACAATTAGAACTTGAGAAAAAATGAAAATATTGAAAAACACGAGGAAAAGTAATTTAAAGACAAAGCCCAGATTTTGTTGTAATTCCTGTGTAAGTCTCCACATCAAGGAAGTAAAGGGCTAATACATCTCTGATATCTGGCACAGATAGTCAAGTATAGTCTCAAAGCTATCACTAACTTTCCCTTTTTTTACTTACTATTTTAGGAAGCTATCACATAATCATTTTCATCTACAAGTCAAGTCAACAGTACTATTTTCGTCATTTGTATGGCCATTCAACTTCTTCCCAACTTTCTGTATTTTTATTTCCTACAATAAGTTTTTTTTTTTTTTTTTTTAAAGATTTACTTATTGGGGCTGGTGCTGTGGCTCAGCAGCTTAAGCCTCCACATGTGGCACCAGCATCCCATATGGGAACCAGTTCTAGTCCCGGCTGCTCCGCTTCTGATCCAGCTCTCTGCTGTGGCCTGGGAAAGCAGTAGAAGAAGCTCCTGGCTCTGGGCTTCAGATCGGCACAGCTCGGCCATTTGGGGAGTGAACCAGCAGTTGGAAGACCTTTCTCTCTGTCTCTTCCTCTCACTGTCTTGTAACTCTGCCTTTCAAATAAATAAATAAATAAAATCTTTAAACAAACAAACAAACAAAAGATTGGGGCCAGTGCTGTGGTACACAAGGTTAATCCCACGCCTGTGGCGCCGGCATCCCATATGGGCACCAGGTTCTAGTTCCAGTTGTTCCTCTTCCAGTCCAGCTCTCTGCTGTGGCCCGGGAGGGCAGTGAAGGATGGCCCAGGTGCTTGGGCCCCTGCACCCACATGGGAGACCAGGAAGAAGCTCCTGGCCCCTGGCTTCAGATTGGCATAGCTCTGGCCATTGTGGCCATTTGGAGAGTGAACCTAGGGAAGGAAGACCTTTCTCTCTTTCTCACTGTCTGTAAACTCTACCTGTCAAGTAAATAAATAAATAAATCTAAAAAAGATTGACTTATTTATTTGAAAGGCAGAGACAGATGGAGATAGATCTTTTTTTTTTTTTATAAACAGTGGTTTCTTATTTTATTTTATTAATTTGAAAGTGAGAGTTACACGGAGAGAGGAGAGGCAATGAGAGAGAGAGGTCTTCTATCTGCTGGTTCACTCCCCAGATGGCCGCAATGACTGGAGCTGCGCCAATCCAAAGCTAGAAGCCAGGAGCCTCTCTCTTCCAGGTCTCCCACAGGGGTGCAGGGGCCCAAGGACTTGGGCCATCTTCTACTGCTATCCCAGGCCATAGCAGAGAGCTGGATGGAAGAGGAGCAGCCAGGATTAGAACCGTCGCCCATATGGGATGCTGACGCATCAGGCCAGGTCGTTAACCTGCTGTGCCACAGGGCCTGCCCCAGAGAGATAAAGATCTTTATCCACAGGTTCACTACCCAAATGGCTGCAATGGTTGGGGCTGGACTAGAACAAAACCAGAGCCTAGAACTTCATCTATGTCTTCCATTTATATGGGTGCCTGGGCTCAAGAACTTGGGTCACCTTCTATGGCTTTCCCAGGCACATTAGCAGGGAGCTGAATTGATAATGGAGCAGCTGGTCATATGTGTTGTCCACAACACAGGTGGCAGCTTAACCCACTGCACTACACCACTGTACAAAGTTCTCTTTTCTCATTTTTAAAGATTTATTTATTTTTTTTATGTAAAAGGCAGAGTGACACAGAGAGATCTTCTACCACTGTTCACTTCCCAAATGCCCACAAAAGCTGGGGCTAGACCAGGTCAAAGCCAGAAACCAGAAAGTCTACCCAAGTCTCCCAAGTGGGTGCCAGGACTCATGTACTTGGACCACCATTTGATGTCTCTCAGGCTCATCAGCAGGAACCAGGATTGCAAGAGGAAGTGATACTCAATCCCAGACACTCAGATATAGGATGAAGGTGTTCCAAGTGGAGGCTTAACTTGCTATACCACAGTGCCTGTCTGTCTGTCTATCTATCTATCTCAGAATGAGTTTTCATCAGCTGGTTCACTTTCTAAATACTCATAATTGTGGGAGTGTGGTGGAGTAAGAGGTACTAAAGCTAGGAGCCAGGAACTCCAGCTAGTCTCCCATTTGAGTGGTAGAAACTAGTTATTGAGCTCTGCCAGGGTCTGCATTGACAGGAAGCTGGAATCAAAAGCCAGAGCCATGGATTGAACCCAGATACATTGATGTGGATGTGGGTATCCTAACCAGTGTCTTAATTGCTAGCCCAAACGCCCAACCCCCAGGAGCAATTCTGAATGCAGATGTTTTATTTCTGATTTTATTCTGACACTGAATCTAAATATGTGCTTGCCTCATGTTGAACCACTTAATTTTCTCCAGTGCTTCCCCAAACTTCTGAGCTGTGTATTTCTTCTTCCGTGGATTTACAAACCATCTTAAATGAATGGTTCGAGAAGGCACAGACTTATTGGGAGATGACATCAGAAGAGTGCAAGATTTTCTGTAATAATTCCTTGTCAAAGAAGCCATAAAACTGTTGGAGATGAAAGGATGGGGCTATGAGGTCAGTAACAGTAGCAGCACGCACAGCCAACTTGAAAGAATGCAGAAAAGTAGATAAAAAACAGAATTTTTTTCCTGTGACTGTGGCTGGAAAATAAGTGACAACAAGTTGCTATAAATAGAAACTCTTAAAAAACTGGGGCAAGAGAAGAGAAGCAGCAGAGACAGAGTGAGATAAAATAACTATTTCATTCCAATCACTCAAGCCAAAAACCCTGAAGTCGTTCTTACCTCTTCCTTTCTCCATATTTCACATCTAATCCATTCAGAACATCTCAGGGATTCTACTTTCAGTTATAACTAATTCTCGTCACCTCCACTATCTAGTGCCAAGGCTGCTGCAAGAATTTTCCTGTTTCCATCCTTCCTTCCCACATCAACTCCCACACGGTAGCTAAAGATATTTTAAAAGAAACCCTCCATTGGCCTCCCGTATCACCCACAATAAAATCCATAGTCCTTGCCAGGGCTTGCAAGTCAAAACTCTGTGTAAACCGATCTAATTTCAAATACTGCTCCTTTATTGATTACATCTCCCTCACTCATTCTGTTATAAGCACAGTGGCTTCCTTGCTGTTTCCTGAACACACAAAGCACATTCCATGTCAAGTGCTTTTGTTTGCTGTTTATTATCTTTATGTGTAATGCTCTTCTTGCATATATCCATGTAACTCATCTCGCTCACTTCATTCAAGTTTCTACTTATTTATCATATTTTATCAACCTTATCTAAAAGAGAATTCCCTTGGTCATTCTCCTCATTTTGCCTTTTTCTGACTTAAAATTCACCACTTAATATGTCACACATTTCTTTAAACATTTATTTACTGACTGTCCCTCCCGACCCTTCAAATACTCTAAGCTCCAGGAGAAGGAACATTTTTGTGTTCCAGCCTGCTTGCTTATGGAAATGTACCTGTACATGAAGGGTACACACTTAATACTTGTTAAATAAACAAATGGATGAAAATGTTATGAAAACAGAACTCAGACAATACAAGAAGCCAAGAGTACAAATATTTTACTTTGGTAAAGAAAAAGCATCTAGGGGTAGGGGGGAATTTAGCTGTTCGGCACAGTGGTTAAAATGTTGCTTAGAACTGTTGAAATCTGTGCTTAACATGGAGTTGGTCCTCTGTATATAAAATCAAACTAAAAATGAACCATAATGAAGAAGGGGTTGGGAGAGAGAGAGAGGGAGGTGGGATGGGAGTCAGGGTGGGAGGGCGGATATGAGGGAAAGAACCACTATATTTCTGAAGTTGTACCTATGAAAAAAATGCATTCATAAAAAA
The DNA here is from genome assembly GCF_033115175.1 of Lepus europaeus. NCBI lineage: Eukaryota > Metazoa > Chordata > Mammalia > Lagomorpha > Leporidae > Lepus > Lepus europaeus. Next base: position 50,250,692 of record NC_084840.1, read on the forward strand.
AGAAAAAAGATGTTGCTTGGGACACCTGCATCCTGTGTTGGAGTGCCTGGACTGAAGTCCAAGCTCTGCTCCCTACTCCCGCTTCCTATTTATGCACACCCTCAGAGGCAGCAGAGGATGGCTATTTGTATTGCTGCCTCCCACACTGGAGACTCAGACTGAGTTCTCAGCTCCTGGCCTCAGCCTGCCTATCCCTGGCTGTTGTGAGCATTTGGGGAATAAACCAGTAGGTGAGAGATCTCTTTCAAATAAAATTTTTAAAAAATTTTAAAAAAGAAAAAGAAACAGAATCTGGGACACTGCATAAAGAAAATGATCATTCCATATTCATAAAAACTTTACGGTGATTTGGGGTCAGTGTTACAGCGTAGCTAGTAAAGCCATGGCCTGCAATGTCAGCATCCCATATGGGCACCAGTTTGAATACCGACTGGTCTACTTGCAATCCAGCTCCCTGCTAATGTGCTTGTGGAAGCAGCACAGGATGGATCAATGGCTTGGGCTCCTGCACCCATGCGGGAGGCCTGGAAGAAGATCCTGGTTCCTGGCTTAGGCCTTACCCTGCCCTGGCCATTGCAGCAATTTGAGGGAGTGAACCAGCAGATAAAGCACCTCTCTCTATCTCTCCCTCTCTCTCTCTGTAACTCTTTCAAACAAATAAACATATCTTAGAAAAAAAAAAAAAACCTTTATCGTGATTGCAACAAGTAAACAGAGGCTATAAATACTGTCCAAACTCTTCAGAAATAAAACCAATTGTGACTTGGTTATAGAAAAATGTCATTATGATGTAGGAGACATTCCATTAAAGGTAGAAGAACAGTTCAGAGGTTAGACTAGGAAATATTTAGTGTTGTGAGGGGAGATTGCTGGTTAACCATCTATTTTTGGTTGTTTCATTTTTTTAAAACGGAAGTGTTTTAGCTGGGATAAGAACCAAAGACAAGCTATGCACAGGACTCAACAAAGTCTCTCAATACCATCATGTAGTCACAAACAATGTTCAAGTATGGAAACATGGGCATAGTGGAAAAGGAGGTGAAATGCAAGCACAGTAAAAAAGAAAAAAAAAAAAAAACCCGATGAAAATTGTCCAAAAATGAGCTAGAATGAAGAGGATGCTGAAATACTGGTGTAGCTTTAACACCTGATCTTAGCCAAAAGGCCAAGAAGCGAATGGTGTAGCTTTAAAGGCCTAAAGCAAAAAATTAAGTAAAAATACCTAAGCTGATAACATCATTCCAAAGGCACACCAGAAACATGGGAGAAGAACAAAGATGGATTTCAAGTCTGATAGGGAGCAAGAAAAACAGAAAACGAACATGTAAACTGGAAATACAGAACAGGAAGACAACTAAGGAAACCAGAGAGTGTACACTTGTTTCCACCTTTAGGTAATAGCAGATGGAACACAGAGGTAGATTAAAAAAAAAAAAAAACTAAAGAAATTAAGGGAGGGTTATCTAAAGGAGTAAAATTTAAACTAGAATGTTCAAGAAGTCAATGTGTAGCATAATGTAAGTAAAAGAGAGAAAAGGAAGTCAGAAATGTACAAGTATATCCTTAAAGATGGCATAAAATATATCACATTTGGTTAATCAGGAAGTGAATTTTTTACATTACATGCAGAGATGAGGCATAAAGTTGCTGACATAAGAGGGAAATGACTCAATTGTTAGTTTTGTCACTAACCAGCTCTAGGATTTTGAACAAGTCACAAACTCTCTGGGATTTGCTTCCTCTATTTTTTTTTAAAAAAAGTGTGTGTTGGGGAGGTGGAGGGAAGTGATTAGGTAAAAACTGAGCAATCACTTACTTTTTTTTCCTCCAGCTTGTAAGAGAAGGAAAAGACAGGGAAAGCAAAGGACTCTTAAAAAATCTTTTGAACAGAATAATAGCAATAATTTTAAAGTGGCAATTGTGAACAACACTTTTGCAGAATGATTTATAACTTAAGCAGTGCTGTATATGCAAGATTAGTGACTTAAGCCTGAGGCAGAAAAGATAGATATCATTTAAGATCATTTTACAATTGAAGGAACTGAGGCTCAGAGAGCTTAAGTTACTGGTCCAAAGACACGGAAACAGTGGAAAACCCTGGATCCAACCCTGGTCTAACACAACACAAAATCCATTATCCTTTTACTTAAAGATGCCAATTTTGCTCTTATTCTTCCTTTCTCTCCTCCCCTAATCCCACCTGTGACTAAGGTTTGCATGATATTTTTGTGGCTTATAGTAAATAAGTTATAAAGATGCAAAAAAAACCTTTCAATTTATAATTCCTTTAGAATTACACATATTAGCTTACACAAACTAACTCACTATATAAAAATTTTGTTTTTTACAGAGTTGAATCTGGTTTTACTGCAAACTAAGACTACCCTTTTAGCCCACAAGTATCTTCTTTACAGCTGGCAGATTTACTGCAGGTGCAATACTTTCAGTCTTTCTGCATACAGGATAACTGACTTTGATCATGAATTCTGGTGCAGCTATTAAGTCATTAAGTAAGCAGCTTCAATTTGTATGTCCTAGATTCCAAGAGAAGGGAGAAAATAACAGAAGTAGATACAGAAGGAAATTTTGTTTGGTTCTGTTTTTAAACTTACTACTTTATTTTTTTAGGCTTAAACATTAGAAATTATTTTTTCGTAGTGCTGGAGGCTTAAAGTCTGAGATTAGGGTGGCAACACAGTCAAGTTCTGGTGAGGACTCTTTCTGGCTCGTAGACACAGGCCTTCTCACTGTGTCTTCACAAGGTTGGTTTTGTTTTTAACATCTAAGAGGACTGTCATCACATCTCTATGGTAGTGATAATAAAGCAGTATTTTTCTTATCATATTCTGTGTTCTAAAAACCACAATCAACCAGAGACTAATTAACTCACTACTAATGAAAACTTAGTAACACAAGGGCTGGTATCGTGACATAGAAGGTATGCTGCCTGAGGTGCATCCAATATGAGTGTCCGTTTGTGTCCTGGCTGCTTCCCTTCCTTCCGCCCCACCCAGAAACCTTTTATTTAAGGAATTTATTTTATTTAAGGAATTTATTTTATTTAAGGAATACAAACTTCATGCATTTTATGAGTAAAACTTTAGGAACACAGTAATTCTACACACCATACCTGCCCTCCCACTCTGCTCCGCTTCCAATCCAGCTCCCTACTAATGGACTGGGGAAAAGCAGGGGAAGAAGGCCCAGATGATCAGGCCCCTACAACCCATGTGCGAGACCTGTAAGAAGCTCCTGGCTTCAGCCTGACCCAGCACTGGCCACAGCGACCATCTGGGGAGTGAACCAATGGATAGAAGATCTCTCTCTCTGTCTCTCCCTTTCTCTCTGTAACTCTTTCAAATAAATAAATTAATTTAAAAAAAAAACTCAGCAATATAATTTGCAGGCAAATTTTCTCCTTCAGGGTGGCAAAGGAACTCTAGAGAAAAGTTGAACCTTTTCTCACGATCCTCACTCCTCTGTGTTATTGTTCTTCCTCTACTTCCAAGTCAAGGCACCTAGGATTTCATATAGCCCACATAATACTATTCTTCACAAAGCAGCAGACTATGGTTCCTTTTTACTGGGCGATTCCAAATCTTGTTGGGGGAAAAAGTGTGTGACAAAGGATAAAGGATCAAAGAGCAGGATCAGAGCAAAAAGGGGAAAAATTGCCCTCAAAAGACCAGAGAAAGCAGAAACTAGAGCTCAGTTACTCAGGAGGCTACAATTTTGTTTCTGTTTTTCTCCTATACTACATAATCCTTCTTTTGTGGATCCTCTTTCAAAGCAGTTGGACAGAGGTTGGTGATGTGGCGCAGTGGGTTAAACTGTTGCTTATGATTCCAGCATCCTATATTGGAGCTCCAGTTCAAGCTCAATTGCTCTGCTAATGATCTAGCTTCCTGCTAACGTGCATAGGAAGGCAGTGGATGGTAGCCCAGGTACTTGGGCTCCTGCCACCCATGTGGGAGACCAGAATGGAGTTCCTAGCTCCTGGCTTCAGCCTGGCCCAGGCCCAGCTTTTGCAGCCATTTGGGGAGTGAACCAGCAGATGGAAGATCTTTCTCCTTCTATCCCTGTCTGAAAACAAAATGGAATTTGATAAACAGATAAGCGAGTCGGGGGGGGGGGGGGGACCAAGGCCTATGTTAAAGGAGACTCAGCCCATTAAACATCTTCTGATTATCAGACTTGACCCACACATAGCCCATGCACTATAAATAATGTAAATAAAATGAACATCAAATTCTTCATTAAAAGATGTGAATTTAACTGTTGGTATGCTGCAGGATTTAGAACAAGTGAACTAACAGAACTGAGTCCTATTTTTCTAATCTATAAATATGAATAATACATCAGTAAGCTAACCTACTGCTGTGAAATGTAAAGGGTGACAAATACTGCACATTGAGGTAACTTTTAAAATCACCGTTATGAAGGTAGTAAAATTCTTCATTGTAGATTGCCTCAAAAATCACATATAACAATCATGTTCTGACTTCTTTTAAAGAGTTACACTTAAGTAAGCATGCTTGAGGCACGTAAATGTAAAGCAGTTTTTAAGTCACTACAAGAAAGATTTTCATAAAACTAAATGGCATGGTTGGCAGAAGCACAAGGGATCTCAGATGCAAAGTAAGGTGTTGGGTGTATGTGCTAAACCTACCGATGAGCCTGATGTGTCAGCTTATATTCCATTCTAGAAGGACAGAACACCACATTAAGAAGAGGGGCTGGGCTGGAGTCACAGCTCAATGTTCTTACCTTTTTTGTTGTTGTTGTTCTTACCATTTAAATAGACACAAAAGTAGACCTGACACCTTACATAGCAACTGTGATGATCAAAGAAGACTATACATAATAAAAAAAGTTTACACAGTCCAATCGTAGTTTGATTATGCATATATAAAGTTAATGCTATTCACTATCAACAAAATATATAGATCAAATTTTAGTTTCAGCAGTATGATAAGTAATCTACATCTTGTCTCCTAAAGTCTTACCTAATTCTACTGTAGTAGAAAAAGCATAGGCTTGATATTTGAATGAGCCAAATTTGAAAAACAGCCAGGTTATCATAAGTGGCCAAGTGGCTGAGCTGAAATGTCTTCAAATAAGATTTAGGAATACTACTACTCACGTCATAGGATGAAGATTATTGTGATCATGGTCTGCATTGAACCTAATCTAGTGCCTACCACACTGTTAACTGCTCAATAGATAGTAGGTGTTATCTTGAGTGCTTATTCCCCCAAAGCAAGTACCCTTGTTTTTTAGGAATACTTACAGTACATGTTCAAACATGATTATCAAAAACTTTCAGCTGAGAAGCAGAATGAAAGGCATTCCCTAAGACAATTAACAGATCCTCAAATTATGTCCCTGAAAGTAATATAAGATCAAAACCAGAGTTCAAAATCCATCCTGCCTATGCCTAGTCCCTTATTACATAATATGGGCAGTCAGGTGACTTACAACTTCAAATATTCTTCCTTCAGCCTTTGGAATTCCTGAGGAAGGAGGTGACTTATATTCTAAGCGTTTACCTCTGAGAAGCAACTGTTCTAAGCCACACTATCTGCTGTCCCTTCCCTGAGGACAGGTGAGAAGAGCTCTCAGCTTAACTTGGGAAGCTAAAATAACTAAGGGAGATTTAAGGCATTACATTTATCATAACTCCCAACTTAAACTTTCAATTATATACTTTGGTCAGTCTTCACAGCCCTTTTCCTCAAACTGACTCCTTTCTTGCTCTAGAGTTCATAACTATGTTCATATTTGATTTGTGGGAGAAGGAAGGAAGGAGGGCGGGAAGAGGAAAACAGACAAGAAGGAAGGAAGGAAGGAAGGAAGGAAGGAAGGAAGGAAGGAAGGAAGGAGTGAGAGAGGAAGGGAGGGAGGGAGGAAGGAAGGAAGGAAGGAAGGAAGGAAGGAAGGAAGGGGGAAGGAAGGAAGAAGGACAGAAAGAGAAGTGAGTGAAGGAATCTGTGAAAGACCAGGCTAAGACTGAATCAGATCTTTCCCTCTTCCAGTTTAATATTCAGAAACTGTTCATTTTGTGTCTTTATCCAGCAGTGAACTGGCAGTACACAAATTAAGATTTGACACACGTCTTTTTCCCCACAAAATGTTCATGTTTATACCTTTCCTCGTTGTCTATGCTCAGCTGCTGGCCAGCCTGAGTCACACATCATGACTGTCAACACAGATAGTCTGACGCACACAGAACTAATAGGAAGAGTCAGTGTGTCTGTACAAACATGTGCATGTGAGGATCTCCCAAGACAATCTGGCAAGACTCACAACATGGGAAGGACTGAAGGCGGAGGAGGGCAGAGCAGGGTGGCCTGGGAGGAGGCAGATACAAAGCAAAGATCAGAACCTGGGAAGTAAAGTGAAGGGCTCTCTACCAGAGTCTGCAGGAGGAACTGAGTCTCCTGTTCACCATCCTGAGGGAAGAAAGAGGACTAGGCTAGGTAGGAAACGAAGGATGTTCAGGAAAAACTAAATCGGAAAGACAAAATGATCTCATCAAATTGAAACAGAATGACCCTCCTGCCTCAATTCTCTGACTTCGCTGTTTTTTCCAGGAAAAACAAAACAAAACAAAACAAAAAAAACCACAGTTCTTTTTTTCAATGATTCTATTAACAAAGCAAATAAAGGAAATCTCTGCTAAAAACATACCTTACCTACACTGAGTGATCTGAAAACGGAAATACTTCTTTCCCCATTTTGTAGTGGGTTCAAAACAGGGACAGGGAGGGGAGTAGACAAGTTCTGCCTGAATATACTCTTTCAACTGAAGGCTTATTTTAAATTTGCCTCTTTGTGGTCGGCTGGCCAGTTCTTAACTCTGTACATCTGGATGTGATGAGCGGCTCTAACACCACGGAGAACTTAAGAGCTTATGCAAACGCGAGGCAGAGGCAAAGCCAGGATGCGATTTGGGTAGTGCTCTAATGCCCCCCATTGGGTGGTTAAAAATTCAAATACGGTTTGAATTCTGCCTGACTGTGCGATAGAAGAAAGAGAACAGCAAAGTTAAAGGAAGACCGTAGTGCCTAAGTTTGGCCTGAAAAATCACGAGAAGTGGAGAAGTCCGTGCACGGGCAATCCGTTGGGAAAACGGGGGACACAGATAAAGAACTAACTAGACCAACACCTACCTATGGATTCTATCCGTGCTCCTTACGGGGTGCTACGCAAGAAGGAAGCTATACGGAGGAATTCGGTTCCTCGCCCTAAGCGAGGAAGGGGGACTGCCAGCTTTCTAGGGGACGTGCAGCGCTAACGCTTCGCACACACTTACTTTCGTCCGGCCATTGATTTTGTAGTTGCCCAGCTTCCCGTTACAGTGGCGGATCAGGTCGTCCATGCTGCTCATCAGCAGCCCAATGGTTTCACAGCCGGGCTCCTTGCCCTCGATCCAGGTGATCTTATCGCCTCGGATGTCCTTGGACGAGTCGCTCTTCTGGCTCACCAGCTGGCCGTCCGTGAACTTGCCGGTGTCGTGCAGGGCGCGCACCTCGTCGCCGATCTGCTGCCCCGTCTCCTTGCCCAAGAAGTCGTCCACGACACAGATGCCGTGCTTGTTCATGCAAGGCACGATGTACTCCAGCGCCAGCTTCAGCGCCGGCAGCGGCTTCGTCTTCCCGTTGCACCGCAGGCCTCCGCCGTCACTCAGCCCCTCGCCGGGCGTGTGGTTCGGCGGGTACAGGTTCGCCTTCTCCTGGTACAGCGACGGGCGGGTCAGCGGCTCCTCCTTCCCGGGCTCCGCCTCGGCCGCCGCCGAGCCCAGGCGCCCGGGGTTCGCGCGAGGCGGGGACGCGGCCACGGCAGGGTTGGCCACGCACTTGGCCTTCGCCTTGGACGCATCTCCGGCGGCCGGCCGGCCCGAAGCCTTGGCGGCGGCGGCGCTGTCCCGCCGCGCCGCTCCTTTCCTGGCCTCCCGGGCTCCGGCCCCACCGGCCCTGGGCGGCGGCGCGGCGGCGGGCGGCGAAGGGCCGGGGTGCTGGTGCGGGCCTGCTCCGTGGCCAGAGGCGCCCTCGCTGCCCTGGCACACGAGCTTGTGCTTCTTCCAGTCCTGGCGCTGGTGCTCCTTGCAGCAGTAGAAGGAGCTGCGGCAGCGGCCGCAGCGCAGCAGGTTCTCCATCTTCCCGCACAGCTCACAGTACTGCCGGTCCCGCTCGCTCGGGCTCGGTCCGCCAGGCCCGCCGCTGTCATTGGCCATGGTGGCGGCGGCGGCGGTCGAGTAGGAGAGGTGGTGGCCGGACAGCCTGGCCCAGGGCCGGGGAGCGGGGAGCGCGGCAGGGGACGTTACTGCGCCATGCACCCGCCGCCCCTCTCCTCAAGCAGGCCGGCGCCCCTCGCCCTCGGCCAGGCCGCTGTCTCGTCCTCGGGGCCGGCGGCTTCAGCGCCTCATCGCGCGCGGGCACAGGGTGTGCGGCCTGCGCGGCGGCCGAGGAGCCCGGCTCTGGGCGCGCTAGACCGGCAGCCTGCGGGGCCGCCGCCTCAGCATCCCGGGCGGCAGGGCCCAGCTCGCGGAGGAGCGCAGGGCGTGCGGGCGCCACTCGCTCTGCGCGCTCTGCACGTACACCACGGCCCCGCGGCGACCCGGGCGGGCGGCGCGCGAGGGCGGAGGGGGCGGAGAGAGGGCCGGGGGGAGGGCCGAGGGGGCGGTGGCCGCGCACTCGCTGGGTCGCGGGCGCGGCGCCGCCGCAGCCTCCTCCTTCGATCCGCGGCCCCCTGCGGGACGCGGCCTCGGCCTGGGCCTGGGCGGCGGGTCGCTGCCCGTCTCGCCGCCCCCCCCTAGGCGGGCTCCGCGGCGGGGTGGGCGCCGGGGACAGCGCGAGGCCGGGGTGCTGCCGCCGCCCTCCGCGGTCCGGCTCGCGAGCCCGGAGAGGAGGGGGCGGCGCGGGCTGTGCCTACACCTGCTGCGAGAGGGCGCCGGCCTCGGGAGGGTCGCGGAGTGGCAGACTGGCGATCATGGCTGCTGTGGTTGAGGCCGACTCCGGGTGTGCTAGGCGCGCCCGTAGACACTGGGTTGCAAGGTGTCCATTGCGAAGGAAACGGAAATTCATAGAAGTAAAGTAACTTGCCCAAGGTCACGCAGAACTGGGACTGAATCCAGGAATCAGACTTTGTTAGATTCCAAGGCTGTTTTTCCCATTACACCATGCAGCCTCTGCTTGAGGAAAGTCTGAAATGGTTAAAAACAAAAATAATTATTCTGGTGTTGATCCAAGCCCCTCTGTTCCATTTGAATCTAATTTAAAGGCACTGAATTTAAAAACAAAAACTATTTAAATCCTGTGAAATCCTTCGAGTTCAAAACGTCGTGAAATTTTCGCTACAAAGTTAAATAAGTAATCGATGCTCATTCCAGTATCCATGTTCAGACTTTTTAAAATGCAAACTTCTGAAACTATTCCTGAGACGTGGATTTTGTGGTAAATGAGCATGACTACATTAACGACTTTCTACATATGCGCTGATGAATACGATTCTTTGTTTTAAAGAACACAGAAACCTCACCAGAAATAAGCCAAGGGTGTTTCTTCCTGCCTGCCATTTACAACAAGCCCTGTGATACGAATTTTCACAATCTTTACTGAACCCCCACTATTGGGAAAATGTGCTAGGTGTGTGTAACATCTGAACAGACGGCAGGTTACCTTCAGCAATCCTTGAGATAATAGCTAGTCTTACAAGAGCTACAGTACGTCAAAAGCAGAAGCTATAAAATACTTTGTAGGACAATTAGAAAAAAACAGCTTGAATAAAAGCTTTCATCAACCATACAGAATTTGAAAGTGTTATTAAATTCTGCTGCATATGTAACTAGCATCCCAGGGATCCAATCTGGTGAACGAGGACAGTAATTCCAATTGGCTTGTCTTTTAGGACCCTGAGATAAGTATTGTACTCACAGCTTCAAATTCCAAACCAAATTGAAAACCCAACTTTCTGCAAAGAATTAAAAAGACACATAACAATCTCAGATGTGTATATAACTTTCCCAGGGCTTTATTAAATACTTAAAATGTCGTTTTTCAGACTTCCTGGAAGGCAGCAGATGATGGCCCAAGTGGTTGGGTCCCTGCCACCCTCATGGGAGACCCAGTCTGAGTTCCTAGGTTCTGGCTCAGTGGAATTTGGGGAGTGAACCAGCAGATAGGAACTCTGTCTTCCTCTGTGATTCCATGTCTCTCAAAACATCAGTCCAATCTTTTCTTTCAAAATTGTTATTTAGGTATCATGCAGAGTATTTATATTTCTGTACATTCTTATCCTGTTTTCACTGAAAGCTACTTAAGGGGATGGTGCTGTGGCATAGCAGGTAAAGCCTCGGCATTTGACACCAGCATCCCATAGAGTCGTGGGTTCCTGTCCTGGCTGCTCCATTTCTGATCCAGTTCCCTGCTAATGGCCTGTTAAAAGCAGAGGAAGATGGCCCAGGTAGTTGGGACCCTGCAGCCATGTGGGAGACCAAGAAGAAGCTCCTGGCTTCAGCCTGGCCCATCCCTGGCCCATCCTTGGTTGTTGTGGCCATTTGGGAAATGAAGCAGCAGGTAGAAAGATCACTCTCTGTCTCTCCCTCTCTCCCTATCTCTGTAACAACCTTTCAAACAAATATATAAATATTTTAAAAATGATAACTTACTTAAAAGAATACATGTCCATAACAAAACCTGTATGAGCTCGTTCTAATTAAGTCTACAACACCACAAATTAAAGTGTATGTACTGAATATAATCAATTATGACACTGATTAATGAAAGCTTTCATGAATAGAGTAAAAAATAAAATCTTGATTTCAAGTATTAAGATTCATGATTTCAGAATTCTTACTTATTCAGGATTGATCATTTGTGGACTAATTTCAAAGTAGTGACATTTCACCATACCATTTGCTAGTAGTGCACTAGTCAATGCAAGTTCATCAACAAGATTTTTAGTACTTCATCAGCAGTTTCCAGTTAGTCAAATATTATGAAGAAGATTCATACTGACACACAGGAATTTATTTTATAAACCCTTATGTGGTATTTACTATGCTGTGCCAATCTCTGTTCTAAGCATTTACAAATACTAGCTAATTTAATCTCATATGTTAGGAAGTATGTTCTATAAATTGCTCATTTTACAGAAGGTATAACAAATACAGAGTGAGGCAATGAGCGGGCCTCCCAGTTCCTAAGATTCTATGGGCAGTAGCACTAGGTGGGTCACCTGATTCTCTGAGGTGAACAAAGCCTTGTGTCCTTCAAAGCCAGGAATTAGTATTATTCATTCCTGCTCCCAACCTAATCAAGAGAAACTGTTTTAAAAACTGATGGATGAATTAAAGTCATAGCCTTGTTATCTAGGTATCTCACCGATTTAGACTGAAGCAGATTACCTATTTGGCTTCCTTTTACTCTTTTAGTAGTGTTTACTTCAACTATAAAACAGTAGTCACTGTGTACTAATGGAAGACTTAGGTCGAGGCAAAGCTGTGTTTAAATGCAAGGGCAGAGTTATGTGAGGAAATACATTAAAAAATGACTGTGTGAACTCTTGAGGAAAGCTCAGTGAACAGAATTTACCTAGACGGACTAGCCCTATTTGTTCTCTAAACATGTTAAAATTCACAATAGACTATCTTTTCTGTTTAGGAAATCAGACATCTGATTGTTAACTAATGACCTTTTGTTTCCCCATCTGTGACCATCTTGTTTTAATACATTAGAGAGAACAGAAAAATCACAAGTGTAACATAGGCATTCCACCAAGATAAACAGGAAGACAATCTTTGAGTTCTGGGAAAAGCAACTAAAAATCTGAGCCATTTTCTAATGCTAGTATTGGGACACACATAAGTAGGTGTCATTGTGAAGCAGCACCTGCTTGTCTGGACTGGGGGTTCTGCCAGACGCACAAGTGAGCTCTGTGCTTCCCCACGTATATGCAGCACGCTTTCCTTTCTGCTAAGATTGTTTTCTTATGAAGATAACACATTAAAATGTTCTATATAGTCAGGAAAATTTATCAATTATTGAACTTTATCCATTTATGATTTTAAAATTATCCACCAATCTAGGTTAAAAAAGATCCATCTCAAGACATACAGCATAAAGCTTTAGGTCCATTTCTCATTGTAATGAATTTTCAAATTGCTCACAAACATGACACTATTATGTGTTAATGTAATTACACTATGATTTTTTTCTAACAAATAGTACCCTAATGTTCGATCAATTTTTAGTGTAGTCATAATCAGTAAGTTAAACCAACCCAGGTTAGAGACAGTTAATTTTTTTTTTTTTTACATTTTCTTGTGGAAAAAGTTACACACAAAAATAGAAGTAATAATGTAAGGAACTGCAACCTTGGCAAGTTCAACAATTATCAACTTTTTACCATTTTTTTCACTTTTGTTGCTTGTCCTACCCCTTACTCTGTCTGCCTCCTTTTTTTCCTGCTGAAATACTATAGAAAGTATATCCCAACTTCAATATTGAGGTCTGACAAGTGCTCTAAAAAAATCATAGTCATCATGCCATTATCAGATAAAATTAAGAAATATTTCCTCAATGCTATCCATTATCCATCACGTATTAAAAGTTGGATGTCTCCAAGATTCTCTGTACAATGGCCTTATTTAACTCAAGATCTAAACAAAGTCCATAAATTATACTTCGTTTTCATATCTCAAAACCTCTTTCATTTGAATTTTACTAACAACTCACCATTTTTTTTTCATTCTATTGATTTACTGGAGAAACTAGACCATTTTACTGTAGAATGTTCTATATCTGGAATTTAGATAATTGCCTCCTTATGATATTCCTGTTATTTCTGTAGTAGGTAGTTAGCTTTAGAACTTTGATTCAATTCATGTTTCATATTGTAGGTAAGAATACTTCATAGTGTTTGCTGTGTATTTCTTATTACATCGCATTATAAAGTATATACTTTCTGGGAGTCTCTGGGTTAAGTTTGATTTATTTTATTTGAGAGAGAGAGAGAGAGAAAGAGTGTGTGTGTGTGTGTATGTGTGTGTGAGGTCTCCTGGTGGCAGGGAACAAAGTGCTTGAGCCATCATCTGCTGCTTCCCAGGGTGCATTCCCAAGTACTGGGGCCCCAGCCACCCATGTGTGAGACCAGGGCAGAATTCCTGGCCCCTGGTTTTGGCCTGACTCAGACCTTGCTGTTGTGGCCATTTGGACTGAATCAGTGGATGGAAGATCTCTTTCTCTCTCTGTCTCTCCCTCTCTGTCACCATGCCTTCAAATAAATAAATCTTTAAAAAACACACAAAATAAAAATTTATTGTAAATGCATGGATTTTCATATGTTTGATGTGTTTTAATTATTGTTTTGATATTCAAACCGTACCCCTTTTGGTCAGTGAGAAATTATTCAAGTTGGTTCCTATGTATATTAGATATGGTCACATTAATATACTTTTCAGCTGGCTCAGTGGCTCAACAGGCTAATCCTCCGCCTTGCGGTGCCGGCACACCGGGTTCTAGTCCCGGTCGGGGCACCGATCCTGTCCCAGTTGCCCCTCTTCCAGGCCAGCTCTCTGCTGTGGCCAGGGAGTGCAGTGGAGGATGGCCCAAGTGCTTGGGCCCTGCACCCCATGGGAGACCAAGATAAGCACCTGGCCGGCGCCGTGGCTCAACAGGCTAATCCTCCGCCTTGCGGCGCCGGCACACCGGGTTCTAGTCCCGGTCGGGGCACCGATCCTGTCCCGGTTGCCCCTCTTCCAGGCCAGCTCTCTGCTGTGGCTAGGGAGTGCAGTGGAGGATGGCCCAAGTCCTTGGGTCCTGCACCCCATGGGAGACCAGGATAAATACCTGGCTCCTGCCATCGGAACAGCGCGGTGCGCCGGCCGCAGCGCGCTACCGCGGCGGCCATTGGAGGGTGAACCAACGGCAAAAGGAAGACCTTTCTCTCTGTCTCTCTCTCTCTCTCACTGTCCACTCTGCCTGTCAAAAAAAAAAAAAAAAAAAAAAAAAAAAAAAAAAAAAAAAAAAAAAAGATAAGCACCTGGCTCCTGCCATCGGAACAGCGCGGTGCGCCGGCCGCAGCGCGCTACCGCGGTGGCCATTGGAGGGTGAACCAACGGCAAAAGGAAGACCTTTCTCTCTGTCTCTCTCTCACTGTCCACTCTGCCTGTCAAAAATAAAAATAAAAATAAATATTTGATACTTTTCCTGTTTTCTGGCACAGGATGAGTTAGGCTTACCTTATACATTTCTTGCACCTAACATGGAATCAGTCAATACTCTAAAGAGCCCTGGTTCCTTTTAGTAGAAAATGGTAGATGGAGGCCGGTGCCGTGGCTTAACAGGCTAATCCTTCGCCTTGCGGCGCTGGCACACCGGGTTCTAGTCCCGGTCGGGCGCCGGATTCTATCCCGGTTGCCCCTCTTCCAGGCCAGCTCTCTGCTATGGCCTGGGAGTGCAGTGGAGGATGGCCCAGGTCCTTGGGCCCTGCACTCACATGGGAGACCAGGAGAAGCATCTGGCTCCTGGCTTCGGATCAGCACGATGCGCCGGCCACAGCGGCCATTGGAGGGTGAACCAACGGCAAAAAGGAAGACCTTTCTCTGTCTCTCTCTCTCACTATCCACTGTCTATCAAAAAAAAATTTAAAAAAAAAATGGTAGATGGAAACCACAATCAGGAGTACTCTTTGCTGTTGGATTGTAATTACTTCCAGGACTTTCTTACAGAACTAGGAATGGTAATATTTCCCAGAAGAAAAAGAAACCTTGAACCTCTATTGGTAATTCTGGTTCAAAATTAAGATTTCAGGATTTTAACTTATTTGATTTTATATTTGTGCGTTTGTCCTCTTATCCTAAAATTATTTCACAATGACATTTACATAATTACATATCTGCTATATTCTACAAAATATCTATGTCAATTCCACAGTAATAAGAGTGTTCTACCAATAAGACTATGTAGCACAATTTTGGAGTTTTGAAAATTCTTTTTGTCCACATAATATATTCCCATTAAGGATTGACAGTCAATGTTCTGTGTTTTAAAGTCATCTAATTATTTTCTCTATGTGGCTGTGCCACCAACTTGAAATGCTGTTTAGTTCAAAGTTCATTTTAAGATTTTAGGGCACCGATTTTTCTATTCCTTTTTTGGATAATTGTCACCTAAATAAGTAGTGTGTGGTATATAGCCAGGCACTGTTTTTTAAACTCGTTACATGTATCATCTAATTTAACCCTCACAACAAATCTATGCTGTGAGTATCATCACTACTGGTTTATATTTAAGGAGAATAAACAACAAAGGAGTTCTACGGTTTCCAAGATCACACACAAGGAGCACATATGGATTTCAACTGGGGGATCTGATTTATAATCCCATGGAAAAACACATTAAATTCCATAGAAAGATAAAAACATGGAGGACTCCACAAAGGGAAAATTATATAGTAACAGATCGGAAAGTGGGACGTATGAAAGAAGGGCATTTTGATATGGTCACATGAAACTTCTTCAAATAACCCATTTTCATGTTATTATACATGAATCTGTGGTAAGCAAAAAACAAGACAAAAAAAAAAGAATGAAAAGGGAAACTACTTACAGTGACAATCAAAAGATAGCATACAGACATTTATAATTATATTGTATCAAATGACATACGGCTTCTTAGCATTCAAATACAGTTAGTCACAATTTGAACTGAGTCAAGAAATATCTTTTTTGCTTTGCTTTTACCTCAGTTTAGTCCATAATATTTGAAGACTCTAAGAAAAAAAAAATCAATTGCTCCCGGATGTACCAACCAGAATCCCAAGAATTTAGAATTCTTGTTGTAGCAGGAAAAGACTCAACATTCTGTAGAAATATCTGGAGATCATCAAAAGAGGCAAGTTGTGGTTTCATTGATGAATAGATGGTTTTTCAACTTTTTATTGTGAAATAATTACAAATTTCCAGAAAATTTGCAAAAATAATAAACAGAACTTCTCTATACCCTTTACATGAGAATTCATTAATATAAACTTTTTATCATTATTTCCTTTACATATCTATATCTTACTGATACATATATTATTTTTTATCATTTGAAAGTATGTTGCATACATTTAATACTACAGTATCTATTTTCAAGGATATTCTCTTATATAACCACAGTTCAGTTACTGAAATCAGGTAATTTAACACTGTTATAATATTCTCATTGAAACAGAAGTCTACATTACAATTTTACCAATAGTCTCTGTAATATCACTGTAGTATCTTTTTCCTCTCTAGTACAGGATTCAGTTCAGGATCACATAATGCATTTAATTGTCATCTCTTTAGTCTCCTTTAGTTTGGAAAAATTTTTCAGCCTTTGTCTTTCATGACACTGACATTTTTGAAGAATGTATGTCAGATATTTTATAAGATGTTCTTTAACTTGGGTTCCTCTAAAGTTTTCTCATGATTAAACTCAAATCTGGGTACATATTCTCTGGCCAAAATACTAAATAAGTAATGTTTTGTCCTTAGAATATCACACAAGGAGGCACATGATGCCCAATTGCCCTTGGCTGGGATATGAATTTTGATGACCTACCCACGATACTGTCTTATTAGCCACTGTACAGTTATTATTTTTCTCCATGAAACTAATAAGCAATCTGTGGGAAGAAATGTTAAGATCTCAGGATAGATGTAACATTCCTTGAAAATTTTTGCCTGCACCAGATTAGTGTACCCAACTCTACCACTTCCTGCAAACTTGGCTAACATTTTATTACAAGCAAGAGCCATCAGTACTTTTTTGCTTTTATCATCAGTGTAGACTCATGGATCATACTAAATTCAGTGGGTTGCAAATAATTACCATTCTTACTGATTTTGAAGCCCAACTTGTCCCACACTTGGATAATGAGAGGTTCTTCAAGTATGCTTTTCCATACTTTGAGATTTATTTATTTTTTTTGTTTAAGCACTTTGTTAATTTCTATTGCAGTAAGACGACTCAAAGTTGGAATAAGGCATTTCTTCATGGAGCCCTTGCTTTGTGAGTAAAACTAACAGGATTTTAACTGAAACCAGGATGTGGATTCCAAGTGTGCTTATTGCAACTTGGGTATCAGGGCTTATAAGACTTTTTCAGTTGATAGAACCAGGAAATCATGAGTTCAAACTGATTCCCTCCATTACATATTTATTAGGTAACTTGGTACTGTGCCACAGGTCCTTGAAGTGCAGTTCTTGATCTTTTTCAGTCCTTTCCCCCTGCTTTTATTCCATTTAAAAGCATTCTTGCTCTGTTTTTGGTTCATGACTTTTTTGTTTGTTTGCAGTATATCATATGCTGATAATTTCATCAAGCAAATATTTTAAAAACTTCAGATACTGTCCTTTTTAGCTCTATTTCCATTTGTCTTTTTCTTTCTTTATCCCCTATCTCTTACCTCATTATGTTTAATTTTCCTTTGCACTATGTAATATGCTTATAAAAGATAGTTCAGGGGCCGGCGCTGTGGTGCAGTAGGTTAATCCTCCGCCTGTGGCACTGGCATCCCATATGGGCACCGGTTTTAGTCCTGGCTGCTCTTCTTCCAACCAAACACTCTGCTATGGCCTGGGAAAGCAGTAGAAGATGCCCAAGTCCTTGGACTCCTGCACCCATCTGGGAGACCCAGAAGAAGCTCCTGGCTCCTGGCTCCTGGCTCCTGGCTCCTGGCTTTGGATCGGCTCAGCTCCAGCCAATGCAGCCACTTGGGGAATGAACCAGCAGATGGAAGATTTTATGTTTGTGCGTTCTGTGTAGGGTAAGTGTAGCTTGAATAGAAAAGAAGAGCGCAGCAAACCTAAGTAAGCATACACAAAAGTCACCCCAGCAGGAAAATATCCAACACTATGTGTTAAAACATAGGTGAGAGGTGATCGTTTTTATAGTGCTAGGTGCATGGAAGAGGCCTCAAAGTGACTGGACTAGAAAGCAACCTCAGAAAAGTATTTTCTCATTGAGCCGTCACCTACTGCCTCCCAGGGTCTGCACCAGCAGGAAGATGGAATTGGGAGCAAAGCCGGAACAAACTGATATGGGATGTGGGTGTCCCAAGCATTGTCTTATCTGCTACACAAAACACCGTACCTCTAAATGACTTTTGTTTTTTTAAGATTTACTTTATCTATTTGAAAGAGTTACAGAGAGAGGTAGAGCCAGAGAGAGAGAGAGAGAGAGAGAGAGAGAGAGAGATTGAGATCTTCGATCTGCTGGTTCACTCCCCAATTGGCCACAAAGGTAGTAGCTGTGCCAATCCAAAGCCAGGAGTCAGGAGCTTCTGCTGGGTCTCCCACACAGATGCAGGGGCCCAAGGACTTGGGCCATCTTTTACTGCTTTTCCAGGCCATTGCAGAGAGCTGGATCAGAAGTGGAGCAGCCGGGACTCGAACTGGTGCCCATATGGGATGCTGCCAATGCAGGCTGCAGCTTTAACCTGCTGTGCCACAGTGCCGGCCCCCTCTAAGTGACTTTTAAAAAAATTATCTTTACATGCTTCTTTGAGAATATATAATTTAGTGTAGAGTTTTTTGTTTCACTGCTCTACACCATGGCTGGTTTGGGGAGGAGAGTTTTCATCAGCTAAAAGTTCAATACATAGCTTTATTATCTTTTTGGGGGGGTATTGTACTGTTGACCTTGTTTGGTTTTCGTATTCCTAGAGATTTTTGTGGATATTGTATATAAGCCCATCTCAGCCAGGATATGGAAGTGCAGTGTCTTTAATAAATGGGTCTGTGACAGTGTTGGGAAGTGCAAGTGTTAGTATATCTTACCACTTGGGATCCTCAATTGCACTTCCTCCCCTCTTTCCCTTCAATGCACTGTCTCTAAGAGGCACGACGCCTCTGCTCAACTGCCTGTGTCAGAGGAAATACTTTTCTGAGGTTGCTTTCTAGTCCAGTCACTTTGAGGCCTCTTCCATGCACCTAGTACTATAAAAACGATCACCTCTCACCTATGTTTTAACACATAGTGTTGGTTATTTTCCTGCTGGGGTGACTTTTGTGTATGCTTACTTAGGTTCGCTGCGCTCCACTTTACTATTCAAGCCACACTTACTCTACTTTTAGCACCATAACTTGCAGCACCAGACATTCTGTTGGTATTTATTTATTTCTTCACTAACAGGTACTTTGAAGTTTGGGTTGTCCCCTATTTCCCACTAATATGGAAGGCTGGGTAATCTATGGTTTTATTTGCACTCTTGTACAGAGGGACTGTGACTCAGCCTTCTGACATTATGTTCGGGACCTGAAAGCTCTATTTAGAATCATCTGTGTTGTATTCAAAATATGGTTTTTGTGAGTACAGTGGCCAGGAATGCTCCAGGATAGAAATCAACATTATGCTGTGTATCAGGGTCAGAACAATTTTTCTGCCTAGGCCTAGATAATAAACATCGAAGGCTATTTTGACTGTCTTATTTTTTGTTGTTTTGAGCCAATGGCTCTGCTGTTGTCATATAAAAACAGCTGTAGAAAGTATAAGTAGCTAAATGAGCGTGACGGTGTTCCTACAAACTAGAACACGAACAGGTAATGAGTTTGCCAATGCCTACCATATACCAATCTCTAGGAAATGGCTTCAAAGCGGACAAAACAATTCACAAAATGTTATAACAGATGGTGATGTGAGTGAGTCTGCAGAAAATTCAGAGATCTTATTAGTAAAATAATAATTTAACTTTTTTGAAATTTCTCATGAAATACAAAACTATCAGTTCATATCATCCACAAGGCACTCAAAAGAATGAAGCTATATCTTGTTTTGGTAATAAGATGATTATCAAAGAGATTTAATGATGGGAAAATAGTCATAATACATTGTTATATAACAACACATTTCAGGCATCCAATTAATATTATAAGAGTAAGTTTTTAAAGCTGATTAAAAAACAGCCTTTGTAATTTGTAAACAGCATTACAATGTGATCGTGCAGAATGTAAGGAATGTATAACAGAACGTTAATAGTAATTACTTTTTAAAAAATATTCATTTATTTGAA
The DNA here is from genome assembly GCF_033115175.1 of Lepus europaeus. Lineage (NCBI taxonomy): Eukaryota > Metazoa > Chordata > Mammalia > Lagomorpha > Leporidae > Lepus > Lepus europaeus. The sequence goes on from NC_084840.1 coordinate 50,270,735, forward strand.
AGGCAGAATGATAGAGAGAAAAAGATCTTCCATTTGCTGGTTCACTTTCCAAATGGCCACAATAGCCAGGGCTGGGCCAGAGTGAAGCTAGGAACCTGGAAATCCATCTGGGTCTCCCTTGTGAGTGTCAGGGGTAACCCTCTGCTGCCCTCCTAGTCTATCAATAAGGAACTAGCCTGGAATAAGAGCTGCTTGGACTGATATGGGGCGTGGTATCACAGGCAGTAGCTTAACTTGCCATGCCACAGTGCAGGTCCCATATGAGTGGTATGGTCATATACATTTTTGGTTTATTTCTTTCAGCTTTTGTTATTTTACTATTCTTCTATAATTGTAAAAACTTTGTAAAACACATTCTTAATAAAAAATCAAGTAATTATAGAATTATTTGTTTATAGTACAAAATAGTGTTAAATAATGAAGGAATTAAAACTAAAGTGTTGGGGCCAGCACTGTGGCGTAGTGGGTAAAGCCGCCACCTTCAGTACTGGCAATCCCATATGGGCAGCAGTTTGAGTCTTGGCTGCTCCACTTCTGATACAGCTCTCTACGATGGCCTGGGAAAACAGTAGAAGATGGCCCAAGTCCTTGGACCCTGCACCCACATGGGAGACCCAGAAGAAGCTCCTGGCTCCTGGCTACTGGCTTTGGATCGGCGCAGCTACTACCTTTGTGACCAATTAGGGAGTGAACCAGCAGATGGAAGACCTCTCTCTGCCTCTCCTTCTCTCTCTGTGTAACTCTTTCAAATGAATAAATAAATCTTTAATAAAAAGTGTTTTAGTAGAAGCAACACATTGTTTTCCAGTTGGAAAACAATGAGTTTTGGAGAAGGAATTGCATTCAAACTTAAACTCCCTTAATATTTATGTATCTGAATACCAGATGCCTTCCTGGTACTCAGTTCACTCATCTGTAAAGAAGAAATAATACTACCTACTCTCATTTTATGATAAGTGCTAAAAGAAATAATTTTAAGATAATTTGCACAATTTTAAAGTGCTTCATAAAGCACATTTACATTCCACTAGTTTTCCAAATTAATTTAGAACCTTTTTCAAAATTTTGTTTTGACCTTATTTTTCAATCTATTTTGTTTTTTCTCTCTATATATAAGGGAAAAGTCTTTCTCCAAATCTTTTAAATCAATTTACCATATGTTTGTATACATTCTCAAGGTCATAGAATTAAAGAATACAAATAAAGTGAAACCCGATATCCTAGAGACTCTCTTCCATACTTTTCCTACAGTCACCGTGACCATTGTATATGAACACAATAGACGGACATACCTCCGTGTGTATGATGAATGTATTAATCTGCAATATGCTTTGCCGGTGAACCCACGAGTAAACCTCTCTCTTGCTAGCGGAATCATCTGGACCCTTCAGATCCTTAGATCCTGGAACAGCATTCATCACAAATTATTTTCTTTTGGTCAAATTTTGCTGATGCATGGTGATAAAGTTTGAATATTTGTCCCCTTCAAAAATATGTTGAAATTTAATTGCCATTGAAACAATATTATAAGGTAGAGCCCTGAAGAAGTAATAACATGAGGACAGAGCTCTCATGGATGGGAATAGGGTCCTTATAAAAGGGCTTGAGGTCAGAGTGGGAGGGCCCTGTCACTTGCTGGCTCTTGTTCTGCTTTCTGCCATTGGATGACAGAGGAAGAAGGCCTTGAAACAGATGCCAGTACTGCAATGTTGGCTTTACAAAACTTCAGAAGAATGAGCCAAATTAATTGCTGATCATTATAAATTAATCAGTTCCAAGTATTCTGTTACAGCAGCAAAAATGGAAAAAGACACATGGCATTCTCAGAAGCTATAGGAAGGCATCCTTTGCAGAAAATAGCCTCTAAAAATATTTCTTAGCTCTTCACTTCTGAATTCCATGTAAAGGGCACTTTCACAATAGTAATGCCAATGTTAAACAGTATTATACTTTAGGATTCACCAGCAGTGGCCTCGGAAAGATTTTTAAAATGATTAATAACATTAGACACTTTCTTCTCCTTTCTTTCCAAGTTGTCCCACAAAGATCTTCCTTTGCCAGAGTTGGAGCTCTGGATATTTCTTTTCTGGTTTCACAAATGTACAAAGCCTGAAAAGCCTCAGTGAAAATTAAATTGTTTTCTGTACTGAACAAATTCGCTTAAGAATTCAAAATAAGGATGCAAAAAGAAGAGGCAAATTAATACCATTCACTTGAATGTAGTTAATAATGTGAAGATGATGAGAACTTCATTGCTGTAGAGAAAAGACTTAAATCCGAAAGAGTTTAACATAAAAATTCTAAAGGAGATCTCCTTGGTCATTATGTTGAATACATTTCAGAAAGTCATTTTATGAATTGGTTTCAGAAAATTATTTTCCAGAATATTAAAATATTTAAAAACTCTTCAGGAACATTTATATCAACAATATCATTATGATATTTTCCTTATTCTCTGATGTTATGTTTTATGGATACTCTAAATATTTCATGGAGAAACAGAAATATCAAATATTCTCAAGTGGTGCCTAACTAACCCATTGTTAACTCTGTGACAGTGAAATGCTTCAATTTTAGAAATATTTTGTATAAGCAGCCTGAAAAGGGGTGGGTGTTGTGGTACAGCGTGTTAAACTGCGGCATGGGACGCCTGCATCTCTTAACAGACTGTCTGGAATTGAGCTCTACTCCACTTCTGATCCAGCTTCCTGCTAAGGCACTGCTAAGCAGCATTTGATGGTTCAACTACTTGAATCCCTGCTACCCATGTAGGAGACTTGGATGGAGTTCTTGGCTCCTGGCTTTGGCCAGACCCAGCCCCTGTTGTGGGTATTTGAGAAGTAAACCAGCAGACGGAAGATCTCAATCTTTCTCTGTATCACTCACCTTTCAAATAAATAAGAATACATAAATTAACTTTAAAAATGTAATCTGTGTGGCCGGCACTGTGGTGTAATAGGTAAAGCTGCCACCTGCAGTGCCAGCATCCCATATGGGCTCTGGTTCCAGTCCCGGCTGCTCCACTTCTGATCCAGCTCTCTGCTATGGCCTGGAAAAGCAGTAAAAGATGGCCCAAGTCCTTGGGCCCCTGCACCTGTGTGGGATACCCAGAAGAAGCTCCTGGCTCCTAGCTTCAGATCAGCACAGCTCCAGCTGTTGTAGCCATCTAGGGAATGAACCAGCAGATGGAAGACCTCTCTCTCTCTCTCTCTCTCTCTCTCTCTCTCTCTCTGCCTCTGTCTCTGTCTCTGAATAAATCTTTTTTAAAAAGCTATGAAAATTAAGAATGATATGTCTGATAATAAAAACTATCTTTAAAAAAGTAATCTGCATAAAATATATGATCTATAAAAGTAATGTTATTTAATGTGAATCTTTTCCTTTTTAAAATTGTTATTCATTTATTTTAATTTTATTTGAAAGGTAGACAGACGGAGGAGACAGAGAGAGACCTTCCATCTGCTGGTTCAGTCCCCAAATCCCTACAACAACCAGGGCTGGGCCCGCCTGAAGTCATGATTCTGGGACTTGACCTGGGTGTCCTATATGAGTGGCAGAGCCTAAAGTACGTGAGCCATTATCTACTGCCTCCTAGAATGCACATTAGTAGGAAGCTGGATTAGAAGCAAAACAGCTGGGACTCAAACCAGATAGTCCAATGTGGAAAGTCTATGCAGGTGCACCAAACACCCACCTCAGGAGCACAGAACTCCATCTAGGTCTCTCACATGAGTGGCAGCGACTCAAATACACCACCCTCTTCCTCCCAAAGGTGTACTTTAGCAGGAAGTTGTAATCAAGAGCAGAGCCAAGGCTCAAACCAGTCATTCCAATATGAAATGCAGGTATTCTCTCTCTTTTTTTTTTTAGATTTAAAAAAATTTTTAATTTATTTGACAGGTAGAGCTACAGACAGTGAGAGGGAAAGACAGAGAGAAAGGTCTTGCTTCCGTTGGTTCACCCCCAAAATGGCCGCTACGGCTGGAGCTATGCCAATCCAAAGCCAGGGGCCAGGTGCTTCTTCCTGGTCTCTGACACGGGTATAGGCACCCAAGCACTTGGGCCATCCTCCACTGCCCTCCGGAGCCACAGCATAGAGCTGGACTGGAAGAGGAGCAACCAGGACTAGAACCCAGCACCCATATGGGATTCCGGCGCCACAGGCGGAGGATTAGCCAAGTGAGCCATGGCGCCGGCCCCTCATTATGTGAATCTTTTTTTTTTTTTTTTGACAGGCAGAGTGGACAGTGAGAGAAAGAGACAGAGAGAAAGGTCTTCCTTTGCCATTGGTTCACCCTCCAATGGCTGCCGCGGCTGGCGCGCTGCGGCCGGCGCACCGTGCTGATCTGAAGCCAGGAGCCTGGTCTCCCATGCGGGTGCAGGGCCCAAGAACTTGGGCCATCCTCCACTGTACTCCCGGGCCACAGCAGAGAGCTGGCCTGGAAGAGGGGCAACCAGATTATGTGAATCTTAAACAGAGAAAGACCAGCCTTGGCAAACAAAATTGTCTTTTGCTGAGCTAAGCATTCTAATTGTGTTTAATTTATATGAAGAAACAAAACAACATTTACAGTTTAGGATATAATATTAAAATTCTCATTACATAATTTTGAGAATTTACTAGGTAGGATATATAACAATTAATTATAATTTAAATGAATTCCTTAAGTATAATTAGATCTGTAGTCAAAAGTAGTGTTAGTCATTATTTTGATAAATCTATTTACATACATGTTGAATTCTATAATTCTACTGTCGTGGCTCTATTTGCTAATGGATATTAGTTTTGAATATACATTAATGTTTTAAAAATGTATCTACTCAATGTTCTGGGGAGATCCAAGATGGATGAATAGACATGTCCTACCTTCACCTCAACTGCATGGAAGTACCAGAAAACCTAGAGAAAGATTCCAGGAGACTGAGGGAACATTTCAGTGAGGAAATGACAGTATAGGGACTCCAGGGGCAACTGGAAAGGAAGGAAGAATAATACATGGTGTAACTATCCAGGAATCATGAGAGATGGAAGAAATATGTACAGTGCAATCATCAGGTGTTGTTGATCTGCCAAATGTCTTGTCCATCAATAGGGTACATTAATGTCAGTCCCAATTGACTCACAGGTTTTTGCCTTGCTTGCATATGTACAGGCCAATCAGATGAATTTCCTCATTTTGAACACACACAAAAAAACCCTAGACACAGTTCTTTGGTGGCAGCCCTCTTGAGTCCTCTCCTGGCTGCTAGAATTTTTATCTTTCGCTTAATAAATTTCCTTCACTTTGCTCATTCTTCTTTGTCCATATTCCTCATTCTTCATGGTCATGAGACAAAGAACCCAGTGGAGAGAAAAGTTGCTATCATAAAGAGCTAAAACATTTCCAAATAATCTGGCAGAAATATCTGCCTGTAACAACAGGAATTATAAATAGCACAGGAGAGAAAGCATACCTCAGCTCTTATCCATGCTTCCTGGGAGGGGAACTCCATGTTGCCAGAACAAGGTAGAAAGTTCCATGATCCCACATAATTGCAGACCTGAAGCCTTAAATACAAGAAAATTCCAGTCTTCACTGGCTTTAAATCCAGTCTACAAAGCTGACTGGTGGAGCTAGTGCTGTGGCACAGTGGCTTAAGCCACCGTCTTTAACGCTGGCATCCCATATGGGTGCCAGTTCGAGTCCTGGCTTCTCCATTTCTGATCCAGCTCCCTACTAGCGTGCCTGGAAAAACAGCAGAGGATGGCTCAAGTGCTTGGGTCCCTGCACCCATATGGGAGACCCAAATGAATCTCCTAGCTCCTGATTTTGGCTTGGCCTAGTGTGTGGCAGCCATTTTGGGGAATGAACCAGCAGATAGAAGATCTCTCCCCTCTCTCTGCCTTTCCCTTTCTGTAGTTCTGCCTTGCAAATAAACAAAAAATCTTAAAAAAAAAAATGCTGACTGTGGTCTGAGTGACTGCTTTGCTCCTGAAAAGGCACCCAAATCCCCAAACCCAAGCTGCTGTTGTATAGTTCTTGCTAAACTCCATTCTGTCTTGGGGGACAGCAAGCAGCCCCATAATCACTAGAAGGCCCCAGCGCCAGAACCCAGAGCATATGACAGGGCAGAGAGCTAGTCTCTGCATTCTACAGCGGCAGGATTGCTGGGCATCAGCCCTGGAGCCTTGCTTACTTGCTCTGTGCTATCTAGGAAAGCTCCCCTCTGTTTCTTGGGGCTTAGCACCAGGAATAGCCGATACACAAATCCGGTGGATCAGGTCTGAGAAAGTCCCCTTCTGCATTTGTCTGGGGGATAAGCCCCAGAATCATCCTTGCATGTCCTGGCCAGGACTGTGGCTATTGGTGCTATAATCCCTGCAGTAACTCACACTCACCAGTGGGAACTGGAGCCCTACCAGATTCTTGTGATTTAAGGCTAGCTACATCCAGTCCACAACCTACACAGCATAATCTGCATTTGCCCCAGGAGACCTGGGTAAGGAGCTCTGGGACCGTGATTGTTGGTTTTGTAAGTTATAGGGACACCTGGGCTCCCCCATGGGAACTAGGGAAAGCCCCATCCTCATCTCACTAGTCTAGGCCTGCACCTGCTAGTACACAATTCCAAGTATAACCAACGGTCACCATGTGGGACCTAGGTAAAAAAAAAATCCTCTGAGTCCTGCAGCTCTTGTCTGTTGGGCTATGTTTCAGTCACTTGAGTTCACCCTGAAGGACCAGGGTAAGGACTCCATGTGTCATGCAGTGCTGGTTCTGTTACTGGTTGTTCTATAAATTTCAGGGACATCTGTGATCATGCCATGAGTCTGAAGAAGGACCTACCTGCATCCCACTGATCCAAGCTTGCACATGTTAGTGCAAAATCCCTAACATAACCTGTGATCACCGTGTGGGATCTGGGTAAGGTGCCTTCTGAATCCTGTAGCTCATGGACTGGGGCTATTGGAACTATACTCTGTGGAGTCACCCGAGTTCACCCTGTGGGACCTGGAGAAGACCCTATTCATTCCATTGCTCTAGACCCATGCCTGTCAGGGTACAATCACCAGCATAACCTGCATGTGAGACATGGAACCTGGATAAGGTCTCTATTGTGCCCTGTAGCTCTAGCACTGCAATTGGGAGTTCTGTAAGTCCTAGGAGAAATTTGTACTAGTTGAATTTGCTGTGTGGGACCTGGGATGGCCCTATCCCTGTTTCACTGGAGCAGGCCCACAGCATCCAGTGCATTATCCCCAGCATAACCTATGCTTTTCCCATGTGCCTTGGGTAAGGCACCCTTCCTATCCTGCAGGTGTATGATGTAGCTATTCAGAGTTACCTAAAACAACCCTGTGGGACCTTGGGAGGACTTTACCTGCATTTCACTGCTCCAAGTCCATGCCTACCAGTGTACAATTCCCAGAATAACTTGTTTCCACCCCCACAGGGCCTGGGAAAGGTCCCCTTCACATCCCGTGCTAGAACTGGGGATCTGGGGCCTACATGTTTCAGTATCATGCATGCCTACTCAGAAGACCTGGAGAAGGTTCCATCCACATCACACAGATACAGGGACACAAGTATAGGGGACACAAGCTCCAGGACCATTCACACTTACCTGAGGAGACAGCAACTTTAGTGTTCCACAACACCAGAAATGTGGCTACTGTCATCACAAACACCACTGTGACTGAAAACTCTCTGGAGTCTAAAGAAACCCACCCTCTGAAGCCCATGTCCACTTCAAAGTCATACTACACTCCCATGCACTACTGCAGATTAGACTACTGTGGCACTCATAGACAATGCTGACATTTGTTACAACGGAAGAAATCACTCAGAGGTTACACTTCTGGGTTCATATAGAACCAAAGCTGAAGTAACTTTGAAACTGACATCTCAAATTCTATTTAAAGAAAAAGGTTTTTGTGAAAGCTATTCCATAATGAAAAAGGAGCTGCTATACCAGATGTGCTGGCATCAGCATAGGAACACAGGAAACATCAAGAAACAAGGAAGCATGACACCTCCAAAAGAACAATTGTTTTCTAGACTTGAAGGAAATATATGAAAATCTAAAAAAGAATGCACAGTAATGATTCCAAGGACATTCAATAAGATGCAAGAGAATACAAGTAGAAACTTTGACAAAATAAGGAAAAATGTATGGTATGAATGACAAATTCAATAAAGAAATAGAAATCATGAAAAAGAATCCATCAGAAATTTTTTAGCTGAACACTGCAGTCAATGAAATAAAAAATACAGTTGAGAGATGGACCAAGTAAAAGAATGTCATGAAGAGAGACACAAATAAATAGAAAATAATAAAAATGAATGAAGAAAGCCTGTAAGACACTTGGGAAACCATTAAGTGAACATATATTCATATTATAGGGATACCTGAGGTTGAAAAGAAGGAAAAAGGCATTCAGATTCTATTGGATGAAATAATAGTGTGGGGGCCAGTGTTGTGGTATAGCAGGAAAAGCCACTGCCTGTGATGGTGGCATGGCATATGGGTGCCAGGTCGAGTCCTGGTTGCTCCACTTCTGATCCAGCTCCCTGCTAATGTGCCTGGGAACTCAGTGGAGGATGGCTCATGTCCTTGGACTCTGTACCCACATGGGAGACCCAGAAGAAGTTTCCAGTTTCTGGCTTCAGCTCGGCCTAGCCCTGGGCATTGCAGCCATTTGGGGAGTGAATCAGCAGATGGAAGATCTCTCTATATATATCTCCCTCTCTCTGTGTAGCTCTTTCAAATAAACAAATCTTAAAAAAAAAAAAAAGAAATAATAGGGGTCTGGTGCTGTGGCATCGTGGACAAGGCCTCCTCCTGTGGCACTGGCACAGGTGCTGATCCTGCTCTCTGCTTGTGGCCTAGGAAAGTAATGGAGGATGGCCCAAGTGTTTGGTCCCCTGTGACTACAAAGCAGTTCCTGGCTTCTGGCTCCATATCGGCTCAGTTATGGCCTCTGCGGCCATTTGGGGAGTGAATCCAGTGGATGGAAGACCCTTTTCACTGTTTCTCCCTCTCTCTGTAATTCAACCTCTCAAATAAATAAATAAATCTTAAAAAAAAGTTGAAAACTTCTCAAGTCTTCAAATAAACTTTTAATATTTGCTTCAATCTCATGAGTTGTTATTGTTTAGCTTTTCTGTATTCTCTCTTTTTTTTATTTGACAGGAAGAGTTAGACAGTGAGAGAGAGAAACAGAGAGAGAAAGGTCTTCCTTCCGCTGGTTCACTCCCCAAATGGCTACTATGGCCGGCACTGTGCTGATCCGAGCCAGGAGCCAGGTGCTTCCTCCTGGTCTCCCATCTGGGTGCAGGGGCCCAAGCACTTGGGCCATCCTCCACTGCCCTCCCAGGCCACAGCAGAGAGATGGACTGGAAGAGGAGCAACTGGGACTAGAACCCGGCACCCATATGGGATGCCGGCATGGCAGGTGGAGGATTAACCTATTGAGCCACCTGCCGGCCCCTTCTGTATTCTCTTGATTTAATCTTGATAGGTTGTATGTATCCAGGAATTTATCCATTTCTTTAAGGCTTTTCAATTTGTTACCATATAGTTTTTTCATAGCAGTTTTCCTTTTTTTTTTTTTAAAGATTTATTTATTTATTTGAAAGGCAAAGTTACAGAGAGGCAGAGGCAGAGGCAGAGGTAGAGAGAGAGAGAGAGAGAGAGAGAGATCATCCATCGGGTAGTTCACGCCCCCAGTGGCTGCAACGGCCAGAGCTGGGCCCATCCGAAGCCAGGAGCCAGGAGCTTTTTCTGAGTCTCCTACATGGGCACAGGGGCCCAAAGACTTGGGTCATCTTCTACTGCTCTCCCAGGCCATAGCAGAGAGCTGGATTGGAAGTGGAGCAACTGGGTCTTGAACCAGCACCCATATGGGATGCTGACATTGCAGGTAGCAGCTTTACCCACCACAGTGCCAGCCCCACAGCAGTTTTCTTATGATCCTTTGTATTATTGTGATATCAGCTGTAATGTCTCCATTTTTATCTCAATTTTCTTTGTTAGTAAAGGTTTGTTTATTTTGTTTAACTTTTAAAAAGCAGCTGTTTGTCTAGTTGGCTTTTTTAGTTTTAAAGATTTATTTATTTATTTGAAAGATAGTTACAGGGAGACAGGGAGACAGGGAGAGGAAAGGAGGGAGGGACAGGGATGGAGAGAGAGCAAGAGAGAGAGAGAGAGATCAGTCTTCCATCCTATGGCTCACTCCCTAAATGGCCACAATAGCCAGGGCTGGGCCAGGCCAAAGCCAAGAGCCAGGAGCTTCATCTGGATCTCCCATGTGGATGGTGGGGCTCAAGCCCCATCAAAGCAAAATACAGGACCTGATGACTTTACAATTGAATTCCAAAAACATTTGAATAGGAACTAGCTCCAATACTTCTCAGACTATTCCAAAACACTGATAAGAATGGAAGTCTGGCCGGCGCCGCGGCTCAATAGGCTAATCCTCCGCCTTGCGGCACCAGCACACCGGGTTCTAGTCCCGGTCGGGGCACCAATCCTGTCCCGGTTGCCCCTCTTCCAGGCCAGCTCTCTGCTGTGGCCAGGGAGTGCAGTGGAGGATGGCCCAAGTGCTTGGGCCCTGCACCCCACGGGAGACCAGGAGAAGCACCTGGCTCCTGCCATCGGATCAGCGCGGTGCACCGGCCGCAGCGTGCCTACCGCAGCGGCCATTGGAGGGTGAATCAACGGCAAAAAGGAAGACTTTTCTCTCTGTCTCTCTCTCTCACACTGTCCACTCTGCCTGTCAAAAAAAAAAAAAAAAAAAGAATGGAAGTCTGTCAAACTCTTTTTATGATGCCAGCCTTATCCTGACTCTAAACCAAGCAAAGATACAACACACAAGAAGAACTACAGGCCAATAGTCTTGATTAATATAGAAGCAAAACTTTTCAACAAAATATTAGCAAACTGAATCAAACACTACCCAGGAAGACTGCTGTGTCACAACAACGTGAGATTTATCCCAGGGATGCAAGGATGTGTTAATATTGTAACATCAACAGAATGAAGTTCAAAAACCATATGATAATTTCAATAGATGCAGAAAATGGATTTTTATAAGACTGAACATCTTGGAGTCTATGGTCACAAAAGGCTTCCATAGCCTTGGCAGCCCATGGCAAGAGCCTCAGGTGATCACTGATGTCATAAATAAGAGTGTTAATTGTTAAAGGAACAACAGAAGTCACTGTGCACTTACTTCCCATATAGGACCTCCATCCCTAATGAGTTGTACCATGAGAATTGACTGCAAATTTTGTTCCTAAACTGTACTCCTTATGTTGTGTGTGTGTGTGGGGGGGGGTACAAACTGCTGAAATCTATGCTTAACATGGAGTTGGTCCTCTGTATATAAAATCAAACTAAAAATGAAGCATAATGAAGAAGGAGATGGGAGAGGGAGAGGGAGGTGGGGTAGGAGTTGGGAGGGGAAGGGTAGTTATGGGGGAAAGAACCACTATATTTCTAAAGTTGTATCTATGAACAAATGCATTCATTAAATAAAAACTTTTAAAAAAAACAGAAAATGTTTGTGTTTTTTAGAAATGTATGCTAAAGTATTCATGCTTAAGTATGTATTATATACTTGTGCTAAAGAATATATGATATATGTTTTCCTGATATGTTTGAATAAACATTTTACTATAAAAAAAGAGACAACATCTTTTCATAATAAAAACCTTCTCAACAACTTAGGTACAGATGGAACATACCTCAAAATTACAAAGGCTATATATTACAGATACACAGCCAGTATCATCCTGAATGTGGAAAAGCTGAAGGAATTTCCACCTCAGATCTGGAGCAAGACAAGGATGCCCACTTTCACCAGTCTTATTCAATATAGTATTGCAAGTATTAGCAAGAGCAATTAGTAAAGAAAAAGAAATAAAGGGCACCAAAATTGGAAAGGAGGAAGTAAAAAATATCCTTGTACATTTAGCTAACTGATTTTTGATAAAGATGTCAAGAACACAATTGGAAAAAAGATATTCTTTTCAATAAACTGTGCTGGTAAAACTGGATATTCATGTGTGGAAGACTGAAATTAGATCTCTACACCTCAACATATACAAAAATCAATTCAAGATGTATCAAAGATCTAAATGTAAGACCTGTCATTATGAAATTGCTAGTAAAAAGCATAGAGGAAACAGTTGAAGACAATGGTGCAGGACGATGAAATTTTGGCTAAGATCCCAGAAACATAAGCCAAAAAAGCAAAACTAGACAAACAAGATTATATCAAACTCAGAAGCTTCTACAGTGCAAAAGTAACCATCATTAGAGAGAAGAGACATCAGACAGAATGGGAGAAAATATCTGTAAGCTACTTATCTGACAAAAAATTAATGTCCAGAATATATCAGCAACTTAAAAAACACAGTAATAAGAATCAGTCTACCCTATTAAGAAATGTGCAAACAAGGTTCTCAAAAGAAGAAATACAAATGGCAAACACATATATGAAAAAAGGTTCAGTATCACTAGTCATCAGAGAATTTCAGATCAAAACTGCAATGAGATAGCACCTTACCCGTTAGAATATCTATTATATATAAAAAAGAACATATGCTGGTGAGGTTGAGAAGAAAGTGAGTTCTTATATAATTTATGGAATGCAATTTAGTACAACCAGCATGGAAAACAGTATGGAAATTCTTTAATAAACTAGAAATGGAACAGCTATGTGAAACCCAATCCCACTACTGGATATATATCCAAAAAATACCAGTTCAAGTCCTGGCTGCTCCATTTCCGATCCAGCTGCTTGCTATGCTCTGGGAAAGCAGTAGAAGATGGCCCAAGTTCTTGGGCCCCTGCACCCACGTGGGAGACCTGGAAGAAGCCCCTGGCTCCTGGCTTCAGATGGGTCCAGCTCCAGCCATTGCAACTAGTTACAGAGTGAACCAGCGGAGGAAGACCTCTCTCTCTCTCTCTCTCTCTCTCTCTCTCTCTCTCTCTCTCTCTCTGCCTCTCCTTCTCTCTCTGTGTAAGTCTTTCAAATAAATAAATAAATCATTTAAAAAACATGAAATTATATCAGAGAAATACTTGATCTACCATGTTTATTGGAGCACTGTTTACAACAGCTAAGATACAGAATCATCCAAGGTTTCCATCATCAGATGACTGGATAAAAAAAAAAATCCATTTACACTATGGAATTTTATTCAGCCACAAAAAGAATTAAATTCTATCATTTGCAGCAAAATGTACGGAATTGGAAGACATCATGTTAAGTGAAATCAGCCATACAGAGAAAGGTAAATACCACATGTTCACCCTCATAAATGAAGCTTAAAAAACAAAGCCCTCACTTTACCTAAAACTTAATTGAACCCAAAACTTAACTAAACTTTCCAAACCAGTCTCCTGCTATTGTAATTCACAGTGTCCTGTAGAAAATAGCCGCGGTTTTCAAAGCAGGTGCCACATGTGTATGAAAAGAAATGCATATCCTCTTTTGCCTCCCAAAATCCATTATGTTAAACTCACCAAGTACGTTAGAAGACGTTGAATGTTTTATTCCTGTGTTTTTAAACCTCCACCAATCAATTTGCTGTCTATCCTCCTATCAAATGTGATTTAGCTAACTCTGATTGGTATTACACAGTTATTGTAAACAAGAGTTCCTTTCTCTTCACTTTTCAGAAGGCCAAACTCCTTTCATTGCAACAAAACATAAGTTACAATATTTGAATGCTCTATTAACAGAAGCATTTGCTTACATAAGCAGGTAATACTTTTGTATAACTGTCAGACCATGAAAGAAGCTAAAAGCCAAGAATGAGTATTTCTGTAAACCTGTAGAAATTTGAAATGGAACAGGTTTAACAAGAAAGGAAAAGTGTATTCCTGACTTTTATAATTCATGTTTTCTATTTTGTATCAGTATATGCTACATTTTGATTCGGATTGGCACAGCTCCGGCCATTGCAGCTATTTGGGGAGTGAACCAGAGGATGGAAGACCTCTCTCTCTCTCTCTCTCTCTCTCTCTCTCTGCCTCTGCCTCTCTGTAACTTCACCTTTCAAAGATAAATAAATCTTTTAAAAAAAAGTGACATGAATTTCCTTGGAATGTAAGGATGACAGTAAGCAGAGAGATGAGAATTAAAGTGCAAGTCATATCTTGAGGGCTGCCACAATTCATATACAAAGGAGCTGTGGTTGTGGTTGTGGTTGGTGATTGAAATTTTCCTCACAATTAATCATGGGCCATTTGTTAAAGAGCCTCAGTAAACTACATGCTATTTAATCTTTGGTCATCACTTCAATAGCTCTATATAAGACAAGTTAGAGGTGCATGAATTTCATGTATACTAGAAGTTATTATGAATAACTATGTGGATGATGATGATGATGTGTGTGACTATATATATACATATACATACATACATATATATATATATATATGACAATATGTGACAGTACTGCAAATAGGTAATGGAAAACATTTATTATGAAAAACTATGCTCGGATTTCAAATTTTTTGCACCGTAATAAACTTATCTTTTAATTTCATTTCCATGAAAGAGTACATTGGAGTGTGTATATTTACATGCATATTTACATGTATATTTACATGCAGTATGTATATGGTATGTTTATATATGGTATATGTATATAAATATATTTAATGAGTGAGTGCTATAATGGGTGTTATGTATTATATATTGCTCTGTGTATGATGTAGATAGTTGGAAACACAAAATTTCTTTCCAACTATAATAGGCTTTGAGTTAATCATTCTCATAAAATATTTATTTTTATTTTTATTTATTTATTTTTTATTTTTGACAGGTAGAGTGGACAGTGAGAGAGAGACAGAGAGAAAGGTCTTCCTTTGCTGTTGGTTCACCCTCCAATGGCCGCCGCGGTAGCACGCTGCGGCCGGCACACCGCGCTGATCCGATGGCAGGAGCCAGGTGCTTCTCCTGGTCTCCCATGGGGTGCAGGGCCCAAGCACTTGGGCCATCCTCCACTGCACTCCCTGGCCACAGCAGAGAGCTGGCCTGGAAGAGGGGCAACCGGGACAGGATCGGTGCCCCGATCGGGACTAGAACCCAGTGTGCCAGCGCTGCAAGGTGGAGGATTAGCCTAGTGAGCCATGGCGCCGGCCTTCATTCTCATAAAATATATGGTTGTTTATTAAAGTGACAAACTGGAAAGTATGCAATATGTGAGAAAGGGATAAGAAACTGAGTCAAAGCAGTGGGCAAAGGAAAGACCGTCTGAGGCTAACAAGTGGTCATAGCACATGTCACATAAGGAGTGCTAACACCAAGGTCCATGCAATCCTGGGGGCTTTCAGGAGAGGCGCACCCCATCTACTTTGCAATGGTCAGAGAAGGTGTTCTGGATGAGGAGACACGAAAAGGCCAGCACAGTATTTTGTTCTCTCAGAATGGCCTTCCTCAGTGAGTATATTCTGTCTTTCCCATCTGGGCTGATAATCACATCATCTATACTCACATGCTTTGTTGACTTTTAAAGAATTCCTATTGGACTTAACTCTCATATTATAATGGCGTCATTTAAATTATTGAGTCAGAATGTAAATAAATATAAATAAAACAATCATGATCACTTCATTAATACTGCATCGCACACCAACACAATTCAATATTATGCTGGCAGTATGACTTAAGATAAAGTCAGAAAGATTACCACTAAACTGTATCAAAAAGTTCATAATATGAGGCACACAAAATATAGGTAAAACAATTTTCATCTGTCAGTTAATTCTCTCAACAACTTCTTTGAAGTAGGCAGGGTAGGTACAATTTAATTATCCGCATTTTCAGGGGGCAGATGAAGATGGTCTGTAAATCATAGAAGAGTGTACCCACTGACAAAACAAGCAGTGCCTAAGCGACAAACCAAGAACTGGAGTGTGAAGCTGAAGTGTTGAACTACTAGAGCAACCATCACAGCAAACAGAGGGGGAAATATACTCTTTTAAGTATTTTAGATGGTAGGTTTCTGCCTTATCTTTTTTTTTTTTTAAGATTTATTTATTTATTTGAAAGGCAGAGTTACAGAGAGGCAGAAGCAGAGAAAGAGAGATCTTCCATCCACTGGTTCACTCCGCAGATGGCCTCACTGGCTGGAGCTGTGCCCATGCGAAGCCAGGAGCCAGGAGCTTCTTCCCAGTCTCCCCTGCAGGTGCAGGGGCCCAAGGACTTGGGCCATCTTCTACTGTTTTCCCAGGCCATAGCAGAGAGCTGGATGAAAAATAGAGCAGCCGGGACTGGAACTGGTGTCCATACGGGATGCTGACACTGCAGGCTGCAGGTCTACCCACTACGGCACAGAGCCGGCTCCCAGTGCCTTATCTTTTATATACAGTCCAACAAAAACATATGAGCGTTTGGCTCCAGATAAAGAGCTCCAAATAAGGAAGACACTATCAGGGCTTCCAGCTCTCTTCTAGCGATCTGTACCTTGATGTCTTGCAGACACTTCAAATACCAGAAGTTCCAAATTGTTTATTTGCAATGCCCCCTCCATCTCCTTTTGCATTTTAAGTCTATGCAAAATTATGCAGTTGTCAAAATTGGATAAATCAGTCATCTCTGGCTTCTCTTGTTTATTTCCCAGATCCATTTAGTTATCAAGTAAACTCTACAATTTTAGTAAAGAAAGGAGCCTTAACTCAGTTTCTTCCTGTGTGTCCTCATTACATTTTGTACCTAATGCAATGCAGGGGCTGCACAGACAGAAACTGGGATGGCATCTGTGGTTAACTCCAGTTATTCCAGAAGAGGAACTTGAACGCAAGCATTATTTAAGAAACAAAGTACAGGGGCTGACCTTGTGGATCAGTGGGTTAAGCTTGTGACATCTGCATCCTATACTGAAGTGTTGCTCCATTTCCAATCCAGTTCCCTGCTAATATGCGTGGGAAAGTAGCAGAAGACAATCCAAATGATTAGGCTCCTGCCACCCACGTGGGAGACCAGGATAAAGTTCCTGGCTCCGCCCTAGGTCTTGCGGTCATTTAGGGGCGTGAATCAGCAGATGAATATCTTTTTCTGTCCCCCACTCCTGCCCTCCTGCCTGTCACTCTGGATTTCAAATACACAAATAAAATCTTTGAAAAAGAGAGACAGAGTATGAGGTGGTAACAAGTGATCAAAGGAGTCTCCGGATCCATCAAGAAGACCCCAAAGTGCCAGCCAGGATAGACTCTTTTTTTTTTTTTTTAATTTTTTTTAAATTTTTTTTTTTTTTGACAGGCAGAGTGGACAGTGAGAGAGAGACAGAGAGAAAGGTCTTCCTTTGCCGTTGGTTCACCCTCCAATGGCCGCCGCGGTAGCACGCTGCGGCCGGCACACCGCGCTGATCCGATGGCAGGAGCCAGGTGCTTCTCCTGGTCTCCCATGGGGTGCAGGGCCCAAGGACCTGGGCCATCCTCCACTGCACTCCCTGGCCACAGCAGAGAGCTGGCCTGGAAGAGGGGCAACCGAGACAGGATCGGTGCCCCGACCGGGACTAGAACCCGGTGTGCCGGCGCCGCAAGGCAGAGGATTAGCCTATTGAGCCGCGGCGCCGGCCCAGGATAGACTCTTGAAGAACATTCAGGCACTAATAACACTACTGATAATTAAAACCACATTCAGTTCTTTAGAATATTTTCTCGCTTCTCTGCATTGACACTCTTGAGATAGGGCTGCTGCTGCGCTCACTGGAGGTTTCCCCTTCAGTATTTCGGATATGCTGCTTTGTCTGAGGCACAGTTCACCTTCCCCATCCCTGGTAGGTGGCTGTAGTTGTCTCCTGACTTGTCTCCCTGTTTCCCACCTTCAAGGCACTGTTCAAAACTACTATTTCATAATGATCTTTCTATCTTTCTTTCTTTTTTTTTTTTTTTTTTTGACAGGCAGAGTGGATAATGAGAGACAGAGAGAAAGGTCTTCCTTTTTGCCGTTGGTTCACCCTCCAATGGCCGCTGTGGCCGCCGCATCTCGCTGATCCGAAGCCAGGAGCCAGGTGCTTCTCCTGGTCTCCCATGCAGGTGCAGGGCCCAAGGACTTGGGCCATCCTCCACTGCCTTCCCGGGCCATAGCAGAGAGCTGGCCTGGAAGAGGGGCAACTGGGATAGAATCCGGCACCCCAACCGGGACTAGAACCCAGTGTGCCGGCACCACAAGGCGGAGGATTAGCCTGTTAAGCCACGGCGCCGGCCCATAATGATCTTTCTTAACACAGGAATTGCATTCTTCTCCCATGCTTAGTAATAGCAATAATAATAAACTTAGACGGATCCTAGTTCACTTCTGTAGGATGAAGTCAAACCCTTAGGTTAACATATTGGACCCTCCACTCTCTTTCCACCTCAGCTCCAACTACCTCTCCTATTTTATTGACATATATTCTTTCACATATGTAAATGCAGTCCTCTCACCACTGTGTCTATGGTTACAGTCTTGCTTTTATCTGGATTCCCTTTACTTTTTTCTGCCAGGGCAGAGGGTGGGAGGAGAGGGAGAGAGAAAAAAGGAGTAGAGGAAGAAAGAGACAGAGAGAATAATTAGCTCCAATAGGGTAAAAACTGGGGACTTCATTGAAGACAAAACAAAAATCTTCAGCCTGACCAGGCTACCATAGAATTCTAATGGGACTAGAGATATGGCAAAGCAGGTTAAGCTGCCACCTGCAATGCTGGCATCCCATATGGGTACTGTTTTGAGTTTTGGCTGCTTCACTTCTGATCTAGCTCCCTGCTAATGTGCCTGGGAAAGCAGTGCAAGATGGCCCAAGTGCTTGGGCTGCAGTACCATGTGAGAGACCTGGATGAAGCTCCTGGCTCCTGGCTTCAGCCTGGTCCAACCCCGGCTATTGCAGCCATTTGGGGAGTGAGCCAGCAGATGGAAGATATCTTTCTCTCTCTCTCTCTCTCTCTCTCTCTCTCTCTCTCTGTCTTTCCCTCTCTCTCTGTAACTCTGCCTTTTAAATAAATATATAATTTTTTTAAAAAGGGATGGGCGCATTCTCTCCTCTCTCTCTTTCTCTATCTCCCTCCCTACCTCTCTCCATTTCAAATAAATAAAATAATTTTTAAACAAAGGAATTCTACTAAACATATATGAAGGTTTGAAGAGATTCATAGAGAAAATGAACAAACTTGAAGGAACTTAATATATCATTATATCTTCAGAGGTTAGGAAAATGGAATTCCATGAAATTTTTGCATTGATTAACAGACTGCAGGACACTTCAATAAGCATATTGGTTCTCAACATTCTCCTTGACTGAAGTCATGCTACATGCCGCAAAGCCAAAGTAGTATCTGATCCAGAAAGTCCAGCCAGTAACGTTGGAAATACCCTGGACAAGAACTTGAATTCTTTAAAGACCCACAACCTGGATATAGTGAAAAGAATTTTGCATGCCAAAATATTTGAAACTCAAGATTTGTGCATCCAATTAACATTCTGGAAGATAAACCAATTTTTCAAAAAATGATGTGATATTAAATATAAATATTTGGGGCTGGCATTGTGGTATAGTGGGTAAAGCCACCACTTGTGACACCCACATTACATATCGGCACTAGTTCGAGTCCCTGCTGCTCCACTTCCCTGCTAATGCATCTGGGAAAGGAGCGGAGGATGGCCTAAGTGCTTGGGCCCCTGTCCCATATGGGAGACCCAGAAGCTCCTGGTTCATGGCTTTGGCCTGGCCCAGCCCTAGCTGTTGTGGCCATTTGGGGAATGAAACAGTGGATGGAAGATTTTTCTCTCTTTCTCTTCCTCTCTCTCTGTAACTCTGCCATTCAAATAAATAAAATAAATCTGAAATAAAATAAGTATAAATATTTGAAGGAACCAGTGAACAAAACTATAATGCAGGATCTCCACTCCATGAAGATCAGCATCCGATTTTGGACAGGCCAAGTAAAACCGTGGAGTAGACTGTAGATTCATATCTCTTTATTCTCCTGGCATGGCTAACTACAGTTTCCATGCCTCTGAGATTGGCACTTGACTATGTCCCAACGGTCTTATATGTGCTTACTATCAATAGTGGCTGACAGCCAAATTGTTACATAGCAGAACTGTACCAGCTTCTGGGCTCCCTGACTAGCAGAAACGTATCAGCTTCTGGGTTTAGCGGTAATTTGGTCAAGGAGGAAGAATTACTTCATTTTCCCAACACTCCATGCTGTTAGTGTTTTTTGTCTCATAACCTACATGTCAGTTCTCTTCCAGGAGGATCCCCATGTGAGAAGTGTGTGAATATGGAATATTGTATCTAACTTTTACAACAATATAAGCTACAGTAATAAACTATGAGTAAGCATGTAAGGAAAGACAATACAGAATAGCCATCTCACACAGAACACCCACCCATGGACTGGTTTTATTATATTGTTCCAAGACTAGAATCTTTTCATGGGTCCAGGTATTGTTTTATAACAGGTCAGTAGAATTTTATCCTTTTGGCCAAGTCGACTTTGTGTCAGTAGCTGCAGTGACCTTTTTAGACAGTCCAGTCATAGGGCTAATAGGCAGCTCAGTGTATATCTAACAAACTGAATTGGTGGTTAATGTTGGAAAGGTAGGTGTCCAGTCCACCTACCTTTCAATTGACAGTGGTCAATCCTGCCATCAGGTAGGATACAGGCAAGGGATTTACCTTGACAGCACGACAGCAGGAGAAGGGATCAACCTGGCCTCCTATACCAGACTTGGTGGGGTACAGGTTTTACTGGGTACTCTCATACCTAGGGATGCTGGAGAAGCTAGCATTGGCCATAAAGCTAAGACAAATATGTCTTGAGAAAGGCGGTGGCCCTTTCTTCCATGGATAATGTACCTTGACTACAGGAAGCCAAGTGGCTGTTACCTATGGTGTCACCTTTAGATCACATTTTATTTTTATTCCAATGGTGACAGCAAGGCGAATCAGGCTTTGTTGGCTTTTTGTATTTTCCATGGCCATTGCCAGGTGACATGTTTCCCTAGCTCAAGGGCTGTGGGAGCAGGTAACAACACTCTGTTTTGTCTTCCAAAACCTAGTTTTAACAGGTCAGTGGTTTGCACCTGTGGTTGAATGGGTGCTGCTGAATAATGCGGCAATGCTTCTACAGAGCCTAGTGTTCCTGCGCTGGGCCATTTATTTCATAACCATAACACAGTCCACAGACTCTGGCTTCCTTTTCGAGGCCTTGCTTTAACAGGCCATTACACTACTCAATCATTTCAGCTCCTTGGGTATGATATGGTGTGTGTAATTTTTAGTTGATGCCAAGATGTTTAGTCCCACTTTGCACTTCTAAGCTTGTAAAATGGGTCCCCTGGTCACTATTAATGACCTGTGGTCTCTTACACATGGAACATAATTTTCCCAGGCATAGAGGACTGTCCATTGTTTGGGCTACCTAACAGGAACTGCAAAAAGCAATCCAGTGGCAGTGTTTACACAGGTTAACAGCTTACTCATAACCATCTGGCCCAAAGATCTGAAAAAGTCTATCTGCCACCTTTTCAGGGGCATTTGCCCCCACATCACAGTTTTAATGGCCACTGGTTCTCGGTGGGGATGCTCCCAGGACCAGATGGTACAGGTTTTGCAGGTACTTAGAATCTCCTGGTAGGTTACAGGTAGGATCCAAGCCTTTACTGTAGCCCACAACATCTTTTGTCTTGTGTGTAGCAGCTGCCAATGTAACCACTGGGCAACATTATTTTTGGGGGCCTTTTATTTATTTTTTTATTTTTAAACTTTTATTTAACAAATATAAATTTCCAAAGTACAGTTTGTGGATTACAATGGCTTCCTCCCCCATAACTTCCCTCCCACCTGCAACCCTCCCATCTCCTACTCCCTCTCCCATTCCATTTGCATCAAGATTCATTTTCAATTATCTTTATATACAGAAGATGAATTTAGTATATATTAAGTAAAGATTTCAACAGTTTGCATGCACACAGAAACATAAAGTGTAAAATACTGTTTGAGCACTAGTTATAGCATTAATTCACATTGTATAACACATTAAGGACAGAGATCCTACATGAGGAGTAAGTGCACAATGACTCCTGTTGTTGACTTAACAAACTGACACTCTTGTTTATGGTGTCAGTTTGGGGGCCTTTTATAACCAAGGCACTTTAGCTAGGGTATCAGCTTTATCATTTCCCAGATGGAAAAGGGCCATGCCATATGATTCATCATATAGTATCTGGTGATTTCTTTTTGGTATTCTACCTTTCATAGGTCTTGCCACATGGCTTGGCCCAGAAAGGTTGATGTGTGACTATCCAATGTTTTATATGCCATGCTGCAGTTCAGACAGTAAGGCCCCACTCCCGTTGGGACCAAAACCCACTGGACTGTCTTAGCATTTTGTGCCACTGCCAAAGGCCCCAACCAAAACCTTCTGCAATGACATGTATGTTAAGCTCACGTGGGCGAGTTGGATCAAACACATTGAGGGCTTGGACAGCCTGTAACTTTATTTAGTCACTGTGAAGCCCACTTTTTCTTGCTCATTTCATTCTAACCTGACATCCATTTTGATCGAATGGTACAAGGGCCTCAGAATTTGTGTCAGATGTGGAACAAACATTTTCTAGTATCCCAACCATCTTATAAACTTCTGCAACTGCTTTACAGTCTTTGGGGTGGGGAAGCCCTGGATTTTGTCTGTAACTGCCTTGGGAATGACCTTTGTCTTCCCTGACCAGACAACTCCCAAGAATTTGAAACAGCCCTGGTCCCTAGATTATTGACTAGTTACTACCCTGTCACATGACTTTAACTGGTTCGGTAAAGTGGGCATAGCTGCTTCCAAATCTGCAAGAGAATCATACATGGACATCACATTGTCTATATAACAGAATATATGCCCCGTCACAGATAGAGGCCATTGTGCCAACTCTCTCACTAGCAAACCATGACACAAGGTGGGGCTACGTACACAGCCTTGTAGAAGAACAGTGAAGGCCTGCTGCCCTGCCAGCTGTCCCAAGTGGAGGAGAAATGATCCCAACTCTGCACAGTCAGGGATGCCAATTGTTTTATTTTTAGTCCTGGAAGCATTCCTAAATGCCATAATTGGAGCAACAAAGCATCAATGGATTCAGAGGCCTTTTGCCTAACTTAGATATGAGATCGACTAGTTCTGCCTGAGTATACAGGTGGAATACTGAATACTCTACCACCTGGAGAAGGAGCCCGGGGCTGTCTCTGAGGAACCTTCTGTTCTTGAGTCTTAAACTTCAGGGTGACTTAAATAGCACCAGAGGTTCAGAATCATCCTTGTCATCAGAGGACTCAACCACTGAAACTACAGGGTTATCTCCAGAGTTGGGTGTAGCTCAGAGGGCAGTGACAGCAATTTCCAGGGTGTGAGTGGTATTTTACTTGCCCTCTGATTTCTCTCTCCTTCTCTAGGCCACACTACAAGTCCATTCTTGGGTTTCTGTCTGCAACCTAGCATTGGTTTCCACCTGCAAGACAGTTAGAAAGACCCACCCCACATCTCCTGCCTCTGCTCTGGCTTCTTGCTTCTTTAGTGTTTCTCCAAGTACATGCAATGCCTTTTATACACTAGTGAGAGAGCCATCCCTTTGAACCACTCTGGGGTGGGGGACAGGCCAACCAGGCAAACAAGTCTAAATACTACCAAGTACCAAATACTTCAAGCTACCCCTGAATTGTGCTGGCTGGAGATGAATACTGCTGACAATGCCAAATGTAACTCAGGAGCTCAGCTCCAGGATCAGGGTCAGATTTGGAAAGGCCAAAGAACAACCGTGGAGCTGACTTCAGATTCATACCTCTTTACTCTCACAGCAGAAGGCGAGCACACAAAGAGGTTGAGGCCTCTGAGGATCTCCACTTGCTTATGCCCCCATCATCTTATAAACATAATGGCAGGCAGCCAAATAATTACATTACAGAATTGTATTAGTGGGCTTAGTGGTAGTGAGGATAACAAGGGAGCCCAACTGACTTCATTTTCTCATGAAAGGACTGAATTAAATCTACAATCCATGGGCTTGAAGAAGTCATGCAAAATATGGTGAAATATCTGCTTGTCATGCTGAATCCAAGTAAAAATAGTATGTAAACAAATGGGATAGATTTTGAAAAGTCAGAAATTTATAGAGATGTTAGAATTCTATAAAATTTCTCAAAATATCCCCAATGAAGGAAGAGGCAATGAAGAGAAGCTCAAGTTTAAACTCCTGCTTCCTATAAAAACAGAAGTTCCACATGAGCCAGCAATCCCTCTTCTGGGCAAGGAAATTAAATCCCTACCTCATAAAGATATCTACATTCACATGT
Organism: Lepus europaeus; assembly: GCF_033115175.1. NCBI lineage: Eukaryota > Metazoa > Chordata > Mammalia > Lagomorpha > Leporidae > Lepus > Lepus europaeus. Next base: position 50,295,058 of record NC_084840.1, read on the forward strand.
CATTATCGCATTACTCACAATAACTATGATATAGAAACAACCTAAGTGTACACTGACCAATGAATGGCTAATGAAAATGTGGTATGCATACACAATGGAATATTATTCAGCCTTTAAAAAGAAGACTTTGCCATTTGCCACAAGATGGATGGAATTAGAGGATATTGTACTAAGTGTAATAAGTTGAATACATAAAAAATATTGCATAACCTCATTTATGTGTGAAACCTAACAAAGTACATTTTTAAAAAGAGATCATATACACAGAGACTAAAACAGTGATTGGGAGTTGGGGCAGATAGGGAGACATGTCAAAGGATACAAAGTGGCGGATATGTAGGATAAACAAATCTAGAGACCGAATGTACAACATGAAGACTAAAGTTAATGCATTTGTAGTGCATTAGAGATTTTTGTTAAATAGGTTTTAAATATTCTTCTCAAGAAAAAGTAACTATGTGAGATGATAAATGTTTTAATTTGCTTCATTATAGTAACCATTTTCATATTTATATGGATCTCATAGCATCATTTATAAACCTCAAATATATGAAATCATTTTTTTAAAGGGGAGAAAGACTGAGGAGAAACATATAGGAAGAAGCAGCAGTCTGAAATATAAATTTACTATCTAAGGAAACAAAACTAAAGTCTCAGAAAGACACAGAAAAACTCTTGCTTATAAGGAAAATGAAGCTGAAAATTTTAATCATTGCCTTGTGCAACTTAGATCTTCATTTTGAATCAGATGGTACATATAATACAATGAAATAAAAATAAAGGTATAAATTAGCTAATGAAGAACTGGTAGATCATTGGAATAGAGGCTAACATATCAGAAAAGAGAAATGATTTATATCTGGTGTGCAGAAATTGTATTAATATTAGTTAAAAATATTAGAAACCATCTGCAACCAAAAATGAGGGTGGGCTACGGGCTAGGCATGAATGGAAGGAACAACCCAAACTGATACTTGACTATTCTGATCACTACCACTAATCAAAATACACCTGGAAAATAAGTACAAAACTCTCTAGTGGAAAACCAAGGCTCTTGAAGAACTCTCTGAGTTGATAGAAATGCTTCAGAAGAGATCAATTCAGGAAGAACATAAGAACTGAACAGAAATAACCAGATGTAGGTAGGAAAACAAAACTTTAAAGACAGACAATTCAAGAAATGGAAGTTGGATTTCAGAATTTCCATGAAGAGCAATTTGCTATTATTAAGACAGAGACTACAACAACCAACTCCCTGCTTATACTACTCAAAGACACCTTATTGGAGAGAAGAAAAAAAATCAATAGACGATAAAAAACTAAAAAATAGCTATGCTTCAATGAGAAATGATTAGGAAGATCTGATCCTCAAATCTTTCCACAGAGGGATCTTCTCAGATGATTCTTTCCTTTTCAAATGTTTTCTTCTTTCTTTCTTTCTTTCTTTCTTTCTTTCTTTCTTTCTTTCTTTCTTTCTTTCTTTTTTTTTTTTTTTAAAAAGACTTATTTTGCTTGAAAGTCAGAATTACAGGGAGGGAGGGAGAGATGGGGAGAGAGAGGTCTTCCATCCACTGGTTCACTCCCCAGATGGCCACAATGGCTGGGGCTGGGCCAAATGAACACCAGGAGCCTGGAGCTTCATCTGAGTCTCCCATGTGGGTGCAGGGGCCCAAGCACTTGGGTCATCCGTTGCTGCTTTTTCCAGACTGTTAGCAGAGAGTTGGATTAGAAGTGGAGCAACCAGGACATGTACCATCACACATACAGAGTGCCAGCTTTGCAGGTGGTGGCTTTATCTGCTACACCACAACACTGTCCCTCAGATGATTCTTTTGCCTCAACCCTATATCAGGCTATCTTACCCTCACAATAGACCATTTCATTAACTCTCTCATTTATTAAATAGATGTGTCAAAAAGCGATCTGGAAGCTACGAACAGGACCCCACCTACACTAAGCCCTCCCTCTTAAGAAATACCTATATAAATATATACCTCTGATCTACAGTCTGTTGAACTACATCAATGAACTTGGCGGTCAAGATGTACACTGCCCTCCCACCTGGGTGGTAGTACACTCTATCAGCCCCTCCTCCAGTAGACTTTAATTGATGAGATGAGATGAGATAGAAAAACACCAAGAAATCTTTCTGATCCTGAGATCTTGAAATAGGAAAAGTGCATCCACCTGATCCTATGGTGAAACAGGGGTCATCTATTTTATAGATCAGTCAATGTTTTCTGGAAAGGGCCACACAAAAAATGCAGACTTGCAGGCCATGTGATCTCTAATTCTACTACCCATCTCTGTGAAAGTAGCAACCAACAATAGGTAAACTAATGAGCATGACTGCTTCAATTAACACACTTATAAAACATGTCCATTTACAAATACATGTGGTAGGCTGGATTTGACCCTCAAGAAATAGTTTGCCACATCCAGATCTAACAAAAACTTTGCTTCAGATAAAGGTCTTGGTGCTACTTCCTTTGGGATTATTGATCAAAACATTCCCTTTAGTCATCCCCATGAGTGTCAAAGAATCCTATCTATCAAGCATCATAGCACTAACTGCAACCATGTGGCCTACTTGTAACCAATGAGAAGTACCCTAGTAAGTGAGCTGGAACATGAAAATGACCCAGCTACCACCTTATCAAACAGGGCTGTGGTAGCTTTTTGTCTTTTCCATAAATGACTGTAACACTATTTCCAGTACTATATGCTCTTCCAGAAACTTGCTTCTCCCCAGCCAAGAGGTGAAAGGTTTTCTACTCTTGAATGTGGAGAGTCTTCATGACAGCTTCCGAAATGGGATTTCTGAGGTTAAGTCATAAAAGGCAATACAGCTCCTATTCAGCTCTCTCAATATGTTTGAGATACATGCCTTGATTTTCAATACCACAGATTAAAGGACTCCAAGTTACACAGAGAGGTTCACATGTAAGTGTTCCAGCCAATAACTTAGGTGAGCTCTCAGCTGATAGCCAGCATCAACCAGATAGGTGAATGAGAGAAGTTTCAAGGTAACTCTAGCCTCTGACTACATGAGAGATCCTAGGCAAGAACCACCTGAGATCAGTCAATGCTCCCAAACCAAGAGAAACAAAAATAAAATGATCATTCTTATCTTAAGCTTTTTAACTGTGGGGTGGTTCATTTTTTTTAAAAGATTTATTTATTTAATTGAAAGTCAGAATTACAGAGTGGCAGGAGCAAAGAGAGAGAGAGAGAGAGAGAGAGAGAGAGAGAGAGAGAGAGAGAGAGGGAGTCTTTCATCCACTGGTCCACTCCCCAAATGACAACAATGGCTAGAGCTGTGCCAATCCAAAGCCAGGAGCCTGGAGCTTCTTCTTGGTCTCCCAAGTGGGTGCAGGGTCTCAAGGACTTGGGTCATCTTCTACTGCCTTCCCAGGCCATAGCAGAGAGATGGGTGGGAATTAGAGCAGCTGGGAGTTGAATTGGCACCCATGTGGGATGCCAGCACTGCAGGCGGTGCCTATATCTGCTATCCCACAGCGCTGGCCCTGGGGTGATTCTTTATTCAGGATACAGAACTGGAATAGACTGTGGTAACTGCAAGTGGGGTGCTTCCATAATAAAACATGTGGTGATAGTTTTGAGAGCAAGCAGTTGGAGGTTAGAAGAGCATTCAAGGAGACTGTTGGCTTAAAGAAAAATGAGGACAATGTTGTCAGAAGGTAGATAGAAGACTTCTGTTATACTCCTATAGTGGCAGAAATTTTAGCAGAATTGTTAAGTCTGGTAACATGGAAAATAAATAATGCATCTAATGAACCGATGGATCTAGCTAAGAAGATTTCCGGACAGATGTCAAAAGTGTCACCTAGTTTCTTTAAGCTGCTTATGATAAGGTACAGATAGAGATAAGCAAAAGAAAGAATTGTTACATATTAAAGATAAGCAATATTAAAAATAGAACTGCCATGATCCAACACCTCTGGGTAAATATCCAAAAGAATTAAAAATAGTATCTTAAAGAGGTATTTGCATGTTCATATTCTTTGGGGTATTATTCACAATATCCACATGATGGCTGCAACCTGAAGACTCACTGACAGAAGAATGGATAAATAAAATGCAGCATACATATGCAACAATATATTATTCAATATTTAAAAAGGAGGAAATTCTGTCATATGCTACAACACAGATAAACCTTGAAGATCTTATAGTAAGTTAAAAGAGTCAATCACAAAAAGTACTGCATGATATTACTTATATGAGTTATCTAAGGTAGTCAAAATTGTAGAAATAGAAAGTAAAATGGTGGGTGCCGGGGTGTGGTGGGAGCTGGAGGTAAGGAGTTGTTCCTTGCTGGGAGTACAGCTGCAACCACTCAGGATGGGGAAGTCCTGGGGATCCATTGCAAAACATGTATAGAGTTGACAACACTACACCACACACTTGGAAACTGTTGGGAGGATGAATTTTATGTCTCTTTTTTGCCATAACAAAAATAGTATTCTTATCTAAGACTTCCTGCATCTGTTTTTCAGACTCTTGAAAAGAAACAATGTTAAAATTTTAAAATGTCTCTTGAACAGAGATAAATCAAATGCACTATCAAGAAACATGGCCTAGAGATGAAGTCAAGAGTATGACTGTAAAGCTCTTTGCGAAGACTTCAAAAAAAATTAAGGAATATATCATAGATCTGTTCAAGTAGATAAAAGTCCCCATAAGAATCTTGAAAGTAAGCCTTGGGCCAACAGGACTGCTGAGGCTTAAAATTGTCTTATAGCAATCTCGGAGGGAGCCCAAGGTAGAAAGGCTCGTCTTTGTTATATGTGCATGTGTGTCTTTCACTAAATAAAACAAATCCCAATAAGATTTTTAAGAAAGCTACCACATTTTTAAAAGAATCACATTGATGGAAACATCAGAAACTTGTACTTACAGCAACAGACATTTTAAAATAAAAGAAGACTTTGGGATCTCTGAACCACTTTGATTAGAAGCAAACTGAAACAAAATAGTTCAGTTGCACACACCAGCCATTTCTTATAGAAGCCATGACTCATACAGAAGTTGCGAAAACAGTACAGTGTTTCTATGTACCCCCATTTGGCTCCCTCTAATGATAACATATTATGTAACCAAATCACAATAATCAAAACTAGGACATTTACATTGTTCAATACTATTAGCTAAACCATAGAATTTATTTGGATTTTATTAATTTTTACATTTTTAAAAAAGATTTATTTTTAGTTATTTGAAAGACAGAGTTACAGAGAGAGATAGAGGCACACACAGAGAGAGAGGGGTTGTTCATTTGCTGGTTCAAACCCCAAATGGCCACAATGGCCAGAGCTGAGCCGATTTGAAATCAGGAGACAGGAGCTTCTTCCTGATCTCCCACGTGGGTGCAGGGGCCCAAAGACTTGGGCCATCTTCTACTGCTTTCCCAGGCCACAGCAGAGAGCTGGATCGGAAGAGGAGCAGCTGGGATTAGAACCAGCGCCAATATGGGTTGCCGGTGCTTCAGGCCAGGGCTTTAACCTGCTGCGCCATGGTGCCGGCCCCAGTTTTTACATTTTGTATAGCATATTTTTCAATCTCTTTATAACTTTATTCTTGAAATGAATTCTTATACACAACATAGTTAAATCTTGCTTTTTGTTTATATAATGATCTTTTAAAAAAGTTATTTTATTATTTGAAAAGCAAGAGTTCCAGAGAGAGAGGGAGAGACAATCTTCCATTTGCTGGTTTGACTCCCCAAATGGCTGCAATGGCCAGGGCAGGGCCAGAATGAAATCAGGAGCCAGGAGCTTCTTCCCGGTCTCCCACTGCAGGAGCCCATGCACTTGGGCCATCTTCTATTGCTTTCCCAGGTGCATTAGCAAGGATCAGAAGTGGAGTAGCTGGGACTTGAACCAGAGCCCATATGGAATGTTAGTATTGCAGGTGGTGTCTTTACCCTCTGTGCCACAATGTTAGCCTCAAGCACTGTCTCTTAATAAAGTGTTTATTCCATTTACATTTAATGCACACATTGATATGGTTGTATCTTTTATTCTCTTTATTTTCTTTATTCAAAAGGTAGAAAGGGAGAGAGAAAGAGGGAGGAGAGAGGGAGTGAGAGGGCAAGAGAGAGAGAAAGAGAGAGAGAGAAAGAGAGAGAGAGAGAGTTAGTTCTAATCTTCTGGTTTACTCCCCAAAGTCTTGAAATAGTCCAGGTTAGTCCCGGGCTGAAGCAAGGAGCAAGAAGTGCAATTTGGGTCTCTCATGTGGGTGGCAGGGAGTCAACTACTAGAGCCATTAACTCTGCTTTGCAGAGTCTGCGGTGGCATGAACTTGTCAGGAACTGGAGCTGGATGCCAAATGCAGAGTCTGATACGGGACACGAGCATCTTAACTAGCATCCCTTAACTGGTAGGCCAAATGCCCACCCCTACTTATCCTATCTTTTTTTCCCCCATTTGTTTTTTTGTTTCCTTGTTTCTCCCATGTGATTTATATATTATTTTTATTACTTTATTTGCTTTTTAATCTTCCCTCTTGGTATTATTTTTAGATGTTGCTCTAGACTTTTTTTTAAGATTTATTTTATTTATTTGAAAGTCAGAGTTACAGAGAGAGGTAGAGCCAGAGAGAGAGGTTATCTATTCGCTGGTTCACTCCCCAAATGACTGCAACGGCCAGAGCTGAGCTGATCCGAATCCAGGAGCCAGTATCCTCTTCCAGGTCTCCCACATGGGAGAAGTTTTCTTTAATCCTATAAATTTACCCTATCCAACACTCCATTTCTTCCTCCATATATTGGGTTTCACCTGGCATCACTTCCCTTCAGCTTAAGAAACTCGTAATAAAAGTTTGCTGGAGACAAAATTCCCTCAGCTGTTATTTGTATAATAATGTTATTATTCGATGTTTGAAGAGGATTTTCATTGGATACAGAATTCTAGATTGTGTATCTTTCAGCATTTTATCTTTTATTTTCATGTATTCTCCATCATTACTGTGAAAAATTAGCTACGGTTTCTTCCATTTTTGTGTCTTTTTTCTTCTCTAATTGCTTTTTATATTTGCTCTTTATCTTTGTTTTTTAGCTTTTTGATAGCCAAGATGTTTTTCTTTGGTGCTTAACTTCATGGATTTATAAGCTGATGTCTACCAGTGATACTGAGAACATTTTCAGTCATTATCTCTTCATATATTTCTTTTCTATTTCCTTTTTCTTCTCTTTGTTGTGAATTCAGTTACCCATATATTAGATCTTTTGCTTTTATTTAGATTTTGAATGCTTTGTTCTGTTGGTTTTTTAAACAATTTTTTCTCATTTTGGATACTTTATATTTCTGGTATTCAAGCTCTGTTATCCCTAATTTGCTGTTAAACCTATCTAATGAATCCTTCTTTTCTAACTCAATACTTTTGAAACTTTTACATGTGGTTTTTATAAAAAATATCAATGTACCTGCCAAATTTAAGGGCCTTTGTGTTTACTGCCTTTTTCCTTTCCATTGGTCACACCTTCTTGCTTCTTTATGTGTTTTTAATTAATCTGTGATTTTCTATATCTTATCAGGAAATATTTTTTCACATTTAATCAAAATATAAAGACTTTTTCATGTTTATTAAAAATGTTTGCTAGTCATCAGTTTTAGTGGTTGTAAATATTTCATTTGATGTTAACCAATATTTATTGTCAGAATTTTGTGGTTTCTAATTTTTCTTTGCATGTCAGACGATACGCAAAAGAGTAGTGAAGAATGAAGTAAATAATAATTTCCTCTAAAAAAGCAATTGTCCCTTCTTTTGTCAAGCTACTAGAACTGGAGGCTGAGACCATGTGACCAACAGTTGAGCTAGGGGGAGCAGGCATTTAGTGTTGCTGCTAAGATTCCTCATTCCACATCAAAGGACCTGGGTTCAATAACCTGCACCAGCTTCTTGCCAGTGCAGATGCTGAAAGGCAGTGAGTGATCGTTCCAGTAACTGGGCTTCTGCCACTTACATATGAGACCTACATTGTGTTACTGGATCCTGGCTTTGGCTCTGGCCGTTGTGGGCATTCGAGGCGTGGACGAACAGATAGGATCTCTCTCTGTGTATCTCTTTTTGTCTCTATCTCGCTGCCTCTCAAGAAAGGAGGTAAGAATTTTAAAAACTGGTTGAGCTAGGTCTGGACTTGGTTGTCTCTAAATGTTTTGATGTTGGGATTGAGAGTTTTCTTTCTGTAGAGTTTGAGATCCAAGCAATGACAAGTTTCCAGAGACCTCTTTGTACTTTACAGATAAGTTATCAGTTTTTAAAATAATGGGCTGTCCCTTTTTTGCTTTACAGCTGAACTTTCAACTTTTGGGGATTCTGGAGGAGCTTTGTTCTCTAGTACTGATCCTAGCTTTCTACACCTCAGGAGATCTGTCTCTGCCCTACTGTACTGCTACCTGTCTTTGCAGGGCAGTTCCTCCACTCTCTCTGTGAAAAAAGCTTCATCAGGGTTCCTCTCAGCTCTTTTTTTCCCTCCAGCATTTGGGAGTGACACACACAGGCATTTAGCCTGGTCTCTCAGGTCTCCTGCTTTGGCCTTCTGTTTCCAAGGACAGTAGCCTTGGACTTAAAAGAGGCACTGCACACTTGAAAAGAGGCTTTTCTTGGCTCTCCATTCCTTGCCAGTCACTAGCTTGCTACCTTTCGGCATCCTGTGAAGACTTATTGAAATAGTTGATGGGCGGATCCAAACTTACTCTGTGGATGTGGTTCATTTGAATTCTGATCTGTTATGTCCAATCACATAGGGATGTTAAATTTGTTAGCTTGTTTGGCTTCTCCTGGTCCACCAGATAAGGTAGAGACCTCTTCTCACTATTTCCTCAAGGATAAGAGCAGCTATGAACACTCTGTCTTCTTGAGATGACTTGTTGCTTTCTGAAACTTAATTCATTTGGTTTCTTTGCATCCTGAGCTCTCTGATGAGTTTTGAAAACATTGTATTACAGCTTTTCTGTCTTGTTTTAGTTGTTAGGATAAGAATGATTATCTCTGTGACTTTCTACATCCTAACAGGAAGAAGAAATCTGTACTATCCTTTCCAATTAACATCAAAACATAAGCACATTCCCATGTTATTACAAACTTTGGCTAACCATCATTTTTAATAGCTGTGAAAATTTCGTTGAATAAACCGATCATTCATTTATTGATAGACATTTAGTTGGTTTCCAATTTTTCTTTATTAAAATATTTCTGTGAACAATTAAATAACATTTTAAAGTCCCTACTCATATATAATTGTAAACCATGAGAATTGCATTCTACTTAAAAAATTCAGTGACAATTTCTGAGATGGCAGAAAGTAGGTGATAAACAAATGCATTTTTATGAAAGAGTCCCTGCACAAAAACACTTACCATGATGTTGACAAAGTACATTGTGTTTTTTATGTGCATGCTTTTAAACTGTATAAAGCACTGCATAAATATATCAGAAGCAGGAAATGAGGACGCTTGGTCGGACAGATAAAACACGTATTTTATTTGTAAGTCTGCGAAGATCAGATTTCCTAGGAATAAAAAAAAACAGAAGATGAATTTTTTTTTTTTAACAGGCAGAGTGGATAGTGAGAGAGAGAGAGACAGATAGAAAGGTCTTCCTTTTTGCTGTTGGTTCACCCTCCAATGGCCGCCGCGGCCGGCACATCGTGCTGATCCGAAGCCCGGAGCCAGGTGCTTCTCCTGGTCTCCCATGCGGGTGCAGGGCCCAAGCATTTGGGCCATCCTCCACTGCCTTCCCGGGCCACAGCAGAGAGCTAGCCTGGAAGAGGGGCAACCGGGATAGAATCCGGCGCCCCAACTGGGACTAGAACCTGGTGTGCCGGCGCCGCAAGGCGGAGAATTAGCCTGTTAAGCCACGGCGCCGGCCGAAGATGAAATTTAAACTGGGATTCATGAAGTTTCAGAGTGTCCACAAATTCTCTAGAAGAGCACATGCAATATGATGAGTATATTTGAATTTTTCTTCAGAAAGACTTTATAATATTCAGTTATAAAAAAGGTCAAAAACTTTCATTTGGTGAAGAACCCCCGCACAAACAATTGTGCTTAAATGTAATGTGAGTCTTTGTAGGTATCTATATTTATAGAGTAGTGACTTTGAATGTTTGGAAATAGTGAAACTACATTTCAACATTGAAAGTGCAGAACATATAGTATCTTATTAAGGAGATCGCGTGAGCAGGCTAGGTTGAGATGTTTCACTCTTCATCATCAATGGTTTTGTTAGTCTATTTCATCAAGACAAAACTGTCTTCATCCTAAATCTTATTACTTTTTTCTCTTTCTTCTATATGCTCAATTTCCAAGACCTGTTGGCTTTTCCTAGGACTATATTAAGGCATGTGACAGTCCTAGAAATCTTTTTTTTTTTATTTGAAAGTCAGAGTTAGATAGAGAGAGAGAGAGAGAGAGAGAGAGAGAGAATCTTCCATCTGCTGGTTCACTCCCCAGTTGGCTGCAATGACTGGAGTAAGGCCAGAGCAAAGCCAGGACCCAGGAGCTTCTTCTGGGTCTCCCACGTGGGTGCAGGGGCTCAAGAATTTGGGCCATTCTCTGCTGCTTTCTCAGGCATATAAGCAGGGATCTGGATTGGAAGTGCAGTAGCTGGGACTCCAACTGGTGCCCATATGGGATGCTGGCACTGAAGGCAGAGGCTTAACCTGCCACGACACAGTGCCAAAGTCCTAGAAATCTTAAACTATGATGTCAATTCAACTGATACTCCTAAGTATTATTCAATATTTGTTTAGTATGAATGTGAAAAAATGCTATATACATTTTATACATAATTTTTAGGGATCAGACATCCTGGGAGGCCTATGGAAATATTTAAAACTTACATGAAATAAGCCTCTCATTCTTAATAAACAAGATTTTATGCTTTATTTGGCTCTAGAATTTCTGATTGTAAATATGACTGTCAAGTTCATGGGACTATAAGATACGTGGATTTTGTAACTAGTAGTCGGCCATAGTCACATGGTAAATCTGTCATGTGTTTGCTGCAGATGTAATAGAGTTACACATATGCTGGCGCAGGCAAGAAATATTTTAACATCTTTTCTTTAGGAAACTATCTCTGTTTATAAAAGAACATTGATTTATATTTTGGTATTTACATAAGGAACTGACTGCAGGTATGTGTAGGAATTGATACAACAGTTCAAATTTTTCCAGTGGTATTTTAGTGAAACCTCTGCAGATTATAAACTACACAGCTATACTGCTGGTATGCATCCTAATCCAGTTTCTACTTCAGAAAGAATAAGAGGTTGGTTGACATCTTAATCTAGATTGTACTTCAGAAAGTTCCCTCAAAGAAATTCATGCTTTCCTTAATCCTGGTGCTCTAGTTTAAGCACTCATTACATCTGACTTGGATTATTATAATATTCCCTTCTGTAAGTCCCTGTCTGTTTTCATCCATCATGCAAATCGCTGTAATAATTTTTCTGTTAGTAAGATGTTAGCTTTAGTACTGTCTTATTTTTAAACAGTATTAATTTAAAAATTGGTCTTTCCACTAGACTGTGATTTTTCTTTAATCTATGTATACCTAGCACTCTGCTTAGTATATGACAGGTGTTAAAAATGTTTGTTTTCAGGGCTGGCGCTGTGGCATAACGGGTAAAGCTGCCACCTGTCGTGCCAGCATCCCATATGGGCACTGGTTCTAGTCCTGGCTGCTTCTCTCCCAATCCAGCTCTCTGCTAAGGCCTGGGAAAGCAGCAAAAGATGGCCCAAATCCTTGGGCCCTTGCACCCATGTGGGAGACCTGGAAGAGGCTCCTGGCTCCTGGCTTAGGATTGGCACAGCTCTGGCTGTTGCAGCCAACTGCGGAGTGAAGCAGCAGATGGAAGAACTCTTTCTGCCTCTGCCTCTCTGTAACTCTGAGTTTCAAATAAATAAATAAATCTTTTTAAAAAATGTTTGTTGACTAAAGAATGAATAACAATGAATCAATGTTAAGTAGTTGATATCTGTTTTTAAAAAACTATTAAAATAATCTTAAGTAATTTATATCTAAGTTTGAAATACTGGTATGCATATTCCCTACCCCCTTCTCTCACCATGTAAACTAGTGTTGATTTGTGTCTGACTAAAAGTATAGTCTTAGTTTTGTCTGACTCTCAATACTCCATAATTGGAAACTGTAACCTAGAGGTAAGAAGAGGGCCTGAAGATCTGACAGTCTGGAAATGGAAAAAGTCATCAGGAAAAGTGATCTTGTTTGATTCAGATCATTCACGAAATGAAAATCAATTTCAAGACAGTGAGAATTGTGCATTGTAAATTATATTTTTTTCTTTTTTTCAACATTTATTTAATAAATATGAATTTCCAAAGTATAACTTTTGGATTACAGTGGCTTTTCCCCCCATAACCTCCCTCCCACCCACAACCCTTCCATCTCCCACTCCCTCTCCCATCTAATTCACATCAAGATTCATTTTCAATTATCTTTATATACAGAAGTTCAATTTAGTATATACTAAGTAAAGATTTCATCAGTTTGCACCCACACAGACACACAAAGCATAGAGTACTGTTTGAGTAGCAGTTTTACCATTAATTCTCATAGTACAACACATTAAAGACAGAGATCCTGCATGGGGAGTAGGTACACAGTGACTCCCGTTGTTGATTTAACAATTGACACTCTTGTTTATGACATCAGTAATCACCCTAGGCTCTTGTCATGAGTTGCCAAGGCTATGGAAGCCTCTTGAGTTCACCAACTCCGATCTTATTTAGACAAGGCCATAGTCAAAGTGGAAGTTCTCTCCTCCCTTCAGAGAAAGGTACCTCCTTCTTTGATGGTCCATTCTTTCCGCTGGGATCTCACTCGCAGAGATCTTTCAATTAGGTTTTTTTTTTTTTTTTTTTTGCCAGAATGTCTTGGCTTTCCATGCCTGCAAAACTCTCATGGGCTTTTTAGCCAGATCTGAATGCCTTAAGGGCTGATTCTGAGGCCAGAGTGCTGTTTAGGGCATCTGCCATTGTATGAGTCTGCTGTGTTTCCTGCTTCCCATGTTGGATTGTTCTCTCCTATTTAATTCTATCATTTGGTATTAGCAGACTCTAGTCTTGTTTATTTGATCCCTTTGACACTTAATCCTATCATTATAATTAATTATGAACTTAAACTGATCACTTTGACTAGTGAGATGGCATTGGTACATGCCATCTTGATGGGATTGAAATGGAATCCCCTGGCATGTTTCTAGTTCTACCATTAGGGGTAAGTACGAGTGAACATGAACTGCACAATTTTACCTCCATATCCCAAATGACTTCTCCTATCTGTGTGAGTCATTAAAAATAAAGTATCATCCAAATAGCCTGATTAGTTGGTGTCTCTATAAGATGAGAGACATAGGTCCTTCGATTTTTTCAGTTGGGCCCAAACTGGAAAAACCAAAGTCCAGGATTTACTGGAAATTTTAGAGACCAGATTGTTTGAAACTTTGATTTTTTGAATGCCTGTCAAGAATGCCAAGAAGGCTCAAAATCCGAAATACCTGGTTGAAATAAGATTCCTTAAAATCATGACATAATATAGACCAAATTTGATCATTGTTACAGGTGATTATTCAAATCTTTGAAAATAAGCACATATTTAAATAACCCATAGCTCTTAATAAAAATTCAGCTGTTTTTGAACAATTAGAATTCAACAAACATCAAGAGAACATAATAGATTACTTTAACACATTGCTTTAACAGAGCATCAGAGTTTAATTCTATGTCAAAGAGAAATTGAGCTTCCTGTGATCTTTTGCTGTGAGGTTTCCTTCCTTTTACCTTCTTTCATATTGGTGACCATGTTTCTGTGTTTCTGTGTGTAACACATCTTTAAGCATCTTTTGCAGGGCAGGATGAGTGGCAACAAATTCTTTCAGTTTCTGTTTGCTATGAAAAGTCTTAATTTCACCTTCATTCACAAATGAGAGCTTTGCAGGATATAATATTCTGGGCTGGCAGTTTTTCTCTCTTAGTACCTGGGCTATGTCTCGCCATTCCCTTCTAGCTTGTAGGGTTTCTGATGAGAAGTCAGCTGTGAGTCTAATTGGAGATCCTCTGAGAGTAATCTGACGTTTCTCTCTTGCACATTTTAGGATCTTTTCTTTATGTTTCACTGTGGTGAGTTTGATTACAACATGTCGTGGTGAGGATCTCTTTTGGTCATGTTTATTAGGGGTTCTATAAGCTTCCTGTACTAAGATGCCTCTGTCCTTCTCCAAACCTGGGAAATTTTCTGCTAGTATATCACTGAAAATGCCTTCTAATCCTTTCTCCCTCTCCATGCCTTCAGGAACTCCTAGAACCCGAATGTTGGGTTTTTTAATAGTATCCTGTAGATTCCCAACAATATTTTTTAGATTTCTAATTTCTTTTTCTTTTCTTTAGTTTGCCTGTTTCCTTTCCTGTTCTCTGTCTTCTAAGTCTGATATTCTCTCTTCTGCTTTGCCCATTCTGTTTTTAAGGCTCTCCAATGTGTTTGTCATTTGATCTACTGAATTCTTCATTTCATTATGATTTCTCGTCACTATCACAGTTTCTTGTTCTACTAGTTGTTTCATTTCATTTTGATTCCTCCTTAATATTTCATTTTCACGAGAGAGATTTTCTATCTTGTCCATTAAGGATTTCTAGTTCAAGAATTTGTTTTTGAGAACTTCTTAATGTTCTTATCAATTTTTTGAGATCCGCTTCTTGCATTTCTTCTATCTCATCATCTTCATAATCTTGAATTGGGGTGTCTTTTTCATTTGGGGGCGTCATAGTGTCTTCCTTGTTCTTGTTACCTCGGTTTTTGCGTTTGTTGTTTGGCATGTTGGAGATATTTGGCTTCTTCACTGTGGTGTTTTTTCTTGTTACACTATGGCTCTATATTAAGTGGACTGTCTGCTTTCGGTGGAGCCTTAGAGGCTTGAGATGAGTGTGGACTGAGAGCTGTGTTTGGTTCCTCAGGGTTGAGGGTGTGTCAAAGATGACACTCCCAGGTTAGGTGTGGTAAATCTCTCTTTCTTTCTTTCTTTTTTTGATTCAAAAGGGAAGTATTTCTGCACAGCTGAACATAATTGGAGGTAGTTAGGCAAATGATATACCCACAGGAGCCAGAGATTGGAAGCTCTTTCCCAAGGACCACACAGGGAATCTGTGCTGCCCTCAGTGTGGGCTCCAATTATATTTTTAATAAAATTCTAGTTTCTTCTTTACCCCCTTTTGATCTAAGATTTTCCTTGTATCTTATAGCCCATATTTGAACTATTGAAAGTAACTATTCTAGGATAGTACTAGTGGGACTTTAAGAATTCACAGTTCTGGCCGGTGCTGTGGCTCACTAGGCTAATCCTCCACCTGCGGCGCTGGTACACCAGGTTCTAGTCCCAGTCGGGGCGCCGGATTCTGTCCCGATCGCTCCTCTTGCAGTCCAGCTCTCTGCTGTGGCCTGGGAGTGCAGTGGAGGATGGCCCAGGTCCTTGGGCCCTGCACCCGCATGGGAGAGCAGGAGAAGCACCTGGCTCCTGGCTTCGGATCAGTGTGGTGTGCTGGCCCCAGTGTGCCGGTTGCAGCGGCCATTGTGGCGTGAACCAATGGCAAAGGAAGACCTTTCTCTCTGTCTCTCTCTCTCTCTCACTATCCACTCTGCCTGTCAAAAAAAAATTTTTTTAAAAAAAGAAGAAGAAAAAAAAAAAAGAATTCACGGTTCTCTTTTCCAGAATGGTATTTGGTACTCCCTTATAGGAAACCCTGCAATATGTACGAATTAGCATACAGAATGTTTTTTGCAATCTGCATCACTCACCCCTGATTTAGAACTTAACTAATTTTATAACATTCAATTTGCAATAACATATTTAAATTATTATTTACAAATTGCATTAATTTACAATTAATTATATTAATTTACAATACCAGTACAACTATTAGTGTTATTCTCCTTTTTTGCCCCTCTAACTTTTCTACCTTAATGATCTTCTTAGTTCAAAACGGCAATCTGCAGGAAGTCAGGGAATGACAATTAGGACTGTTACAGAGGAATGCATAAGAAAACAATGAGTTAATATTCAGCTTGCGGCCGGTGCCATGGCTTAACAGGCTAATCCTCCGCCTTGCGGTGCTGGCACACCGGTTCTAGTCCCGGTTGGGGTGCCGGATTCTATCCCGGTTGCCCCTCTTCCAGGCCAGCTCTCTACTATGGCCCGGGAAGGCAGTGGAGGATGGCCCAAGTGCTTGGGCCCTGCACCTGCATGGGAGACCAGGAGAAGCACCTGGCTCCTGGCTTTGGATCAGCGCAATGCGCCGGCCGCAGCGGCCATTGGAGGGTGAACCAACAGCAAAAAGGAAGACCTTTCTCTCTGTCTCTCTCTCTCACTATCCACTCTGCCTGTCCAAAAAAAAAAAAAAAAAAAAAATTCAGCTTGCAACATTTAAGATGAGATGTCTTACAAAGACAATAATCTTGTCAGATAGCCTTTGTCAAGAATTCCCTTAGTTTCTACAGATGCAGGACTAGGGAAAAGACACCGCAGTTTTAGGAAACTGCAAGTGGCAAAAAGCCTGTCCTTTGGTTTTGGGCACTGTAGGGAGGAGAGAGCCAGAAGTAGGAAGATAGGGGGCCACCACTATCGGACAGTGGGTTAAGCTGCCACCTGTGACACCAGCATCCCATAAGAGCTTGGGTTGAAGTCCTGGCTGCTCCACTTTCAATCCAGCTCCCTGCTAATGCACATGGGAAAACGGTGGAAGATGGCCCAAGTACTTGAACCCTACCATCAACAAGGGAGACCTGGATGGAATTCCAGGCTTCTGACTTCAGCCTGGCCCAGCTGTTGCAGCCATTTGGGGACTGAACTAACAGATGGAAGATCTTGATCTCTCTCTTCGCTTTTTTCCCTCTCTTTTTTTCCTCTCTCTGTCTCTAACTCTTTCAAATAAATTAATTAGAAAAAATAGTAGAGACATAATGGTTCTTGAAAACTTTTCTTTTACCCAAATTAGTCAAGGTCACATCACATTAAAATTTGGTGGAATTGGCAGGCTAAAAAAAAAGACAGTCTTTTAACTTTCCTTAGGTCCCTTAGTTCCTAGATGACTTAGGAAGGACCAAGAAGTTGCTGCAAGCAACAAAGGGAGAACATGGTAGGTAGCTGAGGTGGGAACTAATGATCCTGCAATGGGGACCGAATACATGAAAAATAATCAGTGCTGGGAAGTAGATCACCTGGGCCAGACGATAAAAGAAGGCAGATTCAAAATACAGTCTGATTTCCATTGTCAGGAAGGCCAAATTACACCGGGAGCTCTACTCGGTCTCTGACCAAGCTGAGAGATCCCCAGCCACAAATTATACTGATTGCAGACCTGATCTCATGATGCCTGGAAGACAAGAAGTGACCAAGAGGATGTGGTCATCGCTGCAGAGAGCAGAAGAGCACAACGCAAGGGCACCATGGTTTCTGAGGAAGCTTTTTCCTTGTGGCCACAAGGCCACAGCCAGCCACAACTTTTCCTTTCTTGGAGAGAAATGAGGGAGGCATAAAGAGGAAATGTGAGATTGACCATTCTTATCTATAGAGAGGAACATTTATGAAAAGGCATACTTCATATTATTGCATGAGACAAAGATGACCATATTAGGTAAAAATTAAGGTTTACATCATGCTACTCAGACAGCAGAGGCAAGTGAGGAAGACCAAATGAGTTAAAGAGGAAACTAAACATTTTCTCTGTCCGTGTGAATTCCAGTATGAAAAATTTACAGATTTCACTCTTCATTTGTCAGATTCCTTATTTAGTGGAGCACTAAGCCTTTGAGTATAATGTAAATTAAAAATGTTATCTCAAAAATAAATAAAATATTAAATAAAATAATTTACAGGTATATTACATATATTAATTTCAAAGTTTTATAGTACATTTGTCTTCTGCGAAAATATGCAAAGTTTTAAAATAAATAAATCACACTCATTTATAACATGACTTACTTATAGAATACAGGGCTCACAAGACATGAGGCAATACTGTAATAGTTGTAGTATGTGCTACAATTCTTTGCTTTAGGACTTTAGACTGACCACTATGAAAACCAACAGATTTTTATTTTTTCACCATGAAGAATGTGAAGCTTATTTTGGAAAATGAGTACATATATCAGTTCTTTCTATAGACATTACAAGCAATTTTCATTGAACTATCAGAATAATACACAGATTCTTTAATATGGGAAGTTTCAATCACCTCGTTAAGTTCTTCATGGGGGGAGGGGATGCATTTAGCCTAGCAGCTGATGCTGGTTAAGACATCTTTCTCATATCAGACTACCTGGATTGAATCCCCCAGTTATAGTTCCTGACTCCGGCTTCCTGCTAATGCAGTAAGTGATAGGAAGCAGTGATGATGGCTCAAGTAATTGGATTCCTGCCACCCATGTGGAAGACCTGAATTGAGTTCCTGGCTCCTGGCTTGGGCCATGACCCATTCCCAGCTGTTGTGATCATTGGGGAAATGAACTAGCAGATGGGAGCTTTGTCTCTCTGTCTCCCTGTCTTTGTGCCTCTCAAATAAATAGATTTTAAAAATAAAAACATTGAAGCTTTTTACTTTAAAAGTTCTTAATGGGTGTACAGATATTTATCGGGTAAGGACAAGATAAAATAGGGTAAGAATTTCTATTACATATCAAGTCAACAATTAATGGAGAATTTATTATATGTAAGGCAATTCTGCAGGTGCTGTACAGAATCCAATAACAAAGATTCGGTTTCAATCTTAAAACAACAACATTGATGCTTTAAGACATCAGACAATTACTACCAAAAGAATGTTATGAAGAGGCTGGCACTGTGATGCAGTGGATTAAGCCACTGCTTGACACATCAGCTTTCTGTCTTGGAGCATTGGTTAAAGCCCCAGCTGCAATGACTCCAATCCAGCTTTCAGTAAATGAGCCTGGGAAGGCAGCTGAAGTACTTGGGCCCCTGCCACCCACAAGAGAGACACAGATAGAGTTCTTGGCTCCTGGCCTGGTCCAGCCAGGGTTGTTGCAGCCATTTGGGAAGTGAACCAGCAGATTCTCTCTCTCTCTCTGTATGTCTCTCCCTCTCTGCCTTTTAAATACATACAGACATACATATTTTTAAAAGAATGTTATAAATAAGGATGATAACAGTTCAGAAAAGGAAATGCATCTTTAGTATTGAGTATAGTCTTATGCACTCAGTAAAGATACAACATGTATTGATGAATGAATGTATGAATATCATCTATGAGATGGAGACAAGATTCTATGGATAGGATTGAATCTGAACAGAGCTCTGAAAGACAGAAAACATTTGCACATGAAAAATTAGAATTATTTATAGGTGAAGAAGTCCATTTTTAAGGGTTAGAAGCATAGGGTGTGCTTAATGAACAATGGAACAATTAATTTAGAGGGACTAGGGACTTCATGTAACAGAGTCAGAGAGACTAAGAAGATTCACATGCTATTGAAATTTTCCTAAATTAGCTGACTTTTTTTTTTTTTTGACAGGCAGAGTGAACAGTGAGAGAGAGAGAGACAGAGAGAAAGGTCTTCCTTTGCCGTTGGTTCACCCTCCAATGGCCGCCGCGGCTGCCACGCTGCAGCCGGCGCACCGCACTGATCCGAAGCCAGGAGCCAGGTGCTTCTCCTGGTCTCCCATGGGGTGCAGGGCCCAAGCACTTGGGCCATCCTCCACTGCACTCCCGGGCCCCAGCAGAGAGCTGGCCTGGAAGAGGGGCAACCGGGACAGAATCTGGTGCCCCGACCAGGACTAGAACCTGGTGTGCCGGCGCTGCAAGGTGGAGGATTAGCCTGTTGAGCCATGGCGCCAGCCAACAACACAACATTCTTAAAAGTTCCTACGTAATCACCTTATAGAAAGGTATATAAATGGTATGGCTAAATCATACCCCAAAATATTTCACTTCTATAATCAATCAGTATTTGGTATGGAAATCATTTTTGCACCAGAGTAAGTTTTCTATTTTTTGTATCCACTGAGGAGAAAGCTTGCTCAACTTTAGTTTTTCAGTTAGAATTGTGTAAGCCTGACCAACTGAGATGGGCTGTCTACTATTACTATTGTAAATTGATGGTCCTTTTCAATTAGAGCACAAACAAGATAATTTCTTTTTTTAAAATAGATTTTCAATGCACAATGCCACTGACTATTTGAAAGTCAGAGTTACACAGAGAGAAAAGGAGAGGTAGGGAGAGAGAGAGAGAGAGGTCTTCTATCCACTGGTTCACTCCCCTGATGGCCACAACAGCCAGAGCTGTGCTGATCTGAAGCCAGGAGCCAGGAGCTTCTTCCAGGTCTCCCACACAGGTGCAGGGGCCCAAGCACTTGAGCCATCTTCTACTGCTTTTCCAGGCCATAGCAGAGAGCGGGATCGGAAGTGGAGCAGCTGGGATTCTGTATGGGATTCCAGCACTGCAGGGAGCGGCATTACCCACTATGCCACAGCACCAGCCCCAAGATAATTTTGTCCTCAGCTATTGATGTGGGTAGTCTACTGCTGCAGGTTTCATCTTCAACATCATTTTGTCCTTTCTTAAAACGAGTTATCCATTTACAAGCTGCTGATTTCTTTGGGGGCACTGTCCCCATTAACTTTCAGAAAGCATCAGTGATTTTACCATTCTTCTGTCTAAGATTCATCATAAATTTGATTGTTATTCTTTCTTCAATTTTAGCAGAATTTATGTTGATCTGATAGGGGGCTCTTTTCAAAGTAATATCTTAGTCTTCTTAGTGTCTCAAATCAGATCCTGTTTAGACGTGTTGTAACAAGTTAGCATGAGTTTATTTCATGGCAGAAACATTTTGAAAATCATCCATAGTTTTTTCATACTATGTATTTTCCATGAACATTTTGAAGACCCCTCTTATATACTAATAAAATAGAATATTACTAGCAATTATTACCTGGATGGCTGCTAGAAGGGGTTGAGTGACATGGAAGCAGGAGCTTGAGACTCTCAGAGCATCTTCCCCAGTGGGTTCCTTCCTGGGATGCTCAGGGCAAATGCTGTGAAACTGCAGTCTAGGAGCTAGGATTGAGCTGTGACTACAGGACCAAATGTGAGCAAGAGCATATTGGGCAAAGTTGCTGTTTCTTAGGCAAACCAAGGTGGTAACTAGAGTTCCCACTTCCAGAATACACAGAATGGAAAACATCTGTTGTTTAGACATGTACACTTGCAGGTTTCCAGGGAGAATATTGTTAAATATTCTCTGTTGAATTTTCTCTCTTAAATTTGGGTGACTGTTTTGAAAAAGTATAGGATTGTAGCTCAACGTATGGACCTTTCAGTCAGTGTGATGCAGAGTCAAGGGTCAGTTTCAGTGTATCCATGTTAGCTGCTACTGCAGATAAATCAAATTTTAAGAGGATAGAAAACAATAAAGTCTTTTTCTCACTCATATTGTAGTCTAATTTTTTTGTTTAGGTGGCTTTGCAGCTACTGCTAGTACTTCATGGCTTCTATTATCCTCTAGGTCCTTGGTGTTGTTGCCTTTCAGTAAGATAGATCATGAAAGAGAGAATACCTGGGAAACTGTAAATGAGTTTGTGTAGGTCAGTCTGGCAGAGGCATGCATCACTTCTCCAAATTCTAGTAGAAAGACCTTAGTCGTAAGACCTCAGAGAGATGCACAGGAACCGGTACATGTAGCTTCTGCAGAGGAGGCGACTTCCCAGCAACAGCGCCACACCATGGAAGGAAGCATGAGCCCACAGTGATTACTGTCATCCCTTCCACAGCCACTGTGGCTTCCCTGGCAACTCTATGATCTTGGGGAAGTTTCTCATTCTCTCTAACTTCAGTTTGATCAGTTAAATGAGGATTCAAATATAGTCTGGTTTGCAATGTGCCTGCTTCTGTAAGGCTAATTAGCCTGTATGGAATTGGTAAACAAAGGCATGCTAACAGTGAACACAGCAGTAGATTGGTTCATATGTGAGTTGTTTCCCTTTTTTTAACAGTAGCTGAATGCAAAGTTCACTGATCCCACTGAGTCTTCAGTACACGTTCAATACATGTCAGGTTTTCTATGGGCTCAGTTCCAGCACACAGTCTGTCTTGAAATTCTGTAGTGCAGTTTTCACCAATTTTTGTGCATTTTTATCTTGTCTCCATAACATAGCAACAGCAACCTTTCCTTATATGCCCTTTCCCTTAGCTGTTTTAATTTTTCAATTTATTTTGAAATAATTTCAGATTGACAGAGAAGCTCCAATAAGCACAAAAAGTTCTCATGCATTCTTCACCCAGATTCTCTGAATGCTAACATTTTATCAGATTTGCATTATTTCTTCCTATCCACATTACTGTTTTTCCCTGAGTTGACTTAGTTGCATACATGATACCTCATTAATTCCTAAAACCTTAATTGTATTTTTCCTAAAAACAAGAATTTTCTGGGGCTAGCATTATGACATGGTGGGCATCCAATTTGGGCACTGGTTCATGTCTGGGCTTCCTCACTTCCAATCCAGCTCCCTGCTAATGGCCTGGGAAAAGCAGCAGAGGATGGCCTATGTGTTTTGGCCCCTGCTACGTACCTGGGAGACCTGAATGAAGCTCCTGGCTCTTGGTTTTGGCCTGGCCCAGTACTGGCTATTGCAGCCATCTGGGGAGTAAACCAGCAGATCGAGGATCTCTTTCACTCTCTGTCTCTTCCTCTCTCTTTGTAACTCTGAATTTCAAAATAAATACGTAAATATTTAAAAAGAACATTGTGTTTTACAACAATAGTATAATGATAAAAACTGGGAAACATATTGATATAATACCACACTTTTGATATAATGCTATTATTTCATCTACAATCCTTATTCAAAGTTAACAAATTATCCCAGTACTATTCTGTATAGCAAGATAAAAATGTTTTTCTAGGTCAATAATCAAGTGTTTCATTTGGCTGTCAGGTTTTGTTGCTGTTGTTGTTAATTAAAAGACACTAGTTTTTAGAGTAGTTTTAGGGTGACAGAAAAATGAAGGGAAAGTACAGGGAAATCCCAGATACTTCTTTTCACTTTGTTCCAACAACAACTTGCATTGGTGTTGTACAAGTGTTACAGCCAATGAGCTAATATTGACACATTATTATCTTTAAATTTTTATTTATTTGAGAGGCAGAAGGACTAATGGGTTGGAAAGAGACAGAGAGAAAGAGAGAGAAGAGAGTGAAGGAGAGAGAGGGAGAGGCATTGAGAGACAGAGTCCCCATCTACTGGTTCACTCTCCAAATACCTGAAATGGCCAAGACTGAACTGGGCTAAAGCCAGGAGTCAAAAATCAGTCCAGATCACCTACCTGGGTGGCAGGAACCCAATTACTTGAGCCATCACTGTTGCTTCCCAGGTCCTGTATTAGCAGGAAGCTGGAGTCAAGCACCAAACCCAGGTACTCTGATATGGGACATACGCATCTTAACCCCCAGTCTAAATGCCTGCCACAACACACATGTTACTATTAATGAAAGTACAGAGTTTACAGTATAGTTTTTATAATGTACATTGATAGGTTTTTACAAATATGTGAGGATAAGTACCCATCATTATACCATCAAATACAGTATAGTTTTACTCTCTAAAAATATCCTATATTCCGGCCAGCACCGAGGCTTAACAGGCTAATCCTCTGCCTTGCGGCGCCGGCACTCCGGGTTCTAGTCCCAGTCGGGGCACCGGATTCTATCCCAGTTGCCCCTCTTTCAGGCCAGCTCTCTGCTATGGCCCGGGAAGGCAGTGGAGGATGCCCCAAGTGCTTGGGCCCTGCACCCACATGGGAGACCAGGAGAAGCACCTGGCTCCTGGCTTCGGATCAGCGCGATGCGCCAGCCGCAGCGGCCACTGGAGGGTAAACCAACGGCAAAAGGAAGACCTTTCTCTCTGTCTCTCTCTCTCTCACTATCCACTCTGTCAAAAAAAAAAAAAAAAAAAAAAAAAAGAAAAAAATACCCTATATTCCAATTATTTATCCCTCCTGCCTGTTATAGTATATAGCCTTTTCTAACTTATAGATAGAAATATGCACCTACAACTTTTTGTGTTCACCTACATGTTTTACTTTTTTGTCTCATTTATATATATGTATACATATATATGTATATGAGATCTCTCTCTCTCTCTCTCTCTCTATCTATATATATATCTCATTTGGTCTGAATCAGTTCCTCAGCCTTCCTTTGTATTTTTGGAAAGTATTATTTTATTTAGTCTTAAGACATCCACAGAGAATATGTAGAAAACAATAGAGAAATTTGTATTTTGGATGATCAGGGTTTTTTTTTTTTTTTATTAGCAAGGCTAAATACGGGAGAGGAACTTTATTGTGAAAGACAGTGGGGCTATCGGTGGACCAGGAATTATATCCATAATCCCAAACTAAGAGCCCCTAGAGAGTTGGAGGCAATTATTAAGAAACATGGGTAATAATGATTATATAGAGATAGCCCCTTAGGGTGTATTTTAACTTACTGAAAGCTATTTGGATAAGCTCCAATAACAAAGAAAAAGATATTCTTTCATAAAATCAAGTCTGGTTGAAAAAATGGCCAGAACAGTGAGTCTTTTAATTATAACATCATCCTGTACCTGGACTTGTTTTGCAAAAGGGAGGAATGGTAGGATGAGATCTCAAATGTTCAGTGTTTTAAAAGGCATGCAAGAGCGCCGTGGCTCACTAGGTTAATCCTCCACCTGCGGTGCCGGCATCCCATATGGACACCAGTTTCTAGTCCCAGTTGCTCCTCTTCTTGTCCAGCTCTCTGACGTGGCCGGGGAAGGTAGTGGAGGATGGCCCAGGTGCTTGGGCCCTGCACTTGCATAGGAAACCAGGAGGAAGTACCTGGCTCCTGGCTTCGGATTGGCACAGCACTGGCTGTAGCAGCCATTTGGGGAGTGAAACAAAAGGAAGACCTTTCCCTCTGTCTCTCTCTCTCACTGTCTATAACTCTACATGTCAAATAAATTAAAAAAATAAAATAAAATAAAAGTCATGTAAGAAATAGTCAGGCCTCCCACAAATTTAAGTAATCTGAGAGATACATGGCAGGAAGCAGAAAAAAGCCCCTCTGCTTTGCTATGAAAGTTGGTAGTGTCTCAGGCAGTATACTTCTTGGGACTCTGAAGCTCAGGGAAATCAGGTAGTTCTAGAGTACTCTGGAAGCCTGGAAAAAAACTGCAAAAATCAGCTATTTGTCCCAACACTAATCCATGTCAGCTGATAGAGATTACCTTTAAGGTTTTCAAAAACAAAGACATGGCAGAAAATGAGGATGACAAAAACAAAAAGGCAGGCAGTTTTATTGGCCACTGTTCTCTAGTCTGCTCCAAGTAATCCCAGAAGGATAAAGGAAGCCACCACAGGTGATTAACCCTGGTCCTCAATGTGGGACCAACAGTAGACCACCAGTTAAGTTAGGGCCTAAGCAGTGTACATATGGAAAGCAAAAGAGTCACTGGAATCTGGAGTATCCAATCCATTCCCAGAGGGGTGGGGCTCAGGGAAAATCCAATTCCTTTCAGCTCCCCTTGACAGCAGATGATTGTCCAGGGGACTTCCCAGTTGACACCGGAGAAAATTGCTCTCTCCCAGGAGGCCCCAGGTTACTCTAGAAATACAAGAGGGAGAAAGTTGACATGACTCACATACTCTCTGTTGACTACCAAGAAGGTTTCTCTTCTAAAATAGAGTATAATATCAAAGACTTATCAGGGAAGGGAGATATAAAGTAGTTTCTGGAGCCTCTGATCTGTAAAGTCAGAATTAAAGGTCTGACTTATTTGTTCCTGTATATTACTGAATGCCCTGTGCAAATCTTGGAAATGAATCTGCTAGCTAATCTAGGTGCTACCATGTAGTTAAGCTAAAGAGCCAGGGAGATTTCTTAGTTCTCCTCCATGAGGGATTTAAAGATCCTGAAACCATTCCAGAGGTTATTTTAGTTCAGGTTAATCCAGTATGGGCCCAGAGTCAGGTGGGGCAGGATGTCAACATCTAACCTATAAAGATAATACTAAAGTAGACTAATCACTGGCTCAGGGTTAAGCAATATCCTTTGAGACTCAAACCAATAACTGGAATCTTAACAGTTTCAAACAGACTCTTCAGCCAGGGACTGATCAGGACCTGAAGATCTTCTGACAACCACATACTACCTCTTAAATATAGGTTTGTACAGGACCTGAGTGCTGCAAATTGAGTTCAGGACATCTATTCCATAGTATCCGAATTGTTGTATTCTGTTGTCTAATTTGCCAGGGGATAGCAGATATTATACTGTCCTATAATTAAAGGATACATTTACATTCCTTTGGACTCTGAATTCCAAAAACTATTTGCCTTTGAGAAGACCCCAAAACTCACCAGAAGTCACAGTATTGCTTGACTGTTCTGCCCCAAGGGTTTTTAAATTATCCTATTATTTTCAGAAATTTTGAGCAAAGAAGAGAGGGAACACAAATAGAAAAAAAGAGACAGACTTACATATGTGGATGACATTCTTATCACTAGTCCTCCAAAGGAGGAGAAGTTGTAAAAACACCATTCATACCTTAACATGTCTGGTAGGGAAGGGGTACAGAGAATCAAAAGAAAAGTACAGATTTCGAAAGAAAAGGCTTTAAAATGTCCCAAAGACAGCAGAGCCTATCCCAAGACTGTAAATTGGCAATATATATCTTGATGATAAAAATAATTACACAGATTCCTGGGAGTGGCCAGATTCTTCTGGATTGGGATACCCAATTTGGTCTAATAGCAAAGTGATGTATTAAAAGGAAAATAAATTGTTTCCAACAGGGTAAATAATATGATCAGGCCACTAAGAGACTAAAAGGGCTCTTATTAGAAGCTCCTTCTTTGAGACTGCCTGATATAGAAAAGTCCCATGACCTGTATATACATGTGACACAAGGAATTGTACAGGAGGTCCTGATCCAAATCTTGGTACCATTAAAATTAGTGGTGGTGGGGGCAGAGCCAAGATGGCGGAATAGTGAGAGCGTGCACTGATAGTCTGGGAAAAGATAGTTTAATAAAAGTGGAGTTACTGTAGTTTCAGGGAAAAAAAACTGCAGAGGAAACTCTTCCGGATCTAGCGGATGTGACATGGAGGACCTACGGGGAGAGCAAGGATGCCCACGGCTCAGGAGCCCAGTTGTGGAGTCTACGCACCAGTGCTGGAAGGGGAGATGAGGTCAGTAGCCCAAGACATTGGTGGAGAAACGGCAGAAAGAGCCTAGAGGGAACGAGGCTTGAAGCCCTGCTGGGGAAAGTTCACCAGGCTAACTAGAGGAGAGAAAAAAAAAAATAAAAGGGACCGGCATGGACACGAGCCTCTCTCTCCACTCACCTTACAAAGGCAAGCAAGACAAAGAGCAGGCGGCATTTTGGACAAAGCGGCACCTGCCATCAACCAAGCAGAAAAACCTGACTCTGGTGGGGAGAAATAATAGGAGGTTAGGACCTAGTGAAGGTGTGGAGCTAATGAACTGAGACTGTGAACATCTGAGGGTGTGGGAGAGAACTCACAGAGTACACAAACTCGTTAAGCTTGGCAACCTGGTGGGAGACTGCATGGAAATTTGAGATCACACGGAGGACTGCATAGACCCTTTGTGTGGTCCTTGGGGCAGAGCAGACAAATATTATACCCACAGAGGCCAGATTTCATACATTGACTACCCTCAATTCCACTCAGCTCTGCGGAATTACTTCCCTTCTGAGTTAAAAAAAGAGAGAGAGAGAGCGAGAGAGAGAGAGCGAGAGAGAGAGAACAACCTGGGTGAGTCACCTTTGGCACACCCTTAACCCTGAAGAACCAAACAGAGTTCTCTGGCCACACCGATCACATGCCTCTAAGGATCCATCAAAAGCAGACAGTCCACTTAATCTAGAGTCATAGTATAATGAGAAAAAACACCACAGCAAAGAAACCAAAGAATATCTCCACAATGCCAAGCAACGAATGCAGAAACCAAGGAAACAAGAGCAAGGAAGACACTATGATGTCCCCAAATGAACAAGACACCCCAATTTAAGATGATGAGACAGAAGAAATGCAAGAAACGGATCTCAAAAAATTGATAAGAACATTAAGAAGTTCTCAAAAACAAATTCTTGAACTACAGAAATCCTTACTGGACAGGATAGAAAATCTCTCTTGCCGGCGCCGCAGCTCAACAGGCTAATCTTCCGCCTTGTGGTGCTGGCACACCGGGTTCTAGTCCCGGTCGGGGTGCCAGATTCTTTCCCGGTTGCTCCTCTTCCAGGCCAGCTCTCTGCTGTGGCCCAGGAGTGCAGTGGAGGATAGCCCAAGTGCTTGGGCCCTGCACCCGCATGGGAGACCAGGAGAAGCACCTGGCTCCTGCCTTCGGATCAGCGAGGTGCGCCTGCCACAGTGGCCATTGGAGGGTGAACCGATGGCAAAAGGAAGACCTTTCTCTCTGTCTCTCTCTCTCAATGTCTACTCTGCCTGTCAAAAAAAAAAAAAAAAAAAGAAAGAAAGAAAATCTCTCTTGCAAAAATGAAATATTAAGGAGGAATCAAAATGAAATGAAGCAACTAGTAGAACATGAAACTGTGATAGTGACGAGAAATCATAATGAATAATTCAATAGATCAAATGACAAACACACTAGAGAGCCTTAAAAACAGAATGAGTGAAGCAGAAGAGAGAATATTGGACTTAGAAGACAGAGAACAGGAAAGTATATAGTCAAACCAAAGAAAAGAAGAGGAAATTAGAAATCTAAAAAATATTGTTGGGAATCTACAGGATACTATTAAAAAACCCAACATTCGGGTTCTAGGAGTTCCTGAAGGCATGGAGAGGGAGAAAGGATTAGAAGGCATTTTTAGTGAGATACTAGCAGAAAATTTCCCAGGTTTGGAGAAGGACAGAGACATCCTAGTACAGGAAGCTCATAGAACCCCTAGTAAACATAATCAAAAGAGATCCTCACCACGACACGTTGTAATTAAATTCACCACAGTGAAACATAAAGAAAAGATCCTAAAATGTGCAAGAGAGAAACGTCAGATTACTCTCAGAGGATCTCCAATTAGCCTCACAGCTGACTTCTCATCAGAAACCCTACAGGCTAGGAGGGAATGGCGAGATATAGCCCAGGTACTAAGAAAAACTGCCAGCCCAGAATATTATATCCTGCAAAGCTCTCATTTGTGAATGAAGGTGAAATAAAGACCTTTCACAGCAAATAGAAACTGAAAGAATTTGTTGCCACTCATCCTGCCCTGCAAAAGATGCTTAAAGATGTGTTACACACAGAAACACAGAAACATGTTCATCAGTATGAAAGAAGGTAAAGCTCAAAGCATATACTAGAGAATATCTTTAGGAAAATGGCAGGGCAAAATTACTAGTTATCAATAGTCACACTGAATGTTAATGGCCTCAACTCTCCAGTTAAAAGACACAGACTGGCTGATTGGGTTAAGGAACAAAACCCATCTATTTTCTGCTTACAAGAAACACATCTTTCCAACAAAGATGCATGCAGACTGAAAATGAAAGGTTGGAAAAAGATATACCATGCCAACAGAAATGAAAAAAAAAAGCAGGTGTAGCCATATTAATATCAGACAAAATAAACTTTAACACAAAACCTGTTAAGAGAGACAAAGAGGGGCACTATAGAATGATTAAGGGTTCAATTCAACAGGAAGATGTAACTATTATAAATGTATATGCACCTAATTACAGGGCACCGGTTTATTTAAAAGACATGTTAAGGGACTTAAAGGGAGACTTAGACTCCACTGGGGAA
This sequence comes from Lepus europaeus, assembly GCF_033115175.1. Lineage (NCBI taxonomy): Eukaryota > Metazoa > Chordata > Mammalia > Lagomorpha > Leporidae > Lepus > Lepus europaeus. The sequence goes on from NC_084840.1 coordinate 50,324,922, forward strand.
CTTCAATACTCCATTCTCAGAGATAGACAGATCATCCAGACAGAAGATCAACAAGGAAACAGCAGATTTAATCAACACTATCGCCCAAATGGATCTAACAGATATCTACAGAACTTTCAATCCTACATCTAAAGATTTTACATTCTTCTCAGCAGTGCATGGAACCTTTTCTAGGATAAACCACATACTAGGCCATAAAGCAAGTCTCAGCAAATTCAAAAGAATTAGAATCATACCATGCAGCTTCTCAGAGACCACAGCGGAATTAAGTTGGAAATTAGCATATCAGGTTTCCCTAGAGAGTATGCAAACACATGGAGACTGAACAACATGCTCCTGAATGAACACTGGGTCATAGAAGAAATCAAAAGAGAAATCAAAAACTTTCTGGAAGTAAATGAGGATAACAACACAACATATTAAAACTTATGGGATACAGTAAAAGCAGTGTTGAGAGGAAAGTTTATAGCAATAGGTGCCTACATCAAGAAATTGGAAAGGCACCAAATAAATGAGCTTTCAATGCATCTCAAGGATCTAGAAAAACTGCAGCAAACCAAACCCAAATCTAGTAGGAGAAGAGAAATAATTAAAATCAGGGAAGAAATCAACAGGATTGAATAAAAAATAATTACAAAAAATCAGCCAAATGAAGGGCTGTTTTTTTAAAAAAATGAATAAAATTGACACACCATTGGCCCAACTAACTAAAAAAAGAAAAGACCCAAATCAATAAAATCAGAGATGAAAGAGGAAATGTAACAACAGACACCACATAAATAAAAAGAATCATCAGAAATTACTATAAAGAGTTGTATGCCAGCAAACAGGAAATCTATCAGAAATGGATAGATTACTGGACACATGCAATCTACCTAAATTGAGCCACGAAGATATAGAAAACCCAAATAGACCTATAACTGAGACAGAAATTTAAACAGTAATAAAGGCCCTCCCAACAAAGAAAAGCCCAGAACCAGATGGAGTCACTGCTGAATTCTACCAGACATTTAAAGAAGAACTAACTCCAATTCTTCTCAAACTATTCAGAACAATCGAAAAAGAGGGAAGCCTCCCAAATTCTTTCTATGAAGCCAGCATCACCTTAATCCCTAAGCCGGAAAAAGATGCAGCATTGAAAGAGAATTACAGACCAATATCCCTGATGAACATAGATGCAAAAATACTCAATAAAATTCTGGCCAATAGAATGCAACGACACATCAGAAAGATCATCCACCAAGACCAAGTGGGATTTATCCCTGGTATGCAGGGATGGTTCAATGTTCGCAAATCAATCAATGTGATACACCACATTAAAAAACTGTAGAAGAAAAACCATATGATTATATCAATAGATGCAGAGAAAGCATTCGATAAAATTCAACACCCTTTCATGATGAAAACTCTAAGCAAATTAGGTATAGAAGGAACATTCCTCAATACAATCAAAGCAATTTATAAAAAAACCCACGGCCAGCATCCTATTGAATAGGGAAAAGTTGGAAGCATTTCCACTGAGATCTGGTACCAGATAGGGATGTCCACTCTCACCACTGCTATTCAATATAGTTCTGGAAGTTTTAGCCAGAGCCATCAGGCAAGAAAAAGAAATTAAAGGGATACAAATTGGGAAGGAAGAACTCAAACTATCCCTCTTTGCAGACAATATGATTCTTTATTTAGGGGATCCAAAGAACTATACTAAGAGACTACTGGAACTCATAGAAGAGTCTGGCAAAGTAGCAGGATATAAAATCAATGCACAAAAATCAACAGCCTTTGTATACACAGGCAGTGCCATGGCTGAGAAAGAACTGCTAAGATTTATAATTGTGCAATACACAATTATTCTTAAGTGTTGAAACTTAACTGAAAAGTGATCCCTGTTAAATATAAGGGTGAGAATAAGAGAGGGAAGAGATGTACAATTTGGGACACGCTCAATCCCAAATTGACTTGCCCAAAATGGTAGAGTTAGAAACGTGCCAGGGGATTCCATTTCAATCCCATCAAGGTGGCATGTACCAATGCCATCTCACTAGTCCAAGTGATCAATTTCAGGTCACAAGTGATCACACTGATAGGTCTAAGAGTCAAAGGGATCAGACAAACAAGACTAGTGTCTGAAAATACTAACTGATAGAACAAAAAAGGGAGAGAATGATCCAACATGGGAAGCGGATACACAGCAGACCCATAGAATGGCAGATGTCCTAAAAAGCACTCTGGTCTCAGAATCAGCCCTTAAGGCATTCGGATCTGGCTGAAGAGCCCATGAGAGTATTTTAGGCATGGAAAGCCAAGACACTCTGGCAAAAAAAAATGACCTAAATGAAAGATCTCTGCAAGTGAGATCCCAGTGGAAAGAACAGGCCATCAAAGAAGGAGGTACCTTTCTCTGAAGGGAGGAGAGAACTTCCACTTTGACTATGACCTTGTCTAATAAGATCAGAGTCGGTGAACTCAAAAGGTTTCCATAGCTTTGGCAACTCATGACAAGAGCCTAGGGTGATTACTGATGTCATAAACAAGAGTGTCAATTTGTTAAGTCAACAACAGGAGTCACTGTGCACTTACTCCTCATGTAGGATCTCTGTCCTTAATGTGCTGTACATTATGATTTAATGCTATAACTAGTACTGAAAAAGTATTTTCCACTTTGTGTTTCTGTGTGGGTGCAAACTGTTGAAAGTTTTACTTAATACATGCTAAATTGATCTTCTCTATATAAAGATAATTGAAAATGAATCTTGATGTGAATGAAAGGGGAGAGGGAGTGGGAGAGGGGAAGGTTGTGGGTGGGAGGGAAGTTATGGTGGGAAAAAGCCATTGTAATCCATAAGCTGTACTTTGGGAATACTTTACTGCTTTGAACTTTTTTTTGAGTGGATGTTTTAGGAAAGCTCTTCTAACATTGTACTCAGAGGGGCCAGACCACCACAAACAAGCTGCAAAAACCCATTTTGAGTGAGATTTTTGAACATACAATGTATAAATATATACACTGCAAGCAGGAAGGGCCCTCCCACTCTTCCTTTTCAATATCCTGGACACTCCCCTAACCCTTGCTATAAACCCTAGTAAGCTGCTTCTGAGGATGCAGTTTCTCTGGGAACTATACCTTCCCATTGTCTCCTCGACTTGTCACAGTAAATAAAGCTTTCCTCTGAGCAACTCCCACTTCAGTCTGATTATTTGGCAACATCCCAAGTATACAGACACCTTGTGTTTGTGAACACAAACTTCTTTCTCAAACCTTGTCAGAATGAACATGCCACATGGTTGCATGTCTCAGATCCCCTTAAACATAATTGTGCTGAAGTGATAATCTTGGTGTACTCAAGTAGGAAAGATCCCCAAATAAGACTCTACCAAATGCAGAAGAAATACAGTTTTTAGAGGCAGCAGCTTTATGGAAATGGTCAATGGAAGGCAAGATATGCAATTTTGTCTTTATGTGGAACTGTTGAAGCTAAGAGTTTCTCTTTCCAAAGATAACTGTAGAAAAGGCAGTGCTGGCTGTTGTTGACCATCTGGGACTAAACCCAGAAGATCTTGATCTCTGTCTTTCCCTCTAACTCTGACTTTCAAATAAACAAGTAAATCTTAAAAAAAAAAAAAAAACAAACGTGCGGGGCTGGTGCTGCAGTCTAGCAGGTAAAGCCAGTGCCTGCAGTGCTGGCATCCCATATGGGCACCGGTTCGAGACCTGGCTGCTCCAATTGTGATCCAGCTATTTTCTATGGTCTAGGAAAGCAATAGAAGCTGGCCCAAGTCCTTGGGCCCCTGCAACCACGTGGGAGACCTGGAAGAAGCTCCTGGATCGGCCCAGGTTCATCCACTGCAGCCATTTGGGGAGTGAACCAGTGGATGGAAGACCTTTCTCTCTGCCTCTTCCCTCTGTCTCTCTCTAAATGCCTTTCAAATAAATAAATAAATCTTTTAAAAATTTATTTTTGAGGATTATAATTTTCATAAGTACATCTTCAGGAATATAATTATTCTTCCAACTACACACGCCCTCCCACCCACACTCCCACTTCTCCTCCTTATCCCTCTCCCCAGTCTCATTCTCCATTAAGATTCATTTTCAATTAACTTTTTACACAGAAGACCAACTCTATACTAAATAAACAGCTCAACAATTTGCACACACACACACACACACAAAACCGTGAAAACTAGTTTCACAGTTAACTCTCATAATACAACTCATTGAGGACAAAAGTCCTGCATGGGGAGTTAGTGCACAGTGACTCCTGTTATTAATTTAACAATTAACTTTCTTTTGTATGATGTCAGTGACCACCCTAGGCTCTTGACATGAGCTACCTAGACTATGGAAGCCTTTTGAGTCCACTAACTCCGTCAGTATTCAGACAAGGCCATAAGCAAAGTGGAAGTTCTCTCCTCCCTTTTGAGAAAAGTGCATCCTTCTTGAATGGCCACTTCTTTCTGCTGGGGTCTCACTCACAGAGATCCTTCATGTAGAACATTTTTTGTGCCACAGTGTCTTGGCTTTCCATGCCTAAAATGTTCACATGGGCTTTTCAGCCAGACCAGGAAGGAAGGCTTAAGGGTTGATTCTGAGGTCAGAATGTTACTTAAAGCAATTGTCATTCTATGAGTCTGCTGTGTGGACTGTTTCCCATGTTGGAACATTCTCTCCTTTCTAATTCTATTATTATTCCTAGGCACTTGATCCTATTTATATGATCACTTTAACACTTAATCCTATCTATATGTTCATTTTATCACTTAATATGATCACTTTAACACTAAAGATGGCATTTCTAATACCAAGTTTAATGGAATTTTGGAGTCCGATGACAAGTTTTTAAACTGTACCCTTAGAAGTAAGTCTGTAGGAATGCATGCAAAACTATACAGCTTTACAGTTACAAACTTCCTCCTCCCTCTCTTATTCCCACTCTTATTTTTTACTGAGATCTATTTTCAATTGATTTTACACACATATGATTAACTCTATGTTAAGTAAAGAGTTCAACAAATAGTATGAAGAAAAAAAACAAAAATCAAAACTGTTCCTCAACAGTCAAGACAAGGGCAGCTCAAGTCATCCCTTCTCAAAGTGTTAATTTCACTCCTACAAATTTCATTTTAGGTGCTCTATTAGTTCTCACAGGTCAGGGAGAACATATGGTATTTGTCCATTTGGGACTGGCTTATTTCACTCAGCATGATGTTTCCCAGATCCATCCATTTTGTTGCATATGACCAGATTTAATTTATTTTTAGCACTGTATAGTATTCCATAGTGTACATATCCCATAATTTCTTTATCCAGTCTTCGGTTGACAGGCATTTGGGTTGATTCCAGGTCTTAGCCATTGTAAACTGAGCTGCAATAAACATGGAGGTGCAGATAAAAAAAATAATGTACACACTATGCCTCTCATACCTCCATTAGCAAAAGTGGAGCAGATAAGGAGTACCTTGCTCAGGAAAGATTGGCAGTTCATCTTCACAGTTATGCCTAATTGAAAAAGGCTTGAAAAGTCTTTAGAAGCCAGCTAGGTGAAATTATCCAGAGATTTTAGTCTGCCCTAAGATTGTAAAAAATGATAATAGAGGGCCAGCATTGTGGCATAGTGAGTAAAGCCGCTACCTGCAGAGCCAACATTCCATATGGACGCCAGTTTGAGACCTGGCTGCTCCACTTCCAATCCAGCTTTCTGCTATGGCCTTGGTAAGCAGTAGAAGATGGCCCAAGTGTTTGGGCCCTTACACCCATGAGGGAGACCGTGATGAAGTTCCTGGCTTCAGATCAGCCCTGCTTTGGCCGTTGCAGCCATTTGGGGAGTGAAACAGCAGATGGAAGACCTCTCTCTTTGTCTCTGCCTCTGCTTCTAACTCTTCCTTTCAAATAAGTAAATAAATCATAAAAAAAAAGAAAGTGATAATAGGTGGTGGTTGGAGCACCCCAGGGTTTAGAGATAAGTTGACAATTACTTGGAAATTGGGCCTACTCAGGACCAGCTGAATTCCATTTGGATGAAAGCCTACTTGATTCTACTAACCACTCATTCTCTGTTAAGTACAAGAAAGCCCCTGAATCTACCCTTAACCCTCTTGGTAGACACTCTTGTGAGCAAGCATCAGACCTGAAACTGCTTTTCAAAAGAACAAACATTGATTATAAGTCTACAATTTCTATGGCCCACAACTTAATCTTACAGTGTAAGAGTTTCACTCCTCTAAGCCTGGGGCTGCTGGAGGCTTTGTTCAGTAGAAAATCATTACAAAAGAATGACCTCTTATTTAGACAAGGTCATAGTCAAAGTGGAAGTTCTCTCCTCCCTTCAGAGAAGGGTACCTCCTTCTTTGATGGCCCGTTCTTTCTACTGGGATCTCACTCGCAGAGATCTTTCATACCTTGTCTAAATAAGATCGAAGTCAGCGAACTCAAGAGGCTTCCATAGCCTTGGCAACTCATGACTAGAGCCTAGGGAGATTTCTGACGCCATAAACAAGAGTGTCAAATTGTTAAGTCAACAACAGGAGTCACTGTGTACGAATTATTCCTCATGTGGGATCTCTGTCCTTAACATGTTGTCCAATGTGAATTAATGCTATAACTAGTACTCAAACAGTATTTTACACTTTATGTTCTGTGTGGGTGCATACTGATGAAATATTTACTTAATACATACTAAATCGATCTTCTGTATATAAAGATAATTGAAAAGGAATCTTGGTGTGATCGGAATGGGAGAAGGAGCAAGAGACGGGAGGGGTACGGGTGGGAGGGAAGTTATGGGGGGGGGAAGCCATTGTAATCCATAAACTTTACTTTGGAAATTATATTTACTAAATAAAAGTTTTAAAAAATGCAAATTAAAACCATAAAAAAAAAAAAGAATGACCTCTTCCCTTACCTTTCAGAATGAAGAATAAGAAGCAGACACTTCTGTCACAATGGATTAAACCACCACTTGGGATGCCCAATATCTCATGTCAGAGTGCTAGTTCAGTTCTGGTTCCTCTGCTTCCTACTCAACTTCCTGCTAATACATGTGGGAAGGCAGCAGATGATCGGGCCCAAGTACCTGGGCCCATGAAATCCACATGGGAGATCCATATGGAGTTCCTGGCTCCTGGCTTCTGGCTTTAGCCTTGCCCACTCCTGCCTATGATGGGCATTTGGGGAGTAAATCTGCAGATGGAATCTTTGTGTTTGCTTACCCCCTTTTCTCTCTTTCTCCTCCCATCTCTCTGCTTTTCAATAAATAAATAAATCTTAAAAAATAATAAGTAAAATGTTTTAGAGGATATTTGTTATCAAGAGTATGGGCTTGTATTTCATAGGACATTCCAAGAAAATTTATCTTGTAATATGGTACTCAGTGGGGGCCAGACCACCACAAATGAAGAACAGTTAAAGCTGCAAGGAGTTGGAGTCAGAGCTTTTTTGTTTTGTTTTGTTCCTTTACTGTACTTGCTTTCATTTTATTTGAAGGGAGAGAGATGGCTAGAGATCTTCATCTGCTGGCTCACTTCCCAAATGCCCACAGTAGTCAGGGCTGGGCCTGTCTGATGTCAGGAGCACAGAACCCTATCTGTGTTTCCCATTGGTTGGCAGGGACTCAAATACTTGGGCTATCATCTACGCTGGATCAGAAGCAGAGTTGCCAGCATTCAAACCAAGTATGAGATGCTGCCATCCCAGGTGGCAATGCAAGCCACTGCACCAAACACGCACACCAGAGTTTGTTTGCAAGACACAATGTAGGGCTTGCGCCGTGGCTTAAGAGGCTAATCCTCCACCTTGCGGCACCGGCACACCAGGTTCTAGTCCTGGTTGGGGCGCCAGATTCTATCCCGGTTGCCCCTCTTCCAGGCCAGCTCTCTGCTATGGCCCGGGAAGGCAGTGGAGGATGGCCCAAGTCCTTGGGCCCTGCACCCGCATGGGAGACCAGGAGAAGCACCTGGCTCCTGGCTGCAGCGGCCATTGGAGGGTGAACCAACAGCACAAAGGAAGACCTTTCTCTATGTCTCTCTCTCTCTCACTATCCACTCTGCCTATCAAAAAAAAAAAAAAAAAAAAAAGACACAATGTAGGAAGACATATGTTGCTTGAGTAGAAGGGGCCTGCTTTTCCATTTTCTACATGTGGCTATTCACTTAACTCTTGCTATTAAAGGCCTAGCCTACTGGTTCTTGGGAAGGTAGTTTCTTTTCAGGAACTATACTTTCCTACTGTCTCCTTTAGTTGTTACAAAACAACAAAAATTTTCCTCTGAACAACTCCTACCTGAGACTGATTATCTGGTGACACCCTACGTGACAGACCCCTTCTGTCTGCTAACAAAAGGATAAAGAGAAAGTAGGGAATTGGAACTGCATGACAAGCAAAAAAAGTAGTAATGTTTGTATTATCAGAGTCACTGCAAACAAAAGAATGGAATGGAGCTAATATTTAAAACTATAATCCAAGAAAACCTCCCAGAAATAGAAAAACAGCTGAATCTACACATTGTAAGGGATCACTAGGTACCTGAGAAAATTAATCCATAATGATCAACTCTGAGACATATCAGGGTAAAACTATTAGATCCAAAGACAAAGATAAAACGAGGTAAAAAGATCAAATACTCCAATAGAAATGAATCAAGCATCAGACTTTTCAAAACCACCATACAAAGCAAGCAAAACTAAGGAGCATTTTTAAGGCACTAACCCAAAGAAAATATGAATTAAGGATTTTATTTCTGGTCGTACTGTCCTCAAAATTTAAGACTCAGAAGAGCAGTCTCAACACACAAATGTAGGGAATTCTGTATTAATAGGCCATTCCTGAAAATGAACTTCACCCAAACAAGTCATACCTGGAGAAAACCAAGTGAAAAGACCCATGATGGGCATTTAATAATTTATAACTGTACATATAAACTTAAAAAAAAAGAAAGAAATGAGGGTGGGAGAGTTGTATACAAACATTATATAACATGACAAAATGGAAATAATGTATCAATATGGGGAGTAATAAGGAAGAAAGGGGGAAGAGTAAAATAGAAAAATCTCATTGTAGGGTAGTAAGTTGGTGTTGAAAGACATAGGGTAAATTTACTTAGTGGTTCATCTATTTCATTAATTTTTCCTCCCAAAAGACATGATTTTGGTTCATTAATTACAGATACTTTATTATTCTCTACTTCAATAATTTCTGCTTTCATCTTTCTAAACTTATACCTCATCTTCTTTTTTTCATTTATTAAACTTTTATTTAATGAATATAAATTTCCAAAGTACAGCTTATGGGTTACAATGGCTTCCCCCCTCCCATAACTTCCCTCCCACCCGCAACCCTCCCCTTTCCCACTCCCTCTCCCCTTCCAATCACATCAAGATTCATTTTCAATTCTCTTTATATACAAAAGATCAGTTTAGTATATATTAGGTAAAGATTTCAAGAGTTTGCCCCCATATAGCAACACAAAGTGAAAAAAATACTGTTGGAGTACTAGTTATAGCATTAAATAACAGTGTACAGCACATTAAAGACAGAGATCATACATAATATTTTTTTAAATTAATTTTCTATGCCATTTCCAATTTAACACCAGGGTTTTTTTTCATTTCCAATTATCTTTATATACAGAAGATCGATTCAGTATATAATTAGCAAAGATCTCATCAGTTTGTACCCACACAGAAACACAAAGTGTAAAAGTACTGTTTCAGTACTAGTTATAGCATCACTGCACATTAGACAACACATTAAGGACAGATCCCACATGGGATGTAAGTACACAGTGACTCCTGTTGCTGACTTAACAATTTGACACTCCTGTTCATGGCGTCAGTAATCTCCCTAGGCTCTAGTCATGAGTTGCCAGGGCTATGGAAGCCTTTAGAGTTCGCTGACTTTGATCTTATTCCGATAGGGTCATAGTCAAAGTGGGAGTTCTCTCCTCCCTTCAGAGAAAGGTACCTCCTTCTTTGATGGCCCCGTTCTTTCCACTGGGATCTCACTCACAGAGATCTTTCATTTAGGTCTTCTTTTTTTTTCTTTTCCCTGGTATCTTGGCTTTCCATGCCTACAATACTCTCAGGGGCTCTTCAGCCAGATCCGAATGCCTTAAGGGCTGATTCTGAGGCCAGAGTTATACCTCATCTTTTAAAATACTCTATATGCATATGATATAAATATACATATATACATTTATGTGAAACATTGGCTCAATGCTTATAGAGGCTGAGAAGTCTATGATTAAGCTATCTGAAGGCTGGAATCTGAAGAAATCTAGTGGCCTAGTTTTGGTAGAAGTCTGAAGCCTGAGAATGAAAAAAACCAATGGCTTTAAGTTCTAGTCCAATTCTGAAGACTTGAGAAGCAAGAGTACCAATGGTATGAGTCCATGTCTGAGACATGGAGGAGACTAATGTTCCAGCTCAAGAAGCCGGGCAGAGAGAGTGAATTCTTCCCTCTGCTTTTTTTTTTTCTTTTGTCTATGCAGATGCTCAACACATGGGTTGATGTCTACCAACATTGGAGAGGTCGATCAGCTTTACTCAGTGTACCAGTCCAAATGCTGATCTCTTCCAGAAACAGCATCACAGACACACCCAGAATAACATTTTACCAAATATCTGGGTACCTTGTGGACCACTCAATAAAACTGTTATAAACCATGTACCACATTAATAAATCTAAGAAAAAAATATAATTATTACCTCTATCAATGATGAAAAAGGCTTTGACAAAATTAGCACATGTTCATGATTAAAAAACACTAAAGAAAATATGAATCAATGGAAAATTTTCTTAGGATAGAAGAAAGGAAGGATCCAAGATGGCTAAATGGAGAAGCCCTGTACTCACCTCTGCCACAGAAAAGAAACAGAAAAACAAAGGAAGGATCATGTATCTAGAGATGAGCTGAGAGGAAACTTAAGTAAAGAAATGGTGGTGGGTATGTGTGTTGGTGGAGAAGGGTGGGGGAGGTCAGGAATTGACACTATTCAGAATGCCTGTATCCCAAATGGAAATACCTGGTTCAACTCCTGGCTACTCCACGCATCTGTTCCCGCTTCCTGCTAGCACACCAGGGAGGCAGCAGAGGATGGCCCAAGTACTTGAGTTGCTGTCACTCACGAGGGAGACTCATATGGAGTTCCTGGCTCCTGGCATTGGCCTAACCGAGCCTTTGTCGTTATGAGCACTTGGGAAATGAACCAGATGGAAGCTCTCTCCTTCTTCCCTTTTCTCTCTCTCTCTCTCTCTCTCTCTCTCTCTCTCTCTCTCTCTCTCTCCATCTTTAAGAAAATAAAATAAAAAAGTGACAAGCTATCTAAACAGCACAGAGACTTGGAAAGCCAGCGGAGAGAGCAGAGCAAAGCACACCACAGCTCCTACCCTGGTTCCCAGGCCTGGAGGAACTCTATGTTGCTGGGGAAAATGTAAGTGGAAAGCTCTGTGACCCCCAACATTACCACAAACCACCATAATTTACAGAGGGATTCCACATCCACACAGCTGTAAATCCATTCTAGAAAGCTGACTCAGGTCCAAATGACTGTGTTGCTGCAAAAAAAGGAAGCTACATTTCCTCCCTGGACTCCCTAAGTCACAGACCTAAGCCACTGTCACATAGCCACTGCCTAACTCCATTCTGTCTTAGGGGACAGTCGGCAGCCTCATCACCACACGAAGCTCCCCAAGCCTGACAGTTCAAAGGGCAGAGAGCAGACCTGTCTCTATCCTGTAGCTCTGGGAGGGCTGCATATAAACCCGAGAGCCATGCTTACTTGCTTTGTGGGATCTAGGGAAGGTCCCCTCTCCCTCTTGGGGCTCAGTGCTAGCAGCAGCCAATACACAGGTCCAGAGGACCAGATCTGAGGAAGACCCCCTGCTTATCTCTTAGCCCAGAGTACTGGATGGCCAGGGCACAAGCCTCAGAATCATGTTTGCGTGACCATTGGGAACCAGGGGCAGTCCCTTCTATGTACTATTGCTTTGGGACTGTGGCTGTTGGTGCTACAATCCCAGGGGTAAACGGCTTCACCAGTGGACCTGGAGGGTCTGCATTTCTGTGCTTCAAGCGGGCAGCTGCTGTTCCACAATCTCCAGTATAACCTGCACTCGCCCTGCGAGATCTGTGTAAGGACACCACATTGTGCAGCTCTATATGTTTGTCCTGTAAGTCCCAGGAACACCTGTGCTCCCCCATGGGGCCTGAGGAAGGTCCTATCTGCATTCTTGTGGTACAGACCTGCACCTGCTAGAGCATAGCCCCCAATAAAACCTGCAATCACCCTGTGGGACCTGGGTAAATTATACTCTGAGTCAGGCAGCTCTGGGACTGCAACTGTTTGATTCATCTGGGCTCACCCTGAGGGTACTAGGTAAGGAGCTCATTGCATCCTGCAGCTCTGGTTCTGTAGCTGTTTGCTCTAAAACCATGCTCGCCCAGTGGTACCTGGGGAGGACCAGATAGTATCTACACTCTACTGTCCCAAATCTGTGTTGGCCAATGCACAATGCCCAGAATAACTTGTGCATGAAATGTAGGACTTAGATAAGGTCTTTTTTTTAAAGATTTATTTATTTTACTTGAAAGTCACAGTTACACAGGGAGAGGAGAGGCAGAGAGAGAAAGAGAGAGGTCTTCCATCCATTAGTTCACTCCCCAGATGGCTGCAATGACCAGGGCTGCGCCAATCCAAAGCCAGGAGCCAGGAGCTTCTTCCTGGTCTCCCACACAGGTGCAGGGGCCCAATGACTTGGGCCATCTTCCACTGCTTTTCCAGGCCATAGCAGAGAGCTAGATTGGAAGTAGAGCAGCCGGGTCTCTAACCGGCACTTAGGTAAGGTCTTTATTACATCCTTCAGCTTTGCACTATGATGACCAGCTCTATAAGTCCTAGGAACGCCTATGCTTGCCCTTTAGAATCTAAGGGAAGACTATATCTCCATTCTACTGCTGCATGCCCTTGGTTTCCAGTGCATAATCCCTAGCACAAACTTCCTGTGGGGACTGAGCAATGTTCCTTTCCTCTCCTGCAGCTCTGGGATCATGAATGCTAGCACCACACTTGTCAGTCACCTGAACAAATCCTGTGGGACTCAGAGAAGATCCTACCTGCATTGTATTGCTCCAGACCTGTGTCCGCCAGTGTAAAATCCCCATGGAACTTTGGAAAGGTCCTCTTAACATTTCCCAGTAGTGGTACTGGGGATGTGATGTGATAAGCCCCAGCATCACTCACATGCACCAGAAGAATTGGAGGAAGGTCTTATCCACATGATACAGTTTCAGGGATGCAGGTCTTGGTGCCTGAAGTCTCAGTATCAATCAGGCTTGCCTGGTGGGACAAGGGAATTGAAATCTTAGTGTCCCCAGCACCAGAAACATAGCTACTGCCATCACAAATCACAGTGCAATTGACACCCAGCTCTCTGGGGCCTAAAGACATATACCTTTGGAAGCCCAGGTCCACTTCAAAGTCACACTATCACCTCCATGAACTGCTGCAGGCTAGTCAACTGTGGCACTCACATACAATACTAACATTCATTATAGCTGAAAAGGAAGAAAAAAACTTAGAGGTAAACTTCTGGAACCAAACACCTGGAATCAAAGTGAAAGCAACTATGTAACTGACACTCTACATTCTATTTGAACAGAAAAGTTGTTGCCAACAAAAACTACACCATAAAGAAGAAACTATACACCAGATATGGAGACAACAACATAGGGACACAGGAAACATCAAGAAGCAAGGAAGCATGACAAAGCTAAAAAAACACAATTGTTCTCCAGAAATAGATCCTGATCTGAAGGAAATCTATGAAATGTCTGAAAAGGAATTCAAAATAATGATCCTAAGGAAACTCAATAAGATGCATGAGAATACAGACAGGCAATTAGAAGAAATGAGGAAACAATGCATGATATGAATGACAAAAACAACAAAGAGAAATCATAAAAAAATTTTGTCAGGCTATTGTTTGGCTGAAAACTTTAATCAGTGAATTAAAACAAATAGAACTGAGAGTTTCAACATTAGAATAGACCAAGAGGAATAAAGACTTTCTTACTTGAGGACAAGACTTGAAATAACATAGTCAGACAACTAACTAACTAACTAAATAAATAGAAAAGAATTAACAAGAATGAAGAAAGCCTACAAGACAAACTGGATACCAGTAAGCAAACATTCATATTGTAGTGATACTTCAAGAAGAAAAGGAAGAAGGCATTCAGAATCTATTGAATGAAATAATAGTTAAAAAATTCCAAAGTCTTTAAAGAGAAATGCATGTTCAGATACTGGAAGCTCAAAGGACCCAGCGAGTCTCAACCAAAAAAGAACTGCCCCAAAGTATGTAGTAGTCAAATTGTAAAAAGGAAATGACAACAAGAGAACCCTAATGACAATGAGAGAAAAATTCCAAGTAACATATGAAGTAAAACTCATTAGATTAACAACAGACTTCTCAGCAGAAACCATACAGGTAAGAAGAAAATAGGATGATATGTTCAAGACCTTGATAGAAGAAAAAAATTCCAACCAAGAATACTATTTCCAGTGAAAATAACCTTTAGAAGGGAAGGAGAAATTAAGTGTTTCTCAGACAAGCAAAAACATCACCAGCAGACCAGCCATACAGGAAATTCTAAGGTAGTCCTACATTAGCAGCAAAAGGATCCTAAAAATCATCATGAAAACAAATGACAATAAAAAAAATTTCCAAAGGAGCAGATACACAGAAGAGAAAAAGAAGATAATCCAAACTTATTATGACAGAAAGCTACCAAAAAACAAAGACGAATGAGAGCAGAAAGAAACAGAGATTGAAACAGAAACAGTGATTGTACTCAGTAAGCAACCCACAAAATGATAAGATTTAGATTTTATCTATAGATATTAATCTTGAATACAAATGATTTAAAGTCCCTAGTCGAAAATATAGACCGGCCAAATGGATAAAAAACAAAAAGACCCAATTATACACTGCCTACCAAAAATGAACTTCAAAGATAAAGATATACACAGACTGAAAGTGAAGAGTTGGAAAAAGATATCCCATGCAAATGGAAAATGAAAATGAACAGGAGAGCTATAGTCATATCAGATAAAATAACTTTACATCAAAAACTGTAAGAAGAGACCAAAAGGATATTAGATATTGATAAAAAAGATCAATTTACCAAGATTTAACAATCATAGATAAATACGCACCCAACATCAGACCACCCAAATACATAAAGCAAATATTATTAGACCTCAAAGGAGAGATAGACTCCAATACAGTAATAGTGGGGGACTTCAACACTCATTGTTATCAACTGATCATCCAAACAAAATCAACAAAGATTCATCAGAGTTGAATGATACTATGGAGCAAATGGACTTTACAGACATGTAGAGAACATTTCATCCAACAGCTATAGAATATATATTCTCATAAGCACATGGAACATTTTCCAGGATAGCCTACAAACCAAGTTTCAGTAAAATTTTAAAAATTGATAACATGCATATTTTTAGACCATAATGGAATGACACTAAAAATTATCAATAGGGGGGCCGGCGCTGTGGCATAGCAGGTAAAGCCACCACCTGCAGTGCCGACATCCCATGTGGGTGCCGATTTGAATCCTGGCTGCTCCACTTCCAATCCGGATCTCTGCTATGGCCTGGGAAAGCAGTAGAAGATGGCCCAAGTCCTTGGGCCCTGCACCCTCGTGGGAGACCTGGAGGAAGCTCCTGGCTCCTGGCGTTGGATTGGCACAGCTCCGGCTGTTGCTGCCATCTGGGGAGTGAACCAGAGGATGGAAGACCTCTCTCTCTGCCTCTGCCTCTCTGTAACTCTAACTTTCAAGTAAACAAATAAAATCTTTTTAAAAAATCATCAATAGGAAGAACAATAGAAAATTTATAAATACATAGAAATGGTACCTGCTCCTGAATGACTAATGGATCACTGACAGAATTACAAAGAAAGCCAAAACATTTCTTTAAAGAAATGGAAACAAAATCACAACAAACCAAAATTAGCCAGGTATAGGGATGGATATTGCAGTGCAACAAATTAAGCTGCCACAAAGGATGGGATGCCACACATCCCATATTGGAGTGTTTGGTTCAAGTTTTTCTATGTTGTGCTTCCTATCCAGGTTCCTGCTAATGCACTTGGGAAGCAGCAGATGATGGACGAAGTATTTGAATTCTTGTCACCCATGTGGGGAACCTGGATGGAGTTCCTGGTTCCTGGCTTCAGCTCTGGTTATTCCAGGCATTTGGGGACTGAACCAGCAGATGGACGATCTCTGTCTCTGTCTCTCTCTCTTGTTGTGTCACTCTGCCATTCAAATAAGTAAATATTTTTTAAAAGATTTATTTACCTATTTGAGAGGCAGAGTTATAGACAGTGAGAGACAGAAAGAGAGATCCTTCATCTGCCAGTTCACTCCCCAAATAGCTGCAATGGTTGGAGCTGGGCCAATCTAAAGCCTGGAGCCAGGAGCTTCTTCTGGATCTCCTGCATGGGTGCAGGGGCCTAAGCACCCAGGCCATCCTCCCCCACTTTCCCACGCCATCAACAGAGAGCCATATTAGAAGAGGAATAGCCAGAACACGAACCTGTGCCCATATGGGATGCTGGCCCAACCTACCAAACCGCAGTGCCATCCCAAAAACAAGTAATATTTTTTTAAGTGTATATGTGTGTGGGAGGTGGCATACTGCAAAAGCTGTATTAAGAGGGAAGTTTATAGCAATAAGTGCATATACTTCAAAAAAGAAAGATTTCAAATGAACAATCTAACAATGTACCTCAAGGACTTGAAAAAGCAAGAACAAATCAAACCCAAATGTAGCAAAAACCAATAAATAATAAGGATCAGAACAGAATCAAATGAAATTGAAACTAAAAAAATACAAAACATCAACAAAATAAAACAAAAAGCTACTTTTGGGAAATGTAAGTAAAATAGACAAACCTTTAGCCAGACTATCAAACTCCTGAATACAACACCTTACTAAGATTAAATCAAAACATAGGAAATCTATGTAGACCAATAATAAATAATGAGATTGAAGCAGTAATTTAAAGTCTCCCATGAAAGAAAAAGTTAGCACCTGATAGCTTTATAAATGAATTCCACAAAAGAGTTTAGAGAGGAACTAACTCCAGTACTTGTCAAACTATTCCAAAATATTGAAAAGCATAGAATTCTACCAAACTCTTTACATGGCCAGCATTACCTTGATATTGAAACCAAACACAAACACAAGAAGGAAACTACAGACCAATATCCTTTATAAACACAGATGTAAAAATTCTCATCAAATAGCAAACTGATGGGGGTGGTGTTGTGAGGCAGCAGGTTGAGCTGCCACTTTCAACACTAGCATCTCATATCAGAGTACCGGTTTGAGTACCGGCTGGTCCACTTCCAACCCATATATTTTGAGGTTATTCAATTTGTTAGCATGGAGTTATACAAGTAGTTTCTTATGAGCCTTTGTATTTCTGTGATATCATATGTAATGTTTCCTTTTTCATCTCTAATTTTGTTTGAGGTTTTTCTTTTTCTTTTTTATTTTTGACAGGCAAAGTGGACAGTGAGAGAGAGAGAGAGACAGAGAGAAAGGTCTTCCTTTGCCGTTGGTTCACCCTCTAATGGCCGCCGCACCGCGCTGTTCCGATGGCAGGAGCCAGGTGCTTATCCTGGTCTCCCATGGGGTGCAGAGCCCAAACACTTGGGCCATTGAGGTTTTTCTTTATTTTAGAGAGAGAGAGAGAGAGAGAGAGAGAGAGAGACAGAATATTAATATGAACATGAATCTTTGGCCCACGGGTTCACTTTCCAAAGGCCCACAATAGGCAGGCTGAAAGCAGGAGCCAGGCACTCCATGTGGGTCTCCCATGTGGGTGGCAAGCCTGAAACCCTGGAACCATCATTTGCTGCCTCCCAGGATGTACTAGCTGGGAGTGAAGTAGCTGGGACTCCAACTGCCACTGTGATATGGGATGCTGCCCCCCAAAGCAGTAGTTTAACCCATTGTACCACTATGCTTGTACCCCAAAAGGGCAATTCTTATATCATGTTACTGGGAATGTAAATTGGTACAGCCACTGTGGAAAACAGTATGCTATCCCTTTAAAAATTAGCAATAGGGGCCAATGCTGTGGCGTAGAGGGTAAAGCCACTGCCTGCAGTGCTGGCATCCCATATGGGTACTGGTTCGAGGCCCAGCTGCTTCACTTCTGATACAGCTCCTCGCTAATGTGCCTGAGAAAGCAGTGGAAGATGGCCCAAGGGCTTGGGCCCCTGCACACATGTGGGAGACCCAGAAGAAGCTCCAGGCTCCTGGCTTCAGATCAGCTCAGCTCCAGTCATTGAGGCCATCCCGGGAGTGAACCAGTGGATGGAAGACCTCTCTCTCTCTGCCTCTGCCTCTCTGTAACTCTGCCTTTCAAATAAATAAATAAACCTTAAATTGGTAATGAGTACCACTCACAATAAGATTAAAAGAAAATGGTTCTAGTGTTACACAGCATCACAGCATTGTGGGGTAAGTATAGTTCACAATCACCTAGTACATACAAATATGAGAAAGGAACTCCAATCATAAAGTAATGTCAAAGAAGGGGAGATGTTGATTACCCTATAGTACACATTGTCTACGGGCATTGAAATGTTACACTGTAGCTCATAAATACAAATGATTATCATTAATAAAAATACTTTTATTTCAAAATATTTAAGCTTCCAACTTCCAAGTAAAAATATGTTATAATATATATTGCCTACTCCTTTATCCAGTATCATGTATAAATGGGGAAATAGAAGGATACCTACTACCTCCAGTATCATTCAACATTATACTACAGAGATGAGCCAGTGTAATTAGAGAAGAAGAATTAATTGCACATATATTCTTTTTTTTTTCACGATTTATTTATTTGAAAGTCAGAGTTACATAGAGACAGGGACAGAGATAGAAAGATCTTCCACATGCTGGTTCACTTCATCTGGGTCTCCCATGTGGGCAGGAGTCAAGCACTTGGACCATCTTTCATTGCTGTTCCCAGGCCATTAGCAGGGAGCTGGATAGGAAGTGGGACAGCTGAGACACGAATTGGCACCCATGTAGGATGCCAGTGTCGCAGGATGGCAGCTTTAGCCACTACATCACAATGTTGGCCTCCTGTACATATATTCTTAAGTTCAACCCAAATCTAAGTAATGATCACGTATGTCTAGAATAAAATTCAGTATGAAATATTTCTACTACAACTCTACCTGGTAACTGTGTTACTTGATTTGTTCCTATTCAAACCTTCTATGTCTCTCACAGGACTTTTATACGGTTGTATGTACATCAGAGGGTAGGGAAAAAGAGGCAAAAAATCTGTTGAAATCCTGGATCTGCTACTATCATTTTTCTTGTTTCCATTATTCCTGTCAGTTTATAGATTTTTAAAAATGCCTTCACTGACATTTTATCACTTTATCATTACATTTAGTTTAAGAAAGACTAAGGAGGGAGAGGAAGTAACAATGTCTGGTCATTATCAACACCTAGTGATTATCATCATAATAAAAATGCTAAGAAAATATTCTGGGCCGGTGCCAGGGCTCACTAGGCTAATCCTCTGCCTGCAGCGCCAGCACCCCGGGTTCTAGTCCTAGTTGGGGCACTGGATTCTGTCCCGGTTGCTCCTCTTCCAGTCCAGCTCTCTGCTGTGGCCCAGGAGTACAGTGGAGGATGGCCCAAGTGCTTGGGCCCTGCACCCGCATGAGAGACCAGGAGGAAGCACCTGGCTCAGCGCAGTGTGCCAGCTGTAGCAGCCATTTGGGGGGTGAACCAAAGGAAAGAAGACCTTTCTGTCTGTCTCTCACTCACTGTCTATAACTCTCTCTCTCTCTGTCTCTGTCTCTCTCACTGTCTAACTCTGCCTGGCAAATATATATATATATATATATATATATATATATATATATATATATATATTCTGTGTTTCTTCCAAGGAATTTAAATCATAGGGATACTCTTGCTTTGGCTTTGAGGTTAGAAATGAACAACTACCATTCTTGAGTTCCAAAGATGAGCAGAACATTTAGGCCAAACTGTTCCACAAGACTTTCTGTCTCAATACAAAGAGTTTCTTTTTATATCTAAATCTAGTCAGGTGGAAAGACCTACAATTTTCTGTGGAAATGATATCAGCTTTGAAATTTACATAAGTTAACTAATAAGACTCACTTTCTTACTACAGATAAAATAAGTAAAGTTTCAATTTAAAATCATGGGGAAAGTATGTGCTCTGACCTTTGTGAAGGGAAATAAGATTTGTCTAAGCACTTGATTATTTCCTAATTTTCATAAAAGTCCTATCGCTCTGAGTCTCCCACCTAGGTATGGACTTTATAGTCTTCTCATCTTTTGCTGCCCCAGATCATAAGACATTCGCTTCAGCTCTATGATACCAAAAAGTTCCCTCTCACCTCTGGGCAGGCCCTTGCTTCTATCGGAAATTCTCTTCATTTGGTTGCTTCCCACATCCCAGGTGAGAATGTTCCCTCCTCCAGGGGACTTTGTTTATTTAGTCTGTAATAGAAAAAGAATCTCGGCTGGCGCTGTGTCGCAGCAGGTTAAAGCCCTGGCTTGAGGCGCTGGCATCCCACATGGGTGCCGGTTCAAGACCCGGCTGCTCCACTTCCGATCCAGCTCTCTGCTATGGCCTGGGAAAGCAGTGGAAGATGACCCACGTCCTTGGGCCCCTGCACCCACATGGGAGACCTGGATGAAGCTCCTTCGGATTGGTGCAGCTCCGGCCATTTTGGCCAATTGGGGAGTGAACCAGTGGATGGAAGACCTTGCCTCTCTCTGTGTGACTCTGACTTAGTGACACACACTGAGTCACACACTCTGACTGATTTGATTTATTGTTCATTTATCTCTTTTTTTCAGAGATGTGTCTCTGCCCATTTTTCTTACTATAAAAATTTCTTTTTAGCAAGATAATTCACTTTGTCATGTATTAAAAATAATTGTTCTGGGCCATTGAGGTAGTGTAGTGGGTAAAGCCAATGCCACCCATATGGATGCCAGTCAAGTCCTAGGTGATCCAATTCCAATCCAGCAGATGTTCTGGGAAAGCAGCAGAAGATGGCCCAAATGCTTGGGCCCCTACACCCACATGGGAGACCCAAAAGAAGTTCCTGGCTCCTGGTTATATTGCATATGACATTTAGATTTCTAGAGGAAAAGATGGGATAATTAATTAAAATTAATATATTTGGTAATACTGACACATTTATCTTTGACAAAAAAAAAAATACCCAAAGTCACAAGACAAATGACAAGTTAGAAGTGCATACTAGTAAGGCGAATTATATTAGTAAGACTCTTTTTAAAAAGATTTATTTATTTATTTGAAAGGCAGAGTTACACAGAGGCAGAGAGAGAGAGAGAGAGAGAGATGTCGTCCATCCACTGGTTCACTCCCCAAATGGCCACAGTGGCTGGAGCTGGGTCATTCTGAAATCAGGAGCCAGGAGCTTCTTTCAAGTCTCCCACGTGCGTGCAGGGTCCCAAGGACTTGGGCCATCCTCTACTGCTTTCCCAGGCCATAGTAGAGAGCTGGAATGGAAATAGAGCCGCCGGGACTTGAACCAGCATCCATATTGGATGCTGGCACTGTAGGCAGCAGCTTTACCCACTATGGCACAGCACTGACCCCACATTAATAAGACACTTAAAATTTTTTTTCAATTTTATTTTTTGAAAAGGACTGAAATACAGACAGACAGACAAAATAGACATCTTCCATTTGTTGGTTCATTCCCCAAATACTCCAAGCTAAACCTGGGAACCTGAGGTTCAGTCTAGATCTGCCACATGGGTGGCAGGGATCCCAGTACTGAACACTTGGATGTGCATTAATAGGAAGCTGGAGTCAGAAGCAGGGCCAGAATTCAAAGCATGTAATCTGATGTGGGTGTGGGCATTTCAATGGGTATCTTAACTGCTGGGCCAACTGCCTGCTTCTATAAAACTTGTAATATTGCACCATTCTTATGTTCTTATAATAAACTCCACCTGACATTTATGAATTATTTGATGAATGTATTACTGGGTTTTATGAAATATAATTTTATTTATAAGTTTTACAGTAATGTTAGTGAGATTGGGCTACAATTTTTTTTTCTCATTTTGGCCTTATTATCAAATTTTGACGTAATAATAGTTTACTATTAAAATTTTGGGCCGGTGTCATGGCTCAACAGGCTAATCCTCTGCCTTGCGGTGCCGGCACACCGGGTTCTAGTCCCGGTAGGGGCGCCGGATTCTATCCCGGTTGCCCCTCTTCCAGGCCAGCTCTCTGCTGTGGCCCAGGAGTGCAGTGGAGGATGGCCCAGGTGCTTGGGCCCTGCACCCATGTGGGAGACCAGGAGAAGCACCTGGCTCCTGGCTTCGGATCAGCATGATGCGCTGGCCGCAGCGGCCATTGGAGGGTGAACCAACGGCAAAGGAAGACCTTTCTCTCTGTCTCTCTCTCTCTCACTATCCACTCTGTCTGTCAAAAAAAAATTTTTTTTAAAGTATTTTCTTATGTAAGTAATTTAAAAACAAGTCTAATATAATATATATATATATATATACCTAAAGTTTGTAATAAAAATGCTAAAACCAAAGGCATGAATAGAAGTGGTGAAATGGGATGTCACAACATTTTATTATATTCCTGAATGGGTAAATGTGATAAATGAGGAATATGCATAACAATTCAGTTTATATTCAATTGATATTACAGTTAATCCAAGGATCCAGTTGTCAGCTTCCCCAGTTAACCCTTAGCTGTCTCCCGCCTCAGGATGATTAAAATCCTAGTAAAACAAAGTAGAATGCTATCACATTCACTCTCCAATTTCTAACTTGTGGTTAGATGTTTGGTATGTGACATACTTATTCCTAACTCACATATTAATCCAATATACATATATGTAACATAACTCTTCCATTTATTAAAAAACATGTTTGAAGGAGAAGAAACATTTTGTTTTACCCTTTCTTAGAAATCAGTATATAATGTTAATAAGCAAATGCTTATTAAATGATGGTTGCTGTAACTTTACTCATTGCAGTCATCATTAAAGTAACCTTATGAACTGTTTCCCATACAACATTTCATTTAATTATCATCATTACACACATGAGGGTCCAGAATATGAAAGTACATGCTTGAAAGCATGAAGCTTTAATCAGTGGCAGAGCCTGTGCTCAAAAACAGGTCCCTCTAACTCCCAAAACTACATTATTTTTAGATATAATACGTGTGTGTGTGTGTACAAAGATGGGTTTTGCCATTGATCATTTCAAATATCTATTGCTGAGTACAGGATTTCTGAAGTTTAAATGAACCATCAAGAGTCACAAATGTTTTTGTTTTTGTTATACAGGGACATGTTGATCACCAGGAACCAGGAAAATTTATTATAAAATACTACATGTGAGAAACTGGATTTTCAGTAGACTTGAAAGCAGCACATATATGGAAGAAACCCATAATTTTTTTTAGCAAAGGAATTTATTTACTTGAAAGCAGTGTTTTAGAGAGAGAGAGAGAGAGAGAAAGAGAGAGAATCTTTCTGCTGGTTCATTCCCTAAATGGCTTCAACGGCCGGAAGTGGGCCAGTTCCGAAACCACAACACAGAAACTCCTTCCAGGTCTCCCATGTGGATGTAAGGGCTCGCTGCTTTCCCAGGCACAATAGCAGGGAGCTAGATGAGAACTAGAGCAGCCAGGACTCAACCCGACACCCATATGGGATACTGGTGCTGCAGATGGTAGCTTTACCCACTACACCACAATGCCAGCCCTGAAACTCATACTTATCTAGGTACTTTACGAAGAGTGCTCTTAAAAATTAAAGGTAGGGGACATAGCGTGTGAAGCCACACTGCCTGCAGTACCTGCATCCCATATGGGTGCCAGTTCGAGTCCTGGCTTCTCCACTTCCAATCCAGCTCTCTGCTATGGCCTGGGAAAGTAGTGGAAGATGGCCCAAGTCCTTGGGCCCCTGTACCCGGTGGGAGACATGGAAGAAGCTCCTGGCTCCTGGCTTTGGATTGGCCCAGCTCTGGCCATTGTGGACATTTGGAGAGTGAACCAGCATATGGAAGATTTCTCCCCCGCCTCCCCCGGTAACTCCATCTTTCAAATAAATAAATAAAATCTTTATTAAAAAAGGTATACATTTCATTTCTCTCCACATGCCATGTGAGAGTATTTCTGCCTTTCTCTCAGAGCCCTACACAGCTTCACCAAAATTAGAGGCAGATTTGAGATTAAGATCAGATGTTCTCCAGCTATCTTTAGTCTGGCCATTACTCAGTGCTAAGTCAAGCAATATGAGAGAGAGTCCTAAACTTATATAAACTTCAACGTGCTCTGGGTCAGGTACAACAGTGCTGCTCCCAGCTGGAGTGTGTGGAATCTTTAGACATTAAACATGTCATTTTCATAGAAAAGTTGCAGGGGAAGTTTCTGTATGGCTCATGACTGAGTAGAGTCATCTGTTTTGCCCAAACAAGTTGATTTATTTAGGGATTTATTGACCTACCTTGGCCAAACACGTTCACCAAACCTAATCTGAGTTGAGCAGTAATAGGCCATGCAGTTTACCAGTAACAGAGACAAAAATAAACTCTGTTTGAAGCCAGGTAGCTTGACTAATCACATGAAGAATGCATTCTACACTTGGACACACCCTTTATCAGAACTTCCACTCAGATGCTTTCATCAATGTAAAATTAAGAAAGAAATGGCAAACACTTTTCATTACAGATGGCTTAATCTGTTCCATTGCAAAGATTGCATGACAAGAGTTAAATACAGATCTAAGTCAACACACATTTATCAAGTGCTCATTACGTGCAAGGCACAGTACTTTTTTAAAAAAACTAAACAGAAAAGACAAAAAGAGGTCTCCTGTTTGGGGCAGGGGGTGGAAGAGTGGTAGGTATGGGAGTTTGGTCTTTTTCCCATGAAATCCAATTTCAAAGAGCCTAAATCCTGGTGCTCTTCTAAAACAAAGTCAAGTCAGAATGAGCTTCCAAATGGCTACATCTTTCAAAGTACCTTTCATCCGAGAAACTCATATTGTTTGACAACCAAGTTTATCTTTGAAATTTTAGAAAAGAGAAAGGCCTAGAAATGTTCTGTCTCCTGTCAGGACAGTAATCAGGGCAGGCTGTTGGTTTCATCCCTCTAACATCCTAAGTGACAGTAAAGCAAGGACCCGAGGAACCAGCTGAAAAATTGTGAGAAACCTCAATGTAAACAGAAGGATTCATTATCTTATGTGAATGAGGAGATGGCCAGTGCCTCAGCCTGGGGAGGGCACAGCCTGAAGTCTGTGGCTAGGGGAGGCCAAAGAGGGCAGGAGAAGAATCCAAGGTAGGGAAGTTTAAACTTTAAAATTCAAACCCCGCTTCTCTACCACACTATCATGGGAAGATCACAACAGAAGCAATATTCTGGCCACCTGGTGTTTGAGGAAAACATCAGGCAGCCCAGAAGTTTGGCTGGGGCATGGGGCATTGCTGATGAAAATAAGTACTGGCTTAGCAGACTTTTTCAAACACACCCGCACACGTCCACCCTCAACCACGGAGCCTTACACATTACACTCTAAGAAGAGTGTCTCCTCCCAGTGTAGCAGCCTCTTTGTAAGATATTACAAATCCATGAGCAAATCCATGACCAAAGATGTTTCCCAGGGTAACAGCAGGAAGCAGGCCTCTGGTTAGTCTCTTTATATTTCTGGTCTTTCTGCCCCAAGGTCCAGCTCCTCTATTATCTTCAAGTCAGAAACAGCAAGACAAACTAGACCCTGAGCTTTGGCCTTTCCCAAATTCATACTCATTTAATTCAGGAGAAAAACAATAAAACTGTATTGCATACACCACCTGAATTCTGAAAGCAGAATTACTGGTACATATAGGGTATGAATTCAAAATAAGCAAAACATATCCTTTCAGAAAATACTAGCGAGAAGAAGCCAGTACCATAGGTTAAAAAAAGAAGCAGAAATAATGGGAGTATTAGTCAATTTTTCATTATCTTAACTAAAATTCCTGAGAGGGGCTTCTTGGGAAAGAAAAGGCTTATTTTGGCTTATGGTTTACAGAGTCACAGCTCAAGACTGGGAGGCCCAGTCCTCAAGTCTGGCGTCTGGAGGAGGCTGGTAGTGGTGGACATGTGTAGAGGAAGGATTATATGGTGTGTCAGGAGGCAGAGAGAGACACAGAAAGCATGCTTGGCTTTTATAACCACCCATCTCCTAAGAACTACCTTCTGAGGGAACGCCCCCGGTAACCTAAGGACCTCCCATCAGGCATCCCTGTCAGGAACCATGACTAGATCAAGTCTCCATTTTCAGTCCATCAACCTTTAACATAAGACTTTGAGGTTTAAATGACTGAAATGCAAACCACAACAATGGGTGTGAGAAATATAATAAAGAACACAACAAATAATAATAGCTAGAATTTATATGTTGTTTGCTTTGTGCCAGTCAATGTTCTATATGAACTTTCATAAGCTACTACATTTAGTTATCACAACAACCTTACGAGGTAGGTACTATTATTATTATTTCTACTTTACAGTTGAAGAAATGGAGGCACAAAGAGGCTAAGTAAATTGCCCAAGGTGGAACTGGGATTTAAACATAGATATTCTGGTTCTATAAAACAACAGATGGATGGAGCCAAAGCAAGAATTAGTGAGCAAAATGAAATAGAAGGAAGAAGAGGATAAAAGTAAGTGAAATGAAGTGTAGATGTGCCAATATCTGGATATCAAGTAAAGGTAAAAAAAAAAAAAAAAAAAAAAGAGGATGAAGTATTTGAAGTCAATGGTGTAAATTCCACAAAATAAAAGATTAAGGCGAAGGAGGATAGATAAGGGAAAACATATACCTAGACATAATATAATGAAATATAAGATGGCTAAGACAAATATAATAGTATTAAAAAGCTTACACAGGGGTGCATGTTTGGCACAACAGTTGTACATACTGTTTGGGAGGCCCATATCTCATTAGAGAAAAATAGGTCAAGTCCGGTTCTGCTTCCAATTGTAGGTTCCTGTTAATGTGCACCCTGAGAGGCAGTAAATAATGACACAAATAAGTGGGTCTCTGCCACCCACATGGAAGACGCAGACTTAGTTCCAGGCACCTGGCTTCAGGTTGGCTCAGCTCTGGCCATTAGGGGCATTTGGGGAGTGAACCAGAGGACTAAACTCTCTCTCTCTCTTCCTCTCTTTCTCTCTCTCTCTCTCTCTCTTTAAGATTTATTTGTTTATTTGAAAGTCAGAGTTACACAGAGAGAGAAGGAGAGGCAGAGAGAAGACAGACAGAGAGAGAGAGAGAAAGAGAGAGAGGGAGAGAGAAAGAGAGAGAGAGAAGTTTTCCATCTGCTGGTTCACTCCCCAACTAGACGCAACAGCTGGAGATGTGCAGACCCAAAGCCAGGAGCCAGGAGTTTCCTTCTGGGTCCCATGTGGGTGCAGGGGCCCAAGAACTTGGGCCATCTTCTACTGCTTTCCCAGGCCATAGCAGAGAGCTGGATCGGAAGTGTGGCAGCTGGGACTCAAACTGGTGCCCATTTGGGATGCTGGCACTGCAAGCAGCAGGTTTACCAGCTACACCACAGTTTTATCTCTCTCTCTCTCTCTCTCTCTCTCTCTCTCTCTCTCTCTTGGCCTGTCAAATAAAAGAAAATATATTTTTTTTTAAAAAAGCTTTGTTTATTTGAAAAGCTGAATTAGAGAAAGAGAGAGAGGGAGATCTTCCATCTGCTGGTTCACTCCCCAAATGGCAATAAAAGCCAGGGTTGGACCAGGCTGAAGTCAGGAGCCTGGAACTCCATGTGGGTCTGCCACATGGGTGACAGGGGCCCAAGGACTAGGAACATTTTCCATTGCTTTTCTAGGCACATTAGCAGGAAACTGGATCTGAAATGGGTTAGCTGCGCTACAAACCAGTGCCCAGCATTGCTGGTGGCAGCTTAACCTGCTGTGCTACAATGACAGCCCAAATAAATTTTTTTTTTTTAAAGTTTACCTAAAGAGTCAATCTTCTGGGGCTGGCATTGTAGTACAGAGGGTTACACCATTGCTGGTGATACCAGAATCCCATGTGGAGTCTGGTTCAAGTCCTGGCTCTCCACTTATGATCCAGCTCCCTGCTAATGTGCCTGGAAAATCAGTGGAAGATTGCCCAGGTGCTTGGGCCCCTGCCACTCATGTGGGAGACCCTGATGGAGTTCCTGGCTCTTAGTTTTGGCCTGCTCAGCTCTGGTGTTGTGGTCATTTAGAGAGTGAACCAGAGGATGGAGATCAATCTCTCTTTGTCTCTCCCTCTCCTTCTGTAATTATGCCTTTCAAATAAATATATATTTTTTAAGAGCCAGTCTTTTTCAAAGAAAAAATAATTAGATTGGCACCATATATTTCACAGGAACTTCGGGCACAGGAAGAAAATGGAATAATCGTTTAAAGCACTAAGGAAACCCTCTGTACCTAGAATTCAGCCAAACTCACTTAAATGTGTATACTAAAAATATTAAAGATATTATCAGGCATACAACTCTTCAGGTTTGTCCCAAAACACCCATTTAAGAAATGTTGTGGGCCGGCGCTATGGCTCAATAGGCTAATCCTCCGCCTGCGGCGCTGGCACACCGGGTTCTAGTCCCGGTTGCTCCTCTTCCAGGCCAGCTCTCTGCTGTAGCCCGGAAGTGCAGTGGAGGATGGCCCAAGTGCTTGGGCCCCCATACCGCATGGGAGACTGGGAAGAAGAACCTGGCTCCTGGCTTCGGATCAGCACAGTGCCGGCCATAGGGAGTGAACCAACAGAAGGAAGACTTTTCTCTCTGTCTCTCTCTCTCTCTCACTGTCTATAACTCTACCTGTCAAATAAAAAAAATATAAACAAATACAATGAAACAATACAGTAAAGAAGGAAGGGAAAACATTTTTTAAAAGAAAAAGAATAGGGGCCGGCGCTGTGGCACAGTGGGTTAAAGCCCCAGCCTGCAGCACTGGCATCCCATATGGGCACCGATTTGAGTCCCAGCTGTTCCTCTTCCAATCCAGCTCTCTGCTATGGCCTGGAAGAGCAGTAGAAGATAGCCCAAGTCCTTGGGTCCCTGCACCCACGTGGGAGACCTAGAGGAAGCTCCTGGCTCCTGGCTTTGGATCAGCTCAGCTCTGGCCATTGTGGTCATTTGGGGAATGAACCAGCAGAATGGAAGACATCTCTCTGTATCTCTGTCTTTCAAATAAAATAATTCTTTAAAAAAAAAAAAAGAAAAAGAATAGTAAGAGAAATCCTCTCAGAACTAAAATTATATCTATATCAGTGTCGGTTTGATAGAGGTTGTGACCAAAAAATGTGAGAGGGTACTAGAAATACATGTTTCAATCAGGGTTAGATATAGATATGGATAAGACTGAAAAATCAATTTACTTTGTTTCCTAGGACAAAGGTAATAATCATAGGAAAAAAAATGCAGAATGGATAACTTTTTTAAAAAAAAATTATTTAATGAACATAAATTTCCAAAGTACAGCTTATGGATTACAATAGCTTCTTCCTTCCCACCCACAACACTCCCCTCCCCCACCCCCTCTTCCTCTTCCATTCACACAGAATGGATAACTTTTAAACCAACAGAATAAAATTAAGTCTAGACAAAAGAATGCAGGAAAGAGAAAAAAGGAAACAAAAAATAAAATACTGTTAGTGGAAAGTATGGAATAAGTATTGGGAAATAAGTTGTAATATAATAATTATAGTAAAACTGAGATAAACTCACCAATTAAAGACAAAGCCTCAGAGGAGGCATTTGGTCTAGTAGTTAAGACACCTGTATGCCACTTTGAATGCCTAGGTCTGAAGCCTGGCTCCAGCTCTGGACTCTAACTTCCAGCTAATGCAGATCCTGGAAGGCAGTGGTCATAGCCCAAGTAATTAGATTCTTGCCATCCATGTAGGAGACTTGGATTGTGTTGCTGGCTCTTGGTCTTTCACTTTTAGAAGTTAGCTATTCTGCCTGTGGTAGACAAAATTGCATTTCAGAATGGACAAATTTCAATGAGAACAATAAAAGCAACTTGTAATCGGTATGATAAATTAGCTAGTATACTGCATGCTATTAAAAACTGCTCTCTTTTGCTTGGCACAGACATTCTCCAACGTGGAAAAGTACTCCACTACCCACTACTGAAATGGTAAATGAACACTCTATGAGACATGGAGTTAAGACAAAATAAAATGCAAGTTACACAGGTAAATAAATGAGGATTACTTCCCAGCAAAAGTTTTCAGAAGCAAAAAGAAGCTTCCTGAGAAGGAAGAAGATTTATAAGGAAAATCCTTGAAAAAGGTATGGTCGGCCGGCGCTGTAGCTCACTAGGGTAATCCTCTGCCTGTGGCACTGGCACCCCGGGTTCTAGTCCCAGTCGGGGAGCCGGATTCTGTCCCGGTTGCTCCTCTTCCAGTCCAGCTCTCTGCTGTGGCCCAGGAGTACAGTGGAGGATGGCCCAAGTGCTTGGGCCCTGCACCCACATGGGAGACCAGGAGAAGCACCTGGCTCCTGGCTTTGGATCAGTGTGGTGCGCCAGCCGCAGCGGCCACTGGGGGGTGAACCAACAGAAAAGGAAGACCTTTCTCTGTCTCTCTCTCACTGTCCACTCTGCCTGTCAAAAAAAAAAAAAAAAAAGGTATGGTCGTGTTGAAAGATGAAAATTTTTCAGATACAGGTGAGATCAGAAACATTAGTGCTTCGGAATTTGGCTGACCCATCACAGAAGTGTCCAACAAAGTACACTGGTGAAAAATTTCACCATGAGGTAACTGCAATAGAATTTCCTGCAGACACAGCACAACAACTGAAAAGAAAGACAGGGAGGCGGATGCTTGCAGATTTAAAGAATTCAGGGAAAGATATACTTAGACACTAAGTAAGTATATGAATATCTTAAGGATGGGTCTGATCTTTATGAAATACCCATACTTTTATTGCCTTATTTAAAATTGTTTAACTTGTCATTTTCTTCTGGGAGCGTGTTTCTATCTTTAAAGAATATAACACATCAAGTGAATAAACAATGGTTTATACAGAATTTAAACATAACTTGAAATAAAAGGAAATTATAAAAGATGTCAGATTAAAACTAAATGAGCAATTAATTTATAGCGAATGAATATTATGTTAATTCAATTATTTCTCCTTTGCTTATTAACTGGAATGCTTTTCTAAAATGTTATTTCTTCTCATTTGTTATTTGGCTACTAACTAGCAGGATATGTATCGGAAAGGTAGAATAAATATTAGATTCTTTCCTTTTACTAGTTTTCTAAATCATTAGTTGGCTTACTAGCATCTTCCAACACTGTCCTATAAGATGTTTTTGGTGGCGGAGGCAGGGTGCAATTACGAACTTATGGATTTAAATATATTGGGTGTGTTTGAATCCACTGCAGTTATCTTTACTCTCAAATTATCTCATTTTTGCCATGTCCTATTCCTTAATCCACTGTTCGTTCTTTCTTTTTTTAATTTATTTATTTGAAAAGCAGAGTTACAGAGAGAGAAGGAGAGACACACACAGATACACGCACACACACACACACACAGACAGACCGACCTTCCATCTGCTGGTTCACTCCCCAAATGGCTGCAACAGCCAGGAGTGGGCCAAGCTGAAACCAGGAGCTAGGAGCTTAATCTGGGTCTCTGACATGCATGCAGGGGCCCAAGCACTTGTGCCATCTTGTGATGCTTTCCCAAGTGCATTATCAGGGAGCTGGATGGGAAGTGGAGCAGCCAGGACTCAAACTGGCACTCATATGGGATGCCAGTACTACAGGTGGAGGCTTAACCCACTGCACCACAGCACCAGATCCTTTATACTGTTGTTTCTTTCTTTTTTTTATGATTTTATTTATTTTTATTTGAGAGGTAGTTACAGACAGTAAGAGGGAAAGACAGAGAGAAAGGTCTTCCTTCCGTTGGTTCACTCCCCAGATGGCCGCAATGGCTAGAGCTGATCAAAGCCAGGAGCCAGGGGCCTCCTCCAGGTCTCCCATGTGGATGCAGGGGCCCAAGGACTTGGGCCATCCTCTATTGCTTTCCCAGGCAATAACAGAGAGCAGGATGGGAAGATGAGCAGCCGGGACTAGAACCAGCGCCCATATGGGATGCCAGTGCCACAGGCGGAGGATTAACCTACTGTGTCACGGTGCTGGCCCCTACACTGTTGTTTCTTAGCTCTCAGTTTTCCACTAGATTTGCTTAGTTTCTTCAAACTCACTGAATGTGTTTTTAAGCTCAGATAATTCCTTACAAATTTTTTTTTCAAAGACTTATTTATTTATTTGAAAGGCAGAGTTACAGAGAGGCAGAGAGAGAGAAAGGTCTTCCATCTACTGGTTCACTCTCCAAATGGCAGTATTCAGAGCAGGGCCGATCTATAGTCAGGAGCTTCTTCCAGGTCTCCCATGCCCATTCAGGGGCCCAAGCACTTGGGTCATCTTCCAGGGCTTCCCCTGGTGATCAGCAGGGAGCTGGATCGGAAGTAGAACAGCCAGGATTCGAACTGGCACCCATATGGGATGCCGGCAACACAGGCAAAGGCCTAACCTATTAGGCTACAGCGCCAGCCACAGCTT
This sequence comes from Lepus europaeus, assembly GCF_033115175.1. Taxonomy (NCBI): domain Eukaryota; kingdom Metazoa; phylum Chordata; class Mammalia; order Lagomorpha; family Leporidae; genus Lepus; species Lepus europaeus. The sequence goes on from NC_084840.1 coordinate 50,357,660, forward strand.
TTCGCTCTTATTTCTAGATTCCTGCCAGGGAAAACCCTGGGAAGCACTGATGATGGCTCAAGAAATTGGGTTCTTGCCACCTATATGGGACACCTGGTTTGTATTTCTGGTTTCCAGCTTTGGACACAGTGCAGCTTCAGCCATTATGGGGCATTTACGGAATGAGTCAGTAGATGGGGGGGCACATTTTCCCTATCTGTACCTCTCAAATAAATAAAGAAAACAAGTAAAAAATAGAAAAATCTGTGTCAGTTTCGATAATAAACAGCCATAATTAGATCAACAGCACTGGAAACCAGAAAACAATGGGATCTTTAAACAGCTGAAGGAAAATACTTAGAATTTTTATGCCCAGAGAAACTATCCTTCAATGAATGCATATAATAAACAAAACTAAAAAAACACATTATTTCAAAAAGTCAAACAAAAATTGAAAGAATTGGCCATGAATAGATCTGCGCTAATGGGAATACTAAACAGTGCTGTTGAAGCAGGAGAAAATATAACACCAAATGGAAAATTGGAGATGCAAGAAGGAATAAACCTAGAGAACATTATTTTAAGTGAAAGAAGCCAGACACAGGAAGACAAATACCACATGATCTTGCTTATATGTGGAATCTAAAAATACTAAACTCACAGAAGTAGGGGGTGGATGGGAAGGGTTTGCTGAGATGTTGGTAAAAGGATATAAAATTTCAGTTAGACAGCAGGAATAAGTTCAAGAGATCTACTGTACAACATGGTAACTACAATGAACAATGCCATTGTATATTTGAAAATCACTAAGAGATTTTAAATGTTCTCAACATAAAAAAGAAGCAATTGATATGTTAAGTTAATTTAGCTGTTCCAAAATGTATACACATATCAAAAAATCAAGTTGTACCCTATAACTACATACAAGTCTTGTCAACTTAAAAATAAAGAAAAAGGAAGGATTTAAAAAGCAAAATATAAATACTTGAGGTAATACAATTATGATTGATTGTCTAAGCTGATAATGTCTTATGAATTTTAAAATATATAGAAACATTTAAAATAAGAAACAACAGCATAAAAATCAAAAGGAATTAACATGTTCTAAGGTACTCATGCTATTTAGGAAGAAGGTAAAAGTACCAAATAACATTAGACCGTGATAAATTTTGGATGCATGCTGTAATCTTAGGGTGACCACTAACAGAATAGTAAAAGGGACTGTAAGTACAAGGCTGAGAAATGGAGGAAAGGCTGGAGGGCCAAGTGAAAAAAAAATTAGTCAATCTGAAAGAATGCAAGCAATGAGGTAAGGGAGCAGACGAAACAAATGACAAACAAATGTGGAGGTACTAGATTTAAACTGAATATAACAGTCTATTAAAATTGGTTAAATTAAAATATAAGGGGGGGCCGGTGCCGCGGCTCAATAGGCTAATCCTCTGCCTTGCAGCGCCGGCACACCGGGTTCTAGTCCCGGTCAGGGCTCCGGATTCTGTCCCAGTTGCCCCTCTTCCAGGCCAGCTCTCTGCTGTAGCCCGGGAGTGCAGTGGAGGATGGCCCAAGTGCTTGGGCCCTGCACCCGCATGGGAGACCAGGAGAAGCACCTGGTTCCTGGCTTCGGATCAGCGCGGTGCACTGGCCGCAGCGCGCTGGCCGCGGCGGCCACGGGAGGGTGAACCAACAGCAAAAGGAAGACCTTTCTCTTTGTCTCTCTCTCTCTCACTGTCCACTCTACCTGTCAAAAAAAAGGGGGGGGGGGGGCAGGCAAGTGCGTATTGGTTAAGTGCTTAGTGCTACTTGGAATGCCTGCATACCATATTGAGCACCTAGGTTCAAGTCCTGACTCTGCTCTCAGTTCCAGCTTCCTGTTAATGTACATCCTGGGAGGCAACAAGGGATGGCTCTATTGGTTGAGTCCCTGTCATGCATGTGGGAGACCTGGATCTAGTTCCCAGCTCTTAGCTTCAGCCTGGCCTAACTCCTGCTGTTGTGAACATTTAGGGAGTGAACCAGCAGATGGTATGTTGGTATGTCTTTCAAATAAATAAACAAATACACAAGGATAGGCATGCTGAATAAAAGAAGAAATCCCAGGTATATGCTTTTTATAAGTAACATATGTAAAATATAAGAATACAGAATAGTATAAAGATGGAAAAAGTAGACTGTGGAAATCCTAACCCAAAGAAAGCTGTTTACTGCTTACTTTAATACATAAAAGTTGACTTTAAATTGAAAACTGTTGCTAAAGAACTTCTCGTCACAATGATACATAGTTCAATTTAACAGGCACACACACATGTGTATATTTAGTTTGTATGTCAGTAACCTGAATATATATATGGAGTTTCACTGTTCACGTGGTGATAAGGTTGTGCACAGGATGGAATATAATATAATCATGGCCAAAGTGAAAAGGCAGATAAGTAGCACCCAAGGAAGAGAGCAAGGCATGACCTGAGGTCACTGAGAACAAACATGCACATCAGGCTGAAGTTGTAGAGTTCTGCAGTGAGAGGAGAAAGAGTGAGTGTGTAGCAGATCCAACACTGCCCCTGATGTCCAGTGGATCTGTTCTGTAGCTGATCATGTGACTGCATGCAATTCACTTCATGCTGCAGTGGAAGGAGCCCACACTGCGACAGGAGCTGAAATACAGAACGCTAGGGCCAGGCACTCAGGCAGATCAGAGTACATCTCAAGCCCAGAATAGGGAAAGATATTCCTTCTCAAGGCTATAAGCCCAGCATATGCTGCGAGGGCTCTTTATTTCCCAGTAAGGAAATGTTCCAGGCCCAAGGCTGAATCTTATGTAGCTGAACAAAGATTCACAGAATGCATAAAACTGCTGTCCCTAAAACACACACACACACACACAACAAAAACTGACAGAATGACAAGGAGAAATAGACAAAACTATAATTTTTGAAGGAGATTTTTCATATATTTTTCTAAGTAACAAAAGAAGCAGACAAAAAAATCAGAAAGAATGTGAACAACACAATGAACAAACTTAACCTATATATGTATGGAACTTTCCACTTAATTATAGAGCACAAGAAATGTGAACAAAATGACTATGTGCTAGGTCAAAATGATGAATGAAACGACATCACACAGAATGTTTTCTAACTGCAGTTGCGGGAAGCTAGAAATCCAAAACAGAAAGACAAATGCATGAGTGCAAACCAGCCTGCTATGTCCATCAGCTGATGAACAGATAAGCAAAATGTGCTCTCCCCGTCCAATGGAATATTATCAGCCACGAAAAGCAGTGAAGAACTGACACGTGCTGCGTCTGGGTGAACCCTGACAACACGGTGCTGAGGTCGATGCAGGGAAAGGCACCTCTTGCAACACCAACATCCATTATCAGAGCACCATTCGAATTCCCGGCTGTTCTGCTTCAGGTCATTTCTTGCTAATGTGCCTGATAAGGAAGTGGAAGATGACTCAAGTTCTTGGGCCCCAGCCACCCATGTTGGACACCTGGATGGAATTCTTGGCTCCTGATTTTGGCCTGGCCCAGACCTAGCTATTGCAGCCATTTGGGCAGTGAATCAAGAGATGGGAAAATTTCTCTCTCTCTCTCTCTCTCTCTCTCCCTCTCTCTCTCATTCTTTCATTCTCCCTTTCTCTCTGCTTTTCAAATAAGTAATTTCTTAAAAGAAAACATAAGTGAAAGAAACCAAACGTAACTATTCATGACTCCATTTATCTTAAATTATGTGGAATAGGCAAATTCATTGATGTAGAAAATAGGTTTACGCCTTGGGCTGGAATATGAGGAGGGGACTGAGGGGAATCGATGTTCTAGTATTGCTGAATTTGACATCTGCAGGACTCTGTGAATATGCCAAAAACTGCTGAGTTATGCACTTTTGAGCATGAGTTGTTTGATATGTGCATTATATCTCACAAAATAATATATACCCACAAAATAATAATTTTCCTCGGATACCAGCTAGAAAAAAAAGACAAAAAATATTCAGATATTTTAAAAAATTTTTTAAAGATTTTTATTTATTTATTTGAGAGGTAGTTTCAGACAGTGAGAGAGAGACACAGAGAGAGAGAGGTCTTCCATCCATTGGTTCAGTCCCCAGATGGCCGCAACGGTTAGGAGCTGAGCAGATCCAAAGCCAGAAGCTTTCTCTGGGTCTCCCACGTGGGTGTAGGGGCCCAAGGACTTGGGCCATCCTCTACTGGCTTCTCAGGCCATAGCAGAGAGCTGGATCAGAAGAGGAGCAGCCAGGACTAGAACTGGTACCCATATGGGATGCTGGCACTGCAAGCACAGGATTAACCTAATGCACCTCAGCGACGGCCCTAGATATTTTTTTTTTTTAAGATTTATTTATTTATTTGAAAGTCAGAGCTACACAGAGAAAGGAGAGGCAGAGAGAGAGAGAGAGAGGTCTTCCATCCGATGGTTCACTCCCCAATTGGCCACAATGGCTGGAGCTGCACTGACCCAAAGCCAGGAGCCAGGAGCTTCTTCCGGGTCTCCCACGTGGGTGCAGGGGCCCAAGGACTTGGGCCATCTTCTACTGCTTTCCCAGGCCATTGTAGAGAGCTGGATTGAAGTGGAGCAGCTGGGTCTCAAACCGGCACCCATATGGGATGCTGGTGCTTCAGGCCAGGGCATTAGCCCATTGTGCCACAGCACCGGCCCCAACCAGCCCTAGATATTTAAGAATTAAGAAATACACTTAATTATTTACAAATGTATTTAGTTGGGTGGGGGGAAGGAGGGAGAGAGAGAGAGAGAGAAAGAGAGAGAGAGAGAGAAAGAGAGAGAGAGAGAGATTATCTTCTATCTGCTGGTTCACCTCCTAAAATGTCAGCAACAGCCAGGGCTGGGCCAGGCCAGTCAGGAGCCCTAAATTCAATTCAGGTCTCCAACATAGGTGGCAGAGACACAACTACTGGAGAAGATGGAACGGGAGGCAGAGCCAGGACTCAAACCTAGGTGTTCTGATACGGAACATTGCATCCCAAGTAGCATCTTAAATTGCTGTGCCAAATGCTTGCCCCAAGTAGTACATTTGAACTACTAATGGATAAAATAAAAAAATCACAGCCGAAATTGAAAAATATTTCACTGACTGGTAGTAAAAATACTACATATAAAAATTTGCAGAATATAACTGAAGATGTGCTTAATTTTAAAGCCTTTAATACTATGTAAGAAAATAAGGCTAAAAGTAAATGATATATCATTTATTTTAATAAAAGTGAGGAAGTTTCAAATCAAATAAAAAGAATCAGCAGCCAGCTTCAAAGAAAAGAGCAATGAGTCCATATAGCAATAATATATTTTAATACTTGTTCATTTTTAGAAAAAAAAAAAAAAAAAAAAAAAAAAAACTTCAGGGGCCGGCACTGTGGCTCAGTGGGTTGAAGCCCTGGCCTGAAGCACTGGCATCCCATATGGGCACCAGTTTGAGTCCCGACTGCTCCTCTTCCAATCCAGCTCTCTGTTATGGCCTGGGAAAGCAGTAGAAGATAGTCCAAGTCCTTGGGCCCCTGCACCCATGTGGGAGACCCAGAAGAAACTCCTGGCTCCTGGCTTCAGACCGGTGCAGTTCTGGCCGTCACAGCCATCTGGGGAGTGAACCAGTGGATGAAAGACCTCTCCCTCTGTCTCTGCCTCTCTCTGTAACTCTGTCTTTCAAATAAATAAAATAAATATTTTTAAAAAAGAAAAGAAAAATAAAAACTTCAGAAAATGGGGAATTGGGAAACCTACAGTATCCCACTCATCAAAGATATTTATTTTTATTATTTTTCTAGATAATATTTTCTTTAATAATTAGGAAAAGTACCACCGATTACCTAGAACAACTGAAAGGTATATTAAAGATTGAAAATGTCAATAAGCATGTAGATATCAATAATCTTTACACTTTGGTGGTATTTATGCCTTCATTAAAATTTTTAAAATTAGAAGTTTTTTCCCGATGTATAGATAATACATACTGATTACACTGAAGAAGTACGAGAATAGGCAACAAAAAGCAAACACTTCCTATAATTGGGACTCCCAGATATACTCACTGCTAAGAGTTTAAATGTTTTCCATCATTTCTGTATATACATATATTAAAATGTTAATAATGGAAATTAGATTCTGTTTTTCCTTCATTATATATTATCCTATTTATATGCCACTTATGTCTACCTTGGAGGTATATACTAACATACAAGTCTAACCTCATTCTTTTCAACAGCTCTGTATTATCATATTGAATGGACACACTGTAACTTATTCAACTAATCCTACTGATGGAGATTTGTTTCAGATTTTTCACTATACAAATTTTAGTAAAAAATCTTTGGATATATATAATACTGACATGTTTCTGAATCATTTTCTATACAAATGTACACATTTAATAGATTTACTTTATAGTATCTATAAATTTGTCTTGCTTTATTAGTTAGCATATCACAAAATTTTCAAAAGTGATCAAAATCTTTCTGGGTTAAATGTAAAACTTTTATAATCTATTTTGTATAGGTGTTATAATTTAATGATCCCCACAACTGAATGTCTTCAAGTTTGATTAATAGAATCCTTCACTGAACGTTTTTGTATCTAAAGTTTTACTTCTGTCTCTAAATAATTTTCAGGGAGATTCCTGGGAATGAAATTGGTGAGACAAATAATATAGACATTTTTTATAGCTCTTGATGTATATAGAAAATTACTTTGCAAAAGGTTGTAGAATTTTCACTAGAATCAGCAATAGATATGCCTGTATTGCTAGTCTTCTAACATTGGCTATCTTGATAATACAATTTTCCTTGAGTCACTTACTATAGTATTATAAACTGTTTTCCAATGTGTTTCAGACTCTTGGTAAATGTCTTTTCATATTATACCACATAGAAAGACTATGATTTGGTTCAAACCATTTTAAAATATTTATACAATTTCTTGATTTATTGTTATAAATGGAGGATCTCTGAACATCTGAAAATATTTTAAAATGTCAGCCTGATTCTCTCAGTGAGTGCAGCAGAGCAATACCCTGTGGAATAATGAGATAAACAAGATCTCTACACTGAATGCTTACACAGAGCTGTTGAACTAACATAGCCTGCAGGTAGGAAGGTGAGTTCTGGTATTCTTGTGAGATGCAAGTAAAGTACTTGTGATGCTCTTTCCACATTTGGGAAGAGAAAGATCAATGGTATAATTTCAGACACTGGGACTGTGTTGAGTTACTTAAGAAAACAGATCATATCTGGAACATTTACAAGTGGAGTCACCACCTCACACTCTTCCTGTCTAAGACTCATATCGCACTGGTCAAGAAGGAAGTTAATCAGGAATGTATTAAGACAAGTAATTTGTGTTTCTTCTAAGTGTGTGATGGTAGTATTAGTCTCAGATTTCTCTAGGAATGTGGTATTGCTTTGGCTTTGGCTTTGGGTAGAAATAGTTTCAAAAATTTCCAGTTGCTGGGTACTTGTATTTCAATTATATATTTGCTCATTCAGGAAACAACTATGGAATGGACTACGGATTCCATTGAGCACATTATGAGGCATTCTCAGATGAAACTGAGAGGCGATTTCAGCAAAGCAGGGAAAGCCTCATCAGACAAGTGGGGCGAGGGATTCCACCTCTGCTTGCAGTGAATGCTCAGTGGAGTTTGGAATAATCTGTCACTCAAATTCTCCTCTGCTTCCCCATTTAAACTCTTAGGGCGTTCTATCATCCTAATCAGTGTAATAATTTTGCATGTGATCTGGTAAGGCTGTAAATGATGCTTTGCAATTTTGCAATCCAAAGATCAAATTCTGGGTTCAATTTATGCTTCTTCAGTTCTGAGGCTAGTGGCCTACAAGTTTTGTGGGAAGGTTTAGAGACAGCTTCTGATTCTCTGCTCTGACATAGTCTTTCTATGTGGTATAATATGAAAAGACATTTTATCTTAAGCCTGTGCTATCTCTCTTAAATATTCTTCAAACATCTAAAGAAGGAGCTAATCCACTTGTCCACTCTAGCTTTCCTTCAATGGGCACTTCATTATAGTTCTCATAGGTAATGATTTAAATCACTCTTTCGCTTCTGCATGTTATAATCTACCTGGGAAAGACTCTCACTAATCTTCTGTGCCTTCAGATTTAAGTCTAAGAATCATTTTCTTGAAGATAGTCTATGGTCTGCAACTATTACTAATAGCAAATTTTATGGCCATAAGTATTTCTTTTTTAAGATTTATTTATTCACTTGAAAGGCAGAGTCAGAGAGAGGGAAAAACATAGAGAGAGATTTTCCATCCGCTGGTTCATTTCCCAAACAGCTGCATCAGCCAGGGCTCCTGAAGCCAGGAGCCAGGAGTTTCATCCAGGTCTCCCACATGGGTGCAGAGGCCCAAGAATTGGGCCATCTTGTACTGCTTTCCCAGGCATGTTAGCAGGCAGCTGGATTAGAAGTGGAGCAGCCATGAATCAAACTGTTGCCTGTATGGGATGCCGGTGCTACAGGAATGCTTTAACCCACTATACCACAATTCCAGTCCCAGCTGATTAGTTTTTCACTGACAACTATGCAATACATTCTAATTTTCAAAAATGAATTTCCTAAGAGATTTTGGACTGATATTCTCATTAAAGGAATAGTTTTGATAAGAAAAATGCTTCTTACTCAAGCATAACCTTCAGAGTATGTTCATATTTTAAAATTATCCTAAAAATGCAACTGTTGCTTCCCCCCTCCTCCAACCATGGCGAGACAAATTATGAAATAAAATCTATTCTTCATTACTAATTCCTAAAAGTCTAATATGATCCCACCTGAATCTAGCTTCATTAACATTTTCAAAAAGTTTTATGGGGCGCTTATGCTGTGGCATAGAGGGTAAAGCCCTGTGATGGGTTGCAACAGTCTGTCGATCATTATGACCACTGTACATAGCATATAACAAAGGACCCATGAGGATATCCTGTTTAGCACTACTTCTCCCAGCATTTATCCTAAAACAGCAACCCTGTTTCATTTTGATAGTTAAGATCAGTTAGCAAATATCCCCTCACCCTACCACCACCCCTCTGCACCTGTTTACTTAGTGCAAGATTTCTCAACCAACACATTACTGACATTTTGGAAATTCTTTGTTGTGTGGGACTGTCCTATACATTGTTATTTAGCAATATCTCTGGCCTCTATTCACTACACGTTAGCAGCAACCCTATTCCTCATCCCCCAATTATGATAACAGAAAAAGTCTCTCTAGACATTGCCAAATATTCTCTCAGAGGAAAATCATCTTCTGTTGAGAACCACTGGTTTGGTGGTTTGAAGAGCCCCAGAGGGACGAGAGAGAGTTCAATCCAGTATTCCTTACTGAATGTTCATTTAGACATTTCATATAAATGGAACCGTATAATCAGCAGTCTTTTGTGACTTGCTTCTTTCACTTACTATGTTTTTAAGGTTCATCCATGTTTTATTATCGATGGTGATTCATTCCTTTTTTATTGTTAAATATCCCATTGTTTTGTTATACCATTTTGCTTATCTTTGTATCTGTTGGTAGACATTTGGGTTGCTTCTATTTTTTGTTTATTGTGAACAGTCTGTTATGAACATCTGTGTATAAGGTATACACCTAGGAGTAGAACTGCCAAATCATATCATAATTCCTTTTGAGGAACTACCAAACTGTCTTCTACAGTGGCTGTAACATTTCACATTCTTATCAGCGATGTTTGAAAGCTCTAATTTCTCCTACTCTCATTCAACAATTGTTATTTTCTGAGTTTGTTTTTGTGTTGTTGTTGCTAATTCTAATTATCCTAGTTGATGTAAAGTTACATCTCATTGTGGTTTTGCCCACCACTCTTTACTACTTCCAGTATCAGCCTCCCTTCTGTCGTGGAGAACTGGAACATCCCTTCCTCCTACTATGGCCTAGCATTGCTTGAAAAACAAATCTGCAAAATGGTATGTGCACTTTCCATAATTCCACACAGTTATTATTTACAATATTATAGCTATTTTTTAAAAAGTCATTCAAAACTCTGGCAATTCTCATAACTCCCTCCCTCTTGCTCATCACCCAAAGTTTGTTAAAACTACATAAGGGAAATCTCTTAGGGAGCTATATTTCTTCTCTCACTTGATTACTATTTTTTTCAAAACCCCAAACCAATTTGATATGTTTTTTCTCCTGTAAGATCTTCATAAGATATTATACTAAGATTTATAAACTAAATAACAAAAGGTAAAACTGAAAGGCTTAGTTCTTTATTCAGTGAAATATGGACAAGCAGAAATCAACAAGAGGAGCTAAGAACACTATTCCAGAGGTTCTCTTACTGAAAATCTTTGCCCTCCTCTCTTTGCCTTGGGGTAGCAGTTTCCCTTTAAAAACAAACAAACAAAAAAACCCTGATTTAAGTACTAAAACTATATTTTTGCATCTGAAGAAATACAACAAGGGCCAACTTCAGGTTGCCAAAGAGTTGATAGTTATTTCCTGACAAAAGAGTAGTCAACAGTTGAGACACCTGGGGAAAACCCAGGTTAACTGCAGATGCAAATAAGTGCTGGGAAAGTACTCCCAGGATTCATCTGCAGTAAGTACTTTGAGAAGTCATGATGGTTATGAAACTTAGTGTTCTAATCATTTACAGGAGGCAGTGAAAAACTAACTTAGGTAATGCAGCTGTAGTTGAACAGGCTAGAGGACCGGTGACTAGAAAAATAAAACAACAAAGTACGGTTGATCTAGGTTTTAGAAATTTGAGGCCTTAGGAGCTGCTATTCCAGGAAAGTAAGGAAAAAAATATCCTTCCCCCAGATTATGGTAAAATAAGCACTCTTTGTAAAAATGTTCCTAATGACCGACTTCCTTGCATATAGAGGAAGTCACATGAAAACAACTACATTTATATCAGGGTTGACCCTTTTTTTCTCCCCATAGTTAAGTCATCTCCAAAGAGGAGGTAGGGGGATACTAGTGGATGTCAACAGGGTCAGATGCCATAAAACTCAGGGGAATTATTTGCTTAATATCCACAAAGCACAAGATATTGTGATGGGCTTTGCTAAAACATCCCATTAGATTCTTGTGACTCTAAATAAACTGGTATTTTACTCATGATAAACATGACTATGCATTGATAGCACTAAATCCATTTTGGGCTTTTATTTTTATTTATTTATTTATTTTTTTTTACAGGCAGAGTGGACAGTGAGAGAGGTAGAGACAGAGAGAAAGGTCTTCCTTTGCCGTTGGTTCAACCTCCAATGGCCGCCGCGGCTGGCGCGCTGCGACCGGCGCACTGCGCTGATCCGATGGCAGGAGCCAGGTGCTTCTCCTGGCCTCTCGTGGGGTGCAGGGCCCAAGGACTTGGGCCATCCTCCACTGCACTCCCTGGCCACAGCAGAGAGCTGGCCTGGAAGAGGGGCAACCGGGACAGAATCCGGCACCCCGACAGGGACTAGAACCCGGTGTGCCAGCGCCGCTAGGTGGAGGATTAGCCCATTGAGACGTGGCGCCGGCCTGGGCTTTTATTTTTACTACCAAAAGCTGTAACCGAGCCACTGACTGGCTGGCTGATAGTGAGGACGTTATATCACACTGGCTGGCTGACTGATACCCACGCTGACAACTGTTGGCCAACAGCAAGGAGGCCTGTTACTTCACTCTGGCTGAATGCTAGCCTCACTGTCAACTGTGTACTGCTATGGAAATGAAAGTTTAGGTTCAGGACTTTTCTCCTCCAAGGTTGACATTCGGAAGTTAACATACCTTCTGGGACAATAGACACAGCTTCAAACAGCTACTTGAGACACATCTCACTGTGATTCCACGCCTGGTGAGAATTCATTCTGGAAGGGCATCAGCTGCCAGAGGCTCTGCTGGATGAGAAGCCCTTTGCGTCACTGCTGACGGCCTGATGCACTCACAATCCTTAAGTATCAATTTGATGTGTTTTCCCAATCATTCATTTGGAAAATTTCTTCTATGGAGGTATGTTATTTATTACTAGAACTCTGTGTTCTGAGTAATTTTTTTAAAATCTATTTTTCACTGTTTTCATGTATTCCTAATTTTTCCTTAATTTGCTTTTGTATGTCTTCCAATAAACTGATCATGTCAGGAACTATCTTTGCCTTACTTGGTCTGTCATTTGAATATAGGATAGGACCAGGACCTCTTGGAAAATTTATAATCCTTGAGGATGAAAATGTCACCAGGTAGTGGCCCAAAGCCCCCAGGAACCTACTTTATCCACAAGGATTTGGCTTGTCAATTCATATATTCAGAGTTGCAAAGGAAAGATGGGTGGTGGTTACTCTCTTGTTTTAGAGTTTGAGTACTCTTTATAGCGATCCCCTAGAGCAGAAAATCTTCCTGGGACACTCTTGTTGTGGCCTTCAAGCTACTGCCAGTCTAGCCAGGTTATTTCGTTTACTGCCCCTTCAGCCCTATAGAGGAAAGTGTTTACATAATACAGGCCTACAATTTGGAGACTATTTGAAGAAAGCATACTAATACCTACAGTATTTTCCCTACTGGGCCTAGGCCACCCAACTTACCAAGCCTTGGCTTGAGTTTATCACTAAAAGGTGATGAACTGCCACTTGGTTACCCATTTCGATGATGCGAACATCACTGTTCAACAAACATTGATAGAGGCTTCCAAGCGGTCAGGACACGGTACCAAGAAACACCACGCTGGGCGATTAGAGGGTCACGAGGCCTAGTTACGATATGGTACTACATGCCCATAATAAAAGGCTCACAATTCAGTGGTGCATATCTGATCTTACTACTAACCCTGCCCTTAAAGAGCTATGGTGCGAGGAGTATCCAAGCTCACCTTTGTGAGCCCTAAGATGAACTCCCACCCCAGTGATACGAAACCGAGACTAACCAAGGCTAATTACTTCCTCAAGGTCACACAACCAGTCGGGGGCCAGGACAACTTTAAGCTCAAGCAGTCTAGCGCCTGAGGGCCACGAAAAATTTAGGGAAGCTACGAGAGGGAGGAAGAAAAAGATGGAAGGAGGACCAAAGGGCGGGCTTTGCTCCCGTCAGAGATAACACTAGCAACACACCCACTGATCCATCCGCATATTTCACTACTTAACAGAAAGTGTAGTATCTAGCTGTGCAGGTTCCGTCTCGCTCCACAGAACTCCGCACCGGCTCGAGGGAGCTGCGGCCCCGCCGCCTTCCTCACAAGCATCGCGGGCAGTGCCGCAGGGCCGCCCCCCTCGAGCGAACTACAACCCCCACAGTGCACCGCGCGCCAAGTTGGGCCCACGCTCGGCGCAGGGGAGGGTTTCGAAGGTGCCTTGAGAAAACAATCACGAACATTTTCCGCCGCTGGCCCACCTGCACACAGGCCTCACCTCCCGGAGTGTGCGTCCGTGAGATGCGTAGACTCGCTTCTGCTTTCAGGCACAGCATGAGGCAGGTGCGACATCTCGCGGGCGCGAGGTCCCCGGGCCGTAGGAGGGGCGGGGCCGAAGGCGAGCGTGCAAACCGGAAGTACGCGAGGGGCGAAGGGCGCGGCCCCGGGCGGTTACGGGCTCGCGCTTCCGGCCGGTGCGTCGACGTCGGTCTGGCTGCGTAGGGTGGCCCTGCAGGCTCCTTTCCTGGGCTGGGTGGGCCGCGGGGGCCCCGCACCTTGCGCAATCGGCTCCTCCAAGGCCTTCAAGTCTTCGCTGGTCTTATCGTAGGCCGTGACGACATGAGCAACAAAGAAGGTGGCGTCCTCAGCAGGACGGGGCGTAGTGTATCCCAGGGGTGGTTCTCCAGCCTGTGCGATCTCACCCTTCTCACGGTTGAAGGATGTCCTCTTCCTAGCACGCTCGGGGAAGCTGGGGGCGGGGGGGTTGGAAAGCGGCTCTTCTGCTTCTGTCCTTGGCCGGGTTGGCCCCTGTGTGTACGCCTCTCGGTTTCTTAAGTCTTCGAGCAGTAATTTTCGCCTTGTTTGGTGATTGCTGCACCTGTGCCAGATCTAGGCCCTCTGTGGTGAAAGCCTGGGTGGTTTTGGGGTGGCGGAGGGGGGGAAGGCCGGGCTGTTTTCCATCAGTCTGCTGAGAAAAGCCGTTGTGGGCACCTGGTTTTAAAGGAAGAAAGGGGTTTGCCTGTGTTGTTTCGCAGACTCTTGGTGATGGAAGATCCCTATCCACTTTTTTTCTTCTTCTTTTCTGCATAAGGATCAGGAGGGTTCAGGAAAAGGAAGCATGACAATTTCCCACATAACCAGAGAAGAGAAGGGAAGGATGTTAACTCTTCTTCACCTGTGATGTTGGCCTTCAAATGTAAGTTCTCTGTAATGTCAGTTGGTGATGGGGAGAGAACTAAAGGCTGTAACAAATTATTCTTGCCATGTTGTGCACGAGAAAACAACCCGTAAAAATTTAAGGTGTGTAGAGGTGGCATTTAATTTTTTCCAGAGGTTTTTGTGAGAGTGCCAGTTCTGAAAAGTCTGAATTTCAAAGGCCTCGGCGTTTATACCCCATTAGTGTAAACAACCACATTAATAAACACGTGAACATTACCTCAGTAACGGTGAACATCAGTTAATAGTAGCAATGCCACATACTTGAAAGTTGCTGCGGATCTCATATTTTCTCATTTAAGCGCACTTGCCCTTTTCTCAACATATTGGCTGTCAGTTTGCTGCTGATTGCAAAACAAAAATCCTCATTCCACTGTCCTCTCTCCACTTACCTAGGCCTTACAGTCTTGTGGTTCATGAATCTAGGAGGGGCTTAGTTGGTTCCTTCTGACTTCATTTGCAGTCATCTGAAATTGTGATTGGAGATGGAAGATCCACAGCTATCATTGGCTTTCTTACCTCCCCTCACTGCTCTCTCCCTGGGGGCCTCTCCATGGTGCTGCCCCAGTGGCTTCATAGATGATCTCTACCTTACAGAGCAAGGAGGAAACCACAATCCCTTTGTCTTTTTTTTTTTTTTCCTAAGTTCCATGCATTACCTTTTTTTTTTTTTTTTTTTTTTTTGAGAAAGATATTTATTTATTTGAGAGAGAGAGGAGAGACAAAGAGAAACAGGACTTCCATCCGCTGGTTCACTCCCCAGATAGCCACAACGGCTGGAGCTAACCTGATCCGAAGCCAGGAGCCAGGAGCTTCTTCCAGGTTTCCAAGTGAGTGCAGAGACCCAAGGACTTGGGCAATCTTCCACTGCTTTCCCAGGCCATGCAGAGAGCCGGATCGGAAGAGGGACTTGAACCAGTGCCCATATGGGATGCTGGTGCCCTAGTCTGAGGCTTAGCCCACAGTGCTGCCCCAACCCCCTTTATGTCTTAATCTCAGACAGTTTTAGCTCCCACTTTTGCCACAATGTATTTGTTACAGCAAAGGCATTTTAAAATCGATGCCTTATTTTAAGGGGAAAAGTATTGGGTACCACCTTTTGAAGCAGAGTGCCAAATAATTTATGGGCCTATTTTAAAACTACCAGTAATCTTCAGAGCTTTTTTTTTTTTTTTTTAAGATTTTATTTATTTATTTGAGAGGTAGAGTTACAGACTGAGAGGGAGAGAGACAGAGAAAGGTCTTCCTTCTGTTGGTTCACTCCCCAAATGGCTGCTACAGCCGGAGCTGCACCAATCCAAAGCCAGGAGCTTCTTCCTGGTCTCCCATGCGGGTGCAGGGGCCCAAGCACTTCGGACATCTTCCACTGCTTTCTTAGGCACATTAGCAGGAGCTGGATGGGAAGAGGAGCAGCTGGGACTAGAACAGGCGCCTATTTGGGATGCCGGTGCTGCAGGCGGAGGATTAACCTCCTGCACCACGGCGCCAGCCCCCAGAGCACTTGGTACAGCTAACTGTAATTGAGTCAAGAGCATATTGACAGAGCCACATACTGAGTGAAAAAACTAGTGGGTTGGATATTCCCACCCTTATACTTCCACACTTCATTGACACAGTGAGTTATTTTCATGCATATTTATCTTATGTTTTTGCTCCCTTTAGCCTGGAATTGCTTGACTTGATGTCCCCATTACCCACCCGTCTAGTGAACTGTTTTTTTTTTTTCCCCCAAGATCTAACTTGGGTTAGCTTTGAAGCCTTTCTGATTTTTCTCCCAGCAGCCTTGGTGATAGACTCACATTCATTCATATACATCTACCTGGTAATGAAATATTTAAGTATCTGCTATGTTCTAGCCTGTGTTAATGGAGAACAAGAAAAATGTGGTTCTTTCCTAAACCCTTTACACATATTAATTATGGTTGTATTTTATTTAATTTGTTTATGTCCCTGTGTCTTGTACTGGAATGAGCTTTTTGACGACAAGGATCTCTATCTTTTGTAATCATAGTATCTGACTCTGTGCTCATTAAAGTATTTATAATAAATAGTGAAACAGGTTCATGTTGATTATCTTTAACTATAAGGCAAAATCCTGGCTAATTATTACCTGGGTGGTGAAGAACCAGATATGTTGACATCTTTGTCAGCTACTAATTTAGTTAATAGCTTAATTAAATCCTCTTTTTAAAAATTTGTGTAGAATACATTTTTGCCTCCTCATAGGCTAGGCAGCTTGCTGAACCTTTAGAATAAAAATGCTTCAGAAAATAAGTAATTATTAAGAAAGTTAAGGGTTTTTTCTTTGTCCTTTTCTTTTTTTTTTTTTTTTTAAGTTTGTTTATTTATTTGAAGGACAGAATTAGAGAGAGAGGACATCTGTTTCACTCCCCAAATGGATGTGATGGCTGGAGCTGAGCCAGGCTGGAGCCAGGAGCCAGGAACTTTTTCCTGGTCTCTCACGTGTGTACAAGGGCCCAAATACTTGGGCCATTCTCCACTGCTTTCCAAGGAGCATTAGTAGGGAGCTGGATTGAATGTGGAGCAGCCAGGAGTCAAACCAGTGCTCATGCTGGCATCACAGGCAGCAGTTTGACTTGCTGTGCCATGACATGGGCCCTGAGACTTAAGGGTTTATTGGTAGTTCAACCACTAGGGCTCCAAGTTTATTCTTGAAATTTGGTTAAGTGACTATATTTTAAGCGTTCTTACACACAGACACTACAGTTCACTGATTTTGCTGCTTCATAGTGGTATTATTGTGTATGTACTTCAAAACCTCACGTTGGTTGGTTATAGCTCAGTAAATTGGGGAAAAAGATAGCAAAGAATAGGGGAAAAGGTTACAAACTTAAAAGAAAAATCCCGGTTTGTTTGTTGGATATACTTTTATTGTGTGTGGTGAGGTAATTTTTAAAATCATATAATTTAGGTGATTAAAAGTAATTAAGTAGTTGTGTGTAATCATTTTGTGATAATCTCATGTTTACCATGTTAGAAGATTTTTTTACAATTGGAATAGTATGCCCATTGTGAGGCTCTGAGTGGTAATACCCTGTTAAGTCATATTTGTAGTTAAAGAAATAATATTTTGGTTACTAGCAGAGCCTTTGATTTCCAAGTCCTTTATAAATAAATAAGATGGTTTTGTCTTCTTAACTTTTTAGAGTAGATAATAATTGCTTTATTGTATAGTAACTATTTTTAAGTATAGTCTTTTTTTTTTTTTTTTTTTTTTTTACCTACTGGTTATTTTTGTTCTAAGAAAAAGTCATTTCTCTTTATTTCCCTCATAAGATTTGCCAGGTGTTCCTATAAAAAGTTTAACATAAAAACTTAACTGAAAGATTTTCAGAAAAGTGAAATGATTACATGGGAAGGCTTTAAAGGGAAACACTGACTGCAGAGGTAATTTGAGGAGATGGTATTGTTGTCGAGCTTAAGCCCAAGGTTTTAAGAATGATACTTAAGTATCTTTAATGTTCTCGGAACAACTTTGCCAACAAAATTGTGAAGCTAATTTCATTAAAAGGAATCATCAGATGAAGATTTTACTGTTGTTGATGAGTAAAGGTGTTTTCTTTTAACTATTTATTTTGAAATGTCAACCATGGAATAAAGGAAGAACAATATAGTTGGAAAAATAGTATAGAGAACTTCTTTATAACCTTTACTTAGATTGAGCAGTTTTTGGCATTTTGCCACTTTTACTTAATCACTATATGTAAATTTACATATGTGCACACATTATTTTTTTCTGAGCTATTTGAGTTTAAGTTGTACTCTTTGTGACTTCTGTACTCCTTTATACTTTAGGATATATATTTTTAGGAATAAGAATACTCTCTTACAGGAGGGATCTCCAACATTCAAGAAAAATGTGTATTATGGAAAAAAATAATGAATTTCAAAACTTTTTTCACCAAAATAGACATCATTTAATTTCATTTTTGTGAACATTTTGAAGTGCCCTTGTATAACTTTAGTGCCATTACTAATTTCAGGATATTTAGCATTAATACAGTACTTTAATCAATGGTACGTATTTTGACAACTGCCCCAATAATGTCCTTTTTAGCATTTTTTCCTATCAGTTTCTAGTACAGGAATATATATTGCATTTTCTTGTCATGTCTTTCATTTTCTTTAATCTAGAACTGTTTCTTAGCTTTCCTTTGTCTTTTGTGATAATGACATTATTGAGAAATACAGGCCTTATTTTATAGAATATCCCTTTCTTTGAATTTCTTTGTTTTTTTTTTTTTTTTCTTTTCCTTGAATTTGTTTAATATTTCCTCATGATTACATGAAGCCTATACCTCCCTGGTTGTGATACTTTATAAGTGATGATGTGTCCTTGGGCATATTGTAAAAGACCAGAGTATATGAGAGTCTGGAGTTTGTTAAATATAATTTAGGGTCATTAGGGAATTTTAAAAGATAAAATACATTTTGATTTTTTGTTTTCTTTGAAAGAGACACACATAGACTATCAGAGAGAAAGAGATATCTTCCACCCTCTGGTTCACTCCCCAAATGCCTGCAACAGCCCCAGCTGGACAGTGCTGAACCTATGAGCTTGAAACTCATAACTCAAAACTTAATCTACATCTTCCACATGGGTGGCAGGGACCACAGTACTTGAGCCATTACCACTGTCTCCCAGAGTACACGTTATCAGAAAGCTGGAATTGGAAGTGGATCTGGGATTTGAACCCAGGCACCCTGATATAGGATGTGTGTTCCAAGCAGCATCTTAACCTCTGTGCCGATTGTCTAGCTCCTAAGATATATTTTTAAAATATCAGTCAGCAGTAGAAAGGCAGGACTGGGCAGAACACAGAGAGACCAAGCAAAAGTCTTTTCTGTAGTATAAATAACAGTGATAAGTTGGGTTAGGGTGGAGGCAATGCAGGTGGTAAGACAGATTTAGCAGTGCTTTAAAATTAATTTATAGAGGTAGGTGTTTAGTCTCACAGTTAAGTTACCTGTGTCCCATATCAGAGTTCTGGGGCTAATACCTGACATTGGCTTCTGACTCCAACTTCCTGCTAATGCTGACCCTGGTGGACAGTAGTGATGACTCAAGTAATTGGGTTCCTGCCACCCATATGGGAAACTTGGATAGAGTTTGTGGCTCTTAGCTCTTGTCCAGACCCAACCCTGGCTGTTGCAGGCATTTGGAGAGTAAACCAGTGGGTGGAGAGCACATGTTCACTCTCTCACTTGCTCACTCTTTATCTCTGCCTCTCAAAATAATTAAATTTTTTAAAATTAAATTGACTTATATTTTAACTTGTGAATAATTTGTATTTTGTTTCAGTAGCATTGGCATACATTTTAGAAAGTAATTGCTAGACAGCTAAATATCCTTTGATGTTATAGGAATATGAGTGTTCAGTTTCTTTGAAAAAGACTGCTTAATTCCCAGGAGATTGTATACCAATGGGTAGAAATGCTTATGCTCAATAAAAGCATATGCTCTTATGTAGTGTGTTATACTGCCCATGACTTCAACAAGCAGTTCATTGAAGAGACATCTTTTGAACCTCTACCTTCAGGCACTGCTCTGTGTTCTGCAGATACAGTGTTGAAGACATGGCAGTAGCCTTTATGAATTTTATATTCTATTAGTCAATAAGTAAATGTGTAAGCAAGTAATGTAATTTTGGCTAGTGAAGGATAAATACTAAGAGTACATTAATAGAGCATAATAAGGGACTGGAGAGTAAGGAAGAGGGAGACATGATAAATATTTAAGTAGTCTTAGCAGAATGATAATTTGAATGATGAAAGAGAAATATGAAATGATCAGAGGAAATAGTGTTCTAGAGAAGAGCAGTAACAAATAGAAGAATCAAGAAAAGTGCAAGCTTGAAGAATTAGGATTAATATGAAGGTAGTTTGGCTGACACATGAACTTGGGTAGGATGTCAAGACAAATTGACGTTGTGGAGGCATGAATTTACTATTTAAATATTCTTGACTCTGTAGATTATTTTTCCTATAGGTGTTTTAATATGTATGGAGACTCTTAGTTATACTGGTGTATTAAATGTTAGTTATGTATATATTATAGCATATGTAACTATAAAAGATAACAGGTTTATATTCTAGGAAAGGTAAACAATTTTCCTTCATTTTATTTAATATATTCTTTTGCTCTGTTATAAGTATACTCATAGCACTCCAGATGGAGTCTTTTAAACAGTAATAAAAAGTAACTGTTTTATTATTTGTTAAAACTTTTTAGTAAGGAAAAACTTTTGAGGCTTTTAGTGAGATAGACCTAGGTTATTTGGCAATTAAGAACACTATAGACAATAGATGTTAGAAATTATTTATAGTGTTCAGCTTTTTGTGTGAAAATTAGTGTCATTAGCACTATGTAATATCATTAGCACTGTGTTCTGCTTATTATGTCTTAAATGATGGCAGGTCTGACATACGTTCTTCATGTTGTTTGATAGACTTTGGGTATGCTTATATAACCATATGCATGCTTACAGTTATAATAATGTGTTCTTAGCCTTTCAACAGGAACTTGATGCAAGACATGACAAATATGAGAGACTTGTGAAACTTAGTCGGGATATAACTGTTGAAAGTAAAAGGACAATTTTTCTCCTCCATAGGATTACAAGGTGAGTGAGCATCTTTAAAATTTGTTACAGATTAGTAGTTTGTTTTCTGTGTGTGTCTGTGTGTATGCACACGCTTTATACCTCAATGGGCAATAACTAGCTCATAGAATATGCTATGACTCTGTTAATGTTGAGATTCAGAGAATATTAGCAGATTCATTTGAAAAATATTTTAATAAAAATAGGGAAAATTCTTACTTTTGGAGCAACTGGGGATTTTATGTTCTGTTAAAATAGATTGTGTTTGTGAAAATATTAAATTTTTGTTAATTTATTGCAGCTCATTAAATTAAAGCTCTTCTTGGGTGTTAGATGTGAAAATTTTAATATGAGATAAATATAAAGGATCTGCTTAACTTCTTACTCATTTTTCATTGTTTTGCAACCTGGTTTTCTGCTCACAATTTTTTTTTTTTTAAGATTTATTTATTTATTTGAAAGGCAGAGTTACAGAGAGGCAGAGAGAGAGAGAGTTCTTCCATCTGCTGGTTCACTCCACAGATGGCTGCAGTAGCTGGAGCTAGGCCAATCCGAAACCAGGAGCCAGGAGCTTCTTCCAGGTCTCCTACGCGGGTGCAGGGGCCCAAGGACTTGTGTCATCTTCTACTGCTTTCCCAGGTCATAGCAGAGAGATGGATCAGAAAAGGAGCAGCCAGGTCCTGAACAGCGCCCATAAGGGATGCCGGCACTGCAGGCAGCGGCTTCACTTGCTACGCCTCCGTGCTGGCCTCTGCGTCACAATTTTTAAAATTTCCTTTGTTAATTTTCATGTTGTTAAATTTAATGCACAGTCTTCTGCCTTTCTTATTTTACATTTTTTTAATATGATATTGTTGACTACTTAATTTTCTGAAAATTCCTCTTCTTTCAACTCTAACATTTTCTTTACAAGGACTTTATCTTTTTCTTTTTAAAAATTTAAATTTTTTTTTTATGTTTGAGATAACATTTTTATTTTAAATTACACTCAAGGCTTAATGCTCCACTAAATAAAGAGTCCAACAAGTAGAAAATAAAAAGACCACGGTTCAGTAGGAATATATGCAAGGGCTAGAAACAATAATCAAATGAAGAGATGTCAATTTCACTCATATGCAGTAAATTTTAAAATAATCACAGGTCACTAAAACTATAGTAGTATACCATTCTTAACAGTTTGTTTGACAAAGATATAAAAGTTTGACCAAACTATATTTGCAGAAATACTGATATAGACATTTCTTTCTTTTTTCTGTTTTTTTATTTTTTTCCCCACATATAAGGGAGAACATGCAGTATTTGTAGAACTTTGTCTTTTTTTTTTTAGGCAGGCTTTGCATGTTTGATAGATTTCTTGGTTGCAAGTAAAAGAAACCAGCTTGGGACCAGCATTATGGCACAAAGGGGTAAGCTGCTGCCTTTGATGCCACTGTGTCTCATTGGAGCACCAGTTCCAGTCCTGGCTGCTCCATTTCTGATCCAGCTGCCTGCTAATCTGCCTGGGAAAGCAGCGAAAGAAGGCCCAACTACTTTGGCCCATGCCACCCACAGGGGAGACCTGGGTGGATTTCCAGGCTCCTGGCATCAGCCTGGCCCAGCTCAAACCATTGCAGTCATCTGGGGAGTGAACAGTGGATGAAAGATTTTCTCTCTTTTCTCTCTTTCTCTGCCCCTTTCTCTTTGTAACTCTGCCTTTCAAATAAATAAATTAATTAAAAAAAAAAAAAGAAACCAGCTTAACCTATCCTAAGCTGAACCTAGAAGAAAATTACAAAAATTAAGATGATTCAGGAGTATTTTATAAGTGCAGCTGAGTGTCTTCCATCTTTCCTTCTTTGTTTGCTTCATATTTCATTTGAGCAGCTTCCATTGCTTTTCTGTTCCTACATGTCTAACTCACAACTCCCCAGCTCATGTGTTTCAGGTCCAGCTCCTACAGATTTTTGTTACAAATTGCAGATGCCTCTAGAAGAGCAGCTCTGAATGAGTTTACACTAAATATAAAGTATTTATGAAGACCAAATATTTATCAGCTTTTTGTTATCAAAAATATTATTGAAATACTGCATTCACTAACTTAAAACTTTTAAGATAATCCTGTAATGCTTTAATTTTTATTCTATTTAAGTCAGAAGTGGAAAATGCCTGGCCATGGGCCATGAAAGGCCTGTGAAATCATTTGCTCTGGCCCTGCCAGGGCAACCATATGTGGGGCTAGAAATTCAATAAATTTATAGCATACTAATTTTAAAATTGATAATTTTTATGACCTGTGAATGAAGTCATAAATAACCAAAAGCCCTTGGCAGAAAATTGTTTCGCACCCATGGTTTAAGTGGAAGCAAATTTGCCATATATACATTTATTGAAATGTGATACTGTTAACCTTGTCTTTTTTTCTTACTCTCTGAAATTAATTTCTGCTTTTTTTTTTTTCTGTATCTAGTTCTAGTACAACTTGTATATCAAGCTTGTACTAATTCTATAGAGAGAAACAACACTTTCAATTAATTATGGACCCTTTTTTTTAGTAGCAATTGCAATAAATTTTCATCAATATTCAGTAGTTTAAGATAATAATATAAAAAAGTAGGAATGTGACAGGAGAACTTACTGTGTCAGAAAAATCTACAGGGGCCAGTGTTGTGGTGTAGCTGGTAAGGCTGCTGCGTGTGATGCCAGCATCCCATATGGACACTAGTTCTAGTCTCAGCTGTCCCACTTCCTTTTTTTTTTTTTTTTAAGATTTATTTATTTATTTGGAAGTGAGAGTTACAAGTGAGAGGAGAGGCAGAGAGAGAGGTCTTCCATCCTCTGATTCATTCCCCAGTTGGCCGCAGCAGCTGGAGCTGCACCAGTCTGAAGCCAGGAGCTTCTTCCTGGTTCCTGGTCTCCCATGCTGGTGCAGGGGCCCAAGGACTTGGGCCATCTTCTGCTTTCACAGGCCATACCAGAGAGCTGGATCGGAACTGGAGCAGCTGGGACTCAAACTGGCGTCTATACGGAATGCTGGCACTGCAGGCGGCAGTTTTACCCGCTATGCCACAGCGCCAGCCCCCATGCTCCACTTCCAATCCAGCTACCTGCTGATGTGCCTGGAAGAGCAGCAGAAGATGGTCCAAGTGCTCGGTTTCTTGAACCCACACGGAGACCTGAAAGAAGGTCCGGGCAACTGACTGGTCTGGCCCAGCCTTGGCCATGGCGACCAAATGGTGAATGAACCAATGGCTGGGAGATCTGTCTTTGTCTCCATCTCTGTCTGTAGCTCTGTCTTTCAAATAAGTAAATAAAAAGAAAGACAAAAAAAGGTACATTGGACTACTCGCATTTTTCCACCAAAATGGAAAAGTTCAATGTTTATTAGAAAATATTAATTACTTAGAAAATAATGATCTTTAGAAAAATAATGACATTAAAATAAAGCAAATCGGGGCCAGCACTGTGGCTTAGCGGATAAAGCTGCCATCTGCAGTGCCAGCATTCCATCAGACTAGCACTCTGATGAGGAAGCAGGCATCCCAAGCAGTGACTAAACCTGCTATGCCCCATCAGCCCCTGGATGTCACTTTTACATACTCTGTTTTATATTCCTTTTATCACGTTATGACCACTGTGAACCTGATTCTGATTAGTAAACTGAAGAAAAATTACAAACTTCAGAAAAGTAAAAATAACGTATGAAACAAATCAGCCAGTCACCATACACAAAGATAACTGCTGTTATTAGTAGATTTCATGTTTTAATTACAAATTACTTTCTTTAATAGACATGGATATCCATTTTCCAGTGAATTTTTGTAGTTTGTATCTTTCAAAAGAATTTGTCCATTTATTCTGAGTTTTGAAATTTATTAGCATAAACTTGTTTATAATATTCCTTCATTATCCTTTTAATGTCTCTGGGGTCTGTAGTGAGGTTCCTTTTCTCATTCCTAATGTTAGTAATTTGATTATTATTTTTACTTTAAACAATATGGTTTTTTAAATAAAATTTATGGTTACCTATATAGCTGCCTTTTGATGTTCATTCTTTTATATAAAGGTACAAATTTCTGTTTTCCTTTGGCCTAAAGAACTTTAATATTTTTTGTAGTGTCAGTTGGCTAGTAGTGATGGATGCATCAACTCTTTCTGGCTCTGTAAGCTATGGGACTTGTTCTGCCTGCTCTCTTTTTGATGGTTCTTTTTTCCAGTCTTGCGTAGTCTCTTCACTGCAGTGCTCACTATTCAACTGAAGACTTAAGGAGATCTCTTGTGTAGGTCTCTGACGCCATCTTCATACAACTTTCTCTTCACTGTTACTCTGCCCCGTGAATCTTAGTTGTCCTAACCCCTTAAATGCTCAACTCCTCCCTTACTCAGACAGACTCTAGGCTCCATACGTGTTTTTTTGTTCTTGCACTGGCACTTGGAAACTATTTGGACAATAACATGGCACAGTCATAGGGTATATATTGTCTCTCCCCAGCTCCTATCACTGTCCCAACGCTGCCTTTGTCCAAAGTTTGAAACCATTGTTTCATATGTTTTTTCTTTTTAATTGTTTAAAAAGGGAGGAAAAATCCAGTCCATGTTACTTCATCCTGAGTGAATGTTGACATCTATAGATGTCATGTTTTTATTTTTTCACTTAATGGGATGTTATAAAATTTCCCATGTTTTATACACCATCAATAAAATTTAATTCTGGTTTTGAGTAAGGGTGTAAAAACATTTAGTCATGCTAATTGATCAGTTTTCCGTATCAAGCATCTGATACTAAAAGTTCCCAATATCTTAATTATAGTGCTCCTGATATGGAAGAAATATTGACTGAATCGGAAAATAAATTGGACAGTGTGAGACAAAAGATACTACAGGTAGCCCAAGAGTTAGCAGGAGAAGATATGCATCAATTCCATCGAGCCATTACTACAGGTAAGTCTAGGTTCACTTCAGTGGTAGCATTTTTTTTTTAAATAGCGTACTAGATTTATGTGTGAGTTGCATGAATTTTAATTTATACCTGGTGAAATTTTGGCCTTAAAAAACTGCAACTTTTAAGTAGTAACGTAAAGTGAATCTAAAACATTCAACTTTATTTTCCCAACAGTATGTAGAAGTGGTCATTGATTGATTTTTTAATAAGATAATTGAGAACACAGATTTACTAAGATGAACTTTGTTATTATATAGGGGGTATTAGAACACATCTCATTTCTTTTCCAATTACAAGTACATCTCACTGGTGGCTCTTAAGTTTTCATTTTGATAGGATTGTGAAAGAGAATGTATCAAGAGAATGTATCACTTAGCCAGATGACCCCAGACATCATAATGTGGCTTTTTATCTGGAAATTTGTAAGATCTATACTGGGTTTTATGTATTCGCTTACAAAGGTTCAGAAATTACAAGGTTTTGGTGGTTGTCACCATTTTCAAATTCATTGGAGAAATATGTAAAGTTTAATTTCTTTCCTGTTTATCCTTAACATGATCTCATTGACAGGAGAGATATCCTGTAATTCAGATATATCCTAAGATTTGCAGAAGGAGTAGGAATTGAGTTCATTGCTGAATATATATGTCCTTGTTTGGTCTAAATATTTATAATTTCAGCACTTGTTTTTCCACAATGTTGAGATGTCTTTTTAGTATTGATAAGAGAAGGTGCCAGCATATATTGTCAAGTCAGGGAGTACATTTTTGGGAACTCAAATGATAACTCAAGAAGTTATGTGAGAAATTGTTATAATATGTTCCAAAAGGAGATTAGTCCTATAATTTATTAGTGAGTAACAAGTTCATTTGGTTTTGAATTAATATCACATATAATAAACATGATTTTTAAAAATTTATAATTATTTGAAAGAGGAGAGGGAGAGAAAAAGAGAGAGATAGCTTCCATTTGCTCATTTACTCCCCAAATACCCAAAAAAACTGGAGCTGGACCAGGCCATAGCCAGGAGTGGGTGGCAGGGTCTACTAATGGGTGGCAGAAGGAGCCAGGAGTGGGTGGCAGGGTCTACTAAGTGGGTGGCAGAGACCCAAGTTTTTGGGCCATGAGGGAATGCCTTCCCATGTGCATTAGCAGGGACCTGGATTGGAGGCAGAGTAGCCTTTATTTGAATGCTAATATGGCATGCTGGTGTTCCAAGTGATGGCTCAATTCACTGCACCACAGTGCCTGCCCCAATAAACAGTTTAATAAATTCAGTTTGTGTTGTCAAATTTTCAGTCTCAAATATGGCAGATTTGGCTGAGTGGGAGAGACTAGGGGAATTGATAGAAAAAAGTTGAGATGAAAGGTAACTCAGTCTTTGGAAGAAACTGTATGGGAATATTTTCATTATCTTATGATTGGAAAGATTCCTTTAAAGTGACACAAGAAAGAATTAACCATTGGAAAAAAACTGAATAATCAAATTGCATTAAAATAAAATTTTTATCAGAAAATATTAAAGTTTGAGAAAAGTCATTTAAAGTATGCATTTTGGGTAAAAATATAAAATTAGATAAAGGATTCCTATAAATCAACAAAAACATAATTTTAAAAAATCAACAGAAATTGAACAAGGGCCTCAAAAAAGACTATCTAGAAGTGGCTAATAGACTTGAAAAGGTGCTCAGCATCATTATACACTAGAATATTGCAAAGTAAAACCATAGTTAGATTCTGTTCACCAACCAGCATGACTAAATTGTGAAGACTGACAATACTACTTTAAAACTACTTGGCAGTATTTCTTTTAACCACACATATGCCTACCCTGTGACCTAGCATTCTGCTTCCAAGTATGTACCTAAGAAAAGTGAGGCTTATGTCACAAAGAAACACGTTCAAGAAAGCTCATAGCAGCTATAGTCATAATACCTTTACAATTAAAAAAAAAATCAGCAAAATGTCCATCAATGGGAAAATGGACTAATATGTGATAGTATAGGGGTCCGCGCTGTGGCATAGCGGGTAAAATCACCGCCTGCATGGCAGGCATCCCGTACGGGCACCTCTTCAAGTCCCGGCTGCTCCGTTTCCAATCCAGCTGCCTGCTAATGTTCCTGGGAAAGCAGTCAAAAACTAGTGTGCTGGGAGGGCAGTGAAGGATGGCCCAAATCCCTGGGCCTCTGCCTCCCATGTGGGAGATCTGGAGGAAGCTCCTAGCTTAGGCCTGGCCCAGCGCCAGCCATTGCAGCCATTTGGTGAGTGAACCAGCAGATGGAAAATCTTTCTGTCTCTTTGTAACTCTGCCTTTCAAATAAATAGATAAATCTTTAAAAAATAATTTATAGTATAATTGTACAGTATAATACTACATAACAATCTCACTGACATGTTGGGCAAAATGCCTGGGAAGGCAGTGGAGGATGGCCCAAGTCCTTGGGCCCTGTACTCGCAAGGGAGACCAGGAGGAAGCACCTGGCTCCTGGCTTCGAATCGGCGCAGCGTGCTGGCTGTAATGGCCATTTGGGGGGTTGAACCAATGGGAGGAAGACCTTTCTCTCTGTCTCTCTCACTGTCTAGCTCTGCCTGTCAAAAAAAACAAAACAAAACCAGTAATTCCCTTCCTGTGACCTGCAAATATGGGCCACATTTAGGGAAAGAGCCATCCCATTCCTCTGAATAATACTTTCTGTCAAAACCCCTGGATGAAGTTTCTCTTGGGTACTCTGTCATTTCTAGTTGATTGACAGGCCAGATAGCATTAGCAACTTCTAATTCCATTTGAGCTCTTGAAATTTTTATATTCCTCTCCTAGTGGAGATGGAATGGGGAAGGGGTAAACTGGTGGTTAGAATCCCCAAATGATATCTTCAAGCCACAAGCATGTAAATCTTTTCAAGGGTACAGGTCAGAAATAGTGGTGTTTTTCAGTTGTTTGTATGTGAGCCTTGTACTCAAATATGGGATGGCCAAACTAGAGTTAGATCCATACCAGTAAAATATTTCAGACACCGTGATTAACCTAAATATATATTAAGTGTACATATAAAATTTTGAGGACAACTAGGTGATGGAGTTGGTAATAGAAAAGCAAGTTGGGTCTCCTGATTTGTATAAAGTCCTTGATCTGAAGAAACAGTACAGACCAAATGTCTTGTAGCTTTACATAGAAATCCCATTCTACAGCTTCTTCCAGGTATCCTGTTAATTTAAGTCAGTAAAGATAAGAATTTGAATAACTGTCATAATCTTTTTTTTCCTGTCATCTCGTACTTTAGGCTTATCTTGCAGAAATTCATGGCAGTGTAATATAATAAAAGCTCACCACAGTAGTCCTCACTTTTTATTAAAAACTTGTATATTTTCTTCACAGTGCAGGTGTTTATGTAATACATTTTCATGTTTAGATTACCTCTCAGTTCCTTATTAGTTGTTGATTATGTTGTACTAATTGTGACAATTTAAAGTTCCTGAGATATCTGTTGGAACATCCTAGATTTGTTGTTTTTGGCCCAGTAGCACTATTTTGTGTATTCTTCATTCATTAATGAGAAAAATATAAGGAAAAAATTTAAATAAGTGCAAAGACCATTTAACAAGTAGATAATCATACCTAAAGAAACCTAGAAAGCTGTAAACTGGCTTTTAGAACATACCAGAGAAATGGAGGAAAGTGAACATATCATTTATCCTTCATGCAGGAAGGAAGCACTATGCTCTTGGAAAGAGGATAGGACAGTAATAAAATAGGAATGATATTTATTCAGATATTGCTGTTTTACTGTCAGTGAGGATTACTGGAAGCACAGAGTTTGTCTTAGGACTTTGTTTATCATTTGTAAGTTTTCTTTGAGGATTTCCTACTGATGAATTTAAAAAAAGTAAAGATTCCTTATATGTCTCACTTTTCTGTTAGAAGTATTTAAAATGTGGTTCAGTGAATTGTGGCAGTAAAGATGGTTTCTTCTTAAGGAATAAAGCAGTCAAAGAAGTATCTAGGACTTAAAAATTTGCTGATATTCTGTTTGATAAAATAAGGTTATTTATAATTAGAGTAGCATTAACAATGTGATGCTTACGAATAGCCCGCTGCTTGTAATTGTTAACTGCTTGTTTTGGTGTTCCTCCAAATAGTTGTTCTTTTGACTTGAAGATAAAACAATTCTGGCATTGAACTAAAGGAGTTTTGTGCTTTTCCTCATTAAGAATAGTGCTAATGGCATGCAGAGCATTTCCCCAAGGAATACTTGTATGCGCTCAAACACCGAGTATCCTAATAATTGAATAACAACAGAATGTTAGGTCTGTTTTCTACACATTTCTTATCAGAGTAGATTACAGATTGTCCCAAGGGATGGTTAAAACAAATGGATAAATAATTAGTTGCTTGAAATAGATGACTTAAATTTTTTTTTGTTATTGAGAAAGTAACTCTTGAAGGGAAATGTCCTCCATCTCAAAGAGAAACAACTGTTTAATTTAGTTTATATTAATGATAAAGATTAAAATAGTCATGGCTTGAGCCATTTTGATGCATAAACCATATTCAGACCCTAAGTAGTATTCTAATTCTGTTCAATAATGTGAATGATAGGTTAAGTGAGTTTTAGGGGACGGTTAGAGATATTTTTAAACTACTGTTCTTTGTGATCATGACCTTATTGGATTTTACAATATTCCTAAATCATGGATATTATTTCTTTAACTTCACAAATGGGGAAATGGAAGCTCACAAATTATGGTCAAGGTTCTAAGTTAGTAAAATGTAGAAATGATTTCCTCCTGTATGGAAAGAATTTACCTATTGACTTTAGAACCTAACACCCAGTAGAGGCTGCTGCTTGCATATTTTCCTTATAAACTCAGCATACATTGTTTTTTTTTTTTTTTTATGTACATAATGAAAACAGAGCAGGGAAATAACTCATGATTCAAGCATAGGAAGCCTTTACAGTGATCCTTTCTAAAGCATATATTTTCCAGCAATGGCTACTGCTGCTGCTGCATTTTTGATATTCATGAAAAGATGTATCACAATGGTTAAAGAGAGTCTGTTTTGCTATAGTCACACTGCAGCTTGTGGTTTTTAGATTTAGGATTTTACCTGCATTCCTTTCATCTCAGCGCTGTTGCAGATGAACTAAGTTCATCTAATCAAGGCAAGAACCATGGGTCTTGTAGCATCAGCTTGGAGCTGTCTGTCAATCCATATAATGCTGTAGAACCCTTGAAGGTAGAAGAGGAAATGCTTGTTTGTAAACACAGCTGTACTGCTTTTCCACATCTGAAGCCTGGAAGAAATATTCTGGCATTTCAAAGATGGCATTCCTGTGACCATTCTCTGAAAAGAAGATGCAAACAAATGACAATCACTCTTCTCCAGAAGTATCTAGACCCTGCCCAAGCTCCTCATTGTGGTGAAATGAGCCCCCAAGTGTACAGGTAGCTGTATAGCGCAATGGACTAATCCAGTAGGCTTTCTGTTGCATGTCCTGGGTGCAACACAGGGCCTCAATGGATTTTCCCTTGGTTACTAAATGTTCATGGCATCTTCATAACATTTATGGCATTAAGCTCCCCTAAAGACCAACCTATTATTAGATAATTGGTTATATTCAAAAGCATGGTAATATTTCTGAGTACCATAGCTTTTTACTTTCTTATACAAAAGAACAGGTTAAAAAAAGCATCTTTGGGGGCCAGCGTTGTGATGTAACTAGTGAAGCCGCTGCCTGCAATGCCCATATCCCATATGGACACCACTTCATGTCCTGGCTGCTTCAATTCTAACACAGCTTCCAGCTGGTGGCCTGGGAAAGGCAATGGAGGACAGTCCAAGTGTTTGGGCCCTTGCTTCCCATGTGGGAGACCCAGAGGAGGTTCCTGACTCCTGGCTTGGGCCTGATCCAGCCCTGGTTGTTGCAGCCATTTGGGGAGAGAACTAGCAGATGGAGGATCTGTGTGTGTGTCTCCCTCTCTCTCTGTAGCTCTGACTTCCAAATAAATAGATAAAATATTTATGTATTTATTTATATTTTTTTAACTTTTATTTAGTAAATATAATTTTCCAAAGTACAGTTTATGGATTACAATGGCTATTTCCCCCCCATAACTTCCCTCCCACCTGCACCCCTCCCATATCCCGCTCCCTCTCCCATTCCATTCACATCAAGATTTATTTTCAATTATCTTTATATATAGAAGATCAATTTAGTATATATTAAGTAAAGATTTCATCAGTTTGCACCCACACAGAAACACAAAGTGTAAAATACTGTTTGAGTACTAGTTACAGCATTCATTCACATTGGACAACACCTTAAGGATGGAGATCCCACATGAGAAGTAAGTACACAGTGACTCCTGTTGTTGACTTAACAATTTGACACTCTTGTTTATGGTGTCAGAAATCTCCCTAGACTCTAGTGGTGAGTTGCCAAGGCTATGGAAGCCTCTTGAGTTCGCTGACTTCGATCTTATTTAGACAAGGTCATAGTCAAACTGGAAGTTCTCTCTTTCCTTCAGAGAAAGGTATCTCCTTCTTTCATGGCCCATTCTTTCTACTGGGATCTCACTTGTAGAGATCTTTCATTTAGGTTTGTTTGTTTTATACCAGAGTGTCTTGGCTTTCCATGCCTAAAATACTCTCATGGGCTCTTCAGCCAGATCCGAATACCTTATGGGCTGATTCTGAGGCCAGAGTGCTGTTTAGGACATCTGCCATTCTATGAGTCTGCTGTGTATCCCACTTCCCATGTTGGATCGTTCTCTCCATTTTTTATTCTATCAGTTAGTATTAGCAGACACTAGTCTTGTTTGTGTGATCTCTTTGACTCTTAGACCTATCAGTATGATCAATTGTGAACTGAAATTGATCACTTGGACTAGTGAGATGGCATTGGAACATGCAATCTTGATGGGATTGTATTGGAATCCCCTGGCACATTTCTAAATAAAATATTTTTTTTAAATCATCTTTGACAAAATCATAACATGAAAATTTATACCTAGAATTTGATTATACTTCATATCACTGTGAACCTATAGGCTAAAGATATTAAAAAGAGTCACTCAAGAATAAGTTTTTACCAATGGATTTACCTCTAAACAAACACCAGAGAAGGCTTTCATATAGCATTTATTTATTTATTTGAAAGTCAGAGTTACACAGAGAGAGGAGAGGCAGAGAGAGCAAGAGAGAGAGAGGGGTCTTCCATCCGTTGGTTCACTTCCCAATTGGTCGCAATGGCCAGAGCTGTGCTGATCCGGAGTCAGGAGCTTCCTCTGGTTCTCCCACATGGGAGCAGGGGCCCAAGGACTTGGGCCATCTTCCGCTGCTTTCCCAGGCTGAGCAGGGAGCTGGATTGAAGTGGAGCAGCTGGGTCTCGAACCATGAATTCAATTTGTGAGCATTCTTTCTAGATGAATGTCTGGTACACATTACTTAGACTGTCCAAGCGTGTGAGGTCTTTCAGTCCAGTTTCTCTTCATCACTGAGCATTCCTATTGCTTTTCTGAAATTCTACGTTGGGAACATAGAAGAGATAGTTTCTTCCTCTGTTTTAGATATACTGTATTAAAAGAGGTTCTTATTCCTTGACAAACTGCATCTTAATGTATTATGCCTACATGTGATTAAATACATAGTTTGTTATTCCTTCTTAGCCAACCAAAAGTATCATAATACATGTTGACCTAGGATAATATTTCAAAATAATAAGGACCTTTTTTAACTGTGAACTACAATTAAAATGAATTGAAAAGGCACCAAAAAACACTGTTTAATGAAGTTATAAAATACTGCCTAACAAAAATTAGGGCCGGCACCGTGGCTCACTTGGTTGATCCTCTCTCTGCCTGGGGTGCTGGCATCCCATATGGGCGCCAGGTTCTAGTCCTGGTTGCTCCTCTTCCAGTCCAGCTCTCTGCTGTGGCCCGGGCAGGCACTGGAGGATGGGCCAGGTGCTTGGGCCCCTGCACCCACATGGGAGACCAGGAAGAAGTACCTGGCTCCTGGCTTCGGGTCAGCACAGCGCCGGCCGTGGCGGCCATTTGGGAGGTGAACCAACGGAAGGAAGACCTTTCTCTCTCTCTCATTGTCTAACTCTACCTGTCAAATAAAAAAAAAATAATTAAAAAATTAATGACTCATTCTTATTTTAATTATTCTTCCATCTGTTAAATTCAACAAAGTTACAGTGCTGTTGTATGATTAATTGATTAATGCATTCTATATAAACCTGCAATATAGGTAGTTGCCTATTGTTTGCCAGTGAGGAAATTGGAGTGAATAAAGTTAATAAACTTATCCTATTTCACACCACTAGTACAAGACTAAATTGGTTGTTGAACCTATAATGTCCTTATTTAAGTTTGTGCTTTCTGTTGTACCATTATCATATTTTATTGGGAGAGAGACTAGAGGTAAGGTAAGGAGACCATAGTGATCATTCTTGGTGTGCACTGGGTGAGGCCTCAACTTTGTTGCCAGCAGTGGGATAGAGAAAAAATGGCATATTTTTAGAAAGTGCCCTTATTGTTGTTTTTGTTTTTGTTTTTTAAGGGTAGGGCAAGGGGAATAGATTAGGAAAGCCTTTAGATTTCTGGTTTGGCCAGCTTGATGAAGGGGAACATTATTTGTCAACAGAAGAAAGCAGGAAAGGTGGAAGGGATTTTGGATCTGACTAATTGGAAATTATGGGCCATCCTGGTAGCTGCCAGGCAACTTGACATATGGGTTTGGAGAACTCAGGATGCAAGTCTACTCAGCAGTGACAGTCTGGAAGTCAGCAGTTTATGAATTGTAGTTGAATTTACAGACATGAATAAGGACTGTGCAGGGAGAGTGTAGAGGGAGAAAAAAGTGGAAAACTCAGAACCTTAACTAAAGGAAGAATAGAATATTTAGTGGATAAGATCCCTCAGTAATCAAGAGAGGGTAAAATCAAAATGAAAGGAAATTGACAGGCTTATATAAGAGGAGGACTCCGTTTTTGTCTTTTTTTTTTTTTTTTTTTTTTTTTCTTTTTGAGAAATGCAATTCAGCGTGAGCACAAAGGTAGGGAATTGAGGAAATTGTTGTTAATTTCGATATCACGTGCACAGAAAGAGGGGTGAGCTGATGATGGAAGACGAGATTGAAGAGTGACTCTGAGGGGATAGTTGTTTGGCTTAGTAAAAATTTTTTTTGCACAAAATATCTTTCAATTCCATTTTTTCACAGACTTTAAGTACCTGGAAATGTTTGTTCTTTATATTCCTTAACTCTATAACCTTGAACAAAGTATACAACCTGTTTGAGTTTTAGCTGTCTCACTTTTAATGTAATAGTAGTAATACTTATCTCCTAGATTGTTTTGAAAATTAAATGAAAGAAGTTAGTTTCTTATTTTGTTTGGCACATAGCCATTAATCAATATTTGTTTGCTTCAGGAATTTAGCAAAATTGCTCGGTAACATTGTGCTAAATTCTAAAATTTATTTGCATTTGGATAAGAATTCAGTTAAATTCTTTTACTCAACATACACTCATCAGTGCTAAAGTTTATTTTACTCTGGGTGGTATATAAGTGCATATACTTTACAAAGCTAAGACTTAAAGAGGTACTTGTTTCCAATGTATAATTCATGTGTTTGAAAGTTGATTTTTGGCAGAGTGGACTATGAATGAAATGAACATATGATCCTATTTTAACATTTCAGTTATCTGGTGAAAATAACTTGTTTAAAATTTTAGGGTATTCCTAGAAAATTATAAATGCAATTTAAAAATTGAGATATTTATATACTATAAAATTCTTTTAAATTGAACAGTTCATTTGTTTTTAGTATATTCACAGGATTTTTTCCTTATCACTACCTAACTTCAGAATATTTTCATCATCCACAAAAAAATCTCCTAACCATTAACAACTATTCCTTTTCCTCTTCCTTCTAATACCCACATCTCTTGACAACTACTAATCTACTTTCTGACTGTATGGCTTTGTCTAGTGTGAACATCTCTTATAAATAGAATTACACAATATGTGGATTTTTTTGTGTTTGGCTTCTTTTATATAACAATGTTTTCAAGGTTCATCATCAAGAGAGTACTTCAAAAGGTTAGTGGAAACATAGAATTAAAAGATAACGTGTGGGAGGCTGGCATTGTGGCATAGCTAGTAAAGCCACTGAATGTGACACTAGCATCTCTTAGGGGTGCTGGTTTGAATCCTGGCTGATCCACTTCTGATCCAGCCCCCTGCTAATGGCTTGAGAAAAGCAGCAGATGACGACCCATGTGCTTAGGTCCCTGATTCCCTGTGGGAGACCTGGAACAAGCTCTTGGCTCCGGCCTGGCCCAGCACTGGCCTTTGCAGCTATCTGGTGAGTAAACTAGCACGTGGAAGATCTCTCTGTGTGTCTCCCTGTCTCTCTGTAACTCTGATTTTCAAATAAACAAATAAATCTTTAAAAGAAAGAAAAAAAGATAATGTACATTTCCATGAACTTTTTGGAAACCTCTTGTGTGTCAAAGCACATATCTTTTTTTAATTAAAGATTTATTTATTTGAAAGGCAGAGTTGCAAAGAGAGAAAGAAGGAGAGACAGAGCTCTTTCATCTGCTGGTTCACTCCCTAAATGGCTGCATCAGCCTGCACTGGGCCAGACAGGAGCTTCTTCCAGGTCTCCCACGTGGGTGCAGGGGCCCAGGCACTTGGGCTGTCTTCTGCTTTCCCAGGCACATTAGCAGGAAGCTAAGTCAGAAGTGGAGCAGCCAGGACTCAAACCAGCACTCATATGGGATGCTGGTGCTGTGGGCAGCAGCTTAACCCACTACGCCACAGTGCCACTCCTGTTTCATTCCTTTTTATGACTGGATCATCTTCCATTGTGCAGATAATGCCGTATTTTGTTTTTTGATCAGTTGATGGATGTTTGGTTTGTTTACACTTTGGGGTTATTGTAAACAATGCTGCTGTTAACCTTTGCCTACGAGCCTTTGTGTGAGCATATGCTTTCAGTTCTATTGGATGTAGAGCAGAAAAGCTGAATCATGTGATAAACAAGTTTCTAAAAAAGCATCAAAAACTTGGGAACAAAGTTTCATCTGTTTACCTTTATGTATAGTTTTTGGTGGAGAGTTGGACTGGATGTATACTTAAATATTTTATAAATAGCCAGAAGTCTTTAATTGGGTTTTCCAGTATATGTTCTAACAGGTGAGCGAGGAGAAAAATAACAAATTACATAAAAGCAGCCCACGAACTTCTCTCTTCCTGGCAGCTGATTCTGTAAATAATTCTAATTGGATTTCATCCAAGGCAAAGGCAGAGGGGAAGGCATTGTTTGATGGAGTACAGCAGTAGGTTGAAAATTTTCACCTTGGGGATTATTCAATGAAAATAGCGGATGTCCTTTTCATTAAGTCGAAACATAACTTGTTTAAAAATCCTTTTACCTACATGTGACAAAAAATGCTTTTCAGTGTTTGGGGCCAGATGTCCTTGAACTTTTTTATAGTATAGCATGAAATTTCTGGGGAGGAGAAATGGCCACATCATCTCTGAAGCAATTCTCATCAAACACATCCCAAGAGTAACTTAC
Source organism: Lepus europaeus (assembly GCF_033115175.1). NCBI lineage: Eukaryota > Metazoa > Chordata > Mammalia > Lagomorpha > Leporidae > Lepus > Lepus europaeus. The sequence continues at coordinate 50,395,097 of NC_084840.1, forward strand.
ATAATAGCTTTAGAAATACTTGAAAATTTAACATTTCACAGTCACTAATATTTAATAGAGACTGAGACTATAAATTTTGTTCTGTATTTTTTCCCAGTTAAGAAAAAGAGAGCCTATAATTCTGAAATTTGTCCCTTTGAACTCTATCTTATAAGAATATTTTTTTTCAAAGATTTTATTTATTTACTTGAGGCAGAGTTAGAGAGAGGGACAGAGAGAAAAGAACTTCTATCTGCTGGGTTACTCCCCAAATGGCTGTAATGGGTGGAGCTGGGATGATCCAGAGCCAGGAGCTTCTTCCGGGTCTCCCATGTGGTTGTAGAGGTCCAAACACTTGGGCCATCTTCCACAGCTTTCCGAGGCTATAAACAGAGAGGTAGATTGGAAGGGGAGCAGCTGGGACTCCAGCTGGTGCCCATGTGGGATACCAGCACCACTGGCCGAGGCTTAGTCTACTGTGCCACAGCACTGGCCCCAAGAATATTTCTTTCTTAATGAACTCAAATCTGAGGTACTATAAATTAGAGAGCTCTGAATGTTTGAATACTAAATTTTTAAACATTTTTGTCAGGGCACTTACAGTTACATAAAACTGGTGAAGAGGAACTGGGGAAGCTTATTAGAAGCAATATACTGAACAGTTCAGTGTCTTCTCTACACAAAGTATTGGGGATGAGGCAAGGAGCAAAGTTGTCGGGACATGATCCCTGCTCTGAGTGTTCTGGGGTAAGGTGGGCAATTAGTTGTTTTTAAAGCAGAGCCAACTTGTACAAGTTTCATGGACTGGGAATAAGAAATGGGTGCTGCCTTGATTGGGGGTGTATCAAAACATTTCAACTTTTTCTATAGATAGAAAAAGATGTGAGAAAGGTCTTCACAGGCATACAGTAGCATGGAATCCTGAAAGTATGTAATATGCTTAAGAGATAGAGCATAAGGTTAAAGCATGGGGAAAAGCTGAACGGAGAATCTAGTGGGGAAAAAAGGCGAGAAAAAATGAATGTGTTTTGTATGCAGCTGAATGTAAAGAAGCAAGAAACCTGGAAATGGCATGAGCTTTTGAATTATAGAAAATTTTTTATCATTATTTACTGAATGAGTTGAGTGAATTTTCTAACTTCTCTAAGCCTTAATTTGTTCATTCATTAAAAATAGTAATAAGGCCAGATAAGGTTATAATGAGTATTGAAAAAAAATGGATGTAAAGTATGTGATACATTCTTACATAGTAGACACTTAAGATTTAGGGTAGATGCTGTTTGTTCAATAAAGTTCTTTAAGCAGTTTTTGAACATGCAAGTATAGAAATGGAGCTAAGTTGAGAATACAGACTATAGAGTTGAAATACCTTGCTTATTAAATAACTGAATTTCAGAGTTCAGCAATGGGAAGGGAAAGCAATATTAAAAAGTCAGAAAGCAAACTAATATTTTTTAAACTATGACTGATTCTGAATGAATGTTAATAAAGATGATAATTATAGGAAAACATAACAAAATATCCTTTGTAAATGAAGAAAGATCCAGATTCATTACTTTTTTTAAAAGATTATTTATTTGAAATATTTATTTGAAAGTCAGAGTTACACAGAGAGAGAAGGAGAGGCGGAGAGCGAGAGAGAGGTCTTCATCTGCTGGTTCACTCCCTAGTTGGCCGCAATGGCCAGAGCTGGGCTGATCCAAAGCCAGGAGCCAGGAGCATCTTCAGGGTTTCCCACACAGGTGCAGGGACCCCAAGGACTTGGGCCATCTTCTGCCGCTTTCCCAGGCCACAACAGAGAGCTGGAATGGCAGTGGAGCAGCCGGGACTCGAACTGGTACCCATATGGGATACTGGCACCGCAGGTGGCGGTCTTACCCGCTATGCCACAGTGCTGGCCCCCAGACTCATTACTTTTAAAAAGTAGTTTTAAACATAAGTCAATTCAAAGCATGGAAAGTAGTTTTAATGACAATATTGTGAAACATGATTTTTGGTTAGCAAAATCAACTAAGTACAGTCCATATCCAAGCCATTTAATTTGTAAAACAAAGTACTGGATGCCATGATCTCTGTGGTACTTTCCAAGTTAGGGGTAATGAACTTTTCTCCCTCCTAAATTGTCAAAAAAAAAAAGGGAATCCCTCTTAATGAAACTAAATTATATGGCAACCAAACAAGAATGCTTTGCTTCTAGAACAAGAAGCTGCTGGAAAAAAAAAGTATCTGTTGCTAAAATGCTTGTGGTCTTTTTAGTAACCTCATGTGAAATAATATTAAATTCAGTGAATAGAATAAACAGCACTAGGGGGATCTACCTTTTTATTTTTTTTTTACTAAATGTGGCTCTAGAGTTAATACCATTTTGTAAAGTATTTTTGCCACTTTAAAAAATTGAACCAGTAAAAGCATGACCTCATAAAAATAGGTATAAGTAGGCAATGCCTTGATCTTTCATCTCATCAGATCAATAGAAATATTCGGTCTTGAATTCTTTAGACAAATGCTTATTGAACATGCTATACACGAGATTTATTTTAAATGAAAATACAGCATATCAAAACTTGTGGCATGGAACACAAGCAGTATTAATAGGGAAACTTATAGCTATTCCATTAAAAAAAAAAAAAAACCACTGCGATATAACATTATTGTACCTAACATAGAATTTACCATTTAGCTATCTTGAAGTGGACAGTTTTGTGTTATTAAGCACAGTCACAGTTTTGTAGTCATCACCACCATCCCTCTCCAGAACTTTTTCACCTTCCCAACATAAAACCTTTACCCATTGTATAACCCACTGGGTTATACCCATCAAACTTATTGCTTGGTGACATCATTGAGCTTTACGTGGCACAAAGGCATAGGAAAATTCATGTCTACCACCTTTTTTTTTTTTTTTGACAGGCAGAGTTAGACAGTGAGATAGAGAGACAGAGTGAAAGGTCTTCCTTTTTTTTTTTTTTGGCTCACTCCCCAAATGGCCGCTACAGCCGGCGTGCTTTGCCGATCCAAAGCCAGGAGCCAGGTGCTTCCTCCTGGTCTCCCATGCGGGTACAGGGCCCAAGGACTTGGGCCATCCTCCACTGCCTTCCTGGGCCACAGCAGAGAGCTGGACTGGAAGAGGAGCAACCGGGACAGAATCTGGTGCCCCAACCGGGACTAGAACCCAGAGTGCCGGCGCTGCAGGCAAAGGATTAGCCAAGGTGAGCCGTGGTGGCGGCCCATGTGTACCACCTTAATTGGTAATGGTCTTAGTTTTTGTGCTCATTTCTTTTGCCACCCTACATAGCAGAAGCACTTTGCTACTTGTATGTGAACTTTTTTTTCCCTTAATTTGTTTTTATTTATTTGAAAGGCAGAGATGGAGATTTTCCATCTTCTGGTTCACCATCTAAGTGCCCACAACAGCTGAAGCTGAGCCAGTCCAAAGCCAGGAGCCTGAAATTCAATCCAGGCCTCCGATATGGATGTCAGGCACCCAAGCACTTGAGCCATCATCGCCTGCTGCCTTCCAGGATGTGCATTCATGGGAAGCTGGAATGAGAAGTGGAGCTGGGACTTTATCCCAGCACTCTGATATGGGATACAGGCATCCTAAATAGTGTCTTAACTGCTCTACTAAATGCCTGTTTGATTCTAATGTTTAAAACAGTGCTATTTTTATTCAACATGCCTCTGAAATGTAAGCC